>NC_140598.1:21420257-22076686 GCF_057381915.1 Diplotaxodon limnothrissa | reverse complement strand
CCAGTACTGATCCTTGGTGAAATTGAGAAAAGCAGTTGGTTGATGTTGCTGTTGTAGATGGTGACCAAGTCAGTGAAGTGTTCTCTGCAGTAGCTCTGAGCTTCAGTCCAGGTCATCAGCTGGCTCACAAAGTGGTATTCTCTGGAGTGGGGAGGAAGAGTGGAAAGTCCTCCTGAGAGAAATGAAACAAAGGTTTTCAATTGTGTAAACTGGGTTCTTGGGAGAATCACTGAAAAGGACAAATTAAAAAAAATAAAAATTACAACCATTTAAATAGTCAAACTATATGGAGAATAACTAGAGGTGGAGGAGGAACCCCAGGTATTGAGCTGTGCTACCTAGCCAGAAACGTTTCTTTCAACCTTACCCCCTCACCCACCGTGTGGGTTCATGTGCGTGTGTGTATGTGTGCACCTGTCCCGATAACAGCTCGTTCATGTGAGTTGTAGGTTCACTTGAGTTCATATGGTTTACCCGTGGTTTTAATTTAATCAAACAATTATGTTTTAATTAAACTACTTTTTATGGGTTCTACATGTCTCTTACCAACCTGTTATACTGACATATGCCACTGCAGCTTCTCTAACATCTGATTGGTTGCCGTGAAAAGTAAGTTGATCCTAGATAATTGATTGCTTGTGTGGACTTGGGGCAGCCAGGTATCCCAGAATGCATTTCAAATCACAGGTAGCAATGGCGGCGGCATAAAGTTTTAATAGTGTTTTAGCCGCGAATGTAGTGGCTTAATCTTCACATGTCTGGTCAGGTTGTCAACATAGAACATGTTTGAAAAATTGCTCAGATGTTTTCAGAGATGTCACTATCTCCGCTAACAGTCAGCTGACAGAGTGCACCAAGCTCACAGCCCCGGTGTTCAATCCTAACAGTTTTTGTTTGTTTGTTTGTTTGTTTGTTTTTTTATACGTTAACCAGTTTGTTTACATATTCCACTCTCCGTGTTCCACATGTTGCATACACAGATTCTTATTTCACCGAACGATCATCTCTTTCCGACTGGTCTTGTGTCTCTGTGTTTCTGTGACATAAAAAAACGAGAAGAAAACTAATACTGCTCATGAATGAGACTAAAGGCAGGAAGGCGTCTTTAAAACTAAACATGTTATTTCCGCAGTGTCAGCTGTTTAATTCACAGCTGCTTTTGCAGTAACCATGGTAACCACGGACTCTTAGCGGCTGTATCGACACAGGTCAGACAACAATTTTACATATATGATCTTAAAACAGGACGCAGCCACTATACGTGCTGACCTCATATCAAATGTGTAGGCTACGTAGTCTGTGTTTGACGTGTGTTTTGTATCTAATCTTCGCTCTCAAACATTTAAACAGCAGCGAGTCTGCAGCTGAGGGAATACAAACTCAAAGTTTTGAGCAGGTTTGATCGTTTCTGTCATAAATCAACTGGAAATGCCACGTTTTCACTTTCTTTCTTTTTTTGCAAGAGCTCTGCGCAAACAGTGCCTGGTATTGTCACAGGAGCAATGTGTATTCATTTGGTAAATTATTTAAAAAAAAAGAAAAGTTATTATACTTGATTCTAATCTGCTGCTGAGTCTCTTACACTGACGAAAATGCAGATAACACAGATCACGAAAACCTGTTCAACCAATCAATTTCATTCCACTTTGACCTGTGACAAACTGATGCATTCATCTCTGTTACAGTGTATTATGTTATTGATTTTATTATTATGTATTATGTTACAGGAATTGTTGACAGTAATAGAGAAGATTTTCATTAAAATAATGTGAATTCGTAGATGACCGTTAGATTAGTTTGATGCTGCCAACACTTTCATGTGACCGAGTTGGGAAACTCATAGAGCTGAAGATATCATGGATATGCTGACCTCTCTCTGTGGTGTACAGGACCCTTTACCCTCATGATTAATATGGCAGCACGGTGGCACGGTGGTTAGCACTGTTGCCGCACAGCAAGAAGGTCCTGAGTTCAATTCCACCATCAGGCCGGGGTCTTTCTGTGTGGAGTTTGCATGTTCTCCCCATGTTTGCGTGGGTTCTCTCCGGGTACTCCGGCTTCCTCCCACCGTCCAAAGACATGCAACTTGTGGGGATAGGTTAATTGGATAATCCAAATTGCCACTAGGTGTGAATGTGAGTGTGAATCGCTGTCTGTCCCTGTGTGTTGGCCCTGCGACAGACTGGCGACCTGTCCAGGGTGTACCCCGCCTCTCGCCCTATGACAGCTGGGATAGGCTCCAGCGCCCCCCGTGACCCTGAAAAGGATAAGCGGAAGCGAATGGATGGATGGATAAAAATATTAGCCGAACATCATGAAGTCCGTATGTGTTTCATAGTGTTGAACAACCTTTGCACAGTTAAAGCAAACAGTTACTAACTCGCGGAAACACCTTTTAATAAAGTTTAAACACAGGTCACGCTGATTATTAAACAAAAATACCTTCCAAAAGAAAAGGCCATCAGGCCAAGGCAATGGTTTCATTGGTTTAGATCAGCGGTAACCCCACCTCCTGAGTTCGATGGGAGAGGCTGACAGATAAAATAAATTTATGATGAGAGCTCAGGTCTGCCAGAATTAATTAAATTAATACACAATTAAATAATAATTAAATATGTCAATAATTAATTAATTAATTAAATGCGTAATAAATATTTATTTAATTAATTATTTATCATTTTAATTAGTCATTGCCACATTTAATTAATTATTTAATGGTGTATTAATTAATTCATTATGTCAGTCCTGGCGTTCCATAGTGCTACATAGTGCGTTCCTTCAGAATACATACTGGATCTCTTGGATGAGTCGTTGCTGTGCTCTTGGGATAATTCTGGCCGACCGGCCACTCCTGGGAAGATTCATCACTGTTCTGTGTTTTCACCATTTGTGTGTAATGGCTCTCACTTTGGTTTGCTGGAGGCCTACAGCTTTAGTCTTTTGTCCTTTTCCAGACTGAAAGACAGGGCTCTAAAGTGCGACTTAATTTTTCAGTGGTGCCTCAAAAAAAAAAAAAAAATACTAGGTGGTACCGGTGCGACCAGCAGCTGTTTGAGTAAAAAGAAAACAAAAAAAGTCTCCGCAATTCTGCAAGTCTCCGTGTGGTCAACAACAGACACATTATGCCCATATCATGGTCTAAACCAGTGGTTCCCGAACTTAAACTTTTTTCTTTGTTTTACAAGAAAAGTATTCGTATTCATATTCAGGGATGCTTCATCTCCTGCTTTGCATTTGTGTGGGTGCCCGTCAAAAATCTGTCAATTATGCTAGCAGTGTCCAAGCCAGAAAACATTATATGCAGCAATAAATGCACTGCCCAAATGTCCTCTTTCCACACTGCTTTTCCGCGGCAGGCAGCAGCAAACCGGTCGTCAGAGGAGGCTGATGTGATGATTAAGTTTAAGTTTAACATTGTCTACAATATTGCCAAAAAGTGCCAAAGCACTCTGGTGTTGGCCAGAGGAGCCGATGGCGCGATATGGCAGCCTCGCTTCTGTCAGTCTGCCCCAGGGCAGCTGTGGCTACAACTGTAGCTGCCTCCACCAGTGTGTGAATGTGAGAGTGACTGAATAGTAGAACTGTTTGTTGTGTACAGGTTTCTTCCATTCTTGGCATCTGTATAACAGATATAGTCACCATGATTATTATTGTACCATAATTATTATGACCAATTTTAACATTCATTATCTCCAGTAAAACAAGTTGTCCTTATAATAGGTTTCTTAGTACATAGTTTGGTGCACATGTCTAAATTAATTATATGCAATACTGTTTGAATATTTAAAATCTATAATTTAGAGATATTTAGTCTTGACACAATTGGACACCCAAAACGTGTCTATTTCAAAATGTTTAAATCAGAGTAATAAATTAATAATGACTTACCTGACAACATATCTTTTCATCTGCTGATCAAAGCTGATGTTCAAAGAGTTTTTCCCTTTGTTCTTCACACATATTTTACTGTCAAATAAGGCCACCTGAAGGGAGTGAGCTTTCTGCAGAATTTGGGTGTCCCTATTTGAAACACAAATACAAGTTTACTTTCTGACAACAGGATGAGACACTTTTCTGGGCCCGAGGACAGTGGATTTTATTTTATCTTTTTAATGTTGCTTCTGTTCTTTCTACAGGAATGTACAATGTAATAGATACATTCACCAACAATCAACTGACCAACAATGATCATGTAACCCTACCAATGTTTCCCTGAAATGAAAATGATAGGCCTCAGGGCTTAAAGAAACGTGAAGGTGACCAAAAGGTGACTCTGTCTCATCATAATGCAAATCATTAGGAAAATAAAGTTATTTCCATTTGTTTCCTATTAAACTAAGCTTGTACAAGTTCTAGGAACAGACAACATAGGTCAGGGGTGTCCAACTCCAGGCCTCGAGGGCTGGTGTCCTGCAGGTTTTAGACGTGTCCTTGATCCAACACTGATATAAATGGTTAAATGACATCCTCAACATGCCTTGAAGTTCTCCATATGATTAAAGTTCAGCCTGATTAATATAAATGTCACTGACAGTGACTAATATATTGGAAAACCAAAATACTTACAACAGCAGAAGTGCTGGTCCCGAGCCTCAAAGACAGTAAGAAGCAAGCAGAGGAGAAAACACAGAACGTTTTTTAGAAGCTGATTTGATCCTTAATGGCTGTGCAATCACTATAACTTACAACACAGAAGGTCAATGTAGACCCCATACAACCAAATTAGACTAACACATACAGTATTAAAAACACCATCTACTACTGTGTCTGAATGTGTGGTATCGGCACGGTCAGTTTAGGCCTGAAGAGATATGTGTTTGAAAAAAGACCACCTAATTTAAATATAATCATTACATGCTTGTTAAAAGTTAACTTCCAATATATAAAGTTTCTAATAAGCAAAATGATCAGATCTAACATATGGCAGGGATTATATGTAACACCATGTTTCTTATGATTCAACTGTGGAATTTAACTTAATTCTTTAGAAGGACAAGCTATATTACTAATTACAAATCTGGATTATAGCTTTCACAACAAAACTTGTTTTTAAACACATTTTTTAACAAAATAAATACTATTGTTATTATTATTATTTAAAATGTAATAAAACAGAAAAGTCAGTTAAATATAAAAGCAGTTTGCTTATGTTGTTAAAGAAAGGCTAGATTTGACATTGATAGATGCCACAGATGTTCAAAACCTGACACAAAGCATGAAAAAAATAGACTTCTCCGAAAACGTTGGAGCATTTTTGCAAATATCTTATGTCTTATAAGTATATATCAAATGTCTTGATAAATCGAACAAATGTTTGAACTTTACACAGCTACATTTTCGCCTGAAAATATCTTAAAAGTTTATTTTGTGACCCAGAAAAAGTAATATTTAAAGGGTTTTTAGCTGCGCTCCTCCGCCATTGCCGCGCTTACAAGTACGCAGAGGCTCTGACAACCGCGGCCGACAAATGCGATCCTCCTTTTCCCCAGACTACCCTTTCTGGGTCACAAAATAACCTTTGAAGATATTTTCAGATGAGAATGTAGCTGTGCAATGCTCAAATATCTACTTAATTCATCAAAATATCACATATTTGCAAAAGTGCTTCCACGTTTTCGGAGAGTTATCCACCAGCGGGACAGCTGAGCGGGAGGTCAAGGCTTGATAGAGTCCGCGAGCACAACTAACTCGTGGCGTATTGTTTTCAAACCCCCTGCGGTCTTTTGCTACTCAGGTTAAACACGATATATATAGCTACTTAGTTATGGCTATGGATTGAAAATACACCCCACCCCTAACGGCTGCACCTCCCGAAGAATTTTGTCTGGGCTCCTATCTCACTTTTTTATTTCAAACAATCAACAGAAAATTTCACAGACATATTTTTATGTAAGGTTTTTAAGGCTGTGGTGTTAATTTTTAAGTAACATGAGCCCAGCGGCAGCAGCACCGCTAGGCTAACACTAACTAGCTAGCAAGATTATAAACCTGGTGCTAAACTAAGAGAAGCCACAAAATCAGTTTGAATAAGAGTAAACATTTACTCACCAAGTCAGTGTATCAGGTAAATATCCACAGCAATGACAACAATAATATCTTGAGCTGACGCTTCTCCAGGTTTACTCACAAAAATTTTATTGGCAAGGTCTGAAACATTTAAGCCTAAACTAGGGGCTGCACTTTCACCACATCAAACAATGTGATAACAGCCCAAAACTTTGCTGATCCTAACTGTATACTGAAGATTAAGGCCTTTTTGTTAAATGTAAGTACCTAAAATCTATAACCAAGCAGTTTGAGTACATCAGGGTTGTATTAAGATACTTTATTAATCCCAGAGAAAACGATGAGGTCACAGTTGCTCCAAGGCAGTAAAAACAAACTATCACACTACATAAAACTGTGAAAAAGTGGTAGGCTTGAACTTATTCACCATTTGTCCTTTAAAAATATTTCTAATTTATTTCATGTTATTTTACAGTTGTTATAATGCTTTAGTTTAGACATTGCTGGTGTAACTCTCTAGATACCATCCTCAGTTTGTTTGTAGTAGCATCATATTACATTTTACATCCATGCATACGCTTTTAAAACAAATACTACTCAACCATCAGGTGATTTGAATTTTCTACTGTTGACAGGTACATTTCTGGTACATTATGTTTGTTTATTGCTTTGGCTACACACTCCTTTGTTTGTCCCTTTCTTCTAGGCCTAAATCCAAAACAGATGTGTGCGAGGGGCCGACCAAGCACTTCCTCTTTATATAAGGATATGATATCTTCGATTGCATCCCTGGATACAACCAAATGAAGGGTTTTTCCTTTTGTGTAGTATTGTTTATTTTCTTTAAAGTAAGCTTTTGAGTTGTACTGTATGCAGTGTTTTACTTTTCAAACCATTTACCCATATTATTAAGTTTGTCAATTGGATGAATGACCTTTATTCCCATTTCTTTGTTTAGATTGTGTTGTTTGGTCTAACCTATTTCTTAATGGTGGAGACTAATGAGGTTCAGGTAGAATTCTGAATAAAGCAAGTGATATATTGAAAAAAAAGTATTTAGTATTTAGTATTTAGTCAGCCACCGATTGTGCAAGTTCCCCCACCTAAAATGATGACAGAGGTCAGTAATTTGCACCAGAGGTACACTTCAACTGTGAGAGACAGAATGTGAAAAAAAAATCCATGAATTCACATGGTAGGATTTGTAAAGAATTTATTCGTAAATTAGGGTGGAAAATAAGTATTTGGTCACCTCAAACATGGAAAATCTCTGGCTCTCACAGACCTGTAACGTCTTCTGTAAGAAGCTTTTCTGTCCCCCACTCGTTACCTGTATGAATGGCACCTGTTTGAACTCATCATCTGTATAAAAGACACCTGTCCACAGCCTCAAACAGTCAGACTCCAAACTCCGCCATGGCCAAGACCAAAGAGCTTTCGAAGGACACCAGGAAAAGTATTGTAGACCTGCACCAGACTGGGAATCTACAATAGGCAAGCAGCTTGGTGTGAAAAAATCAACTGTGGGAGCAATCATCAGAAAATGGAAGACATACAAGACCACTGATAATCTCCCTCGATCTGGGGCTCCACGCAAGATCTCATCCCGTGGGGTCAAAATGATCATGAGAACGGTGAGCAAAGATCCCAGAACCACACGGGGGGACCTGGTGAATGACCTGCAGAGAGCTGGGACCAAAGTAACAAAGGTCACCATCAGTAACACACTACAACGGCAGGGAATCAAATCCCGCAGTGCCAGACGTGTTCCGCTGCTGAAGCCAGTGCATGTCCAGGCCCGTCTGAAGTTTGCCAGAGAGCACATGGATGATACAGCAGAGGATTGGGAGAATGTCATGTGGTCAGATGAAACCAAAGTAGAACTTTTTGGTATAAACTCAACTTGTCGTGTTTGGAGGAAGAAGAATACTGAGTTGCATCCCAAGAACACCATACCTACTGTGAAGCATGGGGGTGGAAACATCATGCTATGGGGCTGTTTTTCTGCCAAGGGGACAGGACGACTGATCCGTGTTAAGGACAGAATGAATGGGGCCATGTCTCGTGAGATTTTGAGCCAAAACCTCCTTCCATCAGTGAGAACTTTGAAGATGAAACGAGGCTGGGCCTTCCAACATGACAATGATCCAAAACACACCGCCCGGGCAACAAAGGAGTGGCTCCGTAAGAAGCATTTGAAAGTCCTGGAGTGGCCTAGCCAGTCTCCAGACCTCAACCCCATAGAAAATCTGTGGCGGGAGTTGAGAGTCCGTGTTGCTCGGCGACAGCCCCAAAACATCACTGCTCTCGAGAAGATCTGCATGGAGGAATGGGCCAAAATACCAGCTACTGTGTGTGCAAACCTGGTAAAGACCTATAGTAAACGTTTGACCTCTGTTATTGCCAACAAAGGTTATGTTACAAAGTATTGAGTTGTATTTTTGTTATTGACCAAATACTTATTTTCCACCCTGATTTACGAATAAATTCTTTACAAATCCTACCATGTGAATTCATGGGTTTTTTTTTCACATTCTGTCTCTCACAGTTGAAGTGTACCTCTGGTGCAAATTACTGACCTCTGTCATCATTTTAAGTGGGGGAACTTGCACAATCGGTGGCTGACTAAATACTTTTTTGCCCCACTGTAACAACAACACCTCATCTGTGCTTAGGCACTACAGAGCTTTGCATGAGAAAACGGGGAACACCGATTGTGGAGCAAGACATTATCCTAAACTGGACTAACAAAGGACCATGAGTACAACATGAAACGTACATTACATAGCGTTAGGCTGAAGTTCATTGATCATTTTAATCATAAACTTGTTGTTGAAATATTTTTATTGAACATTTTTATTTCATCTGCTGATGAAAATGTGTTGATTTATTGGTCTGTTATGAAGCTATTGCTATTTCTAATGTGTTTTATCACTTTCTGATGTTTTATTAATTAAACAATACATGTATTAATTGTTGTGTTATCCGGTGGCGCCAGTGTCCGGCAGCCTCGCCTCTGTCAGTGCGCCCCAGGGTGGCTGTGGTTACAATGTAGCTTGCCATCACCAGTGTGTGAATGTGTGTGTGAATGGGTGGATGACTGGATATGTAAAGCGCTTTGGGGTCCTTAGGGACTAGTAAAAGCGCTATATAAATACAGGCCATTTACCATTTACCATTTATAGTATTTATATATATTTATTTATAGTATAGCAAATATATTTAATTATTACTGTTTAAAACACTAATATGTGACATGTATTAGTAGTGATGTTGTGCTGAGGGTTAAAATGCCTTTTTGTCTTTTGGTAACTACAAAATGACAATAAACCATTAATATATGTCTATGCTGTGCTCGTGTTTATTTTACCCTGCTCAAATTCAATTTATGATACATTTTTATTTTGAAAGATTTAAAATGGTTCTTTAAAGAACCGTTTTTAAAAAGGTTCTTTGGAAAACCATTAAAGGTTCCCCAAAGAACCATTTCTTGATGGTTCTTTGCGGCACCTTTAAAGGTTCTTCAATGAACCACTGAAAGAAAAGGTTCTTCAAAGAACCATTGTTTGAAAGGTTCTTTGTGGCACCAAAAAAGGTTCTTCTATGGCATCAGTCTAAAGAACCACTTTTGGTTCCAGTTGGCACCTTTATTTTTCTGAGTGTACCCTAAATTACTAATATATCGATATTTTAATGTGAGAATCGATTCTCAAACATAAATGATTGGTATGGGAGGAATCGATATTTCATGATCGATCCGCACATCACTAGTCCCTGGCTCTTTCTCTGTCTCTCCCTCCTGCTCTGTTCCTGTGCTACTCAGGCTACGTCCACACGTACCCGGGTATTTTTAAAAACTCTGTTTTTGCGTTTACATGTGGATGAGGTCAACAGAGAAAACGCAGCGTTAAAGGTGTGCTCATTTTTTGACGTCACACTGTGCGCCACGTTATTGTTTTGGTGAAATGAATTTCTACAATGGCGGACGTAGACAAAATACTGTTACTGTTAATTTTACTCTCTGCAGTGTTTAAATGCTTAAATATACACACACAGTTACTGTCCCTCCACACATACGACTCAGTTCTGCTTCTATGCGCCATCTTTGTTTACTCCCACCCAGACTTATTGACTTTAGAATTTAGAATTTAGAATATTCTTTATTGTCATTGTCACAAGTACAATGAAATTGAAAGATGTCTCCGGTCAGTGCAACATCACGAAAGATAAATACTTAAAAACTATAATAGATATGATATAAAAGATAGAAATACATATAAAATACAGTATTCTCATACAGTAAATACACCCAAGCAATCCAGGCCTAAGGCCCCATACAGACACTCAACATACGACCTAGTTGATATATCACTCAAACAATCAATCACTCAGTCAATTTGTTAGCGCATCCAACAAAACGTGTCTGAAAGCATTCCAACATCAAGGGCACAAATGACAACAGGGGCAATGAAAGTCATCTACTTTTAGTAGCATTGAGACATGATATTGCAATTGGGTAGAAACTGTGTTTGAGTCTGTTAGTCCTTGTGTATGTTGTTCTATACCGTTTACCTGAAGGCAGCAGTTCGAACATGGAGTGTCCAGGGTGTGAGGTGTCCTTTATGATGTTATGGGCTCTTTTGAGGCAGCGGGAACTGTGTAGGTCTTTCAGTTTGAGGAGAGGGCAGCCGATTGTCCTTTGGGCAGCGTTGATTACTCCCTGGAGTGCTTTCCTCTGAGCCACTGTGCAGCTAGCGTACCATACGCCTATGCAGTACGTTAGTATGCTTTCGATGGAGACTTCTGATTGGCCAACATTTCTACACGGATAGGAATATAGCACCACCTGCTGCTGTGGCATGTTCCTAGCAGCGTTTTCCTTCGTTTTTGGCTTTTATGTGTGGACGGGATTTTTTTTATTAATGAAAACGGAAAATCTTCGTTTTCAAAAATACCCGTGTACGTGTGGACGTAGCCTCAGTGTAACTACCGCCTCTCCCCCCTCTTCCCAGCGTAAAGCACAAGGCTCACATGCTGAGTGAAGCGGGAAAAAAGTGTGAGAGAGAGGGTGAGAGAAAGAAAAAAAAAACCCACGGCTCGCGTCGTTCACGTCAAAGATCTGGCTCTAATAGCCATTTCGTTTGCGACCGACCCATCACTAATAGCAACATTATACAACTGTAATAAGTTACGTGTGTGATATTTATATTTGTGCTTTCCTCAGGAGAACAATCTGAAATAGATGAAGACCTGGTCAGCATGGTGATTGAGGACTCCCAGCCATTTAGCACTGTGGAGGAAAGGAGGTGAAGTGTTTGCTATGTGCCAGGGAGCTGGGATATAACAACACCTCATCCATGCTTAGGCACTACAGAGCTTTGCATGAGAATAAGGGGAACACCGATTGTGGAGCAAGACCAGGTGAGCCATCAAATGCAATGATAATATAGCATGCAGTAATGTTACTAAATGATATAACAATATTATACAGCTGTTATAAGTTACATGTGTGATATTTATATTTGTGCTTTGTCTTTATTGTGTTTCCTCAAGAGAACAATCTCCAATAGATGGAGACCTGGTTAGCATGGTGATTGAGGACTCCCAGCCATTTAGCATTGTGGAGGACAAATGATTCAAAAGATTTGTTAAATCATTAAATCCTAGCTATTTTTTCCCCACTAAAAAGGTCATAAAAGAAGTGAAAATGTAGTTTTTACATAATTTAAATTGAACAGGCAGGACTGTGTAGCTGTTCATACCTCAACGTTACAAAAGCACAACCACTGTCCACACCCCAACCACACCTCACCTCACAGTAAATGATCATTTCCATTTTAAGCATTTCCAAATAATCATTTTCCATACTGCCAGTATAAATATACACAGTATACTGCCATCACTACAATATACATGTTTTACACACTCCTTTTGTTGTTGACATTTACAGGCTGTGTGCAAAAGGCCACACTCTTCAAATTCATGCCAACTAATATTTTTACGTCCAGTAGGTGTCCTACTAGAGCAAATGAAGCTTCAAGAAGCTTTGCGCTGGGATGAACCAATTGGATGAAAAGCTTCAGTGCTTCATGAAGTTTCATCTGCCCATCACTATCAATAACCTTTTAAATATAATTTGAAAGAAGCTGAAAGATACAATACCAAAAGTAGACCTGGAGTGTGTGGTACATTTTCCAACATATATGGGAGGAAAAGGTAAAAGGCAAAAACGCGGCTGTGTGCACGCAGGAGAAGGACCCAAACGCAAAATTCACCACACAGGAATTAAACTCAAAAAGCTGCTTTATTGCAGAACGGCACAAAAAATATAACAAAACTAAACTGAGACAAGGATAACTATCACACAGGGAAACACAGCCATGAGAGAGACTATGATACTGACAAAGAGAAACACAGGGGTTAAATATACTGGGGGATAACGAGGTAATGAGACAGAGAAGGAGAGCACAGCTGGGAGTAATCAGGCTGGACGAGACAAGGGAAGCAAAACTAGAAACACTGACATGAGACACGGACCTTCAAAGTAAAACAGGAAACACACTGAACTCTAGACATGTAAACTTAACAGCAACTGGGGAGACAGAACATAGGGACCTGAAACATGGTACAGAAAGGCACAGTAGACACAACATGGAACACAGGGAAGCCATATTACAAAACCTAAGAAATAAACCTATGATAACCATAACTGAAAACCTAGGGAAATAACAAACACAGTACAACAAAGGACTCAAAACATAAACCATAATATAAAAAACACAAGAACAGAAAGACCCAGAACCGTGACAGCAAAAACTATTATCATAACAATAACTCTGAATATGCTAGAGTTTGCTCCCAGCCACTAAAGTTCAATTGAAGTTAACTTTACAGATACGAGAACAGCCAGAATCATTGCAGCTGATATCCTGATCAAATTTGAAATCAGGTAAGGTTTGGGGCTCTCATGGACCTATTTATGGCTGATATTTTTATAGTTATCAACAATCAAAGCAAAAGCAGAAGGACAGTGTCAAAGCTTTTAAAAGAGACACTGGAGAACAAAAACAAGAGACTAGAGCCTATCAGGAAAACTAGTGAGTGGACCTCTGATTCAAGAATTTCTACCAAACTACAACTGCAGCTGAACAAATGAGCTGTTGGTGGAACTTTACACTCTGAAATATTGGAAGGTTTAAAGGATGAGACAGCTCAGCACAGCATGTTATTAACTTCACACATGAAGTAGTTCAGTCCAGTCAGACTTCAGTTTTGCAGCCATCGTCCACATCCTGCTTCTTCAACTGGTCGTCACGGTAACTCTGGACTTTCCTCCAACGAATCCTGAAGTCTGTCAGTCCTTCTGACAGCATGAGGCCTGACAGCTGGACAAAATGTGCAGATGATGAAAAACATGAAGCATAGTTTGAACTTGTGTCAAGTTTGTGTTGGTGACTGAACTGCTGACCTGCTGTGAAACCTGCTGCTGGATCTCTGTGCTGTGCATGTCTGCCTCTGACTGAAGCTTCATTTTCACCACTGTTTGCTTTGTCACTGCTAAAAATGAACCACATATAACAACACCAACATTAGTGTTTTACATGATGACAGGATCTTATAGTGTTTGCATTCTGGACCTCACCTCTGAAACAGAAAACAAAGTGTCTGCTGGTACAGGAGCCATCAGCCCATTCCCCTGTCATTAAATACATTGGTGCACAGTACTCTGAATTTCCATTATCAGGCTGACCAGACCACCAGTTAGTGAATGTGGAGGTGGTGTTGTCAGACCAGAAGGCCCAGGGATCCCTGTAGAGACCAATCCACACATACTGAACCCCTGATCCATTCAAAGTGAGCGTGATGTTGGATTTCTCCTCTTTGCTTCTTATACTGGTCAGGTCTGTGTGGTATGTCCTGCAGTACGACTGAGCCGCTGACCAGGAGCGGCTCTCCTTCACTAAGATGTAACTTGTGTTTTTGGCTGCGAAAAAGGATGAATTGAAACACACATTCTGAATCTCATAAAATTGTAGGGATATCAAGGGCAACAAATCTTTTTCCTACCATTGTAACACAGGAAAGGGTAAGAATCTCCACAGGGTCTATCATCCATCTGTGTTTGTCCCTGAAGAGCCACACAGTATTCCCTTGCATTTACACAGTCTGGTTGACCGTTAGCCCAGATCAAAAATTCATGTGTACTGCCAACATAAAAAAGGTTTCCCTCCATGGACCACTTCCAGCTGTAACGATCATCATAGAGGCCTATCCAAGCCCAATCATTGATCCTTGGTGAAATTGAAACAAGCAGTTGGTTGATGTCGCTGTTGTAGATGGTGACCAAGTCAGTGAAGTGTTCTCTGCAGTAACTCTGAGCTTCAGTCCAGGTCATCGGCTGGTTCACAAAGTGGTATTCTCTGGAGTGGGGAGGAAGAGTGGAAAGTCCTCCTGAGAAAAATAAAACAAAGTTTTTTTATAGTGGAAACTGGGCGAATCACTGAAAAAGACAAATTTACAAAAATAAAAATTACAACCATTTAAATAGTCATATTATATGGAGACTAACTAGAGGTGGGAAGTTACAAAGTAACTTACAAACATAAAAGATAGTTCTGTGCTGTGTTTATCACCAGGGCTTACGCCACACAAGCAGATGAAAGAGGTAAAAACATGTAGTTTATATTGGGGATAGATGATGAATGGGAGGGAGAGCCTTCAGCTTTCAGGCCCCTCTTCTGTGGAACCAGCTTTCAGTTTGGATTCAGGAGACAGACACTATCTCTACTTTCAAGATTAGGTTTCAACCTTTACTTTCCTTGAAAGATGGCCGCCTCTCCCTGATCCTGGTTCTGTTGGAGTTAAAAAATTTAGTTTTCCAACCCCTACTGTTGCCAAATTGCTTGCTCATTCATAGAGAGTCATATGATTGTTGGGTTCTTGTCACAAATTTGTTACAATGTACAGTATTATTGTAGGGTCTACCCTACAATATAAAGCTACAATGTTTCAGTAAAGAGTGACTTGTACTTCTGGCCCATTAAGCAACGGTTTAACACATTTCACTGCAAACTATAAAAGGAATCTGGATTTATATAGAACATTGTGTTGGATTAAGTGTAGGAAGCACTAGTATACAGTGTCTATGGAACAAATCTCCTTCAACGTTCACAATGACCAAAGTGAGGACTACAGGCATTTCTCTCAGTCAGCTGATTGTGTTTAGGGAAAAAAGCAGCTAAATACACTGAGACTGCTCCACGTTGCTAGTGAGTTAACTCTGGAAGTCTGTGGGTTTTGTCAAACTTGGAGTGAACAAAAGCAGCAAAACAGTAAAAGATGCAGACAGTGAAATTCTGATTTATTTCATGAATACAATGAAACATTTTACAGTCAACAGAAGAAAGTAGCATATATGATAAATGGATACTACAACATAACACGGACAGTGAGAAGTAAAACTCATCGTCTTACCAGATGCTATATTCTTTAAACCTAAAATAAACCACTGAAATTAGAGATTAGTGTTGTGAGTCATCTATTAAAAACATTAGGTTCTTGTTTCACAATGTGCATGAACTCAAAAGTTTCATATTTATAAAGTATCGAAAAGAATACTGTCACGATCCTGGGTCTTTTGATCCAGTGTTTTGAGTTTTAGTTTATGTTTAAGCCCTTCAGGTTTTCTAAGTTCATTTTTTATTATGCCTAGTTTGTTATAGTTCTTTGTTATTAGATTCCCCTTGTGTCTTCCACCCATGTTAAGTGTCCCTTGCACTTCATGTGCTTCATGTCTGTGTCTTACGTTGTCTAGTTCAGGTTGTCATGTCTGCGTCTTATGTTTCCTGTTTTATTTTGAAGAGGTCTGGTGTTCCTGTGTTCATCGTGTTTAGTTTTACTCTTCCACTGTGACGTCGTTATGTTCATGTGTGTCAGCTGTCCCCCATGTGTTCCCACTTCTCTCATTAGCCTCCTGTGTGTATTTAGTAGTGATGGCCAAATGAAGCTTTCTGAAGCATTGAAGCTTGTATTGAAAAACGGTTCATTACCCGAAGCTTTTCAACTCAGTCCTCTCTGGTGACATCTGGTGGCCAAAAATATGAAGAGCAGCTTGAATCCACAAAATAAAACCAACTGCTTCATTATGATTGCTCACTCTACAGAGTGGAATCCTGTCTGATATTGGGCCTCCGTTGTGTTGCTTTGAACGTGTATTTTTTGGTGGTTAAGAAAATGTGTTTTATTTGTTTAATAAATAGTTTTGACCAGTAAACTCTCCTTGTTTAAATATGCACCATGGTGTGGTCTTTCTTTGCTTGTGACTTCTTGATGTTGGTAAATACAATAATTGAAAAATACCACGCTACATATAATATACATATAATAATGTAAAACACATTATGGAGTATGCTTCTGCTGTGAGGTCCTGCCTCCATGCAGGTATGCAATTAATCGCCGGAGGGGTGTATTTATAAATAATATTATATTAAAGAAATTTTCCCAGAGATATTTTTGACCTGGGGGTGGAATTGATTGTGAAATGGAAAAGGAAAATGCTTATGAACTTGCAAATTAAAACCATTATGCATTGACGGTAACCCTTTTTTAAATTTTTGTTTAAAAAGAGAATTTGTTCCTCTGTGCGATGGCCGAACCTGTTCCTTTTCGTGGAGATAATTTCTCCTGCCTTAAGGGAAATCCCTTCACATGGCACATAAGAGGCTGAAGTGCAGAGAAACTGGTAGAGATGCAGTTATACAGTCTACCTGGGCCCCACCAACTATCAGCTAAAGAGGATAAATAAATGAAATTGCTGCACATTTGGCGGACTAACATTTTCAGATTAATTACACAATAAAATATATATTTTTACAACATTACATGTAAGGAGTCAAGTGTAAGTTTTTCTAAAGTTATTTAATGATATTTACAGTGGGGCAAAAAAGTATTTAGTCAGCCACCGATTGTGCAAGTTCCCCCACTTAAAATGATGACAGAGGTCAGTAATTTGCACCAGAGGTACACGTCAACTGTGAGAGACAGAATGTGAAAAAAAAAAAATCCATGAATTCACATGGTAGGATTTGTAAAGAATTTATTCGTAAATTAGGGTGGAAAATAAGTATTTGGTCACCTCAAACATGGAAAATCTCTGGCTCTCACAGACCTGTAACGTCTTCTGTAAGACGCTTTTCTGTCCCCCACTCGTTACCTGTATGAATGGCACCTGTTTGAACTCATCATCTGTATAAAAGACACCTGTCCACAGCCTCAAACAGTCAGACTCCAAACTCCGCCATGGCCAAGACCAAAGAGCTTTCGAAGGACACCAGGAAAAGTATTGTAGACCTGCACCAGACTGGGAAGAGTGAATCTACAATAGGCAAGCAGCTTGGTGTGAAAAAATCAACTGTGGGAGCAATCATCAGAAAATGGAAGACATACAAGACCACTGATAATCTCCCTCGATCTGGGGCTCCACGCAAGATCTCATCCCGTGGGGTCAAAATGATCATGAGAACGGTGAGCAAAGATCCCAGAACCACACGGGGGGACCTGGTGAATGACCTGCAGAGAGCTGGGACCAAAGTAACAAAGGTCACCATCAGTAACACACTACAACGGCAGGGAATCAAATCCCGCAGTGCCAGACGTGTTCCGCTGCTGAAGCCAGTGCATGTCCAGGCCCGTCTGAAGTTTGCCAGAGAGCACATGGATGATACAGCAGAGGATTGGGAGAATGTCATGTGGTCAGATGAAACCAAAGTAGAACTTTTTGGTATAAACTCAACTCGTCGTGTTTGGAGGAAGAAGAATACTGAGTTGCATCCCAAGAACACCATACCTACTGTGAAGCATGGGGGTGGAAACATCATGCTATGGGGCTGTTTTTCTGCCAAGGGGACAGGACGACTGATCCGTGTTAAGGACAGAATGAATGGGGCCATGTATCGTGAGATTTTGAGCCAAAACCTCCTTCCATCAGTGAGAACTTTGAAGATGAAACGAGGCTGGGCCTTCCAACATGACAATGATCCAAAACACACCGCCCGGGCAACAAAGGAGTGGCTCCGTAAGAAGCATTTGAAAGTCCTGGAGTGGCCTAGCCAGTCTCCAGACCTCAACCCCATAGAAAATCTGTGGCGGGAGTTGAGAGTCCGTGTTGCTCGGCGACAGCCCCAAAACATCACTGCTCTCGAGAAGATCTGCATGGAGGAATGGGCCAAAATACCAGCTACTGTGTGTGCAAACCTGGTAAAGACCTATAGTAAACGTTTGACCTCTGTTATTGCCAACAAAGGTTATGTTACAAAGTATTGAGTTGTATTTTTGTTATTGACCAAATACTTATTTTCCACCCTGATTTACGAATAAATTCTTTACAAATCCTACCATGTGGATTCATGGATTTTTTTTTCACATTCTGTCTCTCACAGTTGAAGTGTACCTCTGGTGCAAATTACTGACCTCTGTCATCATTTTAAGTGGGGGAACTTGCACAATCGGTGGCTGACTAAATACTTTTTTGCCCCACTGTATATTATGGAAGCAGATTTTTGATATTTTACCTTCTTCCCGTTTTCAGATATAATAAACACGCACAAAACAAAAGCAAACGGCCAAAACCCACCCGATTGACAACGATCAACTCAAAATTCTCCCACACAACAGAACCCCCCCCTATTCCTGCTGGCTCCAAATCTCTCAGTAGAAATATCAGTGGTTTGGAGGCCTATCTCCACCCACCACCACTTCCCCTGTCGGTGGCGGACTCCCTCAGGTGTCGGTGTGTTGGTGGTTCTTTGTGTCTGGGGGTGGGCGTCCGGGTACACACCGGCTCACTCCTTGGCGGCCGCTTGTCGGGGCCTGGGGCCTGGGGCTCGCTCGGGCCCCTTTGGAGGTGGGGTGCCCCCGGCCTCTCGGCCTGGGGCTCGGTCACTCAGGCGCAGCTGGGGGCCGGCGGAGCTCACGGGCGCGTCACTGCAACTCCCCCTGACTTCTGCTCCGCGGCTGCTGGGCGAGCCCTCATCTGGGACTCTCCTCAGCTCTTACTGGAACAGTGGCGCGGCTGCCCCACTGTTGGTCTTCCATGGTCTCTTGTGTTCTGGGGGCCTCTGGATGTCTGGAGTTTTGATCTCCTCCATACCCGCTTCACACCCTGGAGGACGGGGCTGTGGCCCCCCCACACTCCCTAGCAGATCATTACATGGAGAAACCTTTGGAATGCAAGCATGCTGATCCACACAGGTATGCACACATGGGTATTCACAGACGCGGACTAAAGCTTTCTTGGCTGCTACCTCAAAGCACACTGTGCGCTGTCTATCTTGCGTGCTGCACAATATCGTTTATTATTTAGTAAATATTGATATCTATGGCTAGCTAGTTTATTGTGATGGTGCTTTGTTTTCTCTATTATTATGTTGCTCTTTGTTGTTTGCTGTCTCCTCTGTTTGTTTTTGTTTGTTTGTTTGTTTTTTTTCTCCATACAGGTGACCCAGGAGTTCTTTTTTTTTTTTCTCTCTCTCTTCCCCCCCCTTCTCACCGTCTCTTCTCCCCTTTGGTTTTCTTTCTTTCTCTCCCCCTCTTTCTCTCATTCATTCCCCCTGTCCTATTTATTAAAAAAAAAAAAAAAAAAAAAAAAAAATGACAAAGGATGAACTGAAGCTCTGCCATCACGTAATGTCGCATACTGCTGTTTCTGATGTCATTTATAAAAAAAAAAAAAAAGAAATATCAGTGGTTTGCTATCTGTCACCATCAAAACGCTCCACAAATCCCACGAATGATTCGCTTCCTTATAAACCACTGAATCAGACACCGAAGCAGTTAGGCTCTAAATGAAGCTTCGGACGTCACTGATCACGTGACTCTGGCCAAATGAATCAAGCTTCGACACAGTGCTTCTGAAGCAGTGTGTTGATTTTTTTGACTAATGTTTAGAGTTTTGTTTGTTTTTCTGTTTGCCAGGGTTTTTCGTAGTTCTTCCCCACCGGTTGAAGAGCCCCACAGGTGGCTCGACACACCGGCGGCACCCTGCGCCAGGGATGGGCCCCCATGCACCCACCCGCCCACAACCCCGGCAACACACAAACCAGGACCCGGGGCCCGGCCAGGGCCCCGGCCCAGAGCCGGAGCGCCCCCAGACCCTCACGCCCATCCCGGACCCACCCAGGGGCAGACAGGCTACCAGGTCAGTAACCCACGTCCATCCGCACAGACCCTCCCACACGTTACGTTTTAAGCTTTTAAGTTTGAATAATCATGCTGGGATCTGCAGCACAACCTCGCACTGTCCCCTGGGGCACGGCAAAAGTTGTAAGTCCTAGTTTGTGTCTTCACTGCTCCCAGAGAAATAACAATTAAAGAAAGGGCTTCAACACGAATTGTCCACAAGCACGCTCATTTTCACAAGTAAACAAAAAAACCTGCACCAGCCATACTGTTCATAGCCACAGGAGAGAAAGCTGAAAACTTCCCAGAAACTGAAATTGTAATAAATTGATCAAGCTAAAGCCACCTCTACATCATTTTGGAAAGTTCCCGAGCCTTTATAGCCAAACAAACTCTGTGCGAGATAAATAATATGTAGCCTTAGAATTAAACATCTACAGTTTAAAGAGACACACAGGTCAGTACCTCGCTATTGTCTCTAAACATTAAGATCCATAAAAAATCAGTTTTATCAACAGAGGACACATGAAAGGAGCTAACAGTTCTGAAGAGCGGTGCACGCTCTCATTTCACAAGTTGGCCTACATTTTCCAGAAAGACGACACAGTGAAAACCTGTAAAAATACTGAATTAAAAAAAAAGGTTCACACTATGTTTCACAAAGTTAAAAACAAATCCAGTGAAGCTGCTTCTAACACAAACAGTTATCTTTCAGATCAATGGCTAAAGAGCACCATTAAAAAAATTTGATCTTGCATTTACAAAAGTAATTCCTGTTTGTATAAATTCACACTGAAAACATCACTTTATAAAACAGATAAATCTAATTAAAATGCGCCCCCCCCCACTAAGGAGGAGACAGAGTGTGCGCCGTGGGGCGGCTGGTCGAAGGTGCCACTTTTTCGGATGAGCGTACATGTGCGCATGCTCGTACGTGCAAAAGGTGCCAGTTCTGGAGGTCGCTGATGGGGTGTGGGGGGCATAGCCAGGTGCCAGTCAAATACTACTTGTATCTGTATTCCTTTAGCTGCAGAATGACTATAGTTTTGGTATCTCTGTGGCTAACGTATAATAATTACATTTGTCAAACTACAACATGTACAATATATGTAGTATAACCACGTAAAACTAATGCAGTGCAATATATACAGATGTCAATGAACATGCAGTCGAGAAACGTGGGATACCAAGAGCCCTCTGGCTTACCCCTCATTACATCTGCGAAAGGGTACGAAGCTTTCACATGCAGTCTTTTATGTGATTTATAGAGTCAAAATAACAATTTGATCAATATGTTAGATGAAAAATGTAGTTTGAGTAGTGAAAACGTGTACTGTTTGCATAGACATGATCCAGCTTTGACCTTTCATATTTGTGTCAGGTTGTGACTGCAGGAATGTGAAAGAACCATCATCATACATAAAGAAAAATGATTTGCTGAACACAAAACCATAATTCATGTGTGATTTTGCTGATAGTTAATTATGCTCAATACTCATCAGAACATGATCAGGTATATTAAGTGGGGATGGACCGATTCGATATACAGTATCGGTTCGATCCTGACCTAAATTACTGGATTGGGTATCGGGGAGAAATAAGTAATGTAGTCTGATTGTATTAAATATCACAAAAGCACCTCACAAAACTTGCAGCATGACGTAACCCAGGTAGTGACCTTAGCAGTTGGAGCATTATGCGTCATGTGATAGAGCGGCTGTCATTTGCGAGACCTGTCGGCGGTCTGGACTTCACAGTGAAAGCATTTGGACCCTTGCTGCAGGTGTTGCGCCAAGGGTAGGCATCACCGACAAAACCTGCTCCCCCCGCGCTGCTAGCACCCGCCAGCCACGGAGTGCGGATTCAGTTTACTCATACATGCGATACATGCAGCAAGACAGTGAGATGTTGTGGCAACACCACTAACCCGTCAAACACCTCAGAATAAATCATATCAGAGAATATGACGAGCTTATGTTGAGGCGAACTGAAGAGGAGGAGAGGTGTGTTGGTGTGTTGCCGGGGTTGTGGGCAGGTGGGTGCATGGGGGCCCAGCCCCCATGCCGCCGGTGCGTTGAGCCACCTGGGGGGCTCTTCAACTGGTGGGGGAGATTGACACATCTTGCAGGAGCTTGCAGGTCACTTGCCCCTCCCTTCCTTCCCTCCCCATCTCCAGCTGCCTCCCTCTTCCCACTCCACCACAACCACCCACACATGCAGGGCCTTGGAGTAGGGGTATGTCACCAGGGTGCAGAGGAGGCTACCCCCTCTGTCCCCTTCTGGCTGCCTCTGCCTCAATTTTATCTCACAACTTAGACATTCACATTACTCACACTCTCATTACACATACATATAGGATCTTGGGGGTGGGCACGATACACGGAATCCAAATTACCATCAGGGTGTACACCTCACCCCTGGCATCGTTGCCCACCTCTCAATTTTAAATACACGTAGACATTGAGGGCTAGCAGGAGGGACTATGCGCTTACCTGCTGCTCCTTGGCAGGTAGCTCCATGCCCTCCTGGGTTTTAATTGCACCTTAGAACACACATGCATCAACACTACAATGAGCAGGTGGAGGGAGGTTTGGAGTCTTCTCTCAGCCCCGTTCTCTGCGGCCTGCTGGAGCGGGAGGGCTAGGAGGAGGAGTTGGCCGTCCGACTGCGGTCTGGAGTGTGGGGCCTCCCTGCTGCTGCGGAGTCGGGGCGGTCTGCCTCTCCCCACCGCAGGGAAAAGGGTAACACCACCTGGGTCTGGGTGCAGTTCCCCCCTCCAGGGGCAAGGGTACCTAGACCCGGTTCGTAGAGTACGCTTGGGGAGTGTGATCGTGTGTACAGCGTCTCTTCATGTCTGTCTCCACGTTGGTTGAGTGTGGAGTAAGTGCATATGAGAGCATGAGGGTGGGAATGGATGTTTGTATATGTGTGTGCCTGTATTTCTGTGTCTATATGTCAGGTTGGGTATCAGACGCCACCTCTCTGGGGACATCTCAGGCCCTCCAAGGTTTGGAGGCCTATCTCCCCCCACCACCACTTCCCTGCCAGTGGCGGACTCCCTCAGACATCGGTGCGTTGGTGGTTCTTTGTGGGCGTCCAGGTACACGCCGGCTCACTCCTTGGTGGCTGCTTATCGGGGCCTGGAGCCTGGGGCTCGCTCGGGCCACTTCGGAGGTGGGGTGCCCCCGGCCTCTCGGCCTGGGGCTCGGTCACTCAGGCACAGCTGGCTGCCGGCGGAGCTCACGGGCGCGTCACTGCAACCCCCCCTGGCTTCTGCTCCGCGGCTGCTGAGTGACCCCTCATCTGGGACTCTCCTCAGCTCTTTCTGGGACAGTGGCGCAGCTGCCCCTCTGTTGGTCTTCCTTGGTCTCTTGTGTTCTGGGGGCCTCTGGATGTCTGGAGTTTTGATCTCCTCCATACCTGCTTCATACCCTGGAGGACGGGGCTGTGGCTCCCCCACACCCTCTAGCAGATCATTACATGAAGGAACCTTTTAAAAAAAACAAGCGCGTCCATGCTCACAGGTGTACACACGGGTGATCACACCCACAAACTACACCCTTTTTGGCTCCTACCTCAAAGCACACTGTGTTCTGTTGATCTTATGTGCTGCACAATAATGTTTAACATTTAGTATTTACTGTCATATTCCCATATATCATTGTGATGTTGTTTATTCTATTACTCTTGTTCTCTTCTGCTTGTTTTCTTTTTTCTCTCTCAACAGGTGATCCAGGTGATCGATATATGCATTTTCTTTTTCTTTTTCTTTTCCTGCCCATTCTGTTGGTTTTTGTTTTTTGCCCTTCTCCCCCGTCCCTCTTCTCAGCTGTTTCTCTTTCCCTCTTTCTTTCCCTCAGTCAAGTCTGTCCCGTATTCAGCAAGTGAAAATAAAATAAACAATAAAAGGTGAATCAAATGGACCATTACGGCAAGGCTGGGATGGTCAATTTGGTAAAGTAAATCCGTTGGGCATCTTTCTTTGCCTTTAGACAATAATTCTGATGCAAAAGAGCCAAACGGGACGGGCAAAAAAAAAAAAAAAAAAAAAGATTTAATATTACAGAAAAAACTGCAAAGATTTTCAATAAATCAAAAATATAAATGTGAAAAAAATAAAGAACTTATATTTAAAATGAATGCAGGTATTGCGGTATGAGAAAATAAAGATTTTCTCTGTCTGTGTGTTAGATGTGTTAATAAATATCTAATTTTAAAAAATTAACATGTAATCTGATTACCCAAATAACATCAGTTTTTTCCCCATTATGATCATGGGTTATAATTCAAATGTTTAAAATATTAATATCACAGACCTGAGAGCAGCAGGATGAGCAGAAAACAGGTTTTTTCCATTCTGGGCATCTGTACAACAGATATAGTCATCATGATTATTATTGTACGATTAATTATTATCACCCATTCTTGTCATTTAAGATTCATTAAAAACTAAAAAAAACTGCTGGACATTATGAACAATGCTGGGCATCCTCTGCACACGGCTATTAACAACCAGAAGAGTCTGTTCAGTGACAGGTTGCTTCTCCCCAAGACAAGAACTAACAGACTTAAAAACTCCTTTGTCCCACACGCCATCAAACTGTTTAACTCCTCTCTGGAGGGGAGAGGGAGGGGAGACAGGAGGACAAAGGAGGGGGGAACAACTAAGCTGTAGTGCCTCTTCACCTCACTGTGCAATACTTTTGTTAATAGTCAACGGTGCAATAGACCTCAATACTTGAAATGTGCAATTCACTTGTATTTTTATTCTTATTCCTATTTATTCTATTTATCCCCTTCGTATATTTTATTTATATTTGTCTCTGTATTTATGTGTGTGTGTGTGTGTGTGTGTGTGTGTGTGTGTGTGTGTGTGTGTGTGTGTGTGTGTATATATAATATTCTGTAACTCTGTAACTTCTGTCTGTTTGGTGCGCATGTCTACAATAATTACATGCAATATTTTTGAATATTTAAAATCTATAATCTGTAGATCTATAGTCTTGACACAATTGGACACCCAAAGCCTGTCTATTCAAAATGTTTAAATCAGAGTGATAGATTAATGACGACTTACCTGACAACTTATCTTTTCATCTGCTGACTGAAGCTGATGTTCAAAGAGGTTTTTCTTTGTTCTTCACACATATTTTACTGTCAAATTAGGACACTTGTACGGAGTGAACTTCCTGCAGAATTTGTGTGTCCCTAACTGATGAATTTAAAACAAAAATACAAGTTTACTTTCTGACAGTAGAGAATGAGACACCTTTCCTGGCCTAAGGACGGTGAATCTTATTTTATCTCTTTAATATTGCTTCTATTTTTTCTGCAGGAATGCACAATGTAATAGATATATTGACTTTGTAGGGTCATGTGACCCTACCAAAGTTCCTTTGAAACAAAAAACGATAGTCCTCATGGCTTAACGAAACATGTGAAGGTGACCAAAAGGTGACTCCGTCTCACCAAAATGCAAATCATTAGGAAAATCAAGTTAGTTCAATAGGAAACAAATGGAAATAAGCTTGTGCAGGTTCTGGGAACAGACAACAGAGGTGATGGTAACAAGGTGCTAGTGGCTTAACAAAATGTCATCTTTGAAGTATAGGGGCTGATTACACAGTATTAGATATAGTAATGTCTACATTAGAAGATTACCACTGTGTTAGCATTGTCAGTAAACTGGATAATGTTACATTATCAGACTATGGCAATGGCTGCACCAAAGCCCCTGTAGATCCCTGTAATCCATTAACTATCAGATGCATGTATCCTCTGACAACTGAGTTTTTGAGCCCTGAGGTTCTGAGGTAATACTAAATCCTGTTCAAGTACAGCAACACAAATGTAACTACTGTAATTATCAGGATGTCCTAAAAACTCCCTGAAAAGCCTTCAATTAATCCATAATGCTGCAGCAAGAGTACTGACAGGGACTAGAAAGAGAGAGCAGATTTCTCCTGTATTCTCCAACAACGATGAGGCGGCCTACATGGACAAAGTGAAGAATCTGGCATCATGGTGCACGGACAACCACCTCCAGCTGAACGTCGGCAAGACCAAGGAGCTGGTGGTGGACTTCAGAAGGAGTCAGCACAGAGACTACAAGCCCATTATCTTTTTTTTTTTTTTTTTCTGTGTCCCGTTTGGATCTTTAGCCATCAGAATTGTTGTCTTAAGGCCAAGAAAGATGTCAAGCGGATTTATTTTACCAAGTGGATTATCATGGCCTTGCCATATTGGTCCATTTGATTGACCTTTATTATAATTATGAATTTATTTTATTTTCAGTTGCTACAAAGGGGACAGACATGACTGGGGGATAGGACAGGGGGAAAGAATGAAAGAAAGAGAGGGAGAGAAAGAAAACCAAAGGGGAGAAGAGACGGTGAGAAGGGGGGGAAGAAAGAAAAAAAAACAAAAAACAAACAAAACACCTGGGTCACCTGTATGGAGAAAAAAAACAGAAGAGAAAGCAAACAACAAAGAGCAACATAATAAAAAAAACAGCACAATCACAAAAAACTAGCTAGCAGTAGATAACAGTAGATACTAAATAAAAAACGATATTGTGCAGCACGCAACATACAGAGCGCACAATGTGCTTTGAGGCAGCAGCCAAGAAAGGTGTAGTCCGTGTCTGTGAACACCCGTGTGTACACCTGTGTGCACACCTGTGTGGATCAGCATGCTTGTATTCCAAAGGTTTCTCCATGTAACGATCTGCTAGGGAGTGTGGGCAGCCATAGCCCCATCCACCAGGGTATGAAGCAGGTATGGAGGAGATCCAGGCCCCAGATATCCAGAGGCCCCAGAGTACAAGGACCCGAGGAGGACCACCAAAGGGGGGGGGAACTGTGCCACCCTCCTGGGAAGAGCTGAGTAGAGCCCCAAAGGAGAGGTCACCCAGCACCTACGGAGCAGAGGCCAGAGGGGGTTGCAGTGGCGTGCCCGCGGGCTCTGCCGGCAGCCAGCTGTGCCAGAGAGGACCGAGCTTCAGGCCCAGAGGCCTGAGGGCATCCCACCCCCCGGAAGGAGCCCAGCCGGGCCACAGGCGCCAGGCCCCGCCAATCGGCCACCAGGAGTGAGCCGGTACATACATGAGCGCCCAGCCCCAGACGACAAGGACCACCAACATAGCAACGTCTGAGGGCATCAGCCACCGGCAGGGAGTGTGGTGGGGAGTGGGTGGGTGTGGTAGAGCGGGAATAGGGAGGCAGCTGAGGATGGGGAGGGAAGAAAGGGAGGGGCAAGTGACCCCTCCCTGGGGCCAGCTCCCCCGCTGACCCCAGTAGGCACCCCCACACTCTGGAACCCACCAGGGCAAGGGGGCCCAGGCCCATCCGGACCGGGGCCCAGTGCAGCAGCACCGCCCAGCCCCACAGAGTCCGGGGCAGCCCACCCGACTCCACCCCAGAGAAAACTGCACCCACCCCATCATCCAATCATCTCCCAAACTACACAAGACAATAGACACCCAGGTTGAGTTCATTCTCCACCTCTCCTATATCTCTACCCCACCTGCAGAGTGAGCTCCTGTAGTGAGGAGACCACCTGCAAAGATATAACAACCTCCCCACCAGTTAGAGAGCCCCCTAGTAGGGCCGATGCACCAGAGGTCCCCTGCACTGGGGCTGAGCCCCCCATTATCATCAATGGAACTCCAGTGGAGAGGGTGCAGTCCTTCGAGTATCTTGGTGTCCACATCTCCTCAGACCTGACATGGGCTGCCCACATTCAGGTCCAGACCAAAAAGGCTAGGCAGCGCCTGTATCACCTACGACAACTGAGGAAGTTCAGAGTCTCTCCAAAGATCCTCAGGATTTTCTATACGGGCGCTGTGGAGAGCATCCTCACTAGGGATGGGTACTGGTGTCCGGTGCCATGATGGCACCGGTTCTGACATAAACGGTAGTAACCAGACCGAAAAGCAGCGCACATTTCGGTGCTTTATTTCGGTGCTTTTTTTTCCTGAGCAGTGATACACTTCTAGCCAATCATTTTACGTTTCCGAGGATAGTAGGCGGGCCCAGGTATGTACGTTCTTTTAGAGCAGAGCTACAGATTAAAAATGCCCAAGGCGAAGCGGTCAAAAGTCTGGCTGTACTTCACAGCAAAAGATGCAAACTCAGCAGCCTGCAACAAGTGCTTTAAGCTGATACTGTGATACTGTCAAAGGAGGTAACACCTCGAATCCGATGAAACACCTGGCGATGCATAGCGTTTTTTTTAAAAGCCCAGAAATGCGCCGTATTTGATAGCTTGCTGCGAGACCTCACACCGAGCACATCTACTGCGGGTGGGTTGCCTGTTATGCAACATCCCCCAAAAACACGAAGAGGAGAGTCCTGGCCCCTAGCCCTGCCAGTGTAGCATCTGGGCCCTAGGTTACATTTCACTGTGTCTTATACTTGTATAACTTTGCATGTGACAAATAAAGAACCTTGAACCTATTGGCTTCCCTTCATTGGCTTCCTGTTAAATCAAGAATTGAATTCAAAATCCTGCTCCTCACATACAAGGTCTTAAATAATCAGGCCCCATCTTATCTTAATGACCTTGTAGTACCATATAACCCTGTAAGGAAGAGGACTCCCTTACTGCATTTATTTATATTATATTATCTGTATAGCACTTTAGAGCACACCTTTCACTCTATTAGAAGCACCTTATCAAGCACTTTATTTAGTATTGCACTTTAAGCATGGATTTGCACATAAGAAGTTTAAATATTTATTGACTATTTATTGGGAATTTTAAAATCAGTTGGTTGCCTTATTTCAGATCCTGCACTGCTGCTCCTCATCAAGGAATGTGGTGGTTGTCTGTCAGGAGAGAAGAATGGTGATTGAGATTGTGATTACGGTTTACCAGTAAGGAAAATTAATGCAAATGTGCGTGTGAAATCTAGGGATAAAAGTGGTGCAAATAAGTGTTTGTGAGATAATGATTACTCACCTTTCTTGCCTGTGTCCTCTTCAAGGTGTTTGGGCAAATGTTTCCCCGGGGGTCCAGACACCATTTAAAGGTTCCAGGAGAGCCCATTGGTTAAGAGAGTGTGGTGAATCTTTTTGTGCTTGGGTTTCTGGGTTTTTATAATATTGGGTTTGGTGTAACATTAAAGTGTGAAATATTTATTAATATGTAAATGTGAAAATGTATTTCTGTATTTATTTATTCTAATTGATATATGGTATACTGTGGTGGAAGGTTGGGATTTAAGAATTTACCTGAGAGTGGAATAATGGTTTAGTCTGTGAACATATTTAAGGCTGCCAGTTGTCATTAGAGGTGGATTTTTGTGCTGTGAAGAAGCTCGACAAATTAATTGTTGTAAGGAGAGCTGTATAGCAAATAAATGCTTTTTTTGTTCCACAACACTTGCCTTGGTCCATCTCACTGTGTTTCCAGCCGCTAAGGGCTGCCCTGTTACACATCCTATTAGAGCACTTTGCTCTCGCACTGCAGGCCTACTTGTTGTTCCTAGAGTATTTAAAAGTAGAATGGGAGGGAGAGCCTTCAGTTTTCAGGCCCCTCTTCTGTGGAACCAGCTTCCAGTTTGGATTCAGGAGACAGACACTATCTCTACTTTCAAGATTAGGCTTAAAGCTTTCCCTTTTGAGAGAGAGAGAGAGAGGGGAGGGTTATCTCTGGCTCTCTTGAATTAAATGCAGTCTGATCGTCCATGTGTCTCTTTACTGTGGAAGAAAAAGATTTATTTTCCTGGTTGTTGCATTTGAGTGACATGAGGGGCGGATCATTATTCACCTTCCTTTTATAAGGTTGTAGGATGTTATATAGGACCTTTTTGCTGTGAGGCTATAGTACTAACCACCTGTGGGGATGAACAAAAGTATTTTACCAGCACAATATAATCTGCAGTATGATCATTGCTTTAACAATGTAACAGATAGCTTTAAGATGGCCTTAAGATGTTTATGCATACTGTTATCATATTAACCTTGTATTCCAGATGCAGTTATAACTATTTCATACATATTGCATATCTGTGCTTATTTTTAGTTGATGTTCGGTTCATTAAGGGTCTTAAGCTTCACTGGCGTGACTGTCCAGGTGATACATGCTGAGGGAAACTAGAACATAGAAGGAATTGCAATACATGCTTACAAAGCACTTATATCAGGTCATTTTTATTATCTTTTATATCTTCATATTCTTGTATTGAGTTTTAAGTAGTATCAGTTGGTTAAAACATTTATTCAATTTATATTACATCTAGAGTTTTAGTAAATTGCTGACAGTGGCCTCTGTTTGACTGTGAGCGTTAGTAGGTGAGAGGTGACACAGAGTGCCACGTAAGGTCGTGACATATCATGTTTGCTTGTAATTGTGGGCTTGCAGAAGTGCTCGCTCACTGCAAAATCATTGTCTGCGGTTTTGAAGAAGCGCTAATCAGGAAGGTTGACAGGAAACATCTGCTGAAGACAGAGACAATGTTCTTTTTAAACTATGTTAAAAGTCATTGTGGTTTTGATCTGACCTATGTATGAAATGGATCTGACATTGAGGGGGCATCATTAAATTTAAGCCCTGATGGTATAAAATATCAGTTAATGCTTTGATTAAGTCGGAGATCAGCGCCGTCTGCGAACGGAGCTGATCTTCCCACGCGTGTATTTCATTAAAATCAATTGTCTGACCAAGCTCTTCTGGACCTGGTTGTTTGTACTCTCCTCCTCAATATTTGAACCTTAACATTTGGGGGCTTCGTCCGGTGGTTGAGGAGGGAGAGAGTTGGAGGTGTAGACGGAGAAATTCGGTGGTCTGAGGTGATCGGACGGGCAGACACGAGTGCCAGTGGTCGAAGTGAGTGGGCATAAACTGGCTTATCCAAAGGTAAGGCACTACCTGTTGAATTATTTCCAAAGGGTGCCAAATTGGACATTACAAATTAAAGTCTACTCACTCAAATTACTGGTGAATGTCTGCTTTGATTTTGGTGAAAATTTCATGAGAGTTGAAAGTTGAAGTTTGAAAGGGTCCCTAAAGAAAGAAAAAGGAAAACAGTGAAAGTGAGTTCGAGGCACACGTAGGATTTAGGGAATTTGGTCATTTTGTGGGTTAAAGTTCCGATTGGTCTTCAGATCAGACATGTGTTGGTCACTTTGTAGGTTAAAGTCCCCATTGGTCATCTGGTTAGATCTGCATCAGTCATACACTTGTTTTGGGGTATTGACTGTTGTGTCAAAGTATTATAAATTATTCAAGAACGGCAGTGCGGCTGCTAGGAAGCGCATAGCCCGGAGTTTACGCTCCCTCCTTGTCGTGGACGCGCGACATTGACCTCTCGGCGAAGAGGGTTAGATCTCTGTGCCTTAACTGTGGGGTACAGGGCATCCTGGAATAAGCTAGGAGTTAGAGTCTCCTTACCGTTTGGAACGGTAGTCTGCGCTTTTTTGGTCAGCAGAAGTTGGACTTCGGGCGTGTAACTTTAACTTAAAACTTCGGGGTAAGCCTTGGCTGTGAAACGCCAAAAATAGAGCTTCAGGCAAGGTTTGGGTTGGTTGACGCTTTTAAATTAACTTGGGGATTTTAGAGATGAGGCCAGAAGCTGTTGGACAGATACTGGTTAATTGATCACAAAAAAGTTGGACTTTATCGGTTGGACCGTTAACTTAAATTTGTCGAAATTGTTTAGGCGATAAAGCTGACAGATCTGACAGTGGTTGTAAATATAAGACGTCTTTGTAATTTAAAATAAGAGAGTTTGGTGTGAGAGGATGCTGTGTGTTGTTGAAAATCTCCCAATTCTTTTAATCTTTGGGCTGAAGGAAGGACAGTACTCGGTGTATCAATGCTCAATCAACAATCATTTATTTCCATAGAATTCAACACTTAAGAGCATAAGAATGTCCGGACGGGAGAGATGCCAGCAGAGGGTCACAGCATGTCTCTAAATGGTGACGGATTTCACAGCCTCTTATAGCTCCTAGTGGCCCCCACCTAGTCGTAAAAGCCTAAACATTCACGTTCTTTCTCTCTTACGGCGCCTAAGTTATGACCTCGGCTCCTTGCTCCTCTGCTCTCTGTAAGGTGGGGGTATGGAATGTGGTCTGTCTCCCCTGTCCTAGACACAAAGTCTCCTGCATACAACCTTTCTTTTTATGATTCAGCAGTAAAGCATGTCAAGAAAACGGTGTAAGACATTCACAGCAGATCAAGGATACAGAGTGATGCACACTTATCTAATGAACTACAAAATGATTATGTTCTTTTAACCCAAAAGTATAATGAGGACTAAACTACATACACAGCACACCATCTAAACTAAAGGATAATATATGTCCTACAGCTGTTATCATAATTCAACTACTTTGATTACATATATAAGGTAACATATGATAACAGAATAATCTCACACTAACAAAATGTATTTTATATCAACTCCTGTTATCTGGCCTGTCTGAACAAATTATGCCTTTGGAGTGTAAGGATTTTGATGTATTTTGCAAAGATTTATAGACTAATTGAAACTTGTAAACACAAATGTATCCTGTGTGTTCAGATCTGTGCAGAATTCCACAGGATTACAAACCTTCACCTGAAGAACCACTTTTATGCTGTGTTGGACCAACATGCTCCCCGGCTCCAGAGCTTATTCAGAAAGAAAGCTGTTTGCACAGGGAACGTGTCTGATATCCTGTCTCAGCTCTTCAGAAGCTATAATCTCCAGGTTAGTGGGGTTTTGTCTTGTTTTTTGAGCTTTAATTAATTTGATCCATTTTTCAATTTTAACTACTATTCTTGACTAGGTTAGCCAATAATTTAAAATAAAATTTTTCTTGTGATGTAGGAACAAGCTGATATCCATGCCCAAAGTGCTGGTGTGCTTCATGCCCTCTCTGCCTATTTGTACAAAGACACCTCTACCTTCATCAAAACATGGGATGTAAGTTTTGGACAAAGTTGTGAACAATATCTTAGTAGCATCCTTGTTTAGATTTCTCAAAACATTATGACACTTTGACAGTTTGAGAAGCATCTCCATGCTTGGATCTGTCTACAACAGTGTCCATGTCACATAATGGAAACACTACATGTTTTTAATGTGTGTAGACCTTCTATAATGTTCCTAGCCCAACTATACATCACTGTACAAATGAAAAAAATATATAACTCCTATTGACTTTCTGTTGTTATTGCTACGAAGAGGTATGACTTTGCTTTACTAAAAGTACTATTTTTGTCAGTTTGTTTTCTCAAATCTTTGGTGTGTTGTGGCTTTTTTGTTGTTCAAACAATTGATTTCTGGGCTAGTAATAATCCAGAAATGTGACTTGTATAGATGAAACTAAGAGAAATAGGAATGCACTAACATGTAGTAATTTTGTTTTCTGTAGATGATGCATTCTGATAGACCAGATATTAGTGAAGTGCCACTTGGACTCCTCCTGATCAGAGCCAATTCCAGCGATGCAACATTCTTCTGCCCTGAGAAGACTGCAGTTTTGGTCGAGGGTAACATGATCATTGTTTTCACCACCCTGGCTGATGCATTTCTAGTAATATTGGACTGACCGACGCCCTGCACCTAAGCTACCCAAAATGTTTGGCCAACATTTTTGACTTTATTCAGAAAGTTTTGATGGGTCTGGGGGGTGGGAAGTTGAAGCCTAAAGTGCTGAGTCTTAAAAATGATCTTTTGGCAGCAGAATAACTATCAGGTCATTTTTATTATCTTTTTATTATCTTTTATATCTTCATATTCTTGTATTGAGTTTTAAGTAGTATCCCTCAGTCATGTCTGTCCCGTCTGTAACAACTGAAAAAATAAATAAATAAATAAATCAAAAAGACACACTGCAAACCAAAAAAAAACCAACAAGACACCAGAGCCTATCAGGAAAACTTCAAGATGAAGCTAAAAACTAGTGAGTGGACCTTTGATTAAAGAATTTCTACCAAACTACAACTGCAGCTGAACAAATGAGCTTTTGGTGGAACTTTACACTCTGAAATATTGAAAGGTTTAAAGGATGAGACAGCTCAGCACAGCATGTTATTAACTTCACACATGAAGTGGTTCAGTCCAGTCAGTCTTCAGTTTTGCAGCCATCGTCCACATCCTGCTTCTTTGACTGGTCGTCACGGTAACTCTGGACTTTCCTCCAACGAATCCTGAAGTCTGTCAGTCCTTCTGACAGCATGAGGCCTGACAGCTGGACAAAATGTGCAGATGATGAAAAACATGAAGCATAGTTTGAACTTGTGTCAAGTTTGTGTTGGTGACTGAACTGCTGACCTGCTGTGAAACCTGCTGCTGGATCTCTGTGCTGTGCATGTCTGCCTCTGACTGAAGCTTCATTTTCACCACTGTTTGCTTTGTCACTGCTAAAAATGAACCACATATAACAACACCAACATTAGTGTTTTACATGATGACAGGATCTTATAGTGTTTGCATTCTGGACCTCACCTCTGAAACAGAAAACAAAGTGTCTGCTGGTACAGGAGCCATCAGCCCATTCCCCTGTCATTAAATACATTGGTGCACAGTACTCTGAATTTCCATTATCAGGCTCACCAGACCACCAGTTAGTGAATGTGGAGGTTGTGTTGTCAGACCAGAAGGCCCAGGGATCCCTGTAGAGACCAATCCACACATACTGAACCCCTGATCCCTTCAAAGTGAGCGTGATGTTGGATTTCTCCTCTTTGCTTCTTATACTGGTCAGGTCTGTGTGGTATGTCCTGCAGTACGACTGAGCCTCTGACCAGGAGCGACTCTCCATCACTAAGATGTAACTTGTACTGCTGGCTGTGAAAGATTAAAAACTTTTTTAGAACATGCACATAATATGAAAAAATAAATCTCATAAAAATCTAGAGATAAGTAGGGCAACAAATCTTTTTTCCTACCATTGTAACACAGGAAAGGGTAAGAAGCTCCACAGGGTCTATCATCCATCTGTGTTTGTCCCTGAAGAGCCACACAGTATTCCTTTGCATTTGCACAGTTTGGTTGGCCGTTAGCCCAGATCAAAAATTCATGTGTGCTGCCAACATAAAAAAGTTTTCCCTCCATGGACCACTTCCAGCTGTAACGATCATCATAGAGCCCTAACCAAGCCCAGTTATCGATCCTTGGTGCCATTGAGAAAAGCAGTTGGTTGATGTTGCTGTTGTAGATGGTGACCAAGTCAGTGAAGTGTTCTCTGCAGTAACTCTGAGCTTCAGTCCAGGTCATCAGCTGGTTCACAAAGTGGTATTCTCTGGAGTGGGGAGGAAGAGTGGAAAGTCCCCCTGAGAAAAATAAAACAAAGGTTTTTATTGCGGAAACTGTGCTCCTGGGTGAATCACTGAAAAAGACAAATTTACAAAAATAAAAATTATAACCATTTAAATAGTCAAACTATATGGAGACTAGCCAGAGGTGGGAAGTTACAAGGTAACTTACAAACATAAAAGACAGTCCTGTGCTGTGTCTATCACCAGGGCTTACCCCACACTGTCATCCTCCTGTACCAGGAGGAAATTATGATAAAGTAGATTCTACTTCTTGTAAATGTAACTCAATGTTTCTTGGTGGAGTCTGTGAGAGTGACATTGTAGAAGTGGTGAGTAAATTCAAGAGTAAAAAATCCATGGATTGTGACGACCTTGACATGTCACTAATTCAGCCGTTAACATATATTCGTAACAAATCATTTCAAACTGGAATTTTTCCAGATAAAATGAAAATTGCCAAAGTGATCCCACTATATAAAACTGGTGATAAACAGATTGTGTCAAACTATAGACCGGTATCTTTACTGCCTCAGATTTCAAAGATTCTTGAAAAACTATTTGCAAACAAACTAGATTCTTTTATTGATAAATCTGATTTATTGAATGATCATCAGTATGGGTTCAGAAGAAATCGCTCAGCATCTCTAGCTGTGATGGAATTTATTGAAAATATTGCAACAGCTGTGGATGAAAAACAGTTTGGAATAGGTGTGTTTATTGATTTACGTAAAGCCTTTGATACGATAGATCATTCTTTACTTTTACAGAAGTGTGAAAGGTATGGCTTAAAAGGTGTTGTACAATTTTGGTTAAATAGTTACTTGAATAATAGGTTCCAATATGTGAGTATTAATAACATGAAATCTAAACTTAGAAAAGTAACTTGTGGAGTTCCGCAAGGATCTGTTTTGGGACCTAAGTTATTTTTACTTTATATAAATGATATTTGTACAGCCAGTGATACTTTAAAATATGTGATGTTTGCTGATGATACAAACTTATTTGGCTCTGGAAAAGACATAAAGAAATTACTGAAAACAGTGGAAACAGAACTCATGAAGTTAAATAGATGGTTTGTATTTAATAAACTATCATTGAATGAAAGTAAAACAAAATTTATGTTATTTGGAGGTAGTAAAAGTAATATTAAAGCAAAATTGAATTTAAATAATGTTGAAATTGAAAGAGTATATGAGACAAAATTTTTAGGAGTAATTATTGATGATAAACTTTGTTGGAAGCCCCACATAGAACATGTGAAACAAAAATTATCCAAGTCTATTTCTATTCTTTATAAAACAAAAGATTTTTTGAATAAGAACTGCCTTTATTTATTGTATACTTCCCTTTGTTTGCCTTATATGACCTACTGTGCAGAAATTTGGGGGAACACATACAAAACATATTTGGATTCAATATTTAAATTGCAAAAAAGAGCTATTAGAATAATAAATAAAGTTGGATATAGGGAGTCCACCAACCAGTTTTTTGTAGGATCATCTATGTTAAAATTCATGGACATTATATATTCTAAAACTTTAGAAATGATATATCGTGTGATGAAAAAGAATGTTCCAATTTGTATTTTAAGTATGTTTCAACTAAGAAATGGAAAATGTGATTTAAGGGGGTCTTATAAGTTTGAAATGCCTAAAATGAGAACCAATGTTAAGTATAGATGTGTGTCAGTTTTGGGAGTGAAATTATGGAATGGACTTAATGATGAACTGAAGATGTGTTTTTCTTTGTCATTCTTCAGGAAGATTTTAAAAATTAGTATTATAAAAGGTTATAGAAATTTGGTTTGTTAAAATTTTTTTGTGTTGATTTAATTTCTTGATTTATCATTGATTTCTTTTCAAACTGTTATACAACTTATTTATCAATGCTATTTATTTTCTTGGTTAAGGATTTGATTATTTCTATGGGGGTAAGGGATAGGATAAGTATAAGCCATAAGGCTTCAGCCTATTCCTTTTTCGGTTTCTGTTTGAGTACTTTTATGTAAAATTATAATCTGTTGTTGTTGTTGACTGAAATAAAAATTTCAATTCAATTCAATTCAAATCGCTTGCTCATATGGGGTCATGTGATTGTTGGGTTTTTGTCTGTGTATTATTGTAGGGTCTACTTTACAATATAAAGCACACTGACAACAGAAAATAGAGCATTGTTTTTAATTCTCTCCTCTGCTTTGTGTTCAAGCTGAGGACATTAATTAGAATTAAAATTAATATTAGACTAATATTATTTTATTATTATTTTATTATAGCACAAGGCAAAAACTGGTAGAAATGTCCTCCAAACTGTACATTAGGAGTACATGTCAGAGTCTAAACATTTTCTTTACTTTTACTAGAGTAAAGTAGTTCAATCACCGCTCCAACTTTTACCAGATTATTTTTAAACATACGTATCTGTATTTGTACTTAGCTGCAGAATAACTATATGACTGTTTTGGCATCTCTGTGGCTAACATATAATAATTAATGTGAATGTATTGTTCTTTTAATCTTTATTATTATTATTATTTTTAAATTTTATTATCTATTCCGTACGTTTTTTGGATTTCTACTACTTCAAAATCGTTCAACTTAGAAAAACCATTCAAACACCGTTAGATTCCTCTTCTTTTGGACATGTGTGCTTCTATTTTCCCCTTTTTTACATTTATATTTTTAAATTTATTCAACTTTATTCAAAAAAATTATAATGTATTTCAATGGGGAGATCCTTCAAATTCTCCTTCAACTCATTCCTCTTTCAACTCTAACTACTTCCACATATGTTGACCTAGAGCCACCATTCAAACTTTAAAACGAAGTAAGTAAGTAAGTAAGTAAGTAAAGTTTATTTATTAAGCAATTTTCACAGACAGACAGTCACAAAGCGCTGTACACAAATATTAAAATAAACAATAAAATCAATAGACATTATACACAATGTAAAAGATCAAATGTAAATAATGTAGAAAATATAAAATATGTAGATCAACAAAAGGCTTGTTTGAACAGAAAAGTTTTTAACTGTTTTTTAAAAGAATCCACAGAGTCAAGCAAACGTAATTGTAGTGGTAAACTGTTCCACAGCCTTGGTGCAACAGACTGAAAGGCTCTCTCCCCTTTTGTCTTCAGTCGTGTACGGGGAACAACTCAGAGACTCTGAGTCTGTGAGCGGAGATGATGAGCAGCAGTGTATTTTATAAGAAGCTTGGATAAATAATCTGGGGCCATTTAGTGCTCCGTATGTTAAAACAAGAATTTTAAAGCGAATTCTAAACTCTATCGGGAGCCAATGTAAAGAATATAAGATTTGTTTGTTTTTCTTTCTTTCTTCCCCTCTTTCTCACCGTCTCTTCTCCCCTCTGTTTTTCTTTATCTCCCTCTCTTTCTTTCATTCTTTCTCCCTGTCCTATCCCCCAGTCATGTCTGTCCCGTTTGTAGCAACCGAAAGTAAAATAAATACATAATTATAATAAAGGTCAATCAAATGGACTAATATGGCAAGGCCATGATGATCCACTTGGTAAAATAAATCCGCTTGGCATCTTTCTTGGCCTTAAGACAACAATTCTGATGGCTAAAGATCCAAATGAGACAAAAAAAAAAAAAAAGAATATAAGATGGGAGTGATGTGAACACGCTTGGTAGAATGAGTTAGTAGTCTGGCTGCTGCGTTTTGTATTGCCTGGAGGCGAGAGAGAGATGATTTATCCAAGCTAGTAAACAGGGAATTACAGTAATCTAAGCGTGATGACACAAATGCATGAATGAGTTTTTCCAGTTCCGCTGAGGAAACCATATGTAGCAGTTTAGAGATGTTTCTTAAATGATAGAAACAGGAACGAGACAAAGATTTTACATGAGAGTCAAGGCCCAGAGAAGAGTCAAATATTACTCCAAGATTTCGAATATTTGACTTGACAGAAGGACAGAAAGAGACAAGAACCTGACTGCTTTTAGAATGTAGCTTAGGAGGAGCTATGATCATGGTCTCGGTCTTGTTAGTATTTAGAACAAGGTAGTTGCTTGAAAGCCAATCAGAAACCTGGGTTAAGCACTGGACTAGGGTGGACAGCCTATCCAGCTGATGAGGCTTAAAGGACATATGGAGCTGAATGTCATCAGCATAAAAATGATAAGACAGGTCGCTAAAAGATTGAATGATACCAGCTAAAGGAAGCATGTAAAAAGAAAATAGTAATGGACCTAAAACTGAACCCTGTGGGACACCACAGGTCAGGGCAGCAATGTCAGAGGTGAACCTGTCAGCCCTAACAGAAAAGGTCCTGTCTGATAAATATGAAGAAAACCAGTCTAGGGCAGAGCCAGATATACCAGCCAAAACCTTGAGCCTGTTAAGTAGGATTTTGTGGTCGATGGTGTCAAAGGCTGCATAAAGATCAAGCAAAATGATCACAGAACAATTCCCTGTGTCAGATGCCATTAATAGATCATTATAGACTCTTAAAAGAGCGGTCTCCGTAGAGTGCTGCCTTTGAAAGCCAGACTGAAAAGGGTCAAGAATGTGTAATTTACATAATAGAGACCTGAACTGATTTTCAGCAATTTTTTCAAGTAATTTACTTAAAAATGGCAATTTTGAAATAGGTTGGTAATCACTAGCAGAGCTAGAATCAAGATTCTGTTTTTTTTTTAACCGAGGAGTTACCTCAGCATGTTTAAAATAAGATGGAGCACAGCCTTGCCTCAGTGAACTCTTAATGATGGATAGTAATTGTAGGAGTGTTTAGCTGATTTTAGAGTTTAGAAATGTGTTAACATAGAATGTAGAACTATTGTAGAGACACTGCCCTTAAAGTAATAAATGTGTCGTGAACTTAGGAGTAGAGTGTAGGAGACCTCCCCCCACTGAGTGGAAATTCCCCAGAGGATGTTTGGGGTAGGGGTCTCAACATTTGTAACTGGATAACTGTGGTCTGGAAGGGAAAGGTTTTATGACCTCTAGGGAGTTACCTATACCCACAGTGTTTTAACTGTCACGCACACACATCCACACGCACACTCACTCATGTGCACACACATACACACAGGTATGCGTACACAGGCACACACGAGCACTCACATAGACACATGGGAACGCGCACATGTAGGCATTCATGTGCTCGTGCACATAGACACAGACAGCGTTTGCAGCACATCGTAGGGAGTTTTATGATGGGGTCGCTTCTATAAAGCTGGCTGAAACTAACAAAGGGGTGAAGATTTTTGCAGAGGGACACCGGCCTCATCTTCCCTTCTAGAAGTGCATGCTTAAATGAAGAAGAGTAAAGATAAATGAAGATGAGTAAAGATGAATAAAGATTTTGTGAAAATGACTACTGAGTCCGGTGCCATCTCTGGATGCTCGAGGAATAAACAGAACCGAGGTAAAACTGATTTCGTAACATAATGTAGGACCAATGCTGGTGATAGACCCGGACAGGACAGAGTGAGGTAATATATCTACAGAGCATGATGAGGATTTCATTTTACCTAAAACTATAATTAAGTAATTTGGTGTGATTGGAGAAAAGGAGGTAAATGATCCAAGACAGCAAGGGGTATCTTCATAAGGGGAGGCACTTGAGGAAATTTTGGATTTCAAGTCCATCACCTTATTTACAAAGTAATTAAGGAAAGTGTTACAATCTTCATCAGAAAGCAACAGAGCATGCTGGGTTGGAGGAGAAACAATACTGTTGATGGTATCAAATAGAATTCTTGAATTATTTTTATGACGATTTATAAGATTATTGAAGTAAGAAGATTTGGCCTCTTTGACTGACTCATTATATAGGTAAAGTAGTTCTTTAAAGTGCTCACGATGGACAGTCAGAACAGTGGACTTCCACAGACGCTTTGCTTTTCAATAGGAGCGTCGAAGACCACGAGTCTGATTATTTAACCATGGTGTGCGGGAACTAACAGAGCAATAACTGGTTTTGAAAGGAGCAACCTGATTTAGAATGGCAAGCCAGTGTTCATTAAAAAATTAGTTAAAAGCTCAACCTCGTTAGAGGAACTTTTAAAATTAAAAAGAGAGTAAAACTCAGAAATTATAGAGTCGTCAATAAAGCGCCTGCGCCTAGTAGAACCTTGAGGATGGGACTCTGAATTAACAGATACAGTAAAAGACTGACTTATGGTCACTAAAAACAGCTTCATTTAAATTCATGCGGTCAAGGGAAACACCACAGGTGAAGACCAAGTCCAGAGTGTGCCCAGCCCTATGAGTAGGCCCTGCTACATGCTGAACAAAGTTGAAAGAGTCCATAATGCTCAGGAACTCCTTAGTGGTACTGTTTGTTGAGTCATCCACGTGAATGTTGAAATCTCCAACAATGATAACCTTGCCCATTTTAATAGTGGAAGTTAAAAAGTCTTGTAGGTCTGACAAAAAAGACGCAGCAGACCCAGGTGGACGATACATTAAAATGCCGTATATGGGCTGTTCTCTTCCGTTTTTTATCATAAGCATCTCAAAAGAGTTGTAGCAGCTTGAAGAAATCATCTGGCATAAAAAAAAAAGTCTTTTTAAAAATTACAGCTGTTCCACCTCCTCGTCCAGATATCCGAGGTGCACAGACAAATGAACAGTCAGCGGGACAAAGCTCTAAAAGATGTGAGACTTCATTCTCACGTTGCCACGTCTCAGAGATAAACATGAAGTCAAGCTTCTCAGAGCAGAACAAGTCATTTAAAATATAAGACTTATTGGCGATTGAGTGGGCATTAATTAACATCCATTTAAGGCTGCGACTCACCAGGACAGGGGTAGAGTTTCCAAGGACAGAGTCTGCGCTATGCGGTAAGCCGCGCAGCAAAACAGGGTTCCTGCCGCGATGAGGCTTGGCTTTCAGTTTCAAGTTTCAAGTTTCAGCCGAATCTCACCGGTAGAAACCCAGGTAGCAACCCAGGAATAGAGCCCCCGAAGGTCCATCTCTTTCCGAAGACGATGGAGGAGGACGTGAAGGCCGACTCGCTTCCCCCGCTCCGACGAGGTCTCTGAAGCAAAAATTTGCTAACCGGCAAGAGTGGAGGTAGACCGGGTGCTGCGTCGCGCTCTAACGGCAGTAGGAAAACAGCCTCGTTTCGTTGACTCTGAAAGCTATCCATTGCAGATTTGATCGCTAGCAACGCATGACGATCATAAATCCGAAGGGAGGTGACACCAAAAAAAACTGTAACAAAAACACTTGCATAGCATATAAAAAAAACAAACACATGGACAAAGGCAGCGGCACAGCCAAACACGAAGCCAAGACATTGAACTATTCAACTTGTATTTAAGTTTTCAATATCTATTATACTTTTTCTTCAGTTCCAGTTTAAGTTTCATCCTTTTTTTCAGCCGTTTCAGAGTTTATAATGGGTGTGTATGGGACGGAATGTTGGCGCTAGATTGAGACAGCTCAACTGCTAGAGTGAGAGGAGGGGGGGTGGGAATTCATCTTAAAATCTTTTCTTAAAACTGTTGCTGTGTCCACAATGTTCGCTCTACAGCCATCATTTTACCCTCAAAACGTCGCCATCGCTGTTGTAACATGCGGTGGAAATGAAGCCAGCCGCGGAGGTGTGCAGGTGGATAGCGAATGGGCAACAGCTTCTGACTTTCCAAAAAGTACTCATTTATTTACAATATCAAAAATAAAAGTGCTACCTCTACCACACATTACTAAAGAGCACACTAGTCCGCGTACACACGGGAGCATCCATTACATGAGGAGTGCGAAGAAGAACAAAAAGAAGGTGACACCAGTCGTGAGACAGGAGGCGCCGCCATGTGGTGATACACTGCATTACAATAGCAACTGTTACACTGTCCTCTATGGAACGCCAGGACTGCCATAATGAATTAATTAAATACACCATTAAATAATTAATTAAATGTGGAAATAATTAATTAATTACATGTGTCGTAAATATTTATGTAATTAATTATTTCTGATTTTAATTAATTATTGCCACATTTAATTAATTTATTTAATTAATTGCTAAATACGGGACAGACTTGACTGGGGAAAAGAAAGGGGAGAAAGAAAGGGGGAAAGAAAAACAGCAGATGAGAGGGATGGGGATAAAGGGCAAAAAACAAAAACCAACAAGCTACATTCTCGCCTTAAAATTTCTTAAAAGTTTATTTTGTGACCCAGAAAGAGTAATATTAAAAATAAGTAGCTGCCGCCATTGTTGGAAACTGGAATTGGCTGGGCCGTGCTATGAATTACACGGCCTATCCCAGGAGAAAAACAGCTAAAAGCAGATACATAATGATCCCTAATGAAGATGAAGTTTATTAGAGTTACTCTTATAGGAAAAACTGCAAAGATTTTCAATAAATCAAAAATCTAAATGTGAAAAAATAAAGAACTTATAATTAAAATGAATGCAGGCATAGTGGTATCAGAAAATGAAGAGTTTATCTGTCCTTGTGTTAAATGTGTTAATAAATATTTCATTAAAAAATTAACATGTAATCTGATTACCCAAATGACATCACGGAATGTATGGATAATAAGAGGTATGCGCTCGGAGTTTTCTTAGATCTAAAGAAGGCGTTTGATACTGTTAATCATGAAATTCTATTAAAAAAACTGGAAAAGTACGGGTTTAGGGGAGTGGTTTTGGAATGGTTAAAAAGCTATGTAGGGAATAGGCAACAATATGTACAAATAAATGAATATAAATCTAATTTGATGGATATAGCTTGTGGAGTACCTCAAGGTTCAGTACTGGGTCCAAAAATGTTTATTATGTACTTAAATGATATCTGCAGAGTATCGGAGATTTTAAAGTTTGTAATATTTGCAGATGACACAAATATACTGTGTGCAGGTGGGGAATTGCCACAGGTTTTGGAAATGATCACACAGGAATTAACGATATTAAAGAAGTGGTTTGATATAAATAAATTATCATTGAATCTCGATAAAACCAAATTTATGTTGTTTGGAAACCAAAAGAAAAACATCGAAGTAGAAATATGTGTTGACAATGTATATTTAGAAAGAGTAAATGAAATAAAATTTCTTGGGGTGATCATTGACCACAAGCTCTGTTGGAAGCCACACATTACTTATGTTCGGGGGAAATTGGCACGGGGCATTGCCGTCCTGGGAAAAGCAAAGCATATGTTGGATCAGAAAGCACTGCACATTTTATACTGTGCTTTACTACTGCCATATATGAGCTACTGTGTAGAGGTCTGGGGAAACACATACAAAAGTAACACACAAACAATAACTATAATACAGAAAAGGGCCATTAGATTAATAAATAATGTAGGGTACAGGGACCATACAAATGCACTCTTTGTCAAAATGCAAGCTATTAAATTCCAAGACTTGGTGAAGCTTAAAACAGCGCAAATAATGTATAAAGTCAGAAATAAATTGCTTCCCAAAGAAATCTGTAAATTGTTCATAGAAAGAGAAGGTGGGTATAACTTAAGAGGGAAATGGAATTTAAAAATACAAAGTGCTAGAACAACTTTAAGAACTATGTCAATCTCAATTGCAGGAGTTAAATTATGGAACAGTCTAACAGAAGAAATAAAAGACAGTCAAAACATAAAACAGTTTAAAGTAAAATATAAAAACCTAATTTTAAATAAGTATAAGAATGAAGAAAACGGGGTTAACCCAGGACGGTAATGTTGCTGGTAATGGTGTTGCGGTTCTTTTTTGGTTGTTTTTTTGTTTTTTTGTTTTGTTTTGGTTTGTTGTTTTTCCATAACTTGTGTATCTGCAAATATACACATTCTGTATTTTTCATATGAAAGAAACTATACTGTGGTGGGGCTTGCTAATTTCTTGTTTTTGATATGTATGTTATGTTTTGTTTTACTTCATATGTTTATATGTTTCATATGTTGTTTGTTTAATTTAAGACAAAAAAAAATTAAATGAATGAGAGGTAAAACTTGAGGGGGTAGGGACAAATAAGTAAATACTTCAGCCTACTCCTTTTCAAACAAATAATGGAATGATATTTTGTAATGATTGTGAAGGCACATGTTTGAAATGTTTGAAATAAAAATGAACTGAACTGAACTGAACTTTATCTTATTATGATCAGCTATATTTCAAATGTTTAAGATATTAATATCACAGACCTGAGAGCAGCAGGATGAGCAGTAAACAGGTTTCTTCCATTCTTGGCATCTGTATAACAGATATAGTGAACATTATTATTGTACCATAATTATTATCACCAATTTTAACATTCATTATCTCCAGTAAAACAAGTTGTCCTTATAATAGGTTTCTTAGTATCAAGTTTGGTGCACATGTCTAAATTAATTATATGCAATACTGTTTGAATATTTAAAATCTATAATTAAGAAATCTTTAGTCTGGACACAATTGGACACCCAAAACGTGAGTGTCTATTTCAAAATGTTTAAATCAGAGCAATAAATTAATTACAACTTACCCGACAACTTATCTTGTCATCTGCTGACTGAAGCTGACGTTCAAAGAGGATTTTCTTTGTTCTTCACACATATTTCCCTGTCAAATTAGGACACCTGAAGGGAGTGAACTTTCTGCAGAATTTGGGTGTCCCTATTTAAAACACAAATACAACTTTACTTTCTGACAACGGGATGAGACACCTTTCCTGGCCTGAAGACAGTGGATCTTATTTTATCTTTTGAATGTCACTTCTGTCCTTTCTTCAGGAATGTACAATGTAATAGATATATTGACCAACAATGGTCATGTGACCCTACCAATGATTCCCTGAAACAAAAATGATAGGCCTCGGGGCTTAAAGAAACATGTGAAGGTGACCAAAAGGTGACTCTGCCTCAACAAAATGCAAATCGTTAGGAAAATCAAGTTATTTCCATTTGTTTCCTATTAAATTAAGCTTGTACAAGTTCTAGGAACAGACAACATAGGTGCTGGTAGCAAGCTGTTAGTGGCTTAACAAAATGTCATTTTTAAAGTGGAGAGACTGATTGCACCGTGTTAGCATTGTCAGTAAACTGGATACAGTTACATTATCAGACTATGGCAATGGCTACACCATAACCCCTGTAGATCCCTGTAATCCATTAACTATCAGATGATGTCTGTCACATATGATGTGTATGATTCTCCTTTTTGCAACTTTCAACATAGGGAGCCAGACACTGTTTATCCACTAGCAAACTTAGACCTGTTTTTGGAAATAGAACATCTAAAAATAACTATTATAATAGTACTAATAATAATGTATTTTAGTAGTATGATGTTACAGTGGCATGCACAAACACTGAGTGTTTCAACAGTGTGACTTGTTATTGAAGTTATATTATGTAAAATGTTCACTGCTATCTCAGTACACTCTAAAAACTTGTCACAGTCCTGAGTCTGTGGACTCAGTGTTTTTCTGTTTGTATTAGTTAGCTTTGATTTCATGATGTGTTTTGATTCTCTTGGGTTTGATTTCTGTCGCTAGTATTCCTAACTCCCTAGGTCCTGGGCATTTCTTGTGTTCTCCTTCTTGGGTCGTGGTTCTGTGTTCTGTTAGTATACAGTCGTCTCTGTCAGTGTGTCTCTTGTTCTGTCACCGTATCCCCTAGTTTAGTCCACGTCTGTTCAGTTTCCTGTTTTACTTTGAAAGTCTGCGTACTATGTCAATGTGTTGAGTTTTGCCTCGTCATATCTGATGAGTCCCAGCTGTGCTCTCCTCCTGTTTCACATTCCCTAATCACCTCAGTATGTATTTAAGCCTTGTGTTTTTCACTGCAAGTTGTCGCCTCCTCCACGTTTGTTGTGTGTGTGTGTGTGTGTGTGTGTGTGTGTGTGTGTGTGTGTGTGTGTGTGTGTGTGTGTGTGTGTGTGTGTGTGTGTGTGTGTGTGTGTGTGTGTGTGTATCCATTGTCGTCTACCTTCAGCATCTCCTGTCTAGTTAGTTTAAGTTGTTGTTTATGTATTGCCAAGGGTGACTCTCCAGCAAATAAAGCTGTCGTTTAAGTTAATGTTTTGTCTCCGAGTCCTGCACGTGGGTCCAGCCACTGACAGCCACACAACTCATCGTGACAAAACTACTGTTTAAGCTCAACAAAAAAAATTAACGGAACAGTTCCCATTACTCTTTTTGAGATACGATAACTTCTGTTGAAATTATATTGAACCAACAAACTATATTGATTTAGGGGAATTAACCTTTCCTCCATAATCAAAGGTGATTTTAATTACCACTTACTTAATAATTGGTAGCTTAAAACTTGTTTTTAAGTTATTTACTCATAAAAATTATGCTCCTCCAATTACTTTTCCACATTATTTACAATGATTTTTAAGTGTTATGGAATTAATTACAATTACAAAAACATTTTTTAAGTTAATCATTTAAAATATTAAGTTGCTGATTTTCTTCATTATTATCATAATTTTAGCTTTCTCTTATTTTTGTTATTGTAACAGATTTAAGAGATAAATTCATTCAACATTTTTTTTTTTTTAGAAAGTTTTTATTTTATTTTTTAACTGTTGGCATTTCAACACTTTATGTTTACATAGTGAAAAATAACCAGAAATTTAGATTGCAAGATCAAGCATCTTTCTTTTACACAGTGCACCTTTAAGATTAATGTTACATATACAGGATTCAAAACAGTTAACAATTTTTGAAACAGAGTCAACATCTTTAACATAATGCTGGTTCATTCATCAGCAAATCTCTCTGAGGATTAAATACAGGATAGGTCTTAAGGAAAGTTGTAAAGGTAGTACAACAACTGTCAAGACACAGTTTGTTGAATATAATATCAAAAACAACTGGATAGAAAAAAACTTCCAAATACAAAGCAACACAATCTGAATAAAATCTCTTAGTTTTCTAAAACAAGTGACATCTTTAGAAAATACTGTTCTTGGGACTTATTACTTTTGGACTGGCTCTCAGTCATCAAGGTCAAGGGACAGCTTCTGAAAACTTCAAAAGTATATTTTAGATCCATGCAATAGCTCAGATTGAGAGCATATATTATGCCCATGAGTAACACACAGCACCTTTGGAAATCCTGGCACTACAGGATTTTTGTTCCCTCCCACAATGGTTGCAGTCTTATGGTTATATCCAGGGGTGTACCGGACATTGATGATGAGCATTTTCATCACCTGCCTTCCAAGTATGGCCTTAAATTCTTCGGTGTCCTTGTAAAGCAAATTTTAAAAAGTAGGTTAGTGTATTATAGATTAGAATTTTATACTTACTGAATCTTAATGAATTCAGATGATCAGTGGAGCGCATGCGCGCGCGCACACACGCACACGCACACACGATGCTGAATTACTTACACCAAACTCCATGAAAAGGTCCTCTTCCTTCTCTCCAAGATAGGGCAGCGGATGGCTACTTCTCGGAGTATTTCAGTTGTATTGTGCTATTTAAGAAAAAACAGATAAAGTATGAGTACAAACTACATGGGAGACAGCCAACAAAGTGCATTTCAAAGCTACCTAAAGTCTAAATAGTTAACATACCTCAAGAGGAATGTCGTTCATCTGCCTGATTCTCACTCCTTTAGCTCATCCCCTTGAGAAAACAACACTCATCAGATTTTTTCATATCCATCCATCCATCCATCTTCATCCGCTTTATCCGGGGCCGGGTCGCGGGGGCAGCAGCCTAAGCAAAGAGGCCCAGACCTCCCTCTCCCCAGCCACCTCCTCCAGCTTATCCGGGGGAACACCAAGGCGTTCCCAGGCCAGCCGAGTGATATAATCTCTCCAGCGTGTCCTGGGTCTGCCCCGGGGCCTCCTCCCGGTGGGACATGCCTGGAACACCCCACCCAGGAGGCACCCAGGGGGCATCCTTGTCAGATGCCCGAACCACCTCAGCTGGCTCCTTTTTCATATCACGATGTTTTTTTCATTTCAGGCGATAACGATATCTATCATGATATAAGCCAAATAACTATATTTGTAAGATTTAAATGTGCCGTTGCTCACAAGTAAAATGTGAAATAATCAGCAGCTTGTTTTTATTTAAATATTTATTTCCCATAAGTTCATCCATTAAGCGGACGCGAATGGATGGATGAAGTTCAACAGGGTAGATGTACTTAAGGAACATGAGACTTTGGGTGGCTGTAGCTCAGGTGGCAGAGCAGGTCAGCCACTAATCAGAAGGTCGGTGGTTCAATCCCAGGCTGCACCCTGGCTGCATGCCAAATATCCTTGGGCAAGATACTAACCCCGTGTTTGCCTACTGGTGGTGGTCAGAGGGCCCAGTGGCGCCTGTGTCCGGCAGCCTCGCCTCTGTCAGTGCGCCCCAGGGCAGCTGTGGCTACAATGTAGCTTGCCATCGCCAGTGTGTGAATGGGTGAATGACTGAATGTAGTGTAAAGCGCTTTGGGGTCCTATGGACTAGAAAAGCGCTATACAAATGCAGGCCATTACCATTTTTCAGATAAATATTGCAAACTACACAAAAGGCACCCGCTAAAGCGTTTAAGTTTCAAAATAGAACAAACGAAACAGACTACTAAATTGTCAATTCCACTTAGAAAGAAAATATTAATTCTAAAAATAAATCTTAGTTTGTTTTACAGAAGAACAGACAAAACTGACTAACTTTTGTCAATATCAAATAAACTGAGAACTAAAAGGAAATTCTCAATCTCTCCTTGTTGTATAGCTTAGCTTTTCAAACAGTTTTAACAGTTACTTTAGTCTGACAAAAGCCGAATGACGAATTAGCGCTTCCAGTCAGAGACTGAGGCTACGTCCACACGTACACGGGTATTTTTGAAAAACTGAGATTTTCCGTTTTCGTTTTAAAAAATAATCCCGTCCACACATAAAGGCAGAAATGAAGGAAAACGCTGCTATGAACATGCCAAAGCAGCAGGTGGAGCTAGATTCCTAACCGTGCAGAAATGTTGGCCAATCAGAAGTCTAGAAGCCTCGGTGGGAAAAAGTAAACAAAGCTGGGGCATAGAAGCAGAACCGAGTCGTATGTGTGGACGGACAGTAACTGTGTGTATATGTAAGCATTTAAACACTGCAGAGAGTACAATTAACAGTAACAGTATTGTAGAAATTCATTTCACCGAAACAATAACGTGGCGCAGTGTGACGCATGCACCAGTTTATTGTATTTCCAGACTTGCTTTCGGCACAATTTACAGTGCACGCTACTCTGTTTTTTGTCAGACTTGAAATAGCTGAAATACCTTCACACTACGGAACTTCTATGGCTCTTCCGTTCGACAATCTCTCCGGCATTGGAACCATCCATCCATCCATCCATCCATCCATCTTCATCCGCTTTATCCGGAGCCGGGTCGCGGGGGCAGCAGCCTAAGCAAAGAGGCCCAGACCTCCCTCTCCCCAGCCACCTCCTCCAGCTTATCCGGGGGAACACCAAGGCGTTCCCAGGCCAGCCGAGAGATATAATCTCTCCAGCATGTCCTGGGTCTGCCCCGGGGCCTCCTCCCGGTGGGACATGCCTGGAACACCTCACCCAGGAGGTGCCCAGGGGGCATCCTTGTCAGATGCCCGAACCACCTCAGCTGGCTCCTTTCGATGTGGAGCAGCAGCTGCTCTACTCTGAGCCCCTCCCGGATGGCCGAACTTCTCACCCTATCTCTAAGGGAGAGGCCAGCCACCCTTCGGAGGAAGCTCATTTCTGCCGCTTGTATCCGCGATCTCGTTCTTTCGGTCACTACCCACAGCTCGTGGCCATAGGTGAGGGTAGGGACGTAGATCGACCGGTAAATTGAGAGCTTCGCTTTTACACTCAGCTCCCTCTTCACCACGACGGACCGGTGCAGCGTCCACATTACTGCAGCCGCAGCCCCAATCCGTCTGTCGATCTCCGGCTCCCTTCTCCCATCACTCGTGAACAAGACCCCGAGATACTTGAACTCCTCCACTTGGGGCAGGAACTCATCCCCGACCCGGAGTGGGCACTCCACCCTTTTCCGGCTGAGAACCATGGCCTCAGATTTGGAGGTGCTGATCCTCATTCCCGCTGCTTCACACTCGGCTGCGAACCGTTCCAGTGCGAGCTGGAGGCCCTCACCCGATGAAGCCAACAGAACCACATCATCTGCAAAAATCAGAGATGAGATTCTGAGGCCACCAAAGCGAAAGCCCTCCGCCACTTGGCTGCGCCTAGAAATCCTGTCCATAAAAATTATGAACAGAACCGGAGACAAAGGGCAGCCCTGGCGGAGCCCATCACCCACCGGGAACGAGTCCGACTTATTGCCGGCAATGCGAACCAAGCTCTTGCAACGGTTGTATAGGGATCGAATGGCCCGTAGCAATGGGCCAGACACCCCATACTCCCGCAACACCTCCCACAGGACACCCCGAGGGACACGGTCGAATGCCTTCTCCAAGTCCACAAAACACACGTAGACTGGTTGGGCAAACTCCCATGCACCCTCAAGTATCTTCGAGAGGATAAAGAGCTGGTCCAGTGTTCCGCGACCAGGACGAAAACCGCATTGTTCCTCCTGTATCCGAGGTTCGACTAGCGGACGAACTCTCCTTTCCAGCACCCTGGCATAGACTTTCCCAGGGAGGCTGAGGAGTGTGATCCCCCTGTAGTTAAAATTGTCAGGCGGTGGAAGGAATACTTCGAGGACCTCCTTAATCCTTAATCATTGGAACCATCATCTGTTTTCTCTTCGGTAACCTTCGGTCATGCTCGGTTGATTTTTCTTGTCGGCACACTCATTTCCTCCATTACCCGGGCAGTACGGTCGCTGGCTGCTTCCCAAACAAATACACATGTGCGGCTTGGCACTTGTGCTGTACGTAACAAGTCACGTGACGCTGCGGCTGTGATTGGTTCGGCTCTGCGCTACTTAATTTGGATTGGCTGACCTTTTTTTTTTTTTTTTTAAGAGGACAAGAGCGGCGAGGTCTATCGCAATAGTTTAATTTCTCTATCGAGTAAAAGTTATATCGCGATACATATCGTTATCGTTCTATCGCCCAGCTCTAGTGTACATACATATACATACAATTAAAAAAAATTATATACAGAGGTTAGTTGGATATTGTACAAAGGAAATGGCATTTATGTACAGTATGGAGTGCATAATGTTGAATTTCTGGTAAGTGAAGGTGAGGTGTCTATGAAATGTTCAGCAGTCTGATGGCCGCTCGTTCGGGACTGGATACAAACAACCTGCTGCTTAACACCGAGAAGACCAAGGAGCTCATCGTGGACTACAGGAGGAATGCTGACCCACATCCACCCATCCACATTAAGGGGACGGCTGTGGAGCGTGTGAGCAGCTTCAAGTTCCTGGGAGTCCACATCTCCGAGGATCTCACCTGGACGACCAACTGCTCCAAGCTGGTCAAGAAGGCTCACCAGCGCCTCTTCTTCTTGAGGACTCTGAGGAAGAACCACCTGTCCTCAGACATCCTGGTGAACTTCTATCGCTGCACCATCGAGAGCATCCTGACCAACTGTATAACAGTCTGGTACGGGAACTGCTCTGCCTCGGACCGGAAGGCGTTGCAGAGGGTCGTGAAAACTGCCCAGCGCATTGCCGGAGCACCACTTCCTGCCATAAAAGACATCTACAGGAAGCGGTGTCTGAAAAGGGCTGGGAAAATCATCAAAGACCCCAGTCACCCATCACATGGACTCTTCACCCTCCTGCCCTCTGGGAGGTGCTACAGGAGCCTCCGGACTAAGACCACCAGGTACCGGAACAGCTTCTTCCCCACAGCTGTCAGACTCCTGAACTCTGCCTCCTGACATCTGACCCACGTTAAACTCATGGACTGAACATACACACACCCACAATGGACAACTGTACCCTCAAACACGCAATAATAACATGGACTGAACCACCACTCACAACCACTAGCACTTTATATAGCCTCTGTAGAAATTATCCACACCCCCACTTATCTTAACTGCACTACTGTATAGCTCTGTGTAAATAATCATTCTGTACATACGATAATTTTTAACCCTACAACTGTTTACAACTTGCATAGTTCACATTTCTGTATAGCTGTATATCTCAGATTCTGTAAAGTTATTTATTTCATATTCTGTATAGTTTTTCATATTTATATCCTGTTCATAGCTTGTACTCACTACAGTCTGTACATACTTATAGTTATAGAATATTCACAACATACTTCATACCGTCTACATTATAACATAATAGACCCATTTCTGTAATATACTTACATATCTATATTATTGCTAATATATATTGTAATATATCTATATCACTAAAGCACTTCTGGATGGATGCAAACTGCATTTCGTTGCCCTGTACCTGTGCATGTGCAATGACAATAAAGTTGAATTCTATTCTATACTGCAGTACCAGTGGATCAACGCAAAGTGAACCCGGACAAAACTATTACCATCATCTTGCTTTACATTCCCACTGTGTATAGCCATGAGACCAGTTTTCCTACGCTTCAATCAATTCAATCTTCATGCGAAGAGGGGGAAAAAAAAAACTTCCACAGGACTCTGATGTGAAAAGATATAAACAAAAATTTATTCCACAGCTTGTAAATCTTCTTATAGGAATAATCAGGACTAAGTTATCCTCAAGAACAACAACAACAACAAAAAAAAAAACTATGGTAGGAGAACTGTGGCTCTGTCCTCCTCTCTTGCAGCATCTTGCCTCTGCTATACTTTTTTCTCTCCCACTCCCCCCTTTAGCAACGCATGTTATCATTTGCATAAATCCACAATGCTGGGTTTTTAACTATAAACCAAGCCTTTAAGGCACACGTATTCATGGTTTTACTTAACCAATCCAACAATAATGGAGTAAAAATAAATTTAGTTCAATCATATCCATGAATTTACTTATTAAATTACTAAATACACACAATAAGTTTAACAAAAAAATATAAATACTAAAATATATTAACTATATTAACTTTGCTCATAAAAACGGCATATTCCATACAGCAACACATTCAAAACAACAATGAAGACATGTCATGAAATACAAAGAATAGTTGTGTATGAACTGTTTCAAACTTTGTGTCATGGAAAAAGAAATCCAGCTCACATTCGAGCAAGTTGGCTATTAGCTTGTTCCTAACAAGAACAAAGCTGACATTAAAATTCATAAGTCTAACTTTCCTTTAAGCTGTAGCAACCCTGGTTTTATCCTCGAACACAAAGTCTTAAAAACTAGAAAACAAGAATCTAGGCAAAACAGGGAAAAGGCAATGATCAGTTGAAGTCTGTATTCAATGAGGAGATTATTTACATAACATGACCTATAGCGAGTACTGGCTTGAATAAAGTGAATGAAAGCCAAATTTGGATTGTGGTTTCAACAATATGTTTAAGGAGGACAGCTGCAGTTTAACAGCTTCAATTCACTGACAGGAAACAACATTAGAAACATCATCATCCTCAACTCATCTGCTCCACTGACACTGACACCTTCAACGGACACACCTTCACTTCATCAGCCCAAATGTATGGAAACATCCTGTGAGTGAAAGTGTGTGTGAAGGTGTGTATGTGTGTGTTAGTATCAGGATCAGAGAACGACAGCTTTCCTCTGTTCCAGTCCAGATTCACTCTGATCCTCTGGAGCTTCTTCGCAATTGGGAGAGCAGTGGATCCAGTTGATGGTGAACATGATGAGTATGTACCTTTATATAACAATATAGTCCATAATTCAGACTGTATGATTCCCTTCCTCTGCACAGACTCTGCCAACACACCCAGTCTCCACCATTTACTGTCTCCAACATCGACATCCCAGCTGTGAGTCCCTGAGTTAAAGCCCTCAGAGCCCAGGACAGAGTAGTAAAAACCAATCCTCTCTGGATTATCAGGAAGCTGCTGTTCATCTCCTTCTACCACACTGGTCAGATCTTCAGACAGGATGAGGCTTGGATGAGCAGTGTTTGGGTCCAGAATGAGAGGAGCGTAGGAGACCATGTCCTTCATGTTGTTCCAGATGTTGAAGGTCAGGTTGCCCAGGTGTTTGGCCTGGTCTATCAGAGCTCCTGAGGGCAGCTGTGGATCATCCAGCAGGGGGCAGCGCTGGACTCTTTCCACTGCAGCCTTGTAGTTGTGCAGGAATGAGACGTCTTCAGCTCTCAGCTCCTCCTCTGTGGCTCTGACTGTGTCTGAAAGAGCTGCTATCTCTCTGCTCAGAGCCTCCATCTTCTCCTCCATCATCCCACTCTTCTGCTCCTCTTCCTCCCTCAGTACAGCCAGCCTGGCCTCCTCTTCCTCTGCTAGAAACTGGTGAAGCTTCTTAAACTGCTCCTTAATCTGCCTCTCTGTGTGTCGGGCCTGGACCTTAATGTGTTCTGCTGTTTGATCAAACTTCACTTGAACTCGTTTGCAAACCTTTAACTTCTTCTTTAAGGGCTCCAGAGTTTCCTGAAGTTCCTTCTTGTGTTGTTGTGCAGCTTCATCGATGGGTCTGAATCTGTGACTGGTGTGATTTTCTGAGTCTCTGCAGACGACACACACTGGCTGCTGATGGTCCAGACAGAAGAGTTTGAGTTTCTCAGAGTGCAGACTGCAGAGAGCCTCTGAAGCTCTCTGATCTCTCTCCTGTAAGAACGACTCACACAGGTTCTTTAAAGCTCGGTTTAAAGGTGGATCATCCTTTGAAGATATGTTCTTACAAACTGGACACTCACGTATCTGTTTTTTGATCCACCATCTATTCAGACAGTCTTTACAGAAGCTGTGGCTACATGACAGAATAACAGGATCTCTGAAGACCTCCTGACAGACCGGACAGCAGAGATCCTCCTCTGATCTGGAAGCCATTGAGTCTGTGAGTGAAGCTGAAAACAGCAGACAGGAAGTACAGTCAGTCCTGGCTCCCCTCCCTCCTCTACCACCTTCACTGAAACTTGCTTTGAGTCGTGTTTTTGCTCAAACTCACATTCAGTGTGTGGAGCGTCAGCAGCTTGAAGCAGCAGTATTGGAGTTTTCCACTTTTCTCTCCTGTAGCTGGACTCACTCAGAGGAAGCTGCTAGTTTGGTCTGAGCTCAGTCTGATCGTCTGTGCGTCTCTCTTTACTGAGGAAGAAAAATAGTCTGTTTCCTTGTTTGTCGCATGTGAATGACGTTAGGGGCGGAACTTCATTCAACTTCCCAAACCCCATCGGCGGAGCGGGGGAAGGGGGCCGGGCGTATTGGTCTTAAGTCCGGGTTATTTTTTCAGAAGCCCGGTGTCTTTTGGAGTGTAATTTGTTTCATAGTTAGATGCCTGAATGACAACTGTATAAAACAAAAACTACACACAATATTTGAAGCACATTGCGCACAGTCGTAAACCCCCCCTGATTTTGGTACGATCCGAGCTCAGGCACGACTGAGCACAGCACTTACGTGAGCGAGGGGGGAGAAGCTGCTGCGAGTTTGCTCTAGTGCAGCCGGAGGAGAGCTTAAGTTTGACCAGGTACCAAGCAAATCATCCGTACTGTACAAATAATGTAAATATGACGGTGTATCACAAAAGACTGATGTCAAACTGATCACTTTACTTTACGTTACTCGCTCTTCGAATGAACCAACAAATGACGAAATGAAAAGCCGAACAACAACAATGCTGTTTCTTTAGAGTCTTAGCTTACATGTGTGTTTCATATTTTCAGTTGTTACCCTCCACAGCTAAATAACTCACAGTTGAAACCAGATATTATCATACACTTTAGGGAAAAACAAGAGCATTTTTTTACTGTTAAACATCAGTTTAGAGTGAACTTTTCTGTTTTAGATAAATAAATATTGAAATATCTTTTGAATTAGTTAAATGTCAGAATAAAAAGAGGGAGCTGTCTATTTTAATCACTTTCATCAACTTTAGGAGTACATGTACACTAAGTTTATTGTTAATTAATAAGAAAACTCCAGACGATTCATTCTGAGCTGAAGAAGCTTCTGATAGGTTAGTGTGAGTAAACTGGTGGCACAGCTGTGGATGCATATAAGGCAAAACACAGAGCCTGTTTCTTTGACATGGCAAAATCAAGAGACGTCAACCAAAACACCAGGAAAAGAATTGTGGAGCTCCATAAGTGTGGCTCAATTTTGAATACAATTTGGTGCCATTTGCAATTAAGAAATACAGAGTTTCTCTCTTTACTCTTAAAGTTAACAAATATGTTTTTTATATTTATCAATAAAAAATATTTAGTCTGATTTGAGTATGTAAGAGTATGTAAATATCTGGTTTCAACTGTATATTTGATGATGTTGGTGTTTGGCTTGATTGTCAACACAAAGAGGGAGAGAGAGGAGCAGAACAGAGATGGAACAATAGCAGGTGAGACAGACATGTTGGTCAAATGGTTGTTTGCCAAAACTCATCAGAACATGGTCGTGTCCAAATTCATGGGCTGCATTCTCCTGAGGCCGCATTTGTAGACCGATTACGTCACAGCGACGCGCCGAAGGCTGTCCAAATTCGTAGACTCCTCCGAATGCAGCCGACAAATGCGTCCTCCTTTTCCCCGAATTTGAAGGATGGGTCGGGTGTGTCCTTCGTGGCCTACCATATCCCAGAATTCATAGCGCGGCCCAGCCAAACTCCAGTTTCCAACAATGGCGACCGCTACTAAGTTTTAAAATTACTCTTACTAATCTTTCTGGGTCACAAAATAAACTTTTAACATATTTTCAGGCGAGAAAGTAGCTGTGTAAACTTCAAATATCTGCTCGGTTTATCAAGATATCGCATATTTGCAAAAGTGCTTCGACGTTTTCGGAGACATCTGCTACCCACCAGCTCGATAGCTAGCCGGGAGCTCGAGGGTCACTGATGTGGCCGAGAACGGCACAACTTCCAGCACATCATTTTCAGATCACCGTGGACTTTCGCTACTCAGGTTAAACGTAATATATAAGTCACTTAGACAACCTAAAAATGATATTGTTGGGCTTTTTTCAGTGTTTTGTTTGTTCGTGAGTAAATCGGTTTGGCTGAGATTAAAGTTATTAGATTAGATTAGATAAAACTTTATTAATCCCCCGGGTGGGTTCCTCCTTGGTTTTCACACAGCTGACTAAACGTCAAACAGAAAACTGATTAAACAGAAGTGTGAGACGGTCGAGAATTTACGCCAGTGTCCTGTTATATTTTAGATAGCAAGGAGCAGACGGCTGAGTTTATTAAACTCCACCGAGACAGCGGTGACGCTAATCAGAAGGCTAGACCGTTTACTTCCGGCCTACCCGACCCTACCCGAGGATGCAGCCCATGAATTTGGACACGACCCATGTGTCTAGTACCTAGTGGAACTTTTTAGATACAATTTTTTACTTTCAAATTCTATATTTATTAAGTTATGCGGGCTTGTTTGCACAACAAGGCTAAATAGTTACATAGTTATAGTTATATAGTTGATACAGGTATATAGTTCTGAATCTAAATAGTGTACTTTGGTAGAATTAGAAAATTATATGGTACAAACTCATGAAGACCAACACAGAGGGATCATTAAATAATAGTGATCTTTCAGATTGGTCAGGGGAAATCAGGAAAGTGAGAGAAAGCCAAAACACAACTGCAGGAAGCAGCAGGTGGATCGTTAAGGACAGCTGAAGGAGGTTTACTAGAAGGAGCAGCAGGAGATGATTTAGGAGAGTTCCTAAATCCAAGACAAAATGTCCTCCCACAGTAGCCACTGAGCCAGTTCGGAGGTCAATCAGTAAGAGTTGGTTTTAAAAGTTGAAATGGTTGGAGTATTCTGTTGTGTGGAACTTTGCTTTCTGTTTTTCATGTTGTATTTGTGAGAAGCAAAATACAAAAAGATGGCCTCAGTCATTCAGGGTTCTGCAACTGGAAGAGGGCTTTAGATGCCTTTAAGGAGCACGAAAAGAGTTCCAGCCATTCGTCTTTTATGATCTGCTGGCACAGCTTTAAAACCACAAAAAATCAAGGTGATGTTGTTGAGCAACTTAGATCAGCAAACAAGACGACAGTATCTCCACTGGATCTTAGCTGTAACAGGTTTCCTTGGAAAACAAGGAATACCATTCTGTGGCCATGATCAGCAGGAATCCACCAGTCATAATCACTTTCTTGAGTGCATGAAGCTGCAGAAAAAAACTGATCCATTTTTGAAAAATCACAGTCCTGTCTCACATACGACCTATCTGTCTCATTTTGCACAAAATGAGATGATAACCAGATAACATGAAATAACTGGAAATATAGTTAAAGAGATGAAGGAAGCTAAGACGTACTCTGTTGTGGCTGATGAGGCTGAGATGGGCACACGGAACATCTTGCAGTTTGTGTATGTTTTGTGTCATGTAAAGACCATATCAAAGAGTGTCAGTGAAGGTTCTCAGTCATCCAGGTCATTGTAGTCAAAGGAGCTTGCAAAGAAAAGCGTCTGGACTTCTTTAAGTTGCTTGAAGACGTTTCATCCGAGAAGCTTCTTCAGTTCTAAGGTCAAATGGTGGAGAGTCCCAGATTTAAACCTAGTGGGAGTATCCCCCCACAGAGGGACAAAAGGACCCGCTGATGATCCTCTAATCGCCTGAGCCAAGGTGTGAAACTGGGCGTGGGTCCCAATCAGCCAGAGTTTCGGGTGTGTTCATTATGAAACCTGGCCCCACCTTATCATGCGAATTCCTGAGATCAGATGACCCAGGATGTGAGTGGGCATTAAGGCGTCTGGGAAGGGATCTCAAAACTGGATTATAGATGGCAGAGAGTTGGTGTCGTAAACCACCGCCTCTGTTCAAAGATGGTCGCTCACAGTGGACATAGATGCTTCTTTCACTCCTCTTTCAAACCATCTGTCCTCTCTGTCCAAAATGTGAACATTGGCATCCTCAAAGCGAGGAATGCCCAGACCTCTACATTGGAGAGACCAAACAGCCACTTCACAAGCGCATGGCACAACACAGAAGAGCCACCTCCACAGGACAAGACTCAGCAGTGATGAAACAAAAACTAAATTGGATCCCAGATAGTTTTTCTTCTTCTTCTCTTTAGTTTAGTTTTAGCAGTTTAACGGGTTTAATTTAAAATCTTTTCAGGTTTCAGGACATTTCTGTCACAGTTTCTCTCTGTTAAGTAAATGAAAGTAACTCTATGAGCTCATGAAACTACATACAGTACATATGACAGAATTGCACCTGCTATGAGTGAGGGAATAAGTGTTATGTTTGTCTACAAAGATAGATGTCAGAAAACACAAATCAACCAGTTGACTTGAACTGCAGGGATGTCTTAAAGACATAAACTTCAGATAAAACAGATTATTTTACTCTGGCCAAAATATTTGCATTTACTATGAAAGCTGCTCAGCTCATGTGTAACGACTGAAGAGAGGAAGCTATGTGGTAGTTTGTCAGCTCTGCACGCCCCCTGCTGGAGATATCTGGTAATTGTTTATCATCTTATTACTGCATGACTGTACTTTCAGTTCCGGACATGACCTCAGATATGACTTTAAACTTCATAAGAAAGATGACCAGTCTGTCTCCATGGTGATGACCCCACCTACTGAGATTGGATGTAAAGACTGATGCTGTTACAACAAAGTATAATATCTGCATTGAACCAATCAGACAGTTTTCAGTGGGAGAAACATTTCGTCACTCATCCAGGTGACTTCTTCAGTCTCAGCTGACTGCAGGTTTCCCCAAGCTTATAAACAGTATATTTGCATAATGATGATTATTACTAGATGATTATAATTGTTAATTCGGTAAATTTATGGTTAGATGTGTGTGACTGATTGTTTCAGCTGTGGTGGTGTCTGATACTCTGAGAGTAAAGTGAAATACAGATTCCCTGTTTTCTGATCAGGTTAAAAAAGTTTGTAATAATCTGTCGCTGAAGCTCACTTGGAAAGCTTCAGACTCTCTGACCATCAGCATTCTGAGGTCTGAGGGGGTTTTCAGAAATAATGATGTTTTCCAGTGATCTGATTGGCCACAGGTGATAGTTATGCTCCCGCTGAACTCTATTCTCAAAAATAATCTGCTCCAGTGCAAGTTAGGTCTGCAGACTCTGTAACCATGGCGATGTACCCTCTGAAGAAGTGAGGTGCGCAGAGGTTACCTGGATATCTCTTTATCCTGACTCAGTGTGTTGTAGGTTGTGTAGGAAGTGTTTCAAACTTCATACATAAGAATGCAGGTTCAAGCACGTTAGCCTACAAATGTTAGCTTGCTGCTAACAAGGACACAGCTGATGTTAAAGTTTTAAATCCAACTTTCCTGAAGCTGTAGGAACTCTGGTCTCATCCTCAAACGTCAGGAGCTGCTGCTCCATCAGAAACACCACAGAAGAAAAACCACAGTGGATCAGAGAGGGTATTTTTATTCTCTTGACTGAACAGGTACATTAATGGGCATTATTATAAAAATAAGATAAGTACACCTCCCTGATTATAATTATAATTAAATTGCTTGCATTTATAGTGCCGGGGCAGGTCTTATATAAACAATCACACTGGTAGAGGTAGGGTCACCAACTTTGTAACTATCAAATAAGGGACACTGGTGTGGCACAAGCACAATGCACAGCCAGCTGAACTGTATGATTATATTCTTAAAGTCAAAATGCAGTAAAATGTTGGTATTCAGTTCAATCAATAGCTCATCTAAATCAATAAAGAAAATACAGTAAATGATGACAGAAATCACATGTGCATTACCTTGAAAAATAAGCAAAAAAGAAAAATAGTCAAAGAAAATATTGTAAGTACAGGTCTCAGTTACCCAGTATATTATGTTACGCAGACCAAACAACACCTTATTTTTAAGAATCGTGTATTACTCCTCACACCTGATGTGTGCGACGGGCATCACTGACAGATGTGACTACACACAAGTACTCCTCTGATGTAACTGCAGTCAAATCAGTTTTGGTATTTGCTAGAGTGCCAGCTGTTAGTCAGAAAATGACATTCCAGGTAACGGTAATTATACGGGACATTTAAGGTAGAATACTGCAGAAACCTATGTTGCTCATTTTACGGGACATCCTAGATAAAACGGGATCTGACTGGACTGATTTGAGCCTCAAAGATCGTACACATGGAGATGGATTTTTACTATGATGGTATGTTTGTGTTTCCGCTCATGTAATAACAATAATGTCTTCCTCAGAGGATCCACCTGTGCTTCCTCTCCTCTCTCCTCCACCTGTTACAGTGAGGGAACGTCCTCCATGATGGAGGAGCTGCTGGAAAGTGCTGAGAGTTTCCTCCAGAGTGAGACCTCTGTCACAGTTCAGAGGATCTACGGCAGCAGAGACCTTCATGGACACTAAAAGTCTCAAACACACAACAACAACATCACACTGACTCCACTCTGACATCACTGATCAATAATCAAAGAACACACAGATCAAACTGATTGATCAGCCATCAGAGGAGTCGGATCAATGGAGCTGCTTCTGTTCCTGATGTCCCCTGTTTGATCCTGGACCTGAACTCTCCCTGCAGAGGAGACACAAGACAGTCAGAGACACACACACACACACACACACACACACACACACACACACACACACACACACACACACACACACACACACAAACCTTTGACTCTGAGCAGCACTCTTTTGTATCTCTTGATCTCCCCGTAGACTCTACAGCTGTACCTCCCACTGTCTCTCTCTGTGGGCTGTTTCAAGGTCAGACTGAGGTCTCCAGGCTTCAGCAGAGATCTTCTCTTCATCTTTGTTCGGTCTCTGTAAACCTGGTGCTGTTCTCCAGGCTGATCAGAGCCGTTCTTATACACGTGGACCTTCCTGTCATCATTGTTCCACCACACCACCTTAGCATCTGCAGGCAGCTCTTTTGTGGTTTTGAAAGGTAGCTCTACAGACTCCGCCCCCTCCTCCACCTCCACCTGACAGACTGAAGGACAACAAATTTCATAAACAGTCTAAAGCACAAACTAAGATTTGTGTTCATGAAGATCTCATCATCTCTTCATCTTCTGCAGCTCACACCCAGCAGCAGCACTGACCTCTGACTTTCAGCTCCACTTGTTTCATCAGGATTTTTTCCCCCTCTCTGTTGCAGACGGTGCAGGTGTAGATGTCTGCGTCCCAGTCTGTGGGGTATTTCAGGGTCAGACTGAGGTCTCTAGTTTTCAGCAGGTCTTTATTCATCTGTGTTCGGTCTCTGTAATGGTTGTCCTGATCTTCAAGCTGGTCAGATCCGTTCTCATACACGTGGACCTTCCTGTTGAATCTGGTCATCCACTTCACTTTAGCATCTTTAGGCAGGTTTATAGTAGTTTTGCAGGGCAGCAGGACAGATGCCTCCCCTGAATCCACCTCCACCTGGGGGACTGAGAGGAGTCAAAACACAACATGAGCTGTGCAGCAAAAGCAGCTCTGAGAATTCTTTGATTAGATAAAATTATATCTTTGCAATGAAATCAAGTTTGACTGGTTCCAGTTTGAAACACGTTCAACTGAACAGAAACGGTGTCTTATTTGGTTTCTGTCCAATCAGCAGCAGAGCTCTGTCTTAAAGAACTCTGCTGTTTTATTTCAGAGTCAAAGACTTTTTTGCCATCTTGTTACCTGAGAGCTGTCCTATCAAGCAAGTTTGATTTATTCAGACTAAAAAAATATTGAAATAAAATAAAAATGTTTCAAAATAAAAAGCAAAACTGAATTTTAAATGTCAGCAACATCTAAATGAACATGATTCTCTGCATGCCAGATACATTATGTCATAAAGACGTCTGTTCTGTGACATGAACGAGTTCTTCTTTCAGAAACAGCTCAGCTGAGAGAAATACAGACTAGTCAGTACAATTCATTAATAAAGACATCTGTTTCAGCAAATTCATTACTCGTTTTCAGGTGATCTGTTGTATTAGTGATTCCATTAATGTAAGAACATCTGCTTCACCTCTTGTTGGAGACAGAGTCAAAGCAAAGAAAGGCAATTTGATGGCAGCACTGTCATGGGCCTGTCATGGGACATGAGTATCAGGCCCACTCCAATATAATCTTAGTCATTATTATACTGCTGCATGGGCTGGGCTGTAGTTACATCGTAAGGTTTTAAAAACCGAGCTTTAAAGTGAACAGTGGTAATAAAAACCGAGAGAGGCCGACTGTGATCACCGACTTTTTAAGAGGCTTGTTCAAATTAAATGGAACAAGATACAAAGTATTAAAACATGTTAAAAAGACAACTGTCATGGGTCTGTAGTTCTGTCCACGGTTTTAGGGAACATATTTCGTTTTAAAGTAAGTTACAGGGCTTTTCCTGCCTTTCTGAGGGACTTGCATATGCAATATGATGATATGCATATCAGCATAATTATGGATTATTATGATTATGATATTAAAAAAGACACACCGTATGTTAAAGAAAACACATTAAGAAACAGATTATATTAGTGTTTGTTTTATGTGTATAGATTTTTAAAAATTATTATTCATGATATAACACGGTCTATAAATGCTTCGTAAGAATAGTTCTATAACATTGTCTATCATTACTTTGTTATGGATTAGGTGCAAGATTTGTGAAGTGTGGATAATTAAATAATAGATTAATGCAATAGCAAACTGTGCCTTGTTGTCAGATGGACATCGAGTGGAGAGTGATAGATGAGATGAGGAGATGAAAGAGTAAGAGAGGCAAACTGAGTCACAGGGAGAGCCGAGTTTATTTTGTTTCCTTATGGTTCCAAGCACGTTCACCAATCTTTGCATTTAATGTCTACAGTCTCGGATCAGCACAGCCCTGCCCTCCAGCACTATCACAGCAGGAGCAGCAGAAACCCCACAAGAGCAACATTGTACCCATCAGGTAAACATGGAATATGTTTGCTTTGCCTTGTCCCCACCTGATGACAGTGATATAGTATGATGTGATTCCATATTAGATTGTTGATGAATGCGGGTTGTTGTTATTCGGCCTTTTCTCTGTGCCCCTTTTGAACTTTGAGCACCCGCCCATCTAAAAATCTCTGCACAGCCTTGTCCCTGTTTATGTGTATAGGTGTTTGGACATGAGTGTGTGTATCCGGAAGAAAGAATTACAAGAATCATCAGGCTGAGGAGAGTTCCTGCTCTGAAGCCAGCTGATTGCCTTCATCAGTTGCCTCTCTACTTAAGCGAGTGGCTGAGCTTCAGTCGGTGCTGGATCATTGAGTTCACGATGGGTTTGTTAGTGAGAACTTTGTGTGTGTGTTGCTTGGCAGTTTAATTCATGTGTTTTCTCACTAGGTATTGGGAACTGAGAGAAGCCACTGTACAGATTTGGAGTTGGGGTTGTCACAATTCATGCCACAGACGTGAGCACTGTGTGGGATTCGGGGAGAAACAAGGTAAAAACTATGTTTTGTGCTTTCTTTGTGCCTTTCTGTCCTGCTTTTTAGGACTCTATTTTCTGTCTCCTCAGTTTTCATGTCTAGAGTTCAGTTGGTGTGTTTCCTGTTTTACTTTGGTCTTTGTCTCATGTCAGTGTGTCTAGTCTAGTGTGTCAAAACCTTTGACCTGTATAAGCAGCACTGACCTCTGACATGGAGGTGCACATTTTTCCTTGTCAGTATGTTTCCTTTCCTGCTGTAGATGGTACAGGTGTAGGTGAAGTTGTCGTCATCCGTGGGATATGTCAGGGTCAGACTGAGGTCTCCAGGTTTCAGCAGAGATGTGCTCTTCATCTCTGTTCGGTTTCTGTAAAACCGGTGCTGTTTTTCAGGCTGGTCAGAGCCGTTCTGATACACATGGACCTTCCTGTTGTTTCTGTCCCTCCACTCCACTTTAGTGTGTTTTAGGAATTTAAATATAGTTTTGCAGGGCAGCTTGACAGACGCCACCCCTGAATCCACCTCCACTTGGTAATCTGAGAGGACAACAAAGCACAACACGATGACATCAGCACCAGCTGTGATGGTCACATGACCTCCCTGCGCCCTCCTTGCCTTCTAGTCTCAATCAGATTGTGTCTCAGTTTGTTCCTGACTCGTTCTTTGATCTCAAGATCTCATGTGTCTGGTCTGAACACAGTCAAGAGGCCACCTGTTAACCACTGGTATTATGGGTAGTGTAGTAGGAAAGACTCTTACCTGACATGTAATAGTGACGTAAATAATATAAAAGACCTCCAAAAATCACAAAGACAAACAGGAGAACCAGAAGATCTTTGACCCAGGATGGAAATGGTTCTGTGGGGAAACATAAAACAAAATGACTTCTAATCTCTGACCTGTGTCTACAGTATTGACCTTTGACCTTTATCTCCAGCACCTACTTTTGACCTGCAGCACTACTTTCTGTGTCAGGATGTCTTTGTCCCTGTAGATGGTGCAGATGTATCGTCCCGTGTCTTTCACTTTGGGGTGTTTCAGGGTCAGACTGAGGTCTCCAGTTCTCAGCAGGTCTTCACTCATCATCGTTCGGTCTCTGTAAACTTCGTCCTGAGTTATAAGGTCATCATTTCTGTTAGAATACTCATGGACTGTGATGAGTCCGAGGTCAGAGCGAGTCCACTCTACTGTGGTGTCCTTAGGCAGGTCGGGTTTTGTGTTGCAGGGCAGGATGACAGACTCTGACCCTTCCCTCACCTTCACCTCCACCTGCTGGTCTGAGAGGACAAGAAACCAAAACATAAACTGTAGAAGCGGAAGCAAAATACCGCTAAAGGTTTTGTGTTGGGCCATGCATAAACTTTTAATGCATGTATGATATATGTACAGACGTGAGTGTGCTGAACCTCTCGGAGCTAAACACAAACACATCTGCACACAAGCAGTAGAACCTACATGAAACAGAGCTCATGTCTTTCAGAAGTTATAGAACTAAGAACACATTTTATCTGCTTTGTTTCTCATGTTTTGCTGTTTCCACAAACGTTTGTACTTGTTTTGCGTTCGTTTAATCTTTAACCTTTCCCTGCAGTACTGACTTATGACCTGTAATTACAGCAGGTGTTGAGTTTGTTACTGACCTTTGACCTGCAGCTAGATGTCTCTGAGTTTTCGTTCTTTTCCTCCAGCACTGATGGAGCAGGTGTAGTTGCCGCTGTCAGTCTTTGTGGGTTTCCTCAGAGTGAGGCTGAAGTCTTTAATGATCAAAGCGTAACGATTCATTGATGTGCGTCTGCTGTAACGCTGGTTTTGTCCTGTAAGATCGTCTCCTTCTTCTCGTCGTTGGTGTACAGATTTGGGATCAAGGTCACTGCGAGTCCACATCACTGTTGAATTTTTCTCAAGTATAGAATCTGAGTACAGACAGGAGAGCAGGACAGACCTTTCCCCCTCATTCACATCCACCACCACCACAGCCAGAGCATGCTGGGAAACTGGAAGGACAGAAACACAAACACAAATCAAGTTCCTGTTGTAGGTTTGACTCAGAGTTAAAAAATAACCAAGTTTAACTTCATGCATTCTCTGATCCTTGTCCAGAGCCTATTCTAGCTACTACAGGGCACACAGCCCTGATCAACACCCTAGACAAACGCTACACAGTGCCGTCCCGCAACTATTTTTCTATTGTTGCACTACCTGCTCTATACACGCAGCGTCGAGCAACGGTGGAGACGGAATTTCAAGCAGTACAACATTTTGCGGCAACGACAAAATGTGAGACATTTGTTGTTTTTATGTTTATTTATTGTTTTTATGTTCAGTCTCAACTGTTATGAAGTTGATGTGCAGTTAATAAGTGCAAAAAAAATCGTGATTCTCATTTTATGCAAAATCGTGCAGCCCTACTTGCCTGGCTGGGCAGCTCTCTGGATGCTCAGCACCCCCAAAGCTCTGATCCTAGAATCGCCCCTGCTTCTGAAACTCAGTACAGATGAGTGAGAGCGAGAGCTGTGTGTCTGTGCCATAAAGGTTGTGCTGATAAGAATGATACCAAACAAGGTAAGAGTTTTTAAGTTTTTCAAGTTTTAAAAGATGAAATGTAGAGGTAAAATCAAAAGTAGTCAAAAACGGCCAATTATGCCCTATACGCCATAGGATTAAACGTTATTTTAAAGTAACACAATAGTTACTTTTCCTAATATTTATTTATTACTTATTTTTATAATATTGTAACTCAGTTACTAGCTCAGTTACTTTTTTGAAGAACTAACTTCACTAATTGTTTTTTTAAATAACTTGCCCAAAACTGCTTATCAGAGCCTTTTTGTTTCTAATACACAAAAACACTTTATGCTGCATATGTTTAAACTTTTCGACACAGACGTATGTCGGTTAGAAATGGCTGATACAGTTGGTAAAGCTAATGTGTAAAGGGTTACAGAGGTATTAAGTATAGCTGAAATATGTAGTTGAACCTCCCAACACTCGCAGTACAACTACAAACATCAGTAAAACAAACTGACTCTTTCTTACAAACTAATCCCTACATAGAAAGGGCCTGAAGCTCAGCCAATCACAGGACAGGGCGTGATCAGCTGACAAAACTATTTGAAGGTTCTAGGTGAGGCTGACAGAAAGTTGACCAACAGGTGTAAAACTATGAGGACACACAATGGTCTCCCCTTTTCTAAGAAGTCATCTTTGGCAGTCTGCCACGATGTCTGACTGCACACATTATATCTGAAACGTAAAACAAACACAGATAGCTGAACAAACTGAAGACTAAACATACTCTACAGCCAGTCATGTCAATGATCGCATTGAGGGGGTTCAGGCCTTTGCAGAATAGCAGTGGGGACAGAGCATCTTCTCGGTAGATCCCTCACTTGATGGTGACTTGTGCTATGGGCTTGAAGTTGGCCTCTAGTGTTGTGCGCCACATCCCCATTGAGTTCCTGATGGAGGCTCTTAGGATCCTGTTGATTTTGTGTTGATTTCCAGGATCCATGTGTGGGGCATTGCGCCATAGACCTTCTTATAGTCAATCCAGGCGGCACACGACTCAATTTATGAGTGTCACACAGAAAGGAATTGGTAAGAATACCAGAGGCGCAAAACACCAGCTACTGGAAGACAGAGTAGTCAGCCAAGACTGCAAGACCAGGCTGACCAACCTGTGCACCTGTTCGTGTTAGCCGCTATGATGCCTGACTGGAGTTTCCATGTGCTACTGAGGTGGTTGGTAGTTGGATGGAACCAACTACCATATATATATATATACACACATATATACACACACACACACACACACATATATATATATATATATATATATATACATACATATACATATATATACATATACATATATATATATCAAATCAAATCACTTTTTATTGTCACATCACATGTGCAGGCACACTGGCACAGCACATGCGAGTGAAATTCTTGTGTGCGAGCCCCACAAGCAACAGAGATGTGCAAACACAACAACACAAACGGGCAAAATACAAGAATGGCCAACCTGAAACTAATAAATATATGTACAATATATAATAGTGTATGCATTTCTGGATGTGTATACTAAATATTTTCCTACGTGTGTGTGTATACACATTTTTACAAATTAAATAGTAAAAAAATAAAATAAAATAATAATAATAATAATAATAATAAAATATATAAAATATACAGAGTTGAATATGTGCAAAACAAGTGGCATTTATATACAGTGTGGAGTGCATAATGTTAAAGTTCCAGTAGTGAAGCTGAGGTGTCTATGACGTGTTCAGCAGTCTGATGGCCTGATGGAAAAAGCTGTCTCTCAGTCTGCTGGTACGGGACCGGATGCTGCAGAACCTCCTTCCTGATGGAAGCAGTCTGAACAGTTTATGGCTGGGGTGACTGGAGTCCTTGATGATCCTCCCCGCTTTCCTCAGGCAGCGCTTCCTGTAGATGTCTTGGAGGGAGGGAAGCTCACCTCCAATTATCCGTTCAGAGCACCGCACTACTCGCTGGAGAGCTTTGCAGTTGTAGGCGGTGCTGTTGCCATACCAGGTGGTGATGCATCCAGTGAGGATGCTCTCAATGGCACAGTGATAGAAGGTCCTGAGGATGCGGGGGCTCATGCCGAATCTTTTCAGTCTCCTGAGAAAGAAGAGGCGCTGCTGCGCCTTCTTCACTGTTTTGTTTGTGTGTACTGACCACGTAAGATCCTCAGCCAGGTGTACGCCAAGGAACCGGAAGCTGCTCACTCTCTCCACAGCAGCGCCGTTGATGGTGATGGGGGTGTGTACTTCTCTGCACCTCCGGAAGTCCACTATCAACTCCTTTGTCTTTGCGACGTTGAGGGTGAGATGGTTGTCTTGACACCAGTGGGTCAGGGCGCTGACCTCCTCCCTGTAAGCCGTCTCATCACCGTTGGTGATAAGACCCACCACTGTAGTGTCGTCCGCAAACTTCACAATGATGTTGGAGCTGTTAGTGGCTGTGCAGTCGTAGGTGTAGAGTGAGTACAGGAGAGGGCTCAGTACACACCCCTGTGGAGCACCAGTGTTCAGTGTGATGGGGGATGAGGTGATGCTGCCCAGTCAGACCACCTGGCGTCTGTCAGACAGGAAGCTAAGGATCCAGCTGCAGAGGGAGCTGCTCAGTCCTAGATCCTGCAGTTTCCTGTCCAGCTTCGAGGGAACGATGGTATTGAATGCTGAGCTGTAATCTACAAACAGCATCCTCACATACGTGTCTCTCTTCTCCAGGTGTGACAGGGCAGTGTGTAGTGTCAGGGCTATGGCATCATCAGTGGACCTGTTGTGGCGGTATGCAAACTGTAGAGGGTCCAGTGAGTCGGGTAGTGCAGAGCAGATGAAGTCCCTGACCAGCTTCTCGAAGCATTTGCTTACGATGGGGGTCAGGGCTACAGGTCGCCAGTCGTTCAATGAGGAGATGGTGGAGGATTTGGGTACAGGGACGATGGTGGCCATTTTGAAGCAGGCTGGGACTACAGACAGAGAGAGGGAAAGGTTGAAGATGTGCGTGAACACTCCAGCCAGCTGAGCCGCGCATGACCTGAGGACGCGGCCGGGAATCCCGTCCGGACCAGTAGCTTTGCGTGCGTTCACCTTCCTGAAGCACTTCCGCACATCCTCCTCAGACACAGTGTGCGCACTGACGTCATCCGCGGTGCGCACACTGTCCGGTCTCATGGTGTTCGCTGTGTCGAATCTAGCGTAGAATACGTTTAGATCCTCACACAGAGAGGCCGTGGTCTGCGGTGTGCTGGTTTTCCCTCTAAAGTCTGTGATCGTGTTTAGTCCCTGCCACATACTCCGAGGGTTGTCAAACTGTTGCTCCACCCTGTCCCTGTACTCACGTTTGGCTGCTTTGATCGTCTTCCGGAGTTGGTAATGTGCGTGTTTGTAGTCCGATGTGTTCGCGGAGGCAAAGGCGGTGTTCCGTGCCGCCAGTGCCGCGCGAACATCTCCGTTAATCCAGGGTTTTTGATTTGGGAAGGATTTGACTGTTCTGGATGGGACGACATCTTCCACGCATTTCCTGATAAATCCGCAGACTGAGTCTGTGTACTCGTCAATGTCTCTGGCGGCCACGTGAAACATTTCCCAGTCCGCGTGATCAAAACAGTCCCGCAGCGCAGACTCCGATTGGTCCGTCCAACAGTGCACCGCCCTCCGGGTTGGAGCTTCCTGTTTCAGCTTCTGCCTGTAGGCGGGCAGGAGCAGGATGGAGCAGTGATCTGATTGGCCGAATGGGGCGCGGGGGAGGGCTTTGTACGCATCCCGGAAAGAGGTGTAACAGTGGTCGAGTAGCCGGTTTCCACGTGTGTTAAAAAGGATGTGTTGATGGAGTTTTGGTGAGACTTTCTTCAGGTTTCCCTTATTAAAGTCTCCGGCTGTGATAAATGCTGCCTCTGGGTGTGTGGTTTCCTCGCTGCTGATCGCGCTGTACAGTTCCCTGAGTGCACGGTCAGTGTCGGCTTGTGGGGGAATGTAAACAGCCGTAATAATCACTGCTGTAAATTCCCTCGGTAGCCAGAATGGCCGGCACTTAATCATCAGGTACTCCAGGTCCGGTGAGCAGAAGGATTTGACCGGGTGCACGTTCGCATAATCACACCAGCTGTTGTTGATCATGAAGCACACACCACCGCCTCTGCTTTTCCCAGTAAGATCCTGTGACCTGTCCGCGCGGTGCACAGAGAACCCCGGCAGTTGTATTGCGGAGTCCGGTACTTTGTCCGATAGCCAGGTTTCTGTGAGGCAGATCACGCAGCAGTCCCGCATCTCTCGCTGGAATGAGATCCGTGCCCGAAGCTCGCACAGCTTGTTCTCCAGAGACTGCATATTAGCCAGTAATAAACTGGGTAACGGTGGTCTGTAAGTGCGCCGTCTCAGTCGAACCAGAACGCCAGATCTTCTCCCTCTGCGTCGGCGTTTGCGGCCTCCAGGGCCAGAGAACAAAGGCGTCTCAGGTGAGATGAATGGGGGGTCTGCAAACGGAGCGTCCGTGTTGCAAAACTTGAACTCCGGAAAGTTATAAGAAAGACCGTCTTTTATGTCCAGTAAGGTTTGTCGGTCGTACACAAGGAGACAAGTGCTGCTCGTGAAAAAATAAAGGAAAAGTAAAATTAAACACAGAAGAAAGCCGTTGCTTGGGGGAGCTCGCGACGAGGCTGCCATACTCGGCGCCACTGTTGTCACCTCTTTGTCATATATACATATATATACATATACATATACATATATACATATACATATATACATATATATATATATACATACATACATATATATACATATATATATATATATATATATATATACATATATATATATATATATATATACACATACATATATATATATATATACATATATATATATGTATATGTATATATATATATATGTATATGTATATATATATATGTATATATATATATATATATATATATATATATGTATATATATATATGTATATATATATATATATATATATATATATATATGTATATATATATATATATATATATACATGAGACGGGTAGGAAAATTTAGTATTATTATTATTTTGTTTATTTATTTATTTATTTATATATATTTGTTTTTTTAGCTCCAAGTAGTATTTTGGGATATCTCAGTCCGTGTGAGTGGTCAATCCCAAGAGGTTCTCACATCAATAAGCTCTGCTTACAACACTAAATTCATACTAATCTTGTTGGAAGTCATAAAAAGAAGCCCCTCCCCAGGGTCCAGGCAGGGGGCTGTTTTTTTTTCATGGCAGTCATGCTCTGGACTGGTCTCCTCCGATAAGGGCTCGGAACAACTCAGGGCTCAGTGGTTCAAGAAAAATACTAAAGATAAAAATCGAGAGTAGTCACCAGGTTAGGCTACCTAAACCAAACCAAAATCGATTTACTTTACCACCTCTAGCTACCCATAAGACTTCTGTAGGCCTTTTTCTTCTTTCGCTCCCTTCGTTTTCACTCTCTACATTTTCAAGAATCCCATCAGAACCTTTCCTTCTCTTTTGTAATCATGGAGTCTGAATTAAAGGATTACATCACCACATACAGATATGCTGGTACGCATGTGTGATTGTGCATGTCTATATCTGCGTATACATACCTGCCTCTCAGGTCCACTCAGACCTCATATAAATCTCTTCATCACATGGTGAACACACGGATGTCCACAGAGAATTTACATCTCAAATTTTAGAAGTATAACAGGATCCACACTTGAACCATCAGGTCTCCAGCTGCCCATGTGCACAGAGACTGTAATAAAGTGTTAATTCTACGTCTGCTCCAGATGATTCTTATCAGTGCCTTATTGATTCTAATACAGTGGTCCCTCGCTATAATATGGTTCACCTTTTGTGGCCTCGCTGTTTTGCTGATTGTTTTTGTGCAATTTTGCATATTTTTTTTAATTTTTTTTTTTTTTACAGCGCATTGTGTCTGCGTCGTGAATGGCTGTAGACCATTGTCAATCAATCTCGTTCTGTGTCTCCTGTACAGTACAGAATGCATCCAGCGAAACGTTTTATACCGCCAAAGGCACCTAAGGGCGCCTTAGGTTTCATTCTATAATACTCTACTCAGTTTTCTACAAAGGTTTGAACTTTGAAAGCATTTAAACAAGAGATAAAAGTGCTAAAATGTTCATGCCTCTTTGATAAAAGTCCATAATGGATATAGTGAGGGGTTTTACAGGCTTAAAACATCTATAATAATTGTAAAAAATAAAGTTGTCTACTTTACGGATTTCACTTATCGCAGGTTATTTTTGGAACTTAACTTCCTCGATAAATGAGGGACCGTACACGCATACAGTTTATCTGCCATATGTTCAAACATTTGTACACAGACATAGGCAGATTAGAAATGACTCACAAAGCTGGTTAATGCTAATGTGTGAAGAGTTAAAAAAGGCATTGAAGTAAAAACAGCTTGATCAGTGCTATCAAAGAGAATAGATTCTGTTGAACTGCACAGTACAACACTGTAACCAAACATGTGAAAGAACTACAATTAATGAACAAAGAGCTAAACAGAAACATGATACAAAATGGAAATTGTAGCTGAAATATATAGTTAATGAAACTTCCACAAGTTGTAGTGAAAATACAAAACTTAAGCTAAACAAACCAATAGTTTGGACCCTTCCAGGAATCTGATTCATTCATAGGACAGTGCAAAAAAACCCCCCCAAAAAACAAAAAAACACACACACACAGAGCAAGTGATTGTAGCAAGTTCAGATTTAGCGGCTTTGGATTGTTAGTTTGATGTGAACCAGAATCCAGTGTTTGATGGAAATCTCCTCCTGCTGCACTTCAACACATTAAAGAGAGAGAGATGAAAGAAAAGCTGATGATGAGAGCAGAGAGAGGAAGGTGTACTTACCGTGCAGGAGGATCACAAACACCACAAACATCTTCAAGTTCCTGTCAAACTCAGAGACTTTTTAAAAGCCCTTCAGGACATCAGCTCACAGCAGCTTCACTTTCCTCTGCTGATCATCTACTGACACTCTCACACTGCTCACACTGTCACAGCTCAGAGTTCAGCTTCACACTTTGTTAAAGCACATCTGTGGAATGAAGTCCGGCCGGCCACAGATCACTTCTGAGGGAAGAGGAGGACGTCATAGTTTTCGCACCCAAGTGCTCTGGTTGGAGGTGACTGCTGTAGCCTCAGCCTAACACACACAAAGCCCCACCTTCAACTTTTCCTGCCCCTCTCACTCTTTTTGTTTGCATCTTCTATTCATTATTTGTAGTAAAAAACAACATGAACAAAGAACTTCTTCCACTACAGCATTCATTACAGCACTCCACAAACCCTCACACTGTCTCAATCCCTCTTTACAATTTCACTGAAAGAAGGCACGAAGCTCATACAGACACAGGACAAGACGTGATCCGCTGACAAAGCTACAGGGATTAGGAAGTTGTGGGTGTGGCTGACAGTGGATCAATAGGTGTAAAACTATGAGTAGTAGTCAGTTTTGGCAGTCTGCCATTATGTCTGGCTGTACACACTAAATCTGAAAAGTAAACAAACACGGATGGAAACTTAAGAGTAAAATATGTGAAAGGCTGAAATACCCTGACAGCTTTTTCTTTATGTTTATTGTAATCAGTGATTTCTCTGCACACTTTAAGAAACCTCTGAGTCATAAGAAGTAATTACCTTAACTACATTCTCTATTCATTGGTAAACACAATAATCCATGGGAATGAATTTAACCATCATTTATCAAATCAGATAAAAATTAATCTATATTCTAATCTAGCCCCAGGCTAGTATAACTTGTTGTGCTCCAAGGATTTTTTGAAACATGGCTGGATGAAAGATGAGCGGAAAAGCAGTTGTTATTGGATTTGCCGGTCCCCCATGATAGAATTTAAAAAAAAACAAAAAAAACTCTTTGCTTCAAGTAGCAGTAGCAACCTATGAGCCCACTCTGTGGGGTCCTGATTATCCCGAGTTTGTGTTCCAGAGATACCTGTATCAAAATCCAAACCCAAAAAGTAGAATCCTTCACTGCTCACATCAACTCGGTGGATAGAAACATAACGTTTACCAAGGAAGATACAACAAATAATAGTTTGCCATTTCTGGACTGTGCTGTGCACATTAAGGCTGGATGGAAGTGTGCACAAATACAGTGGCTTGCAAAAGTATTCAGCCCTGAACTTTTCCACATTTTGTCACATTACAGCCACAAATATGAATCATTTTTATTGGAATTCCACGTGAAAGACCAACACAAAGTGGTGCACACGTGAGAAGTGGAACGAAAATCAGACATGATTCCAAACATTTTTTACAAATAAATAACTGAAAAGTGGGGTGTGTGTAATTATTCAGCCCCCTGAGTCAATACTTTGTAGAACCACCTTTTGCTGCAATTACAGCTGCCAGTCTTTTAGGGTCTGTCTCTACCAGCTTTGCACATCTAGAGACTGAAATTCTTGCCAGTTCTTTGCAAAACAGCTCCAGCTCAGTCAGATTAGATGGACAGCGTTTGTGATCAGCAGTTTTCAGATGTTGCCACAGATTCTCGATTGGATTTAGATCTGGACTTTGACTGGGCCAGTCTAACACATGGATATGTTTTGTTTTAAACCATTCCATTGTTGCCCTGGCTTTATGTTTAGGGTCGTTGTCCTGCTGGAAGGTGAACCTCCGCCCCAGTCTCAAGTCTTTTGCAGACTCCAAGAGGTTTTCTTCCAAGATTGCCCTGTATTTGGCTCCATCCATCTTCCCATCAACTCTGACCAGCTTCCCTGTCCCTGCTGAAGAGAAGCCCCCCCAGAGCATGATGCTGCCACCACCATATCTGACAGTGGGGATGGTATGTTCAGAGTGAGGTGCAGTGTTAGTTTTCCGCCACACATAGCATTTTGCATTTTGGCCAAAAAGTTCCATGTTGGTCTCATCTGACCAGAGCACCTTCTTCCACATGTTTGCTGTGTCCCCTACATGTTTGCTGTGTCCCCTACATGTTTGCTGTGTCCCCTACATGTTTGCTGTGTCCCCCACATGTTTGCTGTGTCCCCCACATGGCTTGTGGCAAACTGCAAACTGGACTTCTTATGGTTTTCTGTTAACAACGGCTTTCTTCTTGCCACTCTTCCATAAAGGCCAACTTTGTGCAGTGCACGACTAATAGTTGTCCTATGGACAGATTCCCCCACCTGAGCTGTAGATCTCTGCAGCTCGTCCAGAGTCACCATGGGCCTCTTGGCTGCATTTCTGATCAGCGCTCTCCTTGTTCGGCCTGTGAGTTTAGGTGGACGGCCTTGTCTTGGTAGGTTTACAGTTGTGCCATACTCCTTCCATTTCTGAATGATGGCTTGAACAGTGCTCCGTGGGATGTTCAAGGCTTGGGAAATCTTTTTGTAGCCTAAGCCTGCTTTCAATTTCTCAATAACTTTATCCCTGACCTGTCTGGTGTGTTCTTCGGACTTCATGGTGTTGTTGCTCCCAGTATTCTCTTAGACAACCTCTGAGGCCGTCACAGAGCAGCTGTATTTGTACTGACATTAGATTACACACAGGTGCACTCTATTTAGTCATTAGCACTCATCAGGCAATGTCTATGTGCAACTGACTGCACTCAGACCAAAGGGGGCTGAATAATTACGCACACCCCACTTTGCAGTTATTTATTTGTAAAAAATGTTTGGAATCATGTATGATTTTCGTTCCACTTCTCACGTGTTCACCACTTTGTGTTGGTCTTTCACGTGGAATTCCAATAAAAATGATTCATGTTTGTGGCTGTAATGTGACAAAATGTGGAAAAGTTCAAGGGGGCCGAATACTTTTGCAAGCCACTGTAATTACCTACCTATCACTACCTATTGAATCCCTCTGGAACACAAATGTGGAGTGCAGAGAGGAGTGCTCTACCTCTACATTGGAGAAAAGCATCAACGCATGGCACAAAGTAAATTTTGAACATGTCTGCAGAAACCTGAAGAGGACCACCAACAGTCTCCAACCAACCTGACAAATGTTTGAGAATGTTTGGAAAGAAGAATCAAATAAAATGTCCCAACCCAGGTGTGAAAAGCTTGCTGCATCACACCCAAAAGATTAAAGGTCAGGTGTTTTAATAATTATGTAAACGTTATAATTCAGTTTTTCTCTCAAAAAACTAAAACGACTCTTTCTTCAGCAGTAGGGTGGCCCTGAGAGGCCAAATGGACTGCAACTTAGGAAAACACCACCAAATAGAAAAACTGTGCAAAAACACACAAAACACAATGAATATAGGAAAAAAGAAAATTTCAAGGGGAGTGTTTCTGGGGAGACAATAATGTGATAGACCAGCGGGAAGTGGCAGGAAATAAAACATGCTAAGGACGCGGCTAGCAGCCACTAAAGGGCAGTGGATGATTCATCGGTTTTGTGATAAGAAAAGACGTGAGGTAAGTGTTTTTTCATCATATGATTCATATAATACTGAAGATATATGGAGTATACATACACATCTAATTATACCATAGCTAACCTTTGACATAGCTTTACATGTGTATCATTTTTAAACTTGAGAACAAATACTAATAAATAAAAGTTATTAAGGTTTGTTGCAGTCAATCACTATTTTTTTAAGTCTTCCTAAACATGTTGTAGATTTTAATTCGGCATTTAATTTGTGTCTTCATTTTTGTGTCACTTTTTGGTCTTAATCTCCTAAGAATACCACGTGGCTCAATGATGTTGTTGTCTGATGAATGGCAGAAAGTTTACAGTGGTTTACTCTGAGAGGTGCTGCTAAGACTGAAAATAGGAGATAATAAGAAAAACAAGATGAACAATAACTGAAAAACAATGTATACATAAAAAAAATCTCTTGATGGATAAATTATAGGCAAGGATATGCCCAAAAGCTTAGCTCCACTGGATGTTTCCTTGGAAAATTGTTTCATCCAAGTGACTTCTTCAGTCTCACAGATGAGTGATGAAATGTTTGAAAACCGTTAAATTCAATCGACTTTTTAAGGAGAGTAGTTTAATGCTTAAATGCTCACCAAAGCTGAGGGAAAGCGAAAGTTCTTTCAATAGAAGTGAAACTGACCCCTTTCATCAGTGTTTGTTCTCATAACCAATTACAGATCTGCCAACATCCAAACTCGTTATGTGTTCGTATTTTTATTTCTCCTATTAGTTTGACCGTGTACAAATCACCTTTGAACAGGATGTGTTTTTAAAAAGGTGTGCTCATGAAGACAGTGGGTTCATCTTACAGCACAAGACAAAGTTGCCACATTTGATTAAACCTAATTGAAAAATGAAGGAGAAGAACAGTCAGAGTGTAATATCATCAAACACGATTCATGGTCTCAGATAAAACTTTACAGTATTCATGCTACTTTACCAAACTTTTGATGGCTAGGTGTGCAGTTCATGCTTTAAATGCATTCACTGTTTAGATTGAGAAATCTAAGTGATCGCTGCCCTCTGCTAAGACTGGAGATAATATAAGCAGTGTTGGGTAAGTTACTTTAAATTAGTAACTTAGTTACATTACTAGTTACTTCTGGCAAAAGTAACTCAGTTACTTCAAGTTACTCGTTACTTTCAGAGTAACTAGTTACTAGGGAAAGTAACTTTGGTTTTACTCAGAATTCTCTTGATAATGTGTTGCTTTCGTACCTGGATACCCAGCAAGTTTTCCAGTCTTCTTGCTTACTTGCCACAAGTGCACTGTGCCACCTGCCAATAGAAAGGAAAAAATAATGTGCACATTTCCTCAAGAGAAATCCCACGCCTGATTCTATCCTAGCCTGCTTTTTACATCCAACACAAAAACTGCAGTCGTGGTGCTTTCGATTGTACTCAGAAGTCGGAAATTCTGCCTTCTGAATAGGAAGATGTAGGTAACACCAGACTGCAGATGAGCTGCATACAGGGCTGGACTGGGACAAAAAAATCATCCCGGGCATTTTGACTAGAGACCGGCCCATCATTATAGGAAAAATCATAAAGCCTTTGAATGAAAACAAACACTGTTGTGACAGTGATGCACACTGTTCTGATGGTATATATGCATCAATCTATCAATTGTTTGTTGCAAGACTCAGATAATTATTCTTTTAAAAGTGAGACATTTTAAATGAGAATAAGAAAGTATTTCACCCAAGATGCACCTGTCCAACTGAACCGTCTGAGAAAAGCCATTTTGTTGTGCTAGCTGGGTTTATGTTAACGAAAGCCAGCAGTAATTTGGGATTTTTATGCCACGTAGACCCCTGGCAACACTTTGCTAGATCCGCACCTGCACAGTTACCAGCTGTCAGCTACCTAAAAAAGGATCCTGGTGTTATTTGTCTCTCAGCAACAGTTCATAACTTCCCTTCAACTCATTCATGTCACCTAAAAGGTAAACCTGTTTCTCCATCACCTGTTCAGCTCTGATGATTCAGTAAGGACATCTCCTGGTTTCATCTTCATGTTTCCCTCTCACCACATATCCAAACCATCATGACCAGCAGGTTTACAGCTGTGGCTCCAGCAAACATCAGCTGATACTAGAAATTAATATTAAATAAATTCTAACAACAGCTGATCAAGCTTAAACGTGCTGCTGTTGTTTACCGCGACATCCGCTGGTTTCCTCTTTCTGGCGCAAAGTGGGCGATAAACAAACAAGAGAGAAAAGCCGATCAGCTGATCATTGATCAGTTTCATGATTGAAGTAGAAACAGGAGAGGGAGGGGGAGAATGAAAGAAGAAGAGACAGCTGTGCAGCGTAAACACAGAATAACTCCAGCTTTGTGTCTTTTCCATTCTATCTGAATTACGGGACAAACTGTTCCTTTTCACCTCAATACGAAACGCGTAATATTTTCTCTGAATGAGACGATTCCGTTTTTTACGGGACGGTTGGCAACTCTAATAATTACCTGTATGAACAAAATAAAGTTCACTATCAGTAACATAGCACCACCCAGCTGTATAGAAACTCCGTCATGCTAGCTAGCACGCAGTATGAAAAAGTCAGCACAACGAAAATAAACTCCAACTAAACTTGATTTATATGTGACTCAGAGAGACTGCAGGTTATAACTTCTTACCTGAAGTTCAGTTCACACTCGGACCAGCGGCCGCCTCGGGTCTCTTTTCCTCTTGCCTCCCTTTTCCTTCATCCACCTGCTGGCCTCCACCACTCGCTAATGTTATTGAATCTGTGGAAGCTCCGCGACAGCCACCACACGAAGTAACGAGTAACGACCCTATCTAAATCCCAGTAACGAGTAACGCGTTCCTGGTTTTGGCATAATAACTAGTTACCGTGCTCGTTACCACAATAATAACGTAGTTACTGTAACGCGTTACTTAATAACGCGTTAGTCCCAACACTGAATATAAGGAATGAGAGAACTGAGACAGCTGTTATTTTAATCAGCCTGTCTCAGTTCTTTTAACTCACAAAGTAATGTGGTAACATCTGGACTGATGTGTTTACTGTCAGCATTTTAATAGCTAGTTTAAAGGCTGTAGGTTGCAGTTTGCTCTGACACTGTATAAATGTCATAGGCCTCAGTGCTGGTTCTAATTAGGGCTGATATCGTCACTGATTTCTATAACTGATTCCATTCTGATTCACAAAGTACCAATTCAATTCAATCCACAACTCGACTCAGTCAGAAATAGTATAATTCTGCTCATTTATCTGTACATATCCATATTTTTATATCTGCATATAAAAACAAAGCTGACACTTGTGAGACTTCATCAGAGGTGTAAACATTGTCTTTATGTCAAAGTAGCTGAGGATAAAACAGAAAAACATGAAGGAAATTGTCCTGGACTGACTTTTTACAGCCGATAACCTTAAAAATATACTGCAGAACTAAAACAGAAGAAAACCATGAACATTACCTGATGCTGTTGATGTGAAGCAAGTTATACAGGTTTGATTAGAGACACAGCTAAGAGTTTTGCGATATTTTTCAGTTTACCTGCTCTTTAATCCTGTTGTTGTTTTTGCTGTTCGGTGGTTGTTGAAATTGTTTCATCAGCTTTAACCTAAGATTCTGGTGTTTCTGGCAAAATAGGTTTATATTTAAAACTCGATTCAGGATTTAAACAATCGACATCACTCTATTCAAACTGAAATCAATTTTTCAAACCCAGCCTTAGTTCTAATAGTCTGAGGTGTTTTAAGCTTTATTTGCGAAGAGCACATTAGCTTACTAAAAAGGGTAGATAGCTTGTACTGCTGGGGCGTAATACATTCATCAGTCTTCCATCAGTTGTGGTGGACAGCTTCAGCTTCAGTCTTCACATATCCGTGCTGGTCAGAGTGTAAATCTTGAGGCTGAACGGCCTTTGTACAAGATCACACTCTTCTGGGCACAGCTATGAGCACAAACAGCAGTGGCAGCCAGCCTGTGTCTGTCCAACCAATCAGAGCTCCTCACATCAAAAGCAGCATGTGGTTAATTTGCATTGCTTTGGGGTTGTCATGGTCCTACGTCTGACCCAGTGTTTTGTGTTCACTTATTGGTCATTCATGGTTTTGGTTTTCTGAATGTTATATTTGTTCTTGCTTCCAGTTTGGGTTACTGTATTTTCCTTGTGTACCATGTGTAACATTCCTTCAGTCGGTTTCTCAGCCTCAAGTACTTGTCCTTGTGAATTGTTTCAGGTTTTATTTTGATAGTCCCTGTCCTGTGTGCAGTGTGTCTGGTTTTGCTTCCCTTGTCTCATTAGCTGTGTTTCCCTCCTATCTCCCAATCCCTGAATACTCTTGTGTGTATTTAAACCCTGTGTTTTCTTTGCTCTGTGTCGTGTCACACTGTCATGTTGTTTCTAGTGTTCCACAGTTTAGTTTTCTCTTTGATTGTGTCAGGAATAAAGCTGAGGTTTTTGAGTTTATATTGTGTATCCTAGAGTACATTTGGGCCTTTCTCTCCTGTCCACACACAGCATTCATCCGTGACAGGGATTTAAAAAATAGATAGCAAATCAAATAGTTAATCCCAAAGCTAACTCATTATCTAATATCATAGCTAACCTGTGAGCTAACAGGAGGTGAAATGGGTTTCAAATGAGTGGAATCACCATTCTACATGTCAGTAATAAATCTTAATTTTTGTATCTATTGATTTCTTTCTGTTTTTTTTTAAAACAATTTTGAAAATCAATTTTTGAATGCAGAATACAAAAATGGTTTTATGAAATGAGGTTTTTATTGAAAGTTTAATTCTGCTTTTCTGAAATTCATAAATATTGATTTAGATGTTTTATTTTTGTTTAAAATTAAATCGTTAAATAATAAATGACATACATCTAGGATCCCATCTCATTTGACCTGACTTACATCCCAGCACCCCACTCACTATCTGTCTTTTGCCCCATCTGTTTCAGCTTGTTCTTGTTGTGTGTCATGTCCTGTATAGGTTTTGCCCTGTTAAAATAAAATGAAAAAAACAGAAGTCAGATAATACACGCAAACTAGTTAAATTACTGTATTAAAGACTTAAAGAGTTGGATGACCTCTAATCTTCTTCTTCGAAATTCAGATAAATTGAGTAAATTCTTGTACTTGTCCCTGCAAATATAATAAATGTGGTATCCAACCTGGCTCCAGTAACACTGTGAGGATTCTTGGGCTCATTCTTGACAAGGATATGTCCTTCAGCATGGACAGTACAGAAATCTGTGGGAGTGTTTACCTTCATTCTAACATGTGAGCACAGATACATGTTTGTTACCATAAACATGCATGTTTGCTATGAAAGCTGCTCAGACACAAATGTTCCTCAGCTCATATGTAACGACTGAAGAGAGGAAACTATGTGGTAGTTTAACAGCTCCACGCTCCCTCTGCTGGAGACATCTGGTAATTGTTTCTAATCTTAGTACTGCTGGTATATATACTGCATGACTGTACTGTCAGTCACAGGAAAACATACAAGATACTGTGCTCTAAGCTCTCCTACTCACAGTGACATTGAAAACATCAGATATCACTTTAACCCTCTCAGGCTCAAATTAAACTTTTTGTTGCTGATGCACAACCAAGTCCTGCAGCGGTACTTCTGAGTAAAAAATCCTCATAAAATATGTATGTGAGGTAATCAGGTTGTTAGTTTTTAACTGTTGCAAATCGGCAACACCTGCCTTGAGAGGGTTGAACTTGACAAGAAAGATGGCCCGTCTGTCTCCACGGTGATAACCCCACCTACTGAGGTTGGATGTAAAGAGCGATGATGATTTTTATTTTAGCTCTATGTGCCTGAACTTTCCTTACTTTTTAAATGACTGTATCACATTTAAACTAAACGTGAAAAACTTATATTACTTACAGCAGATCTAACCAACAGGTACAGGTCAGGATTTTAAATATTGATGAAAAATATGTAATTATAGTCTAACTTTTGGAACAACCTGCCGAATTATAAGAAAAGCATGTCAGTAGATGAGAAATTTGACTTTATTTATTTCTTTATACGTTATATTTACAAACTGTTTAGCTCGTGGATTATAATTGTTATTCCAGTAAATTTGAGTTTAGATGTGTGAGACTGATTGTTTTAGCTGTGGTGGGCTCTGATACTCTGAGAGTTTAAAAGAAAAATGTAAAAACTGAGCTCAGTCTACATGAAATGTCTGTATGAAGTCATTAAGTACATTCCCTGTTTTTTGATCGGGTTAATAACGTTTGTTTGAATAATCTGTATTTCTTACTGAAGCTGGCCAGATAAAAACTTTCACTCAGTGGGCCCACGTCCTCATTTTAGGTTTGATATTATTTTAATACATGAAGGTGAATGGCTTAAACATGAAGTGAGCTGTGGATTGGGGAAGGCCTCGCCCTGAAGATTCCCAATTACTAATTGTAAGGGAGAAAGTTAAAGAAGTGAGAAAAGGAAGGGTGGACGGGCATGAAAATGAGAATGAACCGCTTGTAGAACTGGGGGATTATATATAGAAAGGAACTGGAAGATGCTTGATTGGAGGAATGGCCCTGTTCCTGAAATTCAAATACTTTATCTCCGATTAGAAAGCACTTGGAGAGCTTCAGTCTCTCTGACCTGAAGCTGTAGGAACTCTGGTCTCATCCTCAAACATCAGGAGCAGCTGCTCCATCAGAAACACCACAGAAGAAGAACCACAGTAGATCAAAGAGGGCATTTTTATTCTGTTCACTGAACAGATTAATATAAATATAAGAGAACTACACCTGCCTCATTACAATAAAATTATTTACATTTGTCATGCCGGGGCAGATCACACGACTCTGTACAATATACAAAAGATAAACATAAACAATCACACTGAGGTACACATGAAAACAGATCGATTGGACTGAGACGAAGCAATCATATCTTTGTTTCCTCTCATTTAACAGAATAATGTCTTCCTCAGAGGATCCACCTGTGCTTCCTCTCCTCTCTCCTCCACCTGTTACAGTGAGGGAACGTCCTCCATGATGGAGGAGCTGCTGGAAAGTGCTGAGAGTTTCCTCCAGAGTGAGACCTCTGTCACAGTTCAGAGGATCTACGGCAGCAGAGACCTTCATGGACACTAAAAGTCTCAAACACACAACAACAACATCACACTGACTCCACTCTGACATCACTGATCAATAATCAAAGAACACACAGATCAAACTGATTGATCAGCCATCAGAGGAGTCGGATCAATGGAGCTGCTTCTGTTCCTGATGTCCCCTGTTTGATCCTGGACCTGAACTCTCCCTGCAGAGGAGACACAACACAGTCAGACACACACACACACACACACACACACGTTTGTATGTATTTACATCCTTGTGGGGACATGTCACTGACATAATGCTTTCCCAAGCTGCTTACCCTAAACATCAAAAATGAAGTCCTAACCCTAAACCTAACCACTGTTTCTAATTTTAATCTTGGTTATTTTATGTTGTAATCTGATATATTATGCTCTGTAAATTTGTTCTGATTTGTTCATCTGTTGTGTGGTTTTAAAGTGTTGGTAGGTGTCGTAAACGTGGTCGTATTGAGCTGCCGTGTTGATGAAAGGTTAGGCAAGTAATCAGGAGCAACAGTTTTCTAACCGTTGCTGTTTATAGTTGTTTTTGGTATAATATCAGGAAAATACAAACTGGGGTCCAACTGGAGATATTTGTTTTGCAGTTTTCAGTTTCAGTGGCATACAAACTATGTTAGAAAAGCACGAGTCAGAAGATTTTTGTCCTGCAGAAGCGGAAACGAAGGACTGAAGATTGCCGCTACACTGACACTTAAACCACAATTTGAGACTCAAAAATGCCTTCGAACTCATCGAAATGGGCATTTTGTCCCCACAAGTGACCGTTAGACCCCACAAGTATTGTAGCATGCCAGGTTTGTGTCCTCACAAAGATGTCAAAACATGTACACACACAGAGACACAAGCAAACCTTTGACTTTGAGGAGCACTGTTTTGTTTCTCTTGACCTCCCCGTCGACTTCACATTTATACTCTCCACTGTCTCTCTCTGTGGGCTGTTTCAGGGTCAGACTGAGGTCTCCAGTTTTCAGCAGGTCTTCCTTCATCTCCGTTCGGTCTTTGTAATCCTGGTGCTGTTTGTGAGGCTGGTCAGAGCCGTTCTCATACACATGGACCATTTTATCACCACTGACCTTCCACTGCACCTTGGTATCTCCAGGCAGGTTTGCTGTTGTTTTAAATGGCAGCTGGACAGACTCCGCCCCCTCACCCTCCTCCACCTGACAGTCTGAGAGGACGACAAACAAAAGATGAGCTGTACAGACAGCAGCAGTGGGTTCCTGAGTAGAACAGAAGGAGGAGCTTTTGTACCTCCTCACAGTACTCTGTAGTTTCACTGTGTTTACACTGTGTGTGTGCACAGGCCTGGATCTCTAACAAAGCTTGGACTTCACTGTTGGTCCATTTCTCTGTAATTTGTTCCAGTTTAGAGCAAGCTGTTCTTCACAGTTAATGATGACGTGGATTTCACTATATACATCAGTGTTTGCCTCGCACCCCACCACATGGAAACCACACAAACCTTTGACTCTGAGCAGCACTCTTTTGTATCTCTGGATCTCCCCATAGACTCTACAGCTGTATCCTCCTTTGTCTCCATCTGTGGGGTGTTTCAGGGTCAGACTGAGGTCTCCGGTTCTCAGCGGGTCTTCATTCATCTCCGTTCGGTCTCTGTAAAGCTGGTGCTGTTCTCCAGGCTGGTCAGAGCCGTTCTGATACACGTGGACCTTCCTGTCATTGCTGTCTCTCCACACCACTTCAGCTTCTTCAGGCAGGTTTTCTGAGGTTTTGAAGGGCAGCTTGAAAGACTCCACCTCCTCCTCTAACTCCTCCTGGCAGACTGAGAGGACAACAAACACAACATGAGCTGTAGCAGCAGCAGGTTTTCAGAGTTGTAGAGAAAGCTGAAGGACAGAAGCAGATCAAAATCTAAAACCTGGAGATATCTTCTTTTTTTTTTTGAAAAATTCTTCTGCAGAGGGCTTTGGTTTGGTTTTATGTTTCTAAAATAGACTTTATTAATAGCTTCCTATTTTCTTTATAATTAGAATTGTCAAGTCTGGTGCATAAGGGGCCGGGCTTTAGGAGCCATTTATGTTTGTGTGCCTCTGTTTTTACACTATGATATGTCTTTATGGCACAGTTTTTAAGGTAGGCACATTTAATTACCATCAGGTGTTGTTGGTCAGTAGGACCTTAAGGTTGTTGTGATCAATGTTCAATGATGTTGAATACTAAGAGGAACTGTTAAACTATGAATAAACTATGAATACAACCATTGGCAAATAATAAATGGGTTAAATGGACAAGATATGTACAGCTGGAGTTATTACACTTTCTCAAGTTTCAATGGCATCTGCAGCTCACACACACAAAACAGCACTGACCTTTGACTTTCAGCTCCACTTGTTTCATCATCAGGATGTTTCCCTCCCTGCTGTAGGCGGTGCAGGTGTAGGTGTCTGTGTCCCAGTCTGTGGGGTACTTCAGGGTCAGACTGAAGTCTCCAGTTCTCAGCGGGTCTTCAGTCATCTGTGTTCGGTCTCTGTAACGGTGGTCCTGATCTTGAAGCTGGTCAGATCTGTTCTCATACACGTGGACCTTCCTGTTGAATCTGGTCTTCCACTCCACTTTAGCAACTTCAGGCAGGTTTATGGTAGTTTTGCAGGGCAGCAGAATAGACTCTGCCCCTGTACCCACCTCCTCCTGGGGGACTGAGAGGACAACAAACACAACATGAGTTGTACAGACTGAAGCAACTCTGAGCATGTTTTGACTGGTTCAAATTAAATATTTGCAATGACAGGTTCCAGTCTGAAACATGTCCAACTGCCCCACTGAACATAAACAGTTTCTTTGTTTTATTTCTGTTCAATCAGCAGCAGAGAGACAGTCAATCCAAACCAAATCAGGTTCGTCTATGACAAGATTTATTTTTTCATGAGCTCTGGAGCTCTACTTAAAGAAATACAAAATAATCAATACAATCCATCAGTGAGCTGATAAACGCTCATTCAGTTTTATGATGATTTATTTCATCCAGTCTGCTGCTGATCAATAAGCTCTGCCTTTCTAAACCACTGAGAACCTAAACTGGCCAAGAGGCTGAAGTATGGAGAGGAAATAGTGTCAAATATAAAATATGTTTATTGTACAAAACTATGTTCAGACCTCTGACATGGAGCTCCACTTGTTTCTTCTTCAGCAAGTTTCCCTTCCTGCTGATGGTGCAGGTGTAGGTGGAGTTGTCGTCATCTGTGGGAAGTTTCAGGGTCAGACTGAGGTCTCTAAATTTCAGCAGGTTTCTGTTCATCTCTGTTCGTCCTCTGTAAAACCGGTGCTGTTCTCCACGCTGGTCACGTCCATTCTCATACACATGGACTGTCCTGGTATATCTGTCCTTCCACTCCACTCTAGTGTCTTTGAGGAATCTGACTATAGCTTTGCACGGCAGCTGGACAGACTCCTCCCCTGAATCCACCCCCACCTCGTAAACTGAGAAAACAATAAAGCACAACATGATGACATCAGCAGCAGCTGTGATGGTCACATGACCTCCCTGTCCCTCCTTGTCTTCTAGTCTCAGTCAGATTGTGTCTCAGTTTGTTCCTGATGTGTTCCTGACTCGTTCTTTGGTAACTAGTCTGCAGCGTCCTGTAAAGTGCTGCAGACACGTTGGATGAAGAAGAACAGACAGACGGAGCCTTCACAGTCGGCCATGTCTCACACACATCAGCACAGAAACCATGAAGATCTCGTGTGTCTGAACATCTGAAGCTCTCCACCACATGACTGAGCACAACTCAAGGAGGAACATTTACTGAAGCTGCTGCAACATTTACTGTCAGCACATGTTTCCATGTCAGCTGCTGTTTACCACCACAGAAGAAGAACAGCTTGTCCACATGCAGCCTCTGTGTCAGATCAATGCAGTGAAGCACACACACTGTTTAGTAAAGTCATGTTGTGGAGCTGTTTCACTGATCAATGACTGAGTCTGAAGGAGGTTTTCTGACTTCTGGAACAAACCTGGAAGTTTCTCTTCAGCTCTCTGCATCAGCTGTTTGTAACTCTCAACTCTTTCAGCTTCTGGAACAAGTTTGTGTGAGCCGCAGTCAAGGAGCCACCAGAGGACACCTGCTAACCATCGGCATTATGGGTAGTGTAGTAGGAGACACTCACCTGACATGAAATAGTGCCGGAAATGATATAAAAGACAACAAGAAACCACAAGAAGAACCAGGAGAACCAGGAGAGCTATGGCCCAGGATGGAAATGGTTCTGTGGAGAAACATTAAAAAAATGTGACTGACCTGTGTCCACAATATTGACCTCTGACCTGTATATAGATCTCTGACCTTTGACCTGCAGCACTACTTTCTGTCTCAGGATGTCTTTGTCCCTGTAGACGGTGCAGATGTATCCTCCACTGTCTCTCTCTGTGGGGTGTTTCAGGGTCAGACTGAGGTCTCCAGTTCTCAGCAGGTCTTCATTCATCTTCGTTCGGTCTCTGTAAACTTCATCCTGAGTCATAAGGTCGTCATTTCTGTTAGAATACTCATGGACTGTGATGAGTCCCACTTCAGAGCAAGTCCACTCCACTCTGGTGTCCTCAGGCAGGTCAGGTGTTGTTTTGCAGGGCAGGATGACAGAGTCTGACCCTTCCTCCACCTTCACCTCCACCTGCTGGTCTGAGAGGACAAGAAACCACAATATTAACCACAGAACTAGAACCCCAAAAACTTTATTCTGTTCATCTGGACGTACCATTTTCTGTGTGAGAAATCTATCCAAGTGACCTGTAATTATTAATGTGGTTATAAGTAATAAGATCCCTAAACAAAGCTTATTTATGAGATGCTACTACAGTTAATAAAAGATCATGGTGAAGTTTCAGGTTAGCACAGAAACACAGATTTTGACACACTTAGAAAAAACCATCTTGAATGTTTCATGTTGAGTGATGAGTAAAAAGTCAGCTGGCAGTTATAAATATATGTACAGATGTGTGTGCTTAACCTCCCTGACATGAACTCACCTCTCTGACCAGAAGCTGAATTAAATATATCTCAATGAATAAATCTCCAACGGTTGTAGCAGCAAGATCTCTTTTTACTGCTTTGTTCTCACGTTTTGCTTTTTTCAGTGAAGTCAAGTCTACAAACGTTACTGCTGGTTTCATCGAGACTTGCAGAATCATTTAGGAAGTGCTTTTCTTCAGTTTGACATCTGGCCTTTGTCTGCAGTACTAACATATGACCAGTAATTATGACATTTGTTGGAGTTTTTCTGCTAACCTTTGACTTTCAGCTGGATATCTCCGACTCTCCGTTCATCACTTCCAGCACTGATGGAGCAGGTGTAGTTGCCACTGTCACTCTTTGTGGGTTTTCTCAGAGTGAGGCTGAAGTCTGAAGAGTCCAAAGCATCCGGTCTCATTGATGTGCGTTCTCTGTAACGCTGGTTTTGTCCTCTAAGATCATCTCCTCCTTCGCCTCGTTGGTGTACAGATTTGGGGTCGAGGTCACTGCGAGTCCACATCACTGTGGGATTGTCCTCAGGTGTAATACTTGAAAACAGACATGGCAGCAGGACAGACCTTTCCCCCTCAGTCACCTCCACCACCACAGCCAGAGCATGCTGGGAAACTGGAAGGACAGAAAAGCAAATCAAATAAATGTTGTGGGTTTGACCCAGTGTTAATATGAGTTGAATATAACCAACATTATCTTCAGAAACCAGTTTTACAAACAACAAACAGTCAAGTTAATTTAATCAGTCACACTGAAGTGAAAGACTTTTAAAGAACAAAACGGCTGCACTTTAGCAGACCTCTTAAAGTATTAAAACATAAAACTGCTTGAATTGTCCTCATGATTGATGCTTCCATTCAATAAAAATATTGATAAAATATCAATAACACAAACATTTCATAATTCTAACAAACATCACAGACTATGATGTGCAGCATGTGTGACAGAGGAACAGCCACACTCCTGTGAGAATAGATCAGTCCAACCTGACTTTCCTTCACTACAACAATAACTTACAGTGATAGGTTTAAGAAAGTAGCCTGATGGGTAATATATGTAATGTATTTCAGGCCACAGATTTAAAGTTGTGGAGTAGACAGGAACCACCTCTCTCTCTCTGGTGTGTGTGTGTGTGTGTGTGTGTGTGTGTGTGTGTAAGATTGTAGTCTCATTAATCTCACTAAGTTTACAGAGAGTGAGAAGAAGACAAGTATGTATAGTAGTAGCTACCAAAGCCAAAAGAGTCTAACAGGCCCAGTGGTGAGGGAAAAGTTAGTATTCAGCTGTTCACTGTGTTCACCACCTCCAAAGGAATAAAGTTCTGCTGGTGAAACCTCCCGACGTCTCTTTCCAACTTTCAGGACAAAGCTACTACAGATGCTACAGATCAGAGCCGCGGACCTAACCAGGTAACGAGAGGCAGTAAGACATTTATTCACTCACTGACTCATACTAACATCTTCCCATCTGTGCCAAAGTACTTCAAACCACATTGTAGTGTAGCTCAGGCAGATTGTTCCCTATCTGCTCCAGACTGCATGCCATGCAAGATACTAATCCTGAATCAGATAAGACAAAAAAGTGAAGGACTGCTTGAGCCATGTCGTGAAACCAATCCTCCCAATTAATGCAAATTAATATCAGCTGGTTCAGTCCCAACTGATGCCCTTTAAAAAGCTGTCTCATTATCAAGGTGTCACACAAGAACTCTCAGGATATGTCATAGGTCCATTGGTTTGCATTTAACTTTTTAGCAACAGATGTCTCTGTAAATTATGGTAAATCCATTTTTGCAGATGATGACGCATTGTGGATAAGGGGGGAAAATATAGACCATCTCATTAAGAAACTCCAAGAGGGCCAGGTAAAGGGGAATATTTGGGTGTAGAAGGGTATTTTAAATTTTCAATTGAGAAAGCTAAAATCATCTTTTTCCAAATAAAAAACAAACATGGGGGAAAACAAAGGTTTGTATGGGAAAGGGCTAGAAAGGGTTAATTGTTTGTTTGTTTTTTGGGTATAGTTTTAATAAGAAATTAGCCTGGAAAACCCACAGAGGACATTATAGGGAAAAGTAAAATGTCACTTAATTTGAGGTGTTTAGCAGCGTTGACATGGGGTGCCAATTTTGATGTGCTTAAAAATATTAATGTCATATTAATTTGCGTGTCCACACAGATGATAAAGGTTTTGTTCAGGAGATTTTCTCTCTGTACATTACGTTTCTTCAAACAGTTCTTTCTGTAAACGCCACTGAGTAAAATGTATTTCAGTGTTCAGGGAGAGTGTTGAAGTCTTAATCAGATGCTTCTTATTAGTGCCTTATTGCTTCTAAAATATACAAACAGTTTACTCTACATATGCTTAAAAATTTTCTACAAGGATGTAGACAGATTAAAAATGGCTGACATAGCTGATTGTAGCATGAGCTCATCTGAAAGCCACCAAGAAGAATCCAGTGATTTGAAAGTTGCTGCTTTGGATTGTTAGTTTGATCTGAATCAGAATCCAGTGTTTGATGGAAATCTCCTCCTGCTGCACTTCAACACATTAAAGAGAGAGAGATGAAAGAAAAGCTGATGATGAGAGCAGAGAGAGGAAGGTGTACTTACCGTGCAGGAGGATCACAAACACCACAAACATCTTCATGTTCCTGTCAAACTCAGAGACTCTTTAAAAGCCCTTCAGGACATCAGCTCACAGCAGCTTCACTTTCCTCTGCTGATCATCTACTGACACTCTCACACTGCTCACACTGACACTGTGAACCACACAAAGTTTCACACTTCAGTGAGGGAGGACGTCTGTTGCTCAGATCATTCCAACAGAAACTTCAACTTCGATCAGATCAGGGCAGACTGTGAGGAAAGTGAGGAAAAGCAGGAGAAACAAGCTCATTAAATAAGAGACATCAGACAAAGGTCATTTACACTGAAGTCAGATCCAACTTTATGAAGAAGCCAGCAATAAAATCTGAATCGTGTGGAGGAAAAATCTAATTTGAATGAATTTTGGTGTTTGAGCTAAAATATTTTCCCTTCACTGAGTTTACAGTTAGAGTCCATACAATACACACATACAATAAATACTCATAATAATACAAAAGAAATACATTAATTATTATTTTTTACTGTATTTGAGAGTTTTAAAGGACTAACACTGTGATTTTGTGATAGATTGATTATTTGTTGAAGTTCATAATGGAGTAAAAAGTTGTGGTTAAAAGTTACCCAATATAGCGTGTGTTTAATGGTGAACAACAACTGGTGCAACAGTGCGAACGCTGTTCCTCTCACACGCTCCTGCACACCAAATCTGGAACTACTGTCCATCATGTGTCGTCCTTTTTATCTACCTCGGGAATTTACATCGGTCATTGTAAGTGCCGTTTATATTCCACCACAAGCGGACACGGTCACCGCCTTATGCGAGCTGCATGAGGCACTCACACAGCACCAGACACAACACCGGGACGCTGCGCTTATTGTGACGGGGGACTTTAATAGCGCCAACCTCAAACGCGCAGCGCCGAACTTTCATCAACACATCACCTGCCCCACCAGAGGTGAAAGGACACTGGACCACTGCTACACTACGGTCAAGGACGGCTACAAGGCACAATCCCGCCCTCCGTTTGGCAAATCCGATCACGCCGCCATCTTCCTCATGCCAAAATACAAACAAAGGCTGAAACAGGAAGTTCCGGTTCAGAGGAAGATCGCGCGCTGGACTGATCAATCGGTGGCCGCGTTACAGGACGCACTCGATGACGCAGACTGGGGCATGTTCAGAAACAGCTCCGATGATGATGTCAACGTGTTTACGGAAGCGGTTGTGGGATTCATCGGGAAACTAGCGGATGATACCGTGGAGACAAAGACTATCACAACATTTCCCAACCAGAAGCCGTGGGTGGATAAAACCATCCGCGACGCTCTGAGATCCCGCACCGCTGCCTACAACACGGGACTCACGACGGGGGACATGGACCCGTACAAAGCCGCGTCATATAACGTGCGGAGGGCGGTGAAAGAGGCGAAGCAGCGCTACGGGAGGAAACTAGAGTGACTCTAGGAGCCTGTGGCGGGGACTAAGAACAATAACGGATTATAAAGCACCAACGACCGGTATGACGAACGCGGCCGTGACTCTGGCAGACGAGCTGAACACTTTCTATGCTCGCTTCGAGGCTGCAGCTAAGGACTTCAACAATGCTAGTGCTAGCGGCGCTAACGGCTGCAGACAGGAAGATACTGCCAGCACCGGAAACGTGCTCGTCATCTCCGAGCATGAAGTAAGGAGAGCCTTCAAAAGAGTGAACACCAGGAAAGCAGCAGGCCCAGACGGCATCCCAGGTCGTATCCTAAGAGACTGCGCATACCAGCTAGCTCCTGTGTTCACTGAGATATTCAACATCTCTTTATCTCAGTCGGTGATCCCCACATGCTTCAAAGAGTCCATCATTGTTCCTGTCCCGAAGAAACCCCACCCTGCTTCTCTCAATGACTATCGCCCTGTAGCCCTCACCTCAGTAGTGATGAAGTGCTTTGAACGCCTGGTCAGAGACTTCATCATTTCTTCACTACCAGACACACTGGACCCACTACAGTTCGCTTACCGTCCAAATCGTTCCACAAACGATGCCATCTCTCATCTCCTCCACACATCACTCACTCACTTGGACACTAGAAGGGGGAATTATGTTAAAATGCTCTTCATAGACTACAGCTCTGCATTTAACACCATAATTCCCTCCACACTCACCACCAAGCTGGAGCATCTGGGACTCAGCTCATCTATGTGTCAGTGGATCTCCAACTTCCTAACTGGCAGACCACAGGCAGTAAGGATGGGCGGACATGTCTCAGCCTCCACCACTCTCAGCACTGGAGCCCCCCAGGGGTGTGTTCTGAGCCCCCTGCTGTACTCTCTGTACACATATGACTGTGTGGCCACTACCAGCTCCACCACCATCATCAAGTTTGCTGACGACACCGTCGTGGTGGGCCTGATCTCTGATAACAACGAGACGGCCTACCTGAAGGAGATTAGGAATCTGGAGAACTGGTGCCAGAGGAACAACCTCCTTCTAAACGTCAGTAAGACAAAGGAGCTGATAGTGGACTTCAGCACTAAGCAGGAGAGGAACTACCAGACCCCCGTCATCAACGAGTGCCCAGTGGAGAGAGTGGACAGCTTCAAATACCTCGGAGTTCACATCACGCAGGACCTGTCATGGTCCTGTCACATCAACACCGTGGTGAAAAAGGCCCGTCAGCGTCTCTACCACCTCAGACGCTTGAGGGACTTCCAACTGCCCTCCAAGGTGCTCAGGAACTTTTACTCGTGCACCATAGAGAGCATCCTGACGGGAAACATCTTAACCTGGTTCGGGAACAGCACCATGCAGGACAGACGAGCTCTACAGAGGGTTGTGCGGTCAGCTGAGCGCACCATCCGCTCCGAGCTCCATGACCTGCACTCAATCTACAGCAGGCGGTGCTGGACCAAGGCCAGGAAGATCGTGAAGGACCTCAGCCATCCCAACAACGGACTGTTCTCTCTGTTGAGGTCAGGAAAGCGATTCCGCTCCCTGAAGACCAACACAGAGAGACTGAGGAGGAGCTTCTTCCCGCAGGCGATACGGTCTCTCAATCACACCACCACACAGTACTGACCCACACATATAGTTCTTACACACACACTGGACTTTCTGGACATTGTTTTCACTTCATCACTTAAATCACTTTAAGTATATTTGCACTGCACAAGACACTTACAAATGTTGATTGCACAACATGGACATTATATTCTTCATTTCCATTTAATACTTGTACAGCTGCTGTTATTGTGTGTATATATATTTATATTTCTTCATACATTCTTATATACTTCTATACTGTGTATTGTGTATTTTGTTGTACAGTTATTTTATTTTCAACTTTAATTTATATATTTTTATTTATTTTATTCCTTCCTAGTTAAATTTACCCTTTCATATTTATTCCTATCTTATTCATAGCCTTTTCATTTTTCTTTAGGTCACGAGCAGTTGTGTAAGCATTTCACTGCATATCGTACTGTGTATGACTGTGTATGTGACAAATAAAAAAAATTTGAATTTGAATTTATTATTCAATTTATTTCAAATATGTAAATCTATAAACAAGGGTAAAAGAAGTCCCATTAAGAGACGTAATGTAACACAGGCTAAAATAGTTAAAAGAGTTCATGACTATGTTCAACCGGATAATAATCCTTAATGTGACTACAACCTGTGTAAAATGCAATCTGTGATCTACTTGTCGAGCCTGGGGAATAATCCATGTGATTTAGTGATCATGATTGATTAGTTATGCCTGCCGTTGCCGGAAGGGGGAGCTCAGGCCACGATGCCTCATTCGCAATGAAGCTGCTGAAAGAGAAGCATCGTGTCTGAGCGTCGTCATTGACTTATCCCCTTTTCAGGTAATAATTGAGCAATTCTGCTTTTGGACTTTACAAATATGTATGTTGAGTTGTACTGACCGTGTTTCCAAATGTACCAAGAGGATACTAGGAATACTAAGATGGCCTGTGTTAACTGTGTTGTTAGGATAAGCAGCAGGCTAAGCTAAGCGCTCTGTTGGTGGCTAGCATGAAGCCTTATCGTGCCAGACTGTGTATGAAACATACATTGTGTGCATTTTGCATTTGATCTGGACAAAGAACATGTTTGTTTTGTGTGAAGGGACAAATGCCTATTAGTATTTTTATATGAATATTTTGTTTATTTCCTGTACATTTCAGTTTAATGATCTAAGTTTGTTTATTGATTCATAAGTTGTTTTTGTAAATTCTTACATCCAATTTAATCTGTAACTTATAGAAAAGGAAAAAAACAGTCTTGAGATATATTGTTTTACAACTAACAGAGACCTGTACATCGTTGTTAGGATGTTTAATACTTTTGTATGTATGTTTATATTTCTGAATCATTCGCAATGAAGCTGCTGAAAGAGAAACATCGTGTCTGAGCGTCGTCATTGACTTATCCCCTTTTCAGCCCCTTTTCAGGGTGTAACAATTTCAGCTGCTGCCACCAACTTTTATGACATGTCACATTCTCCTGTAAAACACACTCTTATCTCTTTATCAATAAAATGAACCAAACTTTGACCTTTAGGATGTTTATCCTTTGCACTACTAAACCTAAGGTCTGCAGCCAGACTGGATGAATAATAACAGAAGCAGAGGACGAGGATGAATACAGGACTTACCTCATTTGTGCATTTAACCTGAAACTTTGTGTGCAGTCCACATTAGACACTGAGGGCGGCTCTGAGGCCCATTCATTAAGGATCCATCAATTTTCAACAAACTGAAAGTGTTTCAGACTACATCTGAAAAGAAGTTATGAAGATTATTAATTCAATTCTATTTTTCTTATACAAAGGAAAAAAACACAGCCAGAAAGAATAAACACATCAGTAAACTTCAAATAAAGACATTAAAAAAGGAATGAAGGACTTGTGATGTTCCTGTTGGTCTCGCTAAATGGTCAAAATAATGAAGGCTGTTCTTTCTGAGCCCAGGGGCCCGTTCTTCGTACGTCGCTTACTAAATCCAAGATCAAATGACACATCCAAGACCAAATCATCGCGCTAACCGTGAGCTCGCTAATCCGGTTCTCCAAACACACCTGCTGTTGACGATTAGTACAGCTGGATGAAGTAATGTGAGATCACTGGGTGTCGTTAAAGGGGCTACGCATCGATAGTAGAAACATTGATCGGCAACCCTCTGATTGGTCGGTGAAAATGTCGAAGGAGCGCGTTCGGTATTTTTCGGCAGCAGAGCAAGAACTCTTGAGTGAGGGATTTCAGGAGTTTCAGAGTTTAATCAGAACGCAAGGGAACACTGCAAAGGCTGCAAAAGCAAGGAGAGAGGGCTGGCAGAAAGTTGCTGACAAATTAAACTCGTAAGTAATCTAATAATAACAATAATAATGGAGTGGATTGATATAGCGCTTTTCAAGGCACCCAAAGCGCATGACAATACCACTATTCAGTCACTTTATTATTTATTTATAGATGTATTATATTACACTATATTATCCAATATTATATTACATTATATTATATTATGTTATATTATATCCCCTTTCACATTAGAGCCACAATAGGACCCACTAGAACATGGGAACAAGTAAAAGTGAAATATAAGAATATTCTACAGAATGGTAATATTTATCACTTATATTGCTTTTCGTCTCTTGGAAAGAGACCCTGAAATAATCTGTTTGTTTGTTCATAACAGCAACCAAGAAAAGGGCAGAGCAAAAAAAGACAGGTGGTGGTCCTGCACCCCCTCGTCAACAAGTTGGTTAAGTAAATAATACCCTCACGGGAATATCGATATCTCTCAATGAGCACACTGTCGCGCTGAGCTAAAGGATCCTGTCTATCCCGCAATATACGCTGAATTCTGAGGACTCTCCTTATCAATCTTGCACCTTCCGCAATGGGTGGCTCGCGTAAACGGACAGGACATGGCTGCGACAGGCTTCCCAAATCCACCTTCGCTTTTATAGCCGTGGTCTCTCATCTTGATTACACGAAGTAATTTACAATTACTACTCTGAAATATGAATTACATCTGTAATAATCACATACATGTAATAGAATGTTAATAGTACATTTCCCTTTTTTAGGAAATGACCTGTATGTATCTGTGTGACATCAATAAAAGGATCAAGTGCTGCATTATCTTTAGTTACATTGATGTTATTTATTTATGGTGAAACAGTGGTGGAATATCGCTGTTGCTTTCGTATAAATGAAGCGGACATACCTGCGTGGCCGCGATCTAATCCTGTTTACATAAAGTAAACCTGCTCCCGAGCAGGTTTACGCTTACGGCTCTGTTGCTATGACAGCAAGTCCCGGATGAGCTTCGGGGAACCGAACGATCCAAGATCACGCGAAATCGTCAACAATCAAATCCAGCTAACTTACTTAGCGAGGTACGAAGAACGGGCCCCAGGACAAATAATCCTAGAAAAACAGGAAGTGATGAGTTCTAAATGAAAGTCAAACAGTCTGAATGTGTGATGGCGATGTCGAGATTAGCTCTATTTAAAAAAAACAAACTGTAACCGTAAAATGAGAGAAACTAAAAAAGACTGCACAGGTCTGCACTAGTGGAGAGGTTAAACTGCACACAGAAAGATGTTCACACGTCGCAACAGAAGCTGCATTTCCTCTTAATATGAGTGTTTAAAAAAGAAAACCACTCAATAAAAGGAAAGTCGCTCTGCGTTGTGGTTCTAATAGTTTTCTTCCCCCTAAAACTCTTTAACCTTGATGACATGTTGCATCTACTTTGAGGTTTAGAATCAAATCTTTGGTGCTCAGATAATCAGCTTTTAGCCTCAAATTAAGACAAAGCAAAAAGTTTTGTGTAGGACTTTAGCTCTGACCAGTAAGCTTGTACTTTAAAAAACAAACAAACTAGTCTTTTTTTTTTTAAATTTGGCAGAGTTTAAAAGAGTAAATTTTGCTTGTCCCTCTACAAATCACTTTGTATATTTTGAAAGTACAGTGGTATTCATATCATATGCTATCTGCTTAGCAGGTTAATTAATTAAATTTACAGAAAAGGGGTTCTGTAAACTGTGCATATGCTACAAGCTGATTAGCTGACAAGTGGAACAGCTGTGTGTTTGTTTCAAGGTGACCAGCAGCTGACTCCACCCAAAGGAAGTGACCTCACACCTGTTTTATTCATTGAAACAGGATGATGAAAAGCTGTGAGCGAGCGTTTTGAGATGTAAACATTCACTCAAGAAGAAAAAAACTGGATCAGACTAAAAGTTAGCCAGTTGTTTTTATTTTCACTTATTTAACAGGATGGCTCATTTCAATAAAATCAATATGAAACAGTAGAAGATGGAAACCTGCCAGATTTGAGCTAAACTGCTCATTTCCATGTGTCGTCCATGGGCAGGTCACATGACTCTATCCAACATACAAAGACACACAAGAAAAGCCAGAGAAACAAAGACAAATCCAAACAATCCATCATACTGAGTCAAAGTGATCACAGGTCTGCTTGTTGGAAATTACATTAAACGTTACACAAAGAACATAAAAGAAGTAAACTTCATAAAAACTTCACAAATGATGCTTTAAATGAAAAATAAATCCGTGTAAATGATTCAACAGGTCACATGTTAGAACCACCTTAACTAAACTCTGTAGCCGCTCACTGTGGTTTGTCCCAGCAGCTCTTAGGAAACAAACTGCTAACTTCAGTGTCAGCACACACTGTTAGTAAACTATGCAACACTGAATTCAGGTTTCAGTTGTGTTAAGTTGTGAAGTTGTGATGAAAGTCTTCTTACTGACACAGGTAGGATGGTCAGGCGTCCTCTGTTCCTTCACCGTTCATGAACTGTCACTTATAAAATGCTGCCAAACATCAACTACACTCAATAACTAAACGTGTGCAGGTTAAAGTGATGGACGCCCAGATCTGCACTCCAAATACAAACAGACTAAAGGTGTTTCCTCCAGAAACAAAGACAATATTTACAAAGGTCTCACAGGTAAATTGTGAGCGATCACAGCAGCATCTCATCCTGACTAACAGCTTTTAGATGCAGGGAGAGCGTCGTGGTTCAGAGGTGGTTCAGCAGATGATGAAGGCCTTTCTGTTGCATTGTGTAGTGCTGTGGAGGCCATGATGGTCGACTGGGTCTGCTTCTACTGAACTCACAAACACTTCTGAGGTATTTACACCTGAAGCCTCATTGAATGTGAGTCAGAAACAAACGGCTCAGCTGTGATTAATGGATGTTTCCCTGCATTTCTATTTTCACACAGTTTATTTCTTACAGCAGGAAAACTGAACAGAATGTATGTAAGAGGTCAGAGTGAGGATGACGTCACTTAATACAGGAAATACATGTTTGTCTGTTTTGATGATGAAGGACTTCTTCAGCTCTGTAAACAGCTACACTTGAGAGGACAGAGGTGATTTCATGGATCAATAACAATGTGTTTATCAGCTTTCATCATCGCAGTGCAGACATGACGTCAGATCTATCAGAGTGAAGGCCGTCTCTCTGATGACGTCACAGAGCAGAGTCCTTCTGTCCAATAAAGGATCTCAGATCAGCTGCTGCCATCTTGTGGCCACAGTTGGTTACTGTCTCTGAAAGTTGTCTCATGTTTCCTGTTGTCCTGTTAACAAAGGCTGGAGCTCATCATGCTGAGAGGGCAGCAGCATTTTGTGGCTCTTCACACATGTTCATTATATTCTGATGATCCTGGATGGAGACAAACTACAGATAAGTGTGTTCAGCACAACTAGTTTATCTCATTACAGCAGTTTGATGTTTCCCTTTGAATCCCCCTGAAGATCCTGACAGTGAAGCACGTACATAATACTCCAGCCTTTCAACTCTGAGCTTATTTAGTTCTATTAATACACTGAAATCTCATTTGTGTCATGAAGAAAGTCTTTAATCAAACAGAATTCAAAGATCAGAAACATTTCATATATGGAGTTAAACATGAATCATTGTTTCAACAACATATTTATTGTTGTCATAAACAGACAAGAAGACAACAACAAACTGCTCCTCCCATTCAACACATGTCAGTCCATATCCCAGCAAACTAAATCATCTCCATTTACACATCAAATAGAAACATGAATCACTTGTAATGATTAGAAACTTGATAGAATTTCAAATCTAGTTTGGGGAGTCATTCAGTGAGAAACAGTGAAATGATTTTCCATGTGAAAAGGTGGACAGCAGAAACAGAAAGAAACAGTGAAACTAAAAGAGAAACAAAGAGCTTTGGAACAACGAGGCAGCAGGAGGACAGCTGCAGTTTAACAGCTTCAACTCACTGACAGGAAACAACATTAGAAACATCATCATCCTCAACTCATCTGCTGCACTGACACTGACACCTTCAACGGACACACCTTCAGTTTATCATAAGTGCTAATGTATGGAAACATCCTGTGAGTGAAAGTGTGTGTGAAGGTGTGTATGTGTGTGTTAGTATCAGGATCAGAGAACGACAGCTTTCCTCTGTTCCAGTCCAGATTCACTCTGATCCTCTGGAGCTTCTTCTGGACTGAGAGATCGGATTCTGCTGATGGTGAGAGTGCTGAGTATTTACCTAAAAAGAAAAATATTCTCCATAATCCAGACTCCATGACTCCCTTCCTCTGCACAGACTCTGCTAACACACCCAGTTCCCACCCTGTACTGTCTCCTACATCAACATCCCAGCTGTGAGTCCCTGAGTTAAAGCCCTCAGAGCCCAGGACAGAGTAGAACAAATCAAATCTCTCTGGATTATCAGGAAGCTGCTGTTCATCTCCTCGTCTCACACTGGTCAGATCTTCAGACAGGATGAGGTTTGGATGAGCAGTGTTTGGGTCCAGGATGAGAGGAGTGTAGGAGACCATGTCCTTCATGTTGTTCCAGATGTTGAAGGTCAGGTTGCCCAGGTGTTTGGCCTGGTCTATCAGAGCTCCTGAGGGCAGCTGTGGATCATCCAGCAGGGGGCAGCACTGGACTCTTTCCACTGCAGCCTTGTAGTTGTGCAGGAATGAGACGTCTTCAGCTCTCAGCTCCTCCTCTGTGGCTCTGACTGTGTCTGAAAGAGCTGCTATCTCTCTGCTCAGAGCCTCCATCTTCTCCTTCATCATCCCACTCTTCTGCTCCTCTTCCTCCCTCAGTGCAGCCAGCCTGGCCTCCTCTTCCTCTGCTAGAAACTGCTGAAGCTTCTTAAACTGCTCCTTAATCTGCCTCTCTGTGTGTCGGGCCTGGACCTTAATGTGTTCTGCTGTTTGATCAAACTTCACTTGAACTTCTTCACAAACCTTTAACTTCTTCTTTAAGGGCTCCAGAGTTTCCTGAAGTTCCTTCTTGTGTTGTTGTGCAGCTTCATCGATGGGTCTGAATCTGTGATTGGTGTGTTTTTCTGAGTCTCTGCAGACGACACACACTGGCTGCTGATGGTCCAGACAGAAGAGTTTGAGTTTCTCAGAGTGCAGACTGCAGAGAGCCTCTGAAGCTCTCTGATCTCTCTCCTGTAAGAACGACTCACACAGGTTCTTTAAAGCAAGATTTGAAGGTGGTTCATCCTTTGAAGATCTTCTCTTACAAACTGGACACTCATGTGTTGGTCTCTCTCTCCACCATCTCTTCAGACAGTCTTTACAGAAGCTGTGGCTACATGACAGAAGAACAGGATCTCTGAAGACCTCCTGACAGACCGGACAGCAGAGATCCTCCTCTGATCTGGAAGCCATTGAGTCTGTGAGTGAAGCTGAAAACAGCAGACAGGAAGTACAGTCAGTCCTGGCTCCCCTCCCTCCTCTACCACCTTCACTGAAACTTGCTTTGAGTCGTGTTTCTGCTCAAACTCACATTCAGTGTGTGGAGCGTCAGCAGCTTGAAGCAGCAGTGTTGGAGTTTTCCACTTTTCTCTCCTGTAGCTGGACTCACTCAGAGGAAGCTGCTAGTTTGGTCTGAGCTCAGTCTGATCGTCTGTGCGTCTCTCTTTACTGAAGAAGAAAAACATCTTGTTTCCTGGTTTTGTTGCATGTAAGTGATGTGAGGGGAGGAGAAAAATGTTGCTTTACCTGTAGCCTAGGTGTGCTTCATTCCAGAGTTAGACTTTCATCCTGCCAGCAGCTCAAAAGCTATAAAACAGGTTTTCCTCCATTCCAGCTGCACATGTCACAACATTACTCTTAATTTTAATTACTTTTGTAGAATCTATTTAGACTTTGAAGTAAAACTATCAGATTTCTCACATAACTAAAAGATTTAATTTATTCATCAGTAATCATCAGTGCACCTGACTCACCAATTTTGGGTAAAACACACTGCTAACCTCAGTAAGGGCCAGTCAAAACACCCTTTACCTCAGGTCACAAATAAGTACAGTATCAAAGTTCTGTGAGTGATGAGACATTCTGTATGATTTTAGGATGGATTTCTTCATTTTAGCCCTGATTTTGATTTTGCTGTATTTCCAAATCTTAGACATAATGGAGGATTTCGGAACATAAAACTTACCAGAAAGTGATTATCATCAACAGTTTGGTTGCTGATGTCATAGCTAAATTTAACCCAAAAAAGATGTGACACCAGTAAAAACTGCCAAAAAACTATGCTTGACACTTGTGTCTTTTAGGGACTTTTCTAACACAAATATCTGCTTTAACTTAAATGAGGACCACAAATGTCCTTTGGAAACTGGTAAATACAATGAACTCTTTGACTAAACATCTGCTTGTGTTAAGGTACGCTTCATGATTTCAAGATTTATTTCTTTTCTCTTGGTGTTCCAGTCCAGTCTTGCTTTTTTCCTGTAAATAAACCTTGTAAGTACTCCAGTACTGAGGCCATTTACGTGAAAAGGGAAAGACCATCTCTGAATTGAGGAGGGAGCCTAAGGGTACATCTGTCACCATCTTACAATGCTGTGATTGCAGCCATTCCCCAACTCTGTGAAAGGCACTCATGGCCATTGATCAGTGGTTGTTGATTAATGGTCATGATAATTTGCATAATTAAGATTAAGGAACTGACCTCCCAGCCCATTGTTCCTTCAGCAGGCTGGTTTCAGTCATTATGCAAATGTACTGGTTGTGGAAACCTGCAGTCAGCTGAGACTGAAGAAGTCACTTGGATGAGTAATGAAACGTTTCTCCCACAAAACGCTACGTCCAGATGAACAGAATCAACTTCTCGAGATGTTATTAAGAATCTACATTTTGTATAAAAATATTCTTATCTTTATTTTTTCAGTGTGGAATCTATATAAAAACCATAGAGGCTCTCACTGTTTGCAGGTTGATGGACATTCACTGTTTTTTTGTTTGTTTTTTTACTTGATCCTGGTAAGAAGTGGATCACTTCATATCACTCAGTTAAACCGGATAGGACTTCACTAAACCTCTAATCCTGCCTCTCAGGTCCACTCAGACCTGACATAAATCTCTTCTCTTCATCACATGGAGTACACACGGATGTCCACTGACAATTTACATTTCACATTTTAAGAAACTATAACAGGATCGACTGTTGAACCATCAGGTCTCCAGCTGCCGGTGTCCACAGAAACGATGTCTCTGAACCAGATGAATCTTATCAGTGCCTAATTGTTTCTAATGGGCACATTTTATTTTCCATATGTATATTTCATTTGAAATGACTCATGAAGCTAATTAAAGCTAATGTGTGAAAAGTTAAAGAGAAATTGAAGTAATAGCTCCGGTTGAAACTGCACAGTACAACACTGTAACCAAACATGTGAAAGAGCTAAACTTAATGAACAAAGAGAAAAACAGAAACATGGTAAACTATGAAAGATTTTGATAAAGTACGTAGTTATTGAAACTTCCAGCAGTCATATTGTTTGATCTGAATCAGAATCCAGTGTTTGATGGAAATCTCCTCCTGCTGCACTTCAACACATTAAAGAGAGAGAGATGAAAGAAAAGCTGATGATGAGAGCAGAGAGAGGAAGGTGTACTTACCGTGCAGGAGCATCACAAACACCACAAACATCTTCATGTTCCTGTCAAACTCAGAGACTCTTTAAAAGCCCTTCAGGACATCAGCTCACAGCAGCTTCACTTTCCTCTGTTGATCATCTACTGACACTCTCACACTGCTTCACTGTCACAGCTCAGAGTTCAGCTTCACACTTTGTTAAAGCACATCTGTGGAATGAAGTCTGACCGGCCACAGATCAGACGTTTGTGAGAACAGAGGCAGTGATTTGCTGGTTTACCTGTGGGGGCGTGGCTAACAGAAAAGTGGATGAACAGGATGGAAAGTATGAGGAAACTGCACTCCTCCTCTTATCAGATAAGTTTGTTGATGTTCTTTTACTAAAATGAAAGAGACTTAGTTTCATCAGACTTTACTTTTTGCCTAATTAGCAGAAGCTAATATTCAGAAGATTGTATTTATGAATATCTGAAACACTGCGTGTGTGAAAAGAGAGGGAGAAAACTGTGAGCTCAGATATTTGCTGATCTTTAAACTTTAAAATCACCACATTCCCACAGACCAATCAGATACAGGATATGAGGAATTATTCACCAGGTGGCCTTTATGACAGGATTCAGCAGCTCTGAGCCTGATACTGAGGTGGAGAAACTCCAACATACCTGATAACCTGTGGAGTGGGAAAAGGAGTACCACGGTACATTTCACCCTTGATTAAAGGCAAATATAACTCTGGATTATTAAGCATAAGCAGTTAGTTTCTCTTTATTATAAGTAAAAAGAGTAACTGCTGAATATAATGAGAGTTATTTATTTTTATAGGCAGCACATACCGTTTTAATCTGATCCAATTTCTCCTGTTAAATCGGTGTAGAGGAGGAAGATGTTTTTGTCTGTGTGCAAACAACTTCATATGTGTGAGACAGTTTGTTTCTGCAGGCAAAGAGGTGTTTAATGCCCTCAGGACAGAATCAACACAATGACATAGATACCAAAGTTTCCATCTAACTTTTTTAAAATGCCCAAATTTTAATTCTCTGTGATGTTATGAGGTTTAAAAAAAGTCTTAAATCGAACTTTCCTGAAGCCCACATTCAGCCCCAAACACATCAGGAGCATCAGAAACACCACAGAAGAAGAACAACACTGATCAGATGAAACCTTACAAAGTTTTTATTTCACAGTTTATCATTATATAAATACAAAATGTAAAAATATCAGTCTTGACCTCTGTGTGCAGATCCAACCAATAAGCAAAGAGAAACAGTGAACAGCTCATACTGAGTGGAGCTGGTCACAGGTCAGTTTGAGACAAACAACTTTAATACTTTAACACTATGATTGGGTTTATAACTGAAGTGAAGGCACGCTTGTGTTTTTCTTTCATGTAGTAAAATTAATATATTACATGATACAAGATATCTTTTCAAACACATTTTCAAAGTATTTTTTTAAAATCTCAATAATAAATAAACTCAACTGCTGCCAAGAGCATGCAGAAGCACCAGGCGGCAACATAACCATAACTGTGAGGAAGTGTTGGCCAATCAAAAGCCCACAAACAATAACAGGATGCAGACTGACATCTAACAAATAGATAAAGACACACAAACCTCTGAAGGTGCGAGACAAAATCTGTTTCTTTGTCCTCATGTAAATACAGAAAATCTTCTGAATCTGAGAATCTTCACTTAGCAGTAAAAAAAATAAATAAATAAAAACCCTTGGTTGTCAGGGATCCATGTGGATCGCTAATCATGTGGATGAAAGTCCAAAAAGTACCCATGCACATGTGGACATAGCCTGAAAACGCTCCTCTTCCTCAGAGGATCCACCTGTGCTCCCTCTCCTCTCTCCTCCACCTGTTACAGTGAGGGAACGTCCTCCATGATGGAGGAGCTGCTGGAAAGTGCTGAGAGTTTCCTCCAGAGTGAGACCTCTGTCACAGTTCAGAGGATCTACGGCAGCAGAGACCTTCATGGACACTAAAAGTCTCAAACACACAACAACAACATCACACTGACTCCACTCTGACATCACTGATCAATAATCAAAGAACACACAGATCAAACTGATTGATCAGCCATCAGAGGAGTCGGATCAATGGAGCTGCTTCTGTTCCTGATGTCCCCTGTTTGATGCTGGACCTGAACTCTCCCTGCAGAGGAGACACAAGACAGTCAGACAATGAAGTCGATCATTTCAAGTCAAAGCACCTCTAAAAACTGAATCACTGAAGCGGTATTTTATTCACATCAGAATTACATGTGAGAAGAAAATTTACAACCTCATTTTTCCAGACTGTCAGAATCCAACAGCATCACTGACTCGCACTGGAATGTAGCTGAATGTAAGTGAAGTTCTCAAACAATTTATGTCCCTACACTCACATATGGTCGTGAGCTTTGGTAGTGACTGAAAGAACGAGACTGCAGATACGAGTGGTGGAAATGAGGGTGAGGTGTTTTGGGCATGTCCCACCGGGAGGAGGCCCCGGGGAACGTCTTGGTGCTCCCCAGTCAAGTTGGAAGAGGTGGCTGGGGAGGGAGAGGGAGGACTGGGCTTCTTTGCTTAGGCTGCTGCCCCGGTTAAGAGGAAGAAATGGATAGAAGGTACTTAAAGATTAAGCTGTTGCTAATGTAAATTGTGGTACCTGGAGCTCCAGTTATTAGTGTCTGTGTATGATGATGAGTTTAGAAGTGAGAGAAATTAAATTTATGGAAACATTGCGTTAAAGTATCACCAATAAAACAGTATCAAGGCTACTAAGTCAGTTTCATAAATATAATTTTCCCACTTGTTGATGCCCAGAGTGGTTGAAATAGATTTATTTTACTTGTTTTTGCTGTTGAAACATAATCCAACATATTCACTCTAACAAGTCAAACTCAAATCACAAGACAGTCAGAAACAAACAAATAAACAAACCTTTGACTTTAAGCAGCACTGTTTTGTATCTGTAGAGATTCCTGCTGTCGACTACACAGTTGTATCTCCCACTGTCTCTCACTGTGGGCTGTTTCAGGGTCAGACTGAGGTCTCCAGTTTTCAGCAGGTCTTCATTCATCTTCGTTCGGTCTCTGTAAACCTGGTGCTGTTCTTCAGCCATCCAGCCGTTCTGATACACGTGAAGCTTCCTGTTGCATCTGTCCCTCCACTTCACTCTAACATCTTCAGGCAGGTTTTCTGTGGTTTTGAAGGGCAGCTGGACAGACTCCGCCCCCTCCTCCACCTCCACCTGACAGACTGAGAGGACAACAAACACACCGTGAGCTAAACAGATGGCAGCAGCAGTTTGCAGCAGTTTGAGTTATAGAGAAAGCTGAAGGAGAGAAGGAGACAACAGCAGGAGGTAACACGACAGAGATCTAAAAAGTCAAAGCAGTTTTTAAAGATGTTGGAGACGACCAGAGTCTGATGGTGCTGCTTCACAGTCATGTCTCCTGTCAGTGTGGATCTACTTACTGCTGAAAGTGTTTGTGGACCTAAAATGAAACATTAGAGAGTTCAAAGAGTTCTAATCACAGATCCTGTCTTCTGTCAAGATCGGTTTCTTTGTAGGACAATATGACTCTCAACAAAGCACATCTTCAACCTGGAGCCATAGAACCTGTCACATATCAAGGTTTCATTATTTCTACACATCACTAAGTCCTTAGGATCAACACAACTCATCTCTACAGTTCAGTCTGAGCTGCTCTATTGGACCAAAGAGTTAAATCAGCTCCACTGAAACCTGCTGATAATCACATGACCTCAGATGAGCTGCTTCCTCCAAACAAACTGAATGACTGTGTGGATCTGTTCCATCAGTCGTGTTGAACACGAACAGCTTTGCAGGATGAAGAAAACGAGACAAAAATTCAGTGTCTGAGAACAGAATCAGAGCCTGAAGTGAGAAATCTCTCCATGAGAAATCCAGACTGGATCAGACTGTCTGCTGGACTCTTACACACATCGAGCGCGAAAAACACAAGACTGTCTGCTCCAACTGAGCTGTGTGACACTAACTGGTTGGTCAGATTGTGTTTACTGGTAGTGTTTTGTTGCTTGCTCTGAATCTGAAGCTCAGTTTGTCTCGTGTCAAGTTCTTCTACCTTGTTCTTCTACATTGTTCCTTAAAGGTTCCTTCATGTTGCCCACTGAGGAGTAACTACCACAACTACAGCCTACCAATGGCTTTTTTCTATTTGGATTCACACTACCAACAGAAGTACTAATGCTTTAAATAATATAACAGATTAAGACACACACACACACACACACACACACACACACACACACACACACACACAGAGGAGCAGCACTGACCTCCGACTTTCAGATCCACTTGCTTCCTCATCAGGATGTTTCCCTCCGTGCTGTAGACGGTGCAGGTGTAGGGGCCTCTGTCCCAGTCTGTGGGGTGTTTCAGGGTCAGGGTGAGGTCTCCATTTTTCAGCAGGTCTTCATTCATCTCTGTTCGTCCTCTGTAACGGCGGTCCTGTTCTTCAGGTTGGTCAGAGCTGCTTGGATACACGTGAAGCATCCTGTATGAACTGTCCGTCCACTCAACTTTAGCGTCTTTAGGCAGGTTAAGTGTAGCTTTGTGTGCCAGCTGGACAGACTCCAGCCCTGAATCCTCCACCTCGACAAGGGGGACTAAGAGGACAACAAAGCATAATGTGACAGACAGCACCAGCACTGAGCACATTTTCTTTGGTTTTCTTTGAATGAATTATCTTTGACTGGCTCCGCTCTGACATGCTCCACTTTCTTTGCGTTAGCTGGCTTAACATAACATCAGTCGCATCAAAGCGCTTTATATTATAGGGTAGATATGTCAGTAATCATCAGTCATTATCAGTAATATCAGGACTGAGATAATCAACTTTCTCCATTATCCAGGATCTGAGTGTGTGAATCAATGGGGAGAATAATCGTTTGGCTTCATCCAGTAAGAATTCACTCAGTCCTCAAGTCCTCACCTCAGATGTTTAGAACAGAGCTATTAATCTCACTCAATCTGATCAAATGCAGTAATAAAAAGGCACATTTCTCCATTTGACCTATGAATACTTAATATCTGGCTACTTCCCAGTGTAACACTCAAGCGAGTGTAACATTCGCTACACCTGCCAGGACCTAATAGACATCGGTACCCAGCACCAGTCTTGTATTTATGTGCATGAAAGCTGGTGCAACAACGGGACAATAATAAACAGTCAATACTCCCCGAACCTCAAGTTCATGTCGGTAAGATGCCGGCCTTTTTTTCTACCAAGAGAGCTAACAGTATTGATCATCACAGCTGTGTACATTCCACCCAGCGACAATGTAAACACGGCGCTCTCCATCCTGCTGAACACCATTTATGAACAGCAGGGGGCCACCCTGGCAGTGTTCACATAATTGTAGGTGGCTTTAATAAGACTGACATGAAGACTGTACTCCCACAGTTCTATCAGCATGTCAACTGTGCCACCAGAGGAGAAAACACTCTAGATCATGTTTACTCCAACATCAAGCATGCATATAGAGCCATACCCCTCCCCCACCTCGGTCAGTCCGACCACCTCTCCCTCCTGCTCTCCCCAACCTACACCCCCCTCAGACGCACAGCCAGGCCCACCACAAAGACTGTTACAGCCTGAAAATGCACTCTCCAAACTGCAGGACTGCTTCACACAGACATATTTGAACACCAGGACCTAGAAAATTTCACAGGATCAGTACTGGATCAAGTTCTGTATTGGGAATGTGACTGTGGACAAAAGCATTTGGCTTTTCCCAAAACAAAAACCCTGGATGACCAGCGAGATCCGCACACTCCTCAAAGCCCGCGATGCTGCCTTCAGGTCAGGTGACAGAGCTCTGTACAGGGCTGCTCCGCTGATCTGAAAAGGGGAATTAAAAAAGCCAAGACAGACCATAAAGGAAGCATAGAGTCCCACCTGTCCAGCAACAACACACAGGGTGTGTGGCAGGGCATACAAGACGTCACAAACCACAGAGGCTGCACTGTGAAAACAGAAAACCTGAGTGTGCAGCTGGCAGAGGAAATAAACAGCTTCTTTGCCCACTCTGAAACACTACAACATCTGCTTCAGCCCTGCTCCCATCCTCATCCTCACCTGGTTCCCACATCGTTCAGATGTGTTCCTAGTAGTGGACCGGCAGGAAAGCTGCCGGTCCACTACGAAGTACCTGGCAAGGTACTAAGAGCATGTGCCCACCAGTTCACCCTCATCTTCAACAGAATCTTCAGCCTTTCACTGGATCAGGCAGCCATCCCATCCTGTCTAAAATCAGCCACAATCATCCCAGTGCCGAAGAAGTCTCCCATCTCCAGCCTGAATGATTACCGCCCTGTGGCCCTCACACCGGTAATCATGAAATGCTTCGGGAGACTAACCCTTCAGCACATCGACCCCTACCAGTTTGTATATCGCACGAACAGATCCACAGAAGTCACCTAGAACAGCGGCAAAGCTACGTCCGAATGCTCTTTGTGGACTACAGCTCAGCTTTCAACACAATCATCCCGGACATCCTCATCACCAAACTGGTCACTCTTGGCCTCCCTCCTCTCACATGTGCCTGGATAAAAGACTTTCTCACAAACTGGCCCCAGACTGTAAGACTCCGCCCTCATCTCTCCTCCACTCGCACACTGAGCACCGGCTCCACACAGGGCTGTGTGCTGAGCCCCCTCCTGTATTCTCTCTACACCCACGGCTGCAGTTTGACCCACAACAAAAATCCCAGATTTGTATAATTGTACATTAGGTATTTATTTTTTTAATACACTTCATATGTATCTAGTGCTGCAGGACTGTGCACCTCACCCCCTTTCTTTTCTCACATGTCTGCACTGAGTAGGAGATGCTCTGTATCTCATTGTACATGTGTAAAGTGACAATAAATGGAATTCTATTCTTTTCTAAGCAGAAACCAAGAGTGCAGGTCACAGCTAGTCATTATATTAAATACTTGTGAAAACCAAGTATGCTCTTACCTTTGACTTTCAGCTCTACTTGTTTCTTCATTAGGATTGTTTTTTTATCTGTGCTGTAGACGGTGCAGGTGTAGGTGGAGTTATCTCTGTCTGTGGGGTGTTTGAGGGTCAGGCTGAGGTCTCCAGGTTTCAGTGGGTCTATATTAATTTCTGTTCGGTCTTTGTAACAGTGGTTCTGTTCTTCAGGTTGGTCAGAGCCGTTCTCATACACGTGGACTATCCTGCCTGAACTGTTCTTCCACTCCACTTTAGCTTTTTCAGGCAAGTGAATTATGGTTTTGAGGGGCAACTGGACAGACTCCACCCCTGAATCCACCTCCACCTGAGGGACTGAGGGGACAAAAAAGCAAAACATGAGCTGTACAGACAACAACAGCACTGAGACCATTCTTTGACTTGATGAAGTTAAATATTTACTCTGAAAACATGTTGGGCTGGCTGCTCTACCACACATACACACTCTCACAGCGGGGCCATTATAAGTTCATGTGAGATGTAAAACAGACAGCGAGACTCCTTATCTCCTTATCTTATCTTATCCTTATCTCAGGGAAGAAGGAGGGAGGACTTGGGATATAAATCGTTAGGCAATGGCTAAGTAGAAAACACGGTTGTAATCCTCTCTCTCTTTCTCTCTGAAGGGAATGTTTTCAAGGATAAGCTGAACTAAAGGTATAGACTCACGTGGTGTGTTGAGAAATTTTCCTTGTCTGTGAGGCATATAAGACATGAGCAACCACACCCATCTTCAGAGACTGCTTAGGTGTTTGACCAGAGCGTTTCTCTGTGCTGCAGCACGTCACCAACTTCAAATAATGCTCACCAGGTGTTTGCAGTTTATTTAAAACTTCTATGACACAAGTTCAACATATCCAGGCAACAGCCAACACAAACAAACTGGCGTTAGCACCTTGAGTTGACTGATGACTTTTACCATTATATAAATGAAATTTAATTGAATTAAACAAATTCTAAACTCCAATGACAGATCCTCCTTCTCTGTTAACAAGATTTTCTGCTTCAGGCTCTGAGCTCATTTACATTAAAAGGGGCATTTGATGCATCACGTGACTCTTCTGCACAAAGAGAACTGACTGAGTGGCACCTTCTTTGCTTAGAAGCCCTCATGAAGATAATTATCACAGCAAAAAATACAAAAACAAGAGTGGAGCTGCAAGTAAGCGTGAGAGGAACGCAGTAATGGACTCTACCAGTGCATTCAGCTCTGACACTGTCACATCATGAAGGAGACGTGGAAATCACTTTGTTACACAAATCAAAGTCCAATCAATTCTATTGATGGAATATTGTGTGATCAATAGACTGATCAGTTTCTAATCTGTCATCGATCAGCTGGAAATCCAGCATGTCAACCAGACAGGCAGCAGATTAGGACCAAACACAAACACATGGAGACTTTTTCTTCACAGCAGTTGCAGGTAAACTGCAGCAACAATGCGACTCAGACAGTTTCTCTGTAACTGCAGGGCTTCCTGCGCTGCTGTTAGTCAGACACGGATCAACAGGTTGTGGATAGAAAGCAGATTCCTTCAGCAGAGGATCCATATCACACGTGAAGCATGTCGTCGGGAAACAATCAGTGAAAATGGGACACTTTGAGCCTCAAACTCTGAACATGACCTGCTGCAGACCAGCTGATGTGTTCAGCATCAGTTACCATGGTGATCTATCAGATTAGAAATGGTAAAAACTCTGGCTTTAGACTGAACAGACCTCAATAAAAACATTAATTTGAATGAACCTCAAAGTGTTTTAGTCCTTTAGAGGCAAGCTGTACTAACCTGAATTAACACATTAATTAATAAATAATTTTTCTTCCACGTCAAAACTTCAGGAATGAAGTAGCAAATTGTTGATGTCGCTACTTATAAATCAAATTTCCTCAGAAATATTGTTTCATGTCAAAATCACCACTGAACAATGATTTTAATATTCCAGCAGCTTTATGTGGGTTACATAGCCTTCTGTTGCAGAGGTAGGTCACAGAAAACATTGTCCTGTAGTTTCAGTAGAATATGATGTTTAAAACTGTTTTCCCTTTAGGAGAAAGTATTGTTTCATGCTTGTGGTGAAACTTCTAGTCTGTAATTAAAAGACAGACACGAAATAAAGTAGGAGGGATATTTCTTCTGTGGTAACCTGCTCAGCATCAAAAACAGATGCCCTGTTCGAATTTACAGATTGGCAAGATGCTGCTTTGCCAGGGTGGATGTCTAGTGTAGGGCTGCTCGATTATGGCAAAAATGATAATCACGATTATTTTCACTGAAATTGAGATCTCGATTATTTGACGATATTTATTTAACAATAACAATGTATTTAAAGATTGTCAAAAAATAATATAAAATAGTGTGCAAATACTGATAACAGTGCAAATGCTTGCAATATAAGAAATAAATGAAAAATGTAAACATCTATGTTTAGTGAACTTTGCAGTGTTGCTCTGTGGTGCAGCTACGACACTGTAGCAAAGTTTACACACTGTGTCTACTTGATCCACGTCTGACTCCGCGAACCCATAATGTTTCCACACCACTCAAGTTTTTTTTAATCTCTTTTCAACCAACGGCAGTCACTCTCCTCTCCAAATAACTTCTGCTTAGCTTTCCGAGCTTCCCTCGGGTCCTCTTAATTGTTGTGACGCGTGTTCGAAATGCAGAGAGGTGCGTTCGATTTGCCACACGGAGCAGCGCGAGAGTAAAGCATGAGGGAGGTGCTAATAATCGGCTCAGTCATTTTTAATGATTGTTGAAAGCCCAGATCGTAATCGTGATTAAAATTCGATTAATTGAGCAGCCCTAGTCTAGTGTGAGGCAGACAACTGTGTTCACATCGAGGTCCAGCGCTGTAAGTTTTAATTCCAATTGCCGAAGCAAATTAAATCTTTTTAAAAGACAGAGATTTCTCCTGTACTTCCTTCTGAATAAATTCAGATGTGACTAACCTGAGAGAACACTTTAATGTCTCCATTCCCCTAACTCAAAGTGGCAGGGTTAGAAGAAAAACACACTCAACAACCTATCATTATTCTAACTCATACCATCTGCCATAACCAGCTGAAGCCAGGCCACTTAGTATACATTCAGTAACAGCATTTTACAGGCCTTGGCTTTGAGGTTTCATTGTTGAGTTGTGAATGCAAAAATAAAGAAATCAGACTAAAGAAAAGGTCACAACTGGGTGTCATATGAAAAACAAAGAGAAATACTATTTTAGCTCTAAACTGTATCTACATGACTGACCTCTGACTTTCAGCTCCACTCGTTTCTTTATCTGGATGTTTCCCCCCCTGCTGATGGTGCAGGTGTAGGTGTTTGTATCTCTGTATGTGGGAAATTTCAGGGTCAGACTGAAGTCCGCAGGTTTCAGAAGGTTTCTCTTTATCTTTGTTCGGTCTTTGTAATCCTGGTGCTGTTCTCCAGGCTGGTCAGAGCCGTTCTCATACACATGGACCATCCTGTTGTCTCTGTCTTTCCACTCCACATTAGTGTCTTTAAGAAAGTTAACTATATTTTTGCAGGGCAGCTGGACAGACTCCACCCCTGAATCCACCTCCACCTTTTGGTAATCTGAGGACAACAAATCATAAAAGAATATAACACATTAGTAGAAGCGCTACTGACGGTCACATGACCTCCCTGTCCCTCCTTGTCTTCTAGTCTCAGTCAGATTGTGTCTCAATTTGTTCCTGATGTGTTCCTGACTCGTTCTTTGGTAACTAGTCTGCAGCGTCCTGTAAAGTGCTGCAGACATGTTGGATGAAGAAGAACAGACAGACTGAGCCTCCACAGTCGGCCATGTCTCACACACATCAGCACAGAAACCATGAAGACCTCAGGTGTCTGCTCTGAACACAGTCAAAAGACCACCAGAGGACACCTGTTAACCATCAGCATTATGGGTAGTGTAGTAGGAGACACTCACCTGACATGAAATAGTGCCGGAAATTAAATAAAAGACATCCAAAAACCACAAGAAGAACCAGGAGAACCAGGAGAGCTGTGGCCCAGGGTGGAAATGGTTCTGTGAAAAAAAAACAACCTTTTAATCTCTGACCTGTATCCACAATATTAACCACTGACCTGTATCTCGAGCACTGACCTTTGACCTGCAGCACTACTTTCTGTCTCAGGATGTCTTTGTCCCTGTAGATGGTGCAGATGTATCCTCCACTGTCTCTCTCTGTGGGGTATTTCAGGGACAGACTGAGGTCTCCAGTTCTCAGCAGGTCTTTATTCATCTTTGTTCGGTCTCTGTAAACTTCGTCCTGAGTCATAAAGTCATCATTTCTGTTAGAATACTCATGGACTGTGATGAGTCCAACTTCAGAGCGAGTCCACTCCACTGTGGTGTTCTTGGGCAGGTCAGGTGTTGTGTTGCAGGGCAGGATGACAGACTCTGACCCTTCCCTCACCGTCACCTCCACCTGCTGGTCTGAGAGGACAAGAAACCATAACATCAACTGTAGAAGCAGCAAAATACCTCTGAGTGTTTTGTGCTGGGTGATGCATAGAATGTCATTTATTTACATATTTACAGAAATGTGTGTGGTAAACACAGCCCTCTGCACACAAGCTGACATGAGTCTAATGTCACAACATCACATTTTGAAGTAACAGCAGTCATATTGATGGTAATGTGAGCAACACTTGATGTCTACATTCCTTACCTCTGACTCTGTCATGTAACCAGAGCACACATACACTGCTCAAAACAATAAAGGGAAAACAAAAATAAGACATCCTAGACAACAAAAATCACACAAAAATTATCAATCGAAATCAAATTTAGCAACCCATGGAGGTCTGGATTTGGAGTCGCACTCAAACTTAAAGTGGAAAAAACACTATAGGCTGATCCAAGTTTGACGTATGTACTTAAAACAAGTCAAAATGAGGCTCAGTAGTGTGTGTGCCTCCACGTGCCTGTAGGACCTCCCTACAATGCCTGGGCATGCTCCTGATGAGGTGGCAGATGGTCTCCTGAGGGATCTCCTCCCAGACCTGGACTAAAGCATCTGCCAATTCCTGGACAATCTGTGATGCAACATGGCTATGGGCAGAAATCTGTGCCATCAGAAACTGAATTTGAATAAGTTAAATTTGAATTTGAATTGATCGGATTGAATCTGAATTGTAACTTGAATAAATGCTTTTAAAAACTGAATATGAATTAGCCTAACTTGAAATTCAATTTATTGGTTTTAAAATGATCATCACTAAACTGAAATTGAATTTTATTTTTTGAAAATGAATTCATTTGCTTTGAAACTGTATTTTATCCTTTAAAAATTTAGCTCTCGAATAATTTCAGATTCATTTCTCACCATTCAGTTTCAGTTCTACAATTCAAGTTCAGTTCCAAAATTCCGTTTTTTGGGACTTACATCCGGTTCCGCTTCAAGACTAATGAGCGCAGATTGATAGAACTACATTTTACTAGTAGTGATGAGATTTCCGGCTCTTTTTGGAGAGCCGGCTCTTTCGGCTCCCAACCGGCTCTTCAGGTTGTTTTGTTGCTTTAGTTAATTTATTATTAACAATAATATAAAATTATGCACAAAAGGAATTACTAATGTAAAAAAACTTGGTTTTATTTATATATGTTTATATATAAATATATACGGTGGCCCCTAGAGACAAAACATGTACAAACTCCAAAACACATTTCTAGCATTAACTGAACTTCCAAAACAGAGCTACCTGGATCACTTAAATTACACAATTGAAAGCATATGTGTTTTGTTTGTGTATTAATACACAAGCACTCATATATATTCAAATAATTTAAAAAAAAAAGTTTATTTACCTGTTACTACCACACACCAAATCCGGTCATTGATACTTGCTGGCTTGTGCAGCCACTAGGTAACAAAGCTCAACACTGCCCCTAGCATCCTGGAGCACTTCTGTTGTGTTTTGTATGTGTTCTGGAGTTTGTACGTGCTTCGGAGTTTGTACGTGCTTCGGAGTTTGTACGTGCTATGGAGTTTGTACGTGCTTTGGAGTTTGTACGTGCTTCGGAGTTTGTATGTGTTCTGGAGTTTGTACGTGCTATGGAGTTTGTACGTGCTTCGGAGTTTGTACGTGCTTCGGAGTTTGTACGTGCTTCGGAGTTTGTACGTGCTATGGAGTTTGTACGTGCTTTGGAGTTTGTACGTGCTTTGGAGTTTGTACGAGTTTGTACGTGCTTTGGAGTTTGTACGAGTTTGTACGTGCTTTGGAGTTTGTACGAGTTTGTACGTGCTTTGGAGTTTGTACGTGCTATGGAGTTTGTACGTGCTTTGGAGTTTGTACGTGCTTTGGAGTTTGTACGTGCTATGGAGTTTTTACGTGTTTTGGAGTTTGTATGTGTTTTGGTGTTCGTACGTGTTTTGGTGTTCGTACGTGTTTTGGTGTTCGTACGTGTTTATTCACTCCACATAAAATGTAATAAATAAATCATATAATACTAAAACCAACTAGTCACAGTTCAGCTTTTAACTATTTAAATTTTCAGCTTTTTCCTTTTAAACAAATTTAAAGTGAGACAACACAAAACACTGCAAACCACAACACAATTAAATATAAATTAAAATATGAAAACAAAAAGAAGATGCATATTCTCTGTCATATGGGCCTGCATGAATAAACTTTCTGAATCCTTTATCATCTGCAACTGAAAATACTTGTGGATGATTACTATACCTTTCTAATGTGACGTTGTTGTCCCTCGCCCTCTCTCTCTCCCCCGCTCTGTTCCTATGCTACTGCGAGTGTAACTAGCGCCCCTACCCCCTCTTCCCAGTGCAAAGCACAAGGCTCACATCCGGAGTGAAGTGGAAAAACGTGCGAGAGAGGGTGAGAGAAAGAAAAAAAGCTGCGTCGTTCACTTCCAAGATCCGGCTCTAAGAGCCATTTCGTTCCCGACCGACACATCACTATTTACTAGCGGACCGAAAGTGTTACTGATGGGAATCTACAGCATCTTGAGCTGAATTAAGACTTCAGAAGTCATTCGTCATGTAATAGACCTCTCTGCATTGAATCATATCTGTTATTAACCTCTGTCTCTCTTCCACAGCATGTCTTTTATCCTGTCTTCCTTCTCTCACCCCAACCGGTCGCAGCAGATGGCCGCCCCTCCCTGAGCCTGGTTCTGCCGGAGGTTTCTTCCTGTTAAAAGGGAGTTTTTCCTTCCCACTGTCGCCAAAGTGCTTGCTCATAGGGGGTCATATGATTGTTGGGTTTTTCTCTGTATCTATGAAGCGCCTTGAGGCGACTTTTGTTGTGATTTGGCGCTATATAAATAAAATTGAACTGAATTGAATTGAATGACCAGCGGATAAACTCTCAGATTGGTAATAAATGTATTACATGTATAAGAACAAGCGTCATGTTAACAAATGATAGCCGTATAGTAGGGCTGCTCAATTAATCGAATTTTAATCTCGATTACGATCTGGGCTTTCAACAATCATTAAAAATGACTGAGCCGATTATTAGCCCCTCCCTTGTGCTTTACTCTCGCGCTGCTCTGTGTGGCAAATCGAGCGCACCTCTCTGCATTTCGAACACGTGTCACAATTAATAGCAGCAGTCCCCAACCTTTTTTGCGCCACAGACCGGTTTATGCCCAACAATATTTTCATGCACCGGCCTTTAAGGTGTCGCGGATAAATACAACAAAATAAAACTAGTACCGGTACCGAATTTATTCATAACACACGTGAAAAGACCCAGGAAAACCGAGTAAACAATAAAAACGATAACAAAATAACGCTGAAAACCGATAAAAACCCTGAAAACTATACATTTCACACCTGAGCCTCAACTCTCGCGGCCCGGTACCAAACAACTCACGGACCGGTACCGGTCCGAGGTCCGGGGGTTGGGGACCGCTGATTAAGAGGACCCGAGGGAAGCTCGGAAAGCTAAGCAGAAGTTATTTGGAGAGGAGAGTGACTGCAGTTGGTTGAAAAGAGAGGTAAAAAAACTTCAGTGGTGTGGAAACATTATGGGTTCGCGGAGTCAGACGTGGATCAAGTAGAGATAGTGTGTAAACTTTGCTACAGTGTTGTAGCTGCACCACAGAGCAACACTGCAAAGTTCACTAAACATAGATGGTAAATGGCCTGCATTTGTATAGCGCTTTTCTAGTCCATAAGGACCCCAAAGCGCTTCACACTACATTCAGTCATTCACCCATTCACACACACATTCACACACTGGAGATGGCAAGCTACATTGTAGGCACAGCCACCCTGGGGCGCACTGACAGAGGCGAGGCTGCCGGACACTGGCGCCACCGGGCCCTCTGACCACCACCAGGAGGCAAACATGGGATTAGTATCTTGCCCAAGGATATTTGGCATGCAGCCAGGAGGCAGCCTGGGATCGAACCACCGACCTTCTGATTAGTGGCTGACCTGCTCTGCCACCTGAGCTACAGCCACCCGTTTAGATGTTTACATTTTTCATTTATTTCTTATATTGCAAACATTTGCACTGTTATCAGTATTTGCACACTGTTTTATAATATTTTTTTCTGACAATCTTTAAAGTCATTATTCAACACATTGTTATTGTTAAATAAATATCGTCAAATAATCGAGATCTCAATTTCAGTGAAAATAATCGTGATTATTATTTTTGCCATAATCGAGCAGCCCTACCGTACAGTAATAATGATAATAATAATAAACTTTATTTACAAAGCACACTTAAAAACCAAGGGTATGTCAAGGTGCTTAACAAGTAAGATAGAGAATAGGAGGAGGATAATAGAAATTGGACCAAAGCAAGTACTAAGTATGCAAGGAGGTAGCTGTCACTGATACATAGGAAAGCAACAGGTACAGAGCAAACAAGAATTTAAATGAGCATAAAAGTGCATAATATAAAATCATAAAAGAAATATTAACTAGAGGGAAAGGCAAGATTGAATAAGTGGGTTTTTAGTCGTGATTTGAACAGTGCAATGGAATCAGATGCGCGGAGGTCGAGAGGAAGGGTATTCCACAGTACCGGGGCAGCCAGAGCAAACGCACGGTCACCCCGGGACTTCAGCCAAGATCTGGGTTGGGTCAGAAGTAGTTGAGTGGCAGATCTGAGTGTTCTAGCAGGAGTATGTGATTTGAGAAGTTCACTAAGATAACTTGGCGCTAATTTATTAATAGTTTTGAATGTAAGGAGTAATATTTTAAATTGAATACGGTACTTTATAGGCAGCCAATTCAAGCTAGCTAGAACAGGAGTAATAGGGCAAAATTTCCTGGTACCAGTCAAGAGGCGGGCTGCTGCATTTTGGACTGTTTGCAGTCTAAGAAGAAGAGAAGAGGGAAAACCGTAGTACAAGGAGTTACAATAATCCAACCTGGAGGTCACAAAAGCGTGAATAAGCTTCTCCAGGTCCTCATGTGGAACATAATGCCTAGCCTTAGAGATAAGGCACAGTTGGTGGAAGCTAGATCTCACTACAGCAGACACTTGCTTATCGAGTTTGAGCGAGCTATCCAGCAGTACACCCAAGTTACTGACATAGTCACAAGAAAAGCTAGCAAAGGAACCCAGGGCAGCACAGAGTTGGGCACGAGGGATTTTACTGTTGAACACCACAATCTCAGTAATGTTTATGCTTATTGTCGCTGTTAGCTAAAAATGCAAATTTAGCGTAGTTTGCCCTGGATTCAGCTTTTCATTCATTTCATTCATTTTCATTTATTTATTCATTTTCAGGCACAACAAATACCTATATGCTTTGACAAACAAATATGATCGACTGTTTCTAGTAGAATTCCAAAAGTTGTCATCTTGTACCCTCTCAGAGCCCTGTATGCCTGCAGAGACCCCTACAGTAGGGAAACATGCAAAACAGTGCCCAAACCTTTGTATTTTAGCTTTATGTATGTCTTACACAGCATCCCAACTCTTTAGCTAACTTAATAACTTTAGCTAAAGTGAATAGTTAGTCTAATTCATTAGTGCAGAAGTGTTCACTTTTTTTGAGCAGTGTATTATAATAATAATCTTTCACTATATTTCTTTTGAATGCTAACTAAACTGGAACTGAGGAGATGATGCTACAGTTACAAACTACTCAGAAATCATTTTGAAGGTTTTTGAAATCAGGTCCATAAAATCACAGATTCTGACACACTTCTAAAAGAAATGTTAATGATTCAGTAAGATCCAGTTGTCTTCTGTTTTGTTCTTCATGCTTCCACTGAGGTTAGGTCTGTGCTAAATGATGCTGCTGGTTTCATCAGTAGTTTTAGAACACTTGAGGAAATAATTTGCTTCAGTTTGACCTCTGATTACAGTATTGTATTTGGCCTGTAATTACAGCCAGTGTTGGGTTTGTTGCTGACCTTTGACCTGCAGCTGGATGTCTCCCAGTCTCCGTTCTTTTCCTCCAGCACTGATGGAGCAGGTGTAGTTGCCGCTGTCAGTCTTTGAGGGTTTCGTCAGAGTGAGGCTGAAGTCATTTGTGATTAAAGCATAACGATTCATTGATGTGCGCCCTCTGTAATGCTGGTTTTGTCCTCTAAGATTGTCTCCTCCTTCTTGTCGTAGGTGGACTGAATTGGTCGAGGTCACTGCGAGTCCACATCACTGTGGAGTCCTCAGGTATAAAACCTGAGTACAGACACAGCAACAGGACAGACCTTTCCCCCTCATTCACCTCCACCACAGCCAGAGCATGCTGGGAAACTGTGAGGACACACATAGAGAGTTATGAACTAATCTTTGAAAAGAAATACTCCCTCATTTCCTAAGTGGGGCAAATCAAAATAAGGTAGCAACTTCAAAAATGTGTTCAAGGGAGTTGAAATCTCTGCATGCCAAGAAACTACAGACACACCTATTTATTTCCACAGTGGAACAAGTGTTAATTAGCTGGTCAAAAACAAGCAGATCTGATGAGGGACGATGTCCTAACCAAAATAACACAGTGTAAGTGCAGAATTTACAAGTTTCTCTCTGAAGTGAACACGGCAATTCAGATGAATGAGAAGCAGCTGTAGGAGAATATGGTTTTCACATGGGTACAAACTCCACACTGTAAAAGGAGTTTATATTGTGACCACTGAAGTTCTGTTAGGCAGCATCACAGACCTGGAGAAAGACGTTAGAATAATAATAGGAATGAAAGGAAAGTTAAATGAATTTTAATCTGCACAGCAGAGTTTATAACATTATGGTAAGTTAAAATAACTATGCTCATTTTAAACTGTTTACCATTAGTTAAAATGTACCCACACAGCCAAACAACTTAAGTCAAACATAGTATATGATATTATTTGTTTTTATGGCTCGTGGTTATATTAACTGTAATTCCTGTGGAGGTGAACTGCATTAGTGATACCACTTGTAGGAGGACCTGCAGTCACTGTGTTTAAAGTGGACATGAAGCACTAACTGTATTAGGCTTAATATAAATCATGGACACCTACGTAGTAAAGCTATCAATAAAACTAACTGTGTGAATGCTGAAAGGCATTCACACTATTGAGTTCATATCTGTATTCTTTATTTTTCATTTTCAAGTTGCTTTTGTTTGGTATTTTTTGCCAATGAAATACCACAACTTTTGTGCTACTTTTACTGTTCAAATTGTAAAATATTCTGCTATTTCTGGTAATGCTGGGTACATCTTTTAGTGTATATGACCTTTATAATTTTTAAAATATTGACCTTTTTTATGACTTTCTGCACCATAAAAATGAATGGAAAACATCAAATACTCTGCTAAAACTTGCTTGTTTTTGAAGCTTAAATACTTACGCATACGTTCACGTACAAACACCACTCCAACTTTAAAATGTTCTCCAGTTATTGGGTTATTACTGTATATTTCAACTTTTTTCACATCTCTTAGCATTTTCCAAAAAATATCTTGTTAGGTTTTGGGTGCCATGATGAGGATTTTTCAAAAGATATGGAGCTCCGTTTGGAGTGTGTCACTCTAACTTTTTGAATCAGTTTTTCATGTCTGAAAAAAACTCTTCTTACTCGCTCAATTTTCACTCTGCCCACACAAATTATACATCAAAACAGAAGTGTTTTTGTAGGCTGTCAGAAAATGTGACTGTCTTTATTGTGGGAGTTACACATTTCTGGCAAATCGTCTGAAAGCAACAAAGTCTACCCACTTTCTATAGCAATACAATGGAAATGCTATTCTAAATCATTGCTGGAAGTCTCTAACAGGACAAGTTTTCGAATTGTCATATTGCCTAAACCATGTGATGTTTAGACATGAGCCTCCTGACCCTCATGATTCAAGATTTTTTTTTTTTTTTTTTTATATACCTTTTACCGGTGCCATGAATTATGTTTGTTCAGGGTACCAAATCTGTCCTCCTCAGAGGTTTCAAACTCTGCAAATGAAGCCTTTTTTGTCTCATTATGTGTCTTAGATAGATTAGCACAGAGACAGAGACATTGTTCACCAAAGGCTGCTGAGTCTTAAGGTGAAAAAACTGAGATTGATAGCCCACATACAAGTTATAAAATATTGTCTTCTCATCTATTTAGTTAGGGTATACTACAAGTCATATATATTTATTAATTTGTTCATTCAACACTTGAACATCCCCCATTGTGTTTTTAACCCCAAAATCCATTGTTCATTTTGTTTTTGACCAAAATAATAATAAAAAAAAAAAAAAACAACTATACTTCACTCTGACTGCTGAGTGTACCTGCCTCTACGACAGCAGACACAGATAGCTGTCCACTCCAGTGCCTGTATAGAACACCGCGCACGTTAAACCGTTTGGATAATGATCTTGTCATGTTTCTTATAAACTGTTATTATCACAAGGTTTTAGAGGTTTTAGACCTGAAGTAATTTACATTACCTGAACTCAGATCATTTCAAATCTGTTGATCACCTGGCCTCAGCGAAGTCACGCCCATATTTTCCCTAGGTGGAAAACTTCTACTTTAGCATACTCTCTCCTTGCTTCAGGTGTTCGGTAGTTGTTTCTGGGTCCTGGACTGTCTCTGACCATTCATCATACTTTTACAAGTGTAGCCACTCATCATTAAATCGTAATATTCTGGCACCTCGCGGGTTTACCTGCGTGACTATGATCAAAATGCGGAGCTGCTGCAGGTAACAGTCTCCGTTGAAACAGCGTTCAGGGTGATCTTCTTACCGTTTATGATGAGCAAGAACAGCAGCAACATCCCCATCCTGTAAAAATCACTAAATCCAGCACAAAGTCCCGATAAATCCTCTGCTGACCGAACGATCCGACACCTGAACACACCTGCAGCTACTGCTAACACACAAAGGAGCGGTTACTTTCTGTTTTACAGGGAGCATTCTGGGCCAGAGAGAGCGGATCCAGTTGACTCCGCCTCCATTACAACCAACTAGAAGTGGAAGCAGTGACGTTTTACTTTAGTGAAAAAGTCAAAGATGAGTGTTACATTACCGTTCATTTTGTGGGTTACTACAGAAAATTATACATTTATTGTTCTCACGTGTTATTTCAACTAACTGAGGACGTGTTGCCTGATAAGTATTTGTATCCTCTTGTAACTTTACTGTTTAAAGAGCTAACACCTCCAAAATATCAGGAGTAATAAGTCATTATAAGAAGTTTTTGTGAACTAAAAATCAAGAAGGAGGGATACTGTTTGTGTGCGATTTAGACAGCCCAGTGCGTGCTCCAACACAGGGGAACCATTCTGTTGGGGATACCTACCCTGGCACAACACTTGTGTGTCCCAGACTACTGTTTAGATCAGGTATGGGCAACTCCAGACCTCAAGGGCCGGTGTCCTGCAGGTTTTAGATATCAGACATTAGAATGGATGAAACGTAACAACTATGTACAAGATAGATATATTTATCTATTTATTTGTATATCTTTAAATATATTATTATATAGTGACAACAAGATTGGATCATAACGAGGAATCCTGGAACCAGACAAACCATGTTCAGGGACTAATCTGTCTAAGGCAGACGTGGTTGTAGTGGAAACCATTTACAACTTTCTGATCATTAACATCTTTGTAGAATGAGGTAGGATCAGGGTTGGACCAGTAATCTGGCATACTGGGTGTTTTCCTGGTCGGCCTAACGCACTTTTGAGCCACTGGGTCGCCTAATCAAATCTCTTAACGCCACTGGCCCCTCCCCTGCCTTTGCTGTGCGCTCTCTCAGTTTGTAGAAAAACTTTATTGTGGAAGAAGGAGTGAAAAGGTGGAGCCGGAAAGCTAAAAGAAAACAATAAAAAGAAACTAATAATGAGTCAAGTTAACCAACATAACTGCCGGGCTGCAGCACTGTGAACGGTAACAAAAGCAACAACTAGTAACCAGGCCTCACAGTCACTGCTGCTAGCACCAGCTGTGGGGAAGTGAGGAAGAGACAGAGGAATGTGGAATTCACATAGTAAAAAAATCGATGGAGAGACCCAATTAGTAGTGCTGTGTGATACCTATGCTTTTATCTTATAAAGTCATGTAGAGGAGAGTAGTTTGTCATAATACAACACAGAGAGACAATCATCAACCATCACTGCATGTTGTTAGCAAGAACCCACAGAGAACCCACAGAGGAAAACATGCAAACTCCACACATTAAAAACATAGACTGTGGATCCAGAGAGAAAAAAAAGAGAGAAAGACGGTTTCTTTGTAAAGAAAAAAAAAACAAGCTGTGATTTGAGCTGTGTGTTTGTTTCAAGTTGACCAGCAGCTGACTCCACCCAAAGGAAGTGACCTCACACCTGTTTTATTCATTGAAACAGGATGATGAAAAGCTGTGAGCGAGCGTTTTGAGATGTAAACACTCACTCAAGAAGAAAAAAACTGGATCAGACTAAAAGTTAGCCAGTTATTTTCACTTATTTAACCGGATGGCACATTTCAATAAAATCAATATGAAACAGTAGAAGATGGAAACCGACACACAAGAAAAGCCAGAGAAACAAAGACAAATCCAAACAATCCATCATACTGAGTCAATACTGAGGACTGTTCCTTTATTACGACCACTGAAGGCCACGCCCTTCAGGTCATGTGATCATGTGGTTCGTAGGAACGCTCCTCTTCCTCAGAGGATCCACCTGTGCTTCCTCTCCTCTCTCCTCCACCTGTTACAGTGAGGGAACCTCCTCCATGATGGAGGAGCTGCTGGAACCAGACCGTCAGACTGCTGAACACGTCATAGACACCTCAGCTTCACTACTGGAACTTCAACATTATGCACTCCATACTGTACAGTAATGCCACTGTTTTGCACATGTCTCAACTCTGTATATTTTTATATATTTTATTTATTGTTTACTCTATTTAATTTGTAAAATATGTGTACACACACACACACACACACACACACACACACACACACACGTAGAAAAATATTTAGTATGCACGTCCAGAAATGCATATACTATTATATATTGTACATATATTTATTAGTTTCAGATGTAGCCATTCTTGTATTTTGCTTGTTTTATATGTTATTGTATTTTGCACACCTCTGCTGCTTGTGAAGCTCGCACACAAGAATTTCACTCACATGTGCTGTACCAATGTACCTGCACATGTGATGTGACAATAAAAGTGATTTGATTTGATTTGAAAGTGCTGAGAGTTTCCTCCAGAGTGAGACCTCTGTGAGTCACATCTGTTGTTAATGTTCAGATGTGACTTAACGCTTATCAGCCCTGCACTCTTATCTGCAGCAACGCCCTGGCACATTGAGCTACTTTAGCACATAGTTAGCCTCCCCCATGGTAGAAACTCTCAAGCTTTCACCTGAAAGCCCGCAGTCTGTTAGTCCTGACCCTCTCAGACATCGTTCACACTCTCACAGGTAAAGTCAACGTCATGAGGTCGCTGTTTTCCGGGAATGAGTGAATTTGTGGCGCTGTGCTGTGACTGAGTGCAGATTAAACAGTTAAACTGAGCTCAGAGTTTCTTACCGCTCAGGAGGAGAAACAGCAGCATCTTCATCCTCCTTTAAAAACCACAGCAGCCACAAAGTCCGGTAACCCTGGATAAAGCAGAGCTCCCACACACGCCTCACTGTGGCTCCTGTAACTTTGTGTTTTGTATGTGAGGGAAACGCCCCGCCTTCCTCCAGCTGTAAGTACTGACAGCTGCTGCATTCAATACACCTCGGATTTACGGACTACATTCTAGAAAACGGGACAAACAGGATTTGTTTTGCTTCTCAGCACGTAGAACCATTCAAACACCACAGCATAAGAACACTTTTACTTTTATTTGTTTGTGCTTAACAGCTGTGCTTAACATGCTGTGTGTGCTCAGTGAGTCACACATATACAGCAGAGGCAGGCCTGATTCAGAGATTTACAGTTTAACTGCTCCTTACATTCACTGCTGCCGTCTTGGATTGTTAAGTAGGTCTTGGTGGGGCTGCTCTTACTTTCCTAATAGGAAATCCGAGTTTATGAGGAAGTTTCAGATTCAAATTCTTACTGGGGACTCTGAAATCCCGAATTCCTGCTGAACTCACCATTAGTTTTTAGTTTCAGTTTCGGCTGCTTGTCTCTGAAGCCCTGGGCCGTACACCTGGGCCCTGTTTCAGGAAGCCGGTTTAGTGGAAAAACTGAGTAAGTATACCCTGAGTTAACGAAAACTCTGGGTTTTCGGTTTCACAAAGCGAGTTTAGATTGATCCTGAGTGAGTCACTATGACGACACACGCCGTGAAGCTAACCTGCCCCCTAGCAGGTTTACTACAACTAACCCTGACTGTCCCCGCCTCTTTGTCGGAAACCTGACAGTAGGAAGTGTCAGACATGGCGTGCCCCTTCCTTGAAGAGCCAGTAGATGTTGAAGCCCAAATTCTCCGCAGAGCTCTCCGCCGGGAGAGAGTGATCAGAGCGCGTTTGGACATTTTATCATTTCCTGATGATTTTCTGTGTGAACGTTACCGTTTCTCAGCACAATCTATAATTTATTTGAATAACATCCTCAGGCCATATATTGCTCATGTGACACATCGCGGACATCCTCTCAGTTCATTACATATTATTTGTATTGCACTTCGGTTTTTTGCAAACGGGAGCTTTCTGTATAATATTGGTGATGCTGAGCACGTTTCCAAGGCTACCGTCTGTCGGGCAGTCAGGAATGTTACAGTTGCACTGAAACGTCTCCTGTACTCGTCTGTGGTGTTCCCCGGTCATAGACCCACAAGATTTATCAAAGAGGGATGCCACAAAATTGCAGGTAGCAGGATGAACAAAACTTAATTTATGATGTGGTGATATTTGAACTACTACTTAAATTTTACATTTATTTTCACGGTTCCTAGGCGTGATTGGCTGTACAGATGGCACTCACATTCCAATCATTGCTCCTTCAGTAAATGAAGGAGACTATGTGAACAGGAAGTCTTTCCACAGCATTAATGTACAGGTACATAGTTCCCTGTAGCATTTCAAACTAACAAATTATTTCATTATAGTAATGGATGCTAATTTGTGTTCTCTGCACTGTGAAGATCATATGTGATGCTGCCAACATTATCACAAATGTGGAAGCCAAGTGGCCAGGCTCTGTTCATGACTCACAAATTTTTTGTGAATGTACACTGAGCACAAAATTTGGACATGGTGAGTTGAAAATACTTTAAAATATATAAAGACTAATTGCTACAGGGACATTTGAACTGAAGTGTATCCTTCTGTCTTAGGAGAGTTCACTGGCTACTTGCTTGGTGATAGGGGGTATCCATGTTTACCCTATTTGCTTACCCCTTACCCTGACCCTGAACCGGGCCCACAGCAACGATATAATCTGGCTAATTGCAGGACAAGAGCCAGAGTTGAAATGACTATCGGAATGCTTAAGGCCCGGTTCCAGTGCCTTCAAAGACTCAGGGTCACCCCAGAAAGGGCATGTGACATTATTGTGGCATGTGTGATTCTTCACAACATTGCCACAATTAGAGGAGAACACTGTCCTTCTGAACCAAACATCAGCAGTGATCCAAACCATGAACATCCTGACCCTCCCACGGACATACAAGATGGAAGCGCAGTCAGAGACACCATATGTCACAATCATTTCTTTTGACCCATCACCTCAACATGTTGAAAGAAGAATAAACAGATTTTTTGTTCAACTGGCTTTATTGGTCGCCTGTGTTTCCTGTACACAAAGTATTAATAAGTATATTATTATGTTGTTCAAACACTGAAATAATTCGTCCATCTCTGACCACTTCACCCACCCTTAACTGATGTTCCAGCAGTAAAATCTCAATCTTGGTCTTTTGGATCTGCTGCTTGAAGTGTTCCAAATCCAAGTCGCATTTTTTTATTTTCTTGATCAAATAGGTTTTGTACAGGGAGCTATTGAAACACAGTAAATAGCATTGACATTCATAGTACATGCCGACTTAGGTTGGTTGTAAATCAGTGCTGAACATCTTACTGAGGAAAGGTTTGTTGGAGAAGTGGCTGGACCCTCTTCCACTTCATTTCATCACTCTGTTAGAGACATAGAAAGTCCATGGTTTTATTATAGTACCACATTTTATTCAATTGTTATATTTTCCATTGTAAGATGTAAACCTCATAAAGTGTCTCTGTTGCTTCCTCCTCTGTAACAGCTGTCAATGTTTCTTCATTATTTTCCTGTAGTAAAGAAATAAACAACATTGCTGTTCTACTGTAAACTCATATAATCTGTGGAGTATTACTCACAACTGCATGTTGGTCTGGCTCAACAGGAGGCTGCACCAGATGCAGTACACCATCACCATCAACTGATAGAATATGAGGTTTATACAGGTCACTTATAACTTACAAGGGACAAATGGCAATTAACAAACATATACCAATCACCTTACACTTCATTGTCATTATGCTCTCAGAGACAACCAAGACTGAGGGAAGGCAAAATCAGTAGGAAAATAACTTCACTACAAAATAATTCATTATGGTAAAGAGTTTATCAAATGAATGAGTAGCACTGCAAAGGTGACTGTGAAGAAAGGATGTATGCACATCATGTATTATTTTGAATTTACCCCCTATGTAGGCACTTGTGTCTTGCGGGGTTATTGACTCAGAGGATGTCCCCGCAGAGATGCCTTCGGCCACAGGGCGCCCACTGTTTTGGCTGAGGGCCAACTGCTCAGCCTCTGTGAGTGGTGGTGGTGGAGGACCCCCACCTGTTTTTCGGGCCTCCGCTTTTTTTCTGTTGGCTATAACGGGTCACATTTGAGCATACAGAGTAAGCAAATATGTACTTGTAATGTGCTCAGATAATTTCAATAAGTGCTTACAGAAAGAAAATTAATGTAGCCTCTAACTGCAATTGATTTACATGGGACAAACAGACCAAGCACTATGGCTCATAATACAATTACACCTTACCTGTTTGGACTATATTTTTATATTTCATTTTTACTTGCTGCCAGGCACGTTTGGGGCCTGTTGGGTTGCACCTGCGCTCACATCACATCACAAAATAAAATGTATAAAATAACAAATAAAATAAAATAAATAACGTGTTAAATGGGTGGAAATCCCTCGATCAATGTTTAAATTAACACTCACGCATTGACTCTGTCGGCTTTGTTTTGCTATGCATGCTCCCTTTCTTTTGCAGCTGAGGCTGTGTTACTTTTTTTCCGCGGAATTTGCATGTTATCGGCATATGCTGCCATCAGAATTTCGGCCTCAAGCGCTGTAAAATACATTGACCGCGCCTTCTTTCCCTCCGTCTCCATGGTGACTCGCTTAATCTGTGCTCCACTAATCAGGGCTTTATGTATCCTCGTGCGCGCGCTTAACTTGGGGTTAAAGCAACTCCGCGTTGATTGAACTAATTGTTATCAGCCTTTCTGAAACCGAATATTCCGAGTTGGACAGTTCGGGGTTACTCAACCCTGAGTATCGTTTTTCACTCTGAGTTTTCTAAACCGGCTTCCTGAAATAGGGCCCCTGGTTTCTCAATTCTCAAATACTAGAGTCCGGACTCGCGTTCTCGCCAGTCCGGACTTCGTAAGTTTACATGTGTTACGAGTTCAAATTGGGGATGGACACAAGAGGAAAAACCACAATAACAACACTGGTCTGGCCGGGTTGAGTCAAACGATGATTTTAATGCACACACGCGTGGGAGATGGACACTGTATGCAGACAGCCTCAGATCTCAAAATGGTGGAGCATTGCTCAAACTCTTATAGCCTCTGGTGCCTCCACCTTATCATAAAAAGCCTAAACACACTCAAAAGCCTAAACACTCACATGCTTTTCTCTCACACGGCGCCTAAGCTACGACCTTGGCTCCCTGTTTATCTGCTCCTGCTGAGATGGGGCAGAAAACTCCAGCATGTTCTCTTCTAATCAGACAAATAAGACAATAACTCTCTGCGAACAGTATTTCTTATAACTCAGCAGTATAATGCATCATAAAACAATGTCATTCATTCACAACAAGTCAGCAGTTTAATGTAATGCAAATCAGTTTAACTAATGCAATAGTTATCAGCTTCTTCTAATTCAGGAGAATAATGCAAACTAAAACTACATAATAATTCACAATCTTTAATTAGGGGTATAACATGGCATTAAATAATATTATAATCTAACAATTCCCCCTGATGAGCTCATTAGAATAATGAGCTCACCTACACCCTATAATCCAGTGTGGCCGGGTTCATCTCTTCTCACTCCTGAGGTCCTTTGTCCCCCTGAGGGGCGAACCATATGTGGGATGACCTCTGTGTTTGCGCAATTCAGATGCAAGAAAAACTATGATTCCAACAGTAGCAGGTCCAGATGACACTCCCCTTGTCTCCCACAGCTTTATTTGGTGCTACCTTATACCCTTCAGACGCACTCAGACTAAAACCTCTGTCAAAGAGCTTTTAGCCTTTATTTTATTGCTGCAGCTACCAGTGTCGTCCAGTTGGGTGATCCTCTGCTCTTCTTTCTTCAACCTTAGGGGTTAGACAACCCTTCAGTCGTGGCACAGATCAGGGGATTATTCTGCCCCGATTTCAAACAACGATCTGTGTATCCTCCAGAAAAAGGAACAGGAAGGTGTCCCCCTTTTTTGCCCAAAAGCCTCTCGAACTTCGTTGGTCTGGTGTTCCCGGATTTCCGCCAACCCCTTCATGGTTATTGCTGTGTTTATGGGATCCATCCTTTTGTGGTGACTAGCTGGAGCCCAAACACGATGACCCTTGGACCCAGTTGATGTCTCGGCAGTCACTGTGTCTGTCTCTGCTGCGAAGGATCCTCGCATATCTGTGACCTCGTCTGGTGTCTGTTCCTTTCTCTGTAAGAGACAGAAAACCAAAACACCTCTCTTCCTAACCCTAATAATCTAATGTTGTTATCTATTGACCTTCTAGTGATTCAGAATTGGTCTAAAACATTCAGAATGTCCCAGGGACTTATTCTAATCATATCCTATGTGTGTGTAAGCGTGTTTGCATTTAGCCCTCTGCACTCAAAGTCAATACCTGCAATATATCAGTCCGGACAATCACGCCGAACGAAGCTTATGACCTTCAAAAGACCAGGTGCCAACTCGTTATAAGCACATTTGCAAGGTGTGTCTGAAAATTATTGAAACCCCTCTTTTTAACAAAAGACAAAGAAATTAACAAATCTTCTAAACGCTATCCAGTTCATTTCAATGAGTAATGATTAAACATGAAAGTGATAGTTTATGCTTTTTCACTGATTCTCTAAAAGGTCCGTCTTCTCGGACCGCTATTAGCTTAAGCTTTACCATTCCTAGGGTATTAAAGACACAAATGAAGTTATAAAATGTTCAAATAATCCTTGTTTGATGTTAAAGCTCAACTTTCCCCCCCTTTTTTGACACATTCCAATGTGTCAAATCAACGGAGCTAGAACATTCAAAAAAGTTAGGCAGCTACAAAGTTTCCCAGACTCTTAAGGTGATCTGCGTGTAATGTTCTGACTCAGGTATTTAATATTTTAATAAATGTCATTTAATCAACTACCACTACTTAAGCTTAGCAAAAGACATAATTGAATAAAAGATCACAAAGAATAATATGATATCAGTGGTGTGTAAGCGCGTGCGGCCTTCTTTGCTCCAAGTCACTCAAATCCATAGATCAGCCAAACATCGCGCTGACTGTAGCTTTTAACCCTTATTAGCTTGAGCACAACTCTATAATGAGCAACAAACTGCAATATGTATAAAGATAATCATAGTTACACCTGCAAAGAAAGATTATATGATTATCCTAACACCTGTAAATAAAAGATCAACCTGAGGTTATAGCAATCACTGGAACGCAAATGTTAGTATAATATCAAAAACTTCAATTAGATGATGATCAATGCAATGCTTAGTACTTGATTCTGATACAATAATAATGCCGATGTGAAAATAACAGTAAAACACCCCCTTTTTTCCCGTTTAATTTGACACATAAACGTTTATAGATGGCTCTCTTAAATTTGACCTTCCCCTGGTTTCTCCCTCCCTGACCACAGCAGGGGAAACTCTGTTTAGATTCAGCCATGAATGCAGCTCACCTGATTCATCACTGAGCTCCACCATCACTGGCGTCTGACAGGGTGGCGCTGCATATTCTTCCTTTAATGGGTCTATTTTCAATCTGTTAATTAGATTACTTAAACATGAAGCAGACTACGTCCACCACAAGTCAATACCGCTGTAGATGTGGCCAATCATCAATCTATTACCAATTAATAACAACAGATAGCTTTTATTTTATGTATGCTCTTAATCAACCACTCACCCAGAGGATCTTCAATCCCAGGAAATTCCTTCTCCTCTTAAATGAGTCTGTCCTCCTTCCATGCCCTGGTAACTGGTCCATCCAGAGCCATCTGATCTCAAAATATGCATACAACAAGCCAAACCACACCTTGGTCACACCAACCCTTTTCCGCCCTGAAGATGTCCAATGCCATCTTAGTCTGGACTGTCAAAGGTGACTTTAACGCTGACTGTTCTGACAATCCATTTTATAACGTTTCCTGGTCAGATTTGCCAATCTCTGCACCAGGGTTTTAAACGTTTCGCCATTTCCATTAGTTGTTTTTTTTTTATTTAGTTTCGACTCCAGATTTTCAATTTTTACCAGTTGTAATTAGTTTTTACCAATTCTTTGCTAGTTTAGTCTAGTTTTTATTTTCTGAAAATCCTTAGTTTTCAGCTTAGTTTAGATTAGTGCCATTTATAGTTTTAGTTTTGTTTTGCAAAAATTAAGTGTCACCAAATCCCAGCTCCATTATATCAATCATGCTCTTCTGCTTATCCTTGGGTATTAAGATTATTAGCTCTTGCTACACCAGGCGTTCCTAATTTTGGTTCAAGTGAATTAATAGACCTTTTGAAGGCGATTGTTTCACACATTTATTTAGATGTCCCAGTCCTGTTGTCTCGGGATGCATCACGCTGCCTTATCTGGGGTTAGCTGTTCTCTGGGGATGCGGGTTGAGTGGGGGAGCTCTTCAAGGAGGGGGAGTGTACTCCCCCTGATGAGCTCTTCAAGTGCACTTTAAGGTTTGTGGGATTTTTTTAGTTTTATAAATATCCCTCATAACCCCCTGATGACCCAGTAATTCATTTTTGCGCACTGCAGTACACATTTAGTTTTTGCTTGTAGCTCTCATACTCTACTTGCCACTCCTCTAAGTCCTGATGTTTCTTAGAGAGGACAACAGTACCTTTAACCTTATATCACATGCGTGGGGGTATGGCCTTGCCAATTGTTTTTTGTTTTTTTTTTCCCCCACCTTTTCAAAATGGCTGGCGTGCCCACCAGCACATTTTTGGAAGAAAAAAAGGTAAGCTTGATATTTACATTTAAAATGTTTTGTTAAACTCAGATTTTTATTTTATTCAAAAATAAACATCTAGTAAACAATTTGAGGGGTCTTTAAGAATTAGGCTTATTGAGTTTCACAGAGAACATGACTAATTTATTAATGTGTATTCTAGTGCACGTCGGGACTTTGTACTTATATTTATTTCACTTTTTCCTAATAGACAACTCTTTAACAAAGGCAGAGAGAATTCTTCACAAAATAACTGAGCGAGATTCAAGCATAGTTTTTTTTTTTTTTTGAAAATAATGAGAGTCATGTGAGCCAAATAGGAGAGGGTGAGACCCCAGTAAGAACTACACAAAGATTATCGAGATGCAGTGGCAGGTGTAATAGAGAAAAATGGAATTTTTGATTTTAAGTTAAAAATAGAATCTGGGTGAAATGCAGAAATGTTTTCCACTAAAGTAAAAATAAGAGTCGCAATTATAGATGAATCCATGGCCCCTAATTGTTTCTACAAGATCACGTCGTTGCTGAAAGTTATCAGTGATCTCAATATGCGAAAAGGATTCACCGTATCTGGAGTTCAAGCTCCTCTTGACTGAGAAACCTGGGACAAACGTGGACATGACCTGAATAATATCAGTAATGAAGAGTTCTCTCCAAAACTCAAGAAAAAGCTTGCCTGAAATGGTTAACAGTCCAAGGCATTTCAATTATAGAGTGGTTGGGTGTAACAATGAAACAGATGTGAGATGAGGGATAAAGGATAAAGGATAAAATGCAGTTTCAAAGCAAATCAATTCATTTTCAAAATATAAAATTCAATTTCAATTTAGTGATGATCATTTTCAAACCATAAATTCAATTTCAAATTAGACTAATTCAAATTCAGTTTTCAAAAGCATTTATTCAAGTTGCAATTCAGATTCAATCTGAGCAATTCAAATGCAAATTGAACTTATTCAAATTCAGTTTCTGATGGCACAGATTTCTGCCCATACACAGTGCCCAGCTGGATCGGAGCAGTGTCTTTCTGCCACTTTGACCGTGTCTGCAGTGTAGGCAGGTAGTGGCGTATGAACTGTGTCCAGAAGCGATCGGATAACACCTGAAAGGTCCTCCATGATCGTCGTCCAATGAGCTCTGAGTCGTGGTATATCACTTGGGGTAGGGAAGGGTCTAGCCGCCCCATCAGCAACAAATTTGGGGTAATGGGGTCTGGGTCAGCCACGTCTGATGACACGTACCCCAAAGGTTTCGAGTTGAGTATTCCCTCGATCTCGATCAACACTGTTTGGAGTATTTCCTCTTTTACAGCCTGCGAGCCCAATGTGGAGGCCAGAGCTGCCTTTATGGACCTGATCTCTCGCTCCCAGGATCCTCCAAAGTGGGGAGAACTGGGAGGGTTAAATCGAAACTTGATCTGCTGCTCTGCTAACTTGCTTTGTAAAGAGGGATGCAGGGCTTTGAAAGTTTCCTGGAGCTCCCGATCCCCACCTCGGAAATTTGTTCCCTGGTCACACAGTATCTCAGCTGGTTTCCCACGGCGAGAGACAAATCTTCTTAATGCCATTAGAAATGAGTCGGTGTTGATACTAGACAACACCTCAATATGAATGGCACGAGTTGTCAAGCACTTGAAGAGCAGGCCCCAGCGTTTTTCATTTCTCCGACCAACTTTCACCTGCATTGGCCCAAAGCAGTCGATGCCTGTTGAGAAGAAGGCTGGCTGATGTAATCGTAGGCGTGCAAGGGGAAGGTCAGCCATCTTTGGGTTGGCAGGTTGGGCTCTCCATTTTTGGCACTCAGGGCAGGAGCGCTGTTCACTTCTTACGGCTTCACGGCCGCGAAGAATCCAGTATTTCCTTCTCAACTCTGCAAACAATCTCTCTGCTCCTGGGTGTTTCAAATCACTGTCAGCCTGTCGGATGAGTAGTCTGGTGACTGGATGTTTAGGGTCCAATACTACTGGATGTATCACAGCAGCTTCCAAATCATGGCATCGTCTGAGACGACCACCTACTCTTATGAGTTGAAGCGACTTATCAAATTCCGGGTCTAGGCAAAACAGACGGCTGGATGAGAGAACTGGTTTCCCAGTGGTCAGGCACTGGATCTCATCAGGGAAACTGTCTTTCTGAGCAGCTCTCAGCAGAATAAGCTCAGCCTCCTTGTAGTTCTCTGATGTGAGATTGTCACCAGCCGCCCCGTGAAGGCACCTGGCTGTTTCTTCCAAAAGCTTGCTAAAACTGGTAAACTGCTATGCATCAGGCAGGGAGATAGAGTCAGTAGACACAGCTAAGCAAGTTATTGGTTTACGCTGCTCCTCAGCAAAGTCTGTACATGGTGTGGCTGGGTGCTCTGGCCACTGGTCTCGATGTAGCTGCAGAAACGGGGGCCCACATGCCCACCGGGACTGGACTGTGAGGTCTTGTAGCCTTTTACCCCTAGTTAGATCATCTGCCGGATTGTCATATGTTGTCACATAACGCCAAGACTGGCTGTCTGTCAGTTCCTGGATTTCAGCTATCCGAGTTCCGAGCTAGCAAGTTGAGCTCCAGTCAAGGCTGCACATAGTTCCAGACGTGGCATGGACATCTGCCGTTTAGGGGCCACCCTAGAGCGGGCAGTCAGGAAAGCAACTTCCACCTTTCCAGCAGCATCTTCCGTCCGTAGGTAGGCAACGCTTCCATATGCCTGTTGAGATGCATCGCAGAAGATGTGCAACTCACGCCTACTGTCAGATTTGTCCAGCTCTGGGCTTACATAACAACGTTGTAGACTAATGTCGTCCAGATGCTGTAGCTCACCCTCCCATTCGTTCCATGCCGAGAGCAGGTCACTTGGTAACAGGGGGTCATCCCACTCACGCTTTTTGTCCCACAGCTGCTGGACTAGTACCTTCGCCCTCGTTGTGAAGGGGACGAGAAACCCTAGTGGGTCATACTGACTCGCCAGAACCCGGTAGATGTTTCTCATGGTAGGAGGATTCCTCTCCAACTGCATGGACTTGTAGTGCAGAGTGTCAGAGCAGCACAACCAGCGCAAACCTAGAGCAGGTTCTTGAGGGTCCATATCAGTTTGATTCAGCCACTGTACGCTGCTCTCCGATCTTATTTCCTTTGGTAGATGGTTGATGAGATCTGGGGTGCTGCTGGCCCACTGTCTGAGCTCAAATCCTCCCTCCGATAATAGTGACCGTAGTTTGTCCACAACCTCTGTGGCCACATCTGGAGAAGAGAAGCTCTGTAACCAGTTGTCAACATAAAAATTCTTCTCAATGGAGTCACGCACGTCATCTCCCTGGTCACTGTGGTCATGGACGTGTCGCTGGAGTGCATAAATTGCACAGCACGGTGAGCATGTTGTCCCAAAGGGGAGCACCTGCCATTCATACACCTTGGGATGGGTGTCTCTTTGCAGATCGCGCCAGAGGAAACGTAGTAGTGGCCGGTCCTCAGGCAGTAGTCTCACCTGGTGGAACATCCCCTTGATATCACTGCTAACTGCGATGGAGCGTTCTCTGAAGCGTAGCAGCACACCAAGAAGAGAGGCCCCCAGGTTCGGGCCTGGTAAAAGCAGCTCGTTGAGGTTCTGATCCCTATAGGTGAATGAGCAATTAAACACCACACGGTTCTTTCCGTTGTGTGTCACCATGTGGTGGGGGATGAACCATGATTTCTCTGACATAGCCTGCTGCTATCAACTTTGCCATCTCCGCTTGATAAGCTTTAGCCTTCTCTGGGTCTCGACTGAGTCGCTTCTCCGTGCCACGTAGATTGGGGAGTACTGCTTCAGGTGGCACCCGGAGTGTAGGCATATCACTGACACGCAGAAGGGGAGTTGAACATCTGTTTACTCCCTCGACATTCAGTCTTGTCGTCTTTGCCTCCAAAAGCCTCATAGCTTGCTCTTCCCTCCGAGACTGTGTCACTAGTTTCTCACTTCGATATGGGAGAGTGTCGAGTTGCAAAAGCCTCTCTACTTGACTATGAAGCTCTGATTGAGGAGAGGCAGTTGAGAGGAAGAGGCACTGTTGCGGTTGAGCAGAGTGCTTAAGGGAGGGGATTGGTCCCTGTAGTACCCAACCAAGTCTAGTCCTGACTGCAGCTGGTCCTCCAGGTAAGCCTAGGCGCACAGGTTTGATGGGCGTTACTAGGTGAGGACAGTCAGAGCCGATCAGAAGGAGTGGCTGGGCATTTGTGAAGGGCTGCAAGGGAAGCCTTCTCTATTGTCTATATTTCTGTTGAAGTGCCTTCACAGGGTATGAATGTTCAGCCAAGCCTAGGTCATCTGCTGTGAAGGCTCTCTCAATGGTGAATGTTCTGGATGGTTGGCTGGCAGGGGAGACTTTGACTGTCACTGATGCGCCATGCAAGGTTCTCAATCCTTGTCTCACCGTACGTAGAGTAAGACTCTCTGCCGTTCCCTGTAACTGCAGTCTTTGAGTGGCCTCAGGGAGAAGGATCGTCCTCTCAGATCCATCATCCAATATGGCGAATGTCTCCAGGGTGTGCTCATCGTTCTGCAGCAGCACTTTGGTTATCTTCAGAAGTACTTGGCTACAGCCAGCACGCCGGTCTACATAAAGTACCTCAGTAGATGGTTTACTCCCCAGCTCAGCGACGTGTTCCATTGGTGGATTGGGTGCAGCAGGTCTGAGATTCACTTCATGCAGGGCCTATAGGTGTTTTCCCCTGCATGTCTTACACTGCACTTTAAGTCGACACTGAGCGGCCTGGTGGTGCCGCCCACAACGCCAGCAGCGATTGTTGGACTTAATCCAAGTTGATTTCTGCTCCTTAGTCAGCATCTTGAAGTTGACACATTGATCTAGGAAGTGCAGAGTGTTATTACAATATGGACAATAAGCTGTGTGCTTGTCTTGGACCTCAGAAGTGGAAGTGTTAGGTGTGGCTGTGTGCGGACAGGGATAGGACCCAAGGTGCAGACTCAGGAGACAGAACTTAAACCAAAACAGCTTTAATGCTGAACGCAAACATAACATAACTGGAACAAAACTCAAAATAAACTAACACCGGTGGATGGGCAAAACACACAGCAAAATAAACGGTAGATCGCGACACGGACACAGAGAAACACAGGGCTTAAATACACAGAAGGAGCAATCAGGGAATGAATAACAGGAGGGAAACACAGCTGGGGCAAATCAGAACTGACGAGACAAAAGGAAGCGTAAACTGAACACACTGAGATAAGACAGAGACCTTCAAAGTCAAACAGGAAACACATAACACAGACTCACATGCAGGCACTACAGAGGGAACAGAGACGTGGGACCAGGGCAGACACAAACACTGACTGAACACGGGGATATAGGAACTAAGGATACACAGAGACGCGAACTAGACAAGGGGATACAGGTGATAGGGGAGACAGAGCAACTAAAGAAGACAGAGACATAAACCATAAGACAGAACTCAAAGAAACCAAAGACTAAAAAGTATAAATAATATAATAAACTCAAATACCCTGGGTCAACGACCCAGGCATCCTAACAGTACCCCCCCCCCCCCCCCCCCCCCCTTAAGGGCTGGCTTCCAGACAGCCCAAACCAAAACACCAAAACAAAAAAAACAAAAAACAACCCAACCAGGACGGGCGGCGGGGGAAACAGGATGGAGGGCTCGAAACAAAACCAAACAAGGAGCCAGAAACAAACAAAAAAAAAGAACAAACAATGGAGCCCGGAAAGCAACAGAACAAAAAAACAGGCTCACGACAGGCGCAGGCGGCCAGGAAAAACAGTTCACAAAAAGTTCAGGGGGCCGACCCGGAGGCTGACAGCACAACAGTCCAAACCCGGGCAGTTCAGGGGGGCGGCCCGGAGGCTGACGGCCCAAGAGCCCAGAAAACAGTTCAGGGGGCCGGGCAGGCAGGAGACACCGGCGGCGACGGAGTAGGTCAGGAGGCCGACCGGGCGGGAGGCACCGGCGTAGTTCAGGGGACCGTCCATGACGGCGGCGTAGTTCAGGGGGCCGTCCATGACGGCGGCGTAGTTCAGGGGGCCGTCCATGACGGCGGCGTAGTTCAGAGGGCTGTCCATGACGGCAACGACGTCCAGTCATCGGCCGGACAGGACAGGCAGGCCGGACAGGATGTGCAGGACGAGCAGGCCGGACAGGATGTGCAGGACGAGCAGGCCGGACAGGACGAGCAGGCCGGGCAGGACAGGCAGGCCGGACAGGACGAGCAGGCCGGGCAGGACAGGCAGGCCGGACAGGATGTGCAGGCCGGACAGGATGTGCAGGACGAGCAGGCCGGACAGGACGAGCAGGCCGGACAGGACGAGCAGGAACAGACAGCATGGAGACCTCAGGAGCAGACGAAGCTGAACACTCGGAGACTGGACCAGGCGAAGCTGAACACTCGGAGACTGGACCAGGCGGAGCTGCAGAGGCTGAATCCGGACCAGGGGGAGCTGCAGAGGCTGAGGCCGGACCAGGCGGAGCTGCAGAGGCTGAGGCCGGACCAGGCGGAGCTGCAGACTCGGAGGCCGAAGCTGGACCAGGCGGAGGCGAAGCAGGAACAGAGGCCGAAGCTGGACCAGGCGGAGGCGAAGCAGGAACAGAGGCCGAGGCTGAAGCCGGACCAGGCGAAGCACAGGCTGAGGCTGAAGCTGGACCAGGCGGAGGCGAAGCAGGAACAGAGGCCGAGGCTGAAGCCGGACAAGGCGAAGCAGAAGCAGAAGCCGAAGCTGAAGCCGGACAAGGCGAAGCAGAAGCCGAGGCAGAGGCTGGACCAGGCGTAGCAGAGGCAGAGGCTGGACCAGGCGTAGCAGAGGCAGAGGCTAATGGCGGCTGAACAGGCTCCTCGGGCCCTCCAGCTGACGTGGCAGAAGGCTGAACAGGCTCCTCGGGCCCTCCAGCTGACGTGGCAGAAGGCTGAACGGGCTCCTCGGGCCCTCCAGCTGACGTGGCGTGAGGCTGAACGGGCTCCTCGGGCCCTTCAGCTGACGAGGCGTGAGGCTGAACGGGCTCCTCGGGCCCTCCAGCGGAGACAGGTGGCTGAAGCGATTCCTCGGACCCTCCAGCGGAGACAGGTGGCTGAAGCCATTCCTCGGACCCTCCAGCGGAGACAGGTGGCTGAAGCCATTCCTCGGACCCTCCAGCGGAGACAGGTGGCTGAAGCGATTCCTCGGACCCTCCAGCGGAGACAAGTGGCTGAAGCGGTTCCTCGGACCCTCCAGCGGAGACAGGTGGCTGAAGCGATTCCTCGGACCCTCCAGCGGAGACAGGTGGCTGAAGCGATTCCTCGGACCCTCCAGCGGAGACAGGTGGCTGAAGCGGTTCCTCAGACCCTCCAGCGGAGACAGGAAGCTGAACGGGCCCCTCGGACCCTCCAGCGGATACAGGAAGCTGAACGGATGACCGAGGAGAGGAGCGACGGTGGCGTCGCTTCCTTTTAGATGAGGGAACAGGAACCGGTGGAGAAACGGAGACCTCCTCCTCATCCTCCGACCACACAGCTGCCAGGAAAAAGGCAGGCGAACGGACAGGCGAACAAGGTCCCAGCTGGCGTGAGGAAGGGGAGGAAGCCTGCAGTGGCGATGAAGCAGAGTGTGCGTTGTCCTGCGGCAGCGGTGGGGAAGATGTAGTGAGGGAGAGAGCAAGCTCACTAGCCCTGACTTGCTCTCTCCAGGCAGTAATGGTGTTGTCCAACTTAGTGTCCTTAGCAAACTGGCTAAGCCGGGGGTTAAAGCGAATGATGGCCTCCACCGCACTCAGCCCCACTGCCATGGTCCTCAAATCAGGGGACTGGGTGATGCGGTCAAGCAGGCTCACCATCCGCTCCATCTCAGTGTTGTACTCCGAGGAAAAAGAGTCTGCGGGGTCCATGTTCTGGTCGCGATCTTCTGTTAGGTGTGGCTGTGTGCGGACAGGGATAGGACCCAAGGTGCAGACTCAGGAGACAGAACTTAAACCAAAACAGCTTTAATGCTGAACGCAAACATAACATAACTGGAACAAAACTCAAAATAAACTAACACCGGTGGATGGGCAAAACACACAGCAAAATAAACGGTAGATCGCGACACGGACACAGAGAAACACAGGGCTTAAATACACAGAAGGAGCAATCAGGGAATGAATAACAGGAGGGAAACACAGCTGGGGCAAATCAGAACTGACGAGACAAAAGGAAGCGTAAACTGAACACACATAAGACAGAGACCTTCAAAGTAAAACAGGAAACGCATAACACAGACTCACATGCAGGCACTACAGAGGGAACAGAGACGTGGGACCAGGGCAGACACAAACACTGACTGAACACGGGGATATAGGAACTAAGGATACACAGAGACGCGAACTAGACAAGGGGATACAGGTGATAGGGGAGACAGAGCAACTAAAGAAGACAGAGACATAAACCATAAGACAGAACTCAAAGAAACCAAAGACTAAAAAGTATAAATAATATAATAAACTCAAATACCCTGGGTCAACGACCCAGGCATCCTAACAGGAAGGGGTTGTGGCTGAGGACCTTTGGGGGGCAGTGTTGTGTGTTGCACCATGCAGCACGGTGGTAGTCCCTTTGGTGGCTCGTTTATCTCTTTTCATGCTGCTCCTGTCTCTCGAGCTCTCCTCTACCTTCTCTGTGTGACCTCCGCCCTCTTGAATGACCAGCTCATACTCCAGCCACTCTGCAAAGTCTCTCAATGATGGTATTCCATCTTTCTGTGGGTAAAGGTAACGGCGGAAAGCAGCACGTAGGTCTTGGGGTAGCTTTCGTGTCAGTCTAGCAACATGAGACCCGCATTGCAGCTCTATGTGTCCATCTTCCCCAAGTTGCTCTAACATGCCGACCAGAGCACGGACTCTCAGTGCAAACCTTCTGAATCCAGTTGTGTCACCTGGGCGGATGCTGGGCTCATCCATAAGCTCTGCTATCCTCTGCAGTGACAGCTGGTGCGGCTGACCGTAATGTTTAATGAGCGAGGCCATCGTGTCAGAGTAGGGGTGAGGTGAGTTACTGTAGGAGTAAGCAATTAAAAGAGCTTTCTCAAATATAAGGTGGTCACATAAGACCTGATATTTGAACCTCTCCGTTGCATCAAAGGGGAGAATATTGTCTAGGGCAAGCCTTAATCTAGCAAACTACCTGGGATCACCCTGCGTGAACTCTGGGATGGAGGGCGATGGTCCTCTGTAGGTCTTCTCCTTTACACCTATGGCTGTAGTGGGAGCCAACACTTGTTCTGGGGGGAGCATGTTCGCGTCGAAACTAGGTCCAGCTAGTGATTGAGATAAGGGAGTGGACTGTGGCGCACGAGGCTGAAACTCAGGAGCTTCAGTGGCTGAGGGATGCTGTAACTGTAGCTCTTGTAAGCGTTGGCTAAGCTTTTGTGCAACGGCTGGTAGCGGTGGAGGTGGAACAGACTGTACCTCTGGTAGATCAGGATGATCTCTCGGGAGAAAAACTGGAGGTGGTGGTACTGGCCATTCTTCAGCTGCATCCTGTGTGTAGGATATATTGTGCTGCTCTGGTCTCAGGGGAAACGGCTGTGTAGTTAGAGGTGTGGAGATCCAAGTGTTATCAGCTGAAATGTAGCCCCCTGGTTGCTGGGCAGAATGATTTGTTATGATGATTTCTGATATGAGGTTCAGTTCTACGGTGGTGATCGCAGGGTGTGCACAGGTCAAGTGCCAGTATGACCCTCCAGAAAATAACGAGGACAGGGGATGATCGTTCAGCTCTTTAATGGCAGATTTAGCGTGGGTGTGGGTATGTGTGTGTGGTTCAGTCTTATGGACGCACACTCTCATTGAACCCACATAAACTGCTCCCGAGCATAACTTGTGATTCACACTGCCTTCATGAACACCATTTTCCATCCTAGTCAAAACATTACTCACAAAACGGCCGCGCCCTCTAGTGGCGAGGCAGAAAACTGCATCACAGTCCTGCCTTCAGAACATATGGAGTTAAACATGAATCATTGTTTCAACAATATATTTATTGTTGTCATAAACAGACAAGAAGACAACAACAAACTGCTCCTCCCATTCAACACATGTCAGTCCATATCCCAGCAAACTAAATCATCTCCATTTACACATCAAATAGAAACATGAATCACTTGTAATGATTAGAAACTTGATAGAATTTCAAATCTAGTTTGGGGAGTCATTCAGTGAGAAACAGTGAAATGATTTTCCAAGTGAAAAGGTGGACAGCAGAAACAAAAAGAAACAGTGAGAACTAAAAGAGAAACAAAGAGCTTTGGAACAACGAGGCAGCAGGAGGACAGCTGCAGTTTAACAGCTTCAACTCACTGACAGGAAACAACATTAGAAACATCATCATCCTCAACTCATCTGCTGCACTGACACTGACACCTTCAACGGACACACCTTCACTTTACCAACAGTGCGAATGTATGGAAACATCCTGTGAGTGAAAGTGTGTGTGAAGGTGTGTATGTGTGTGTCAGTATCAGGATCAGAGAACGACAGCTTTCCTCTGTTCCAGTCCAGATTCACTCTGATCCTCTGGAGCTTCTTCTCTACTGAGAGAGCAGTTGATGGAGCTAATGGAGAGTGTGCTGAGTATTTATCTTGATAGAACCGTATTCTCCATAATCCAGACAGAGTCCTCTGCCATGACTCTGCTAACACACCCAGAACCCACCATGTACTGTCTCCAACATCAACATCCCAGCTGTGAGTCCCTGAGTTAAAGCCCTCAGAGCCCAGGACAGAGTAGGAATAATGAATCCTCTCTGGATTATCAGGAAGCTGCTGTCTCTCTCCTCCTCGTCTCACACTGGTCAGATCTTCAGACAGGATGAGGTCTGGGTTTGCAGTGTTTGGGTCCAGAATGAGAGGAGTGTAGGAGACCATGTCCTTCATGTTGTTCCAGATGTTGAAGGTCAGGTTGCCCAGGTGTTTGGCCTGGTCTGTCAGAGCTCCTGAGGGCAGCTGTGGATCATCCAGCAGGGGGCAGCGCTGGACTCTTTCCACTGCAGCCTTGTAGTTGTGCAGGAATGAGACGTCTTCAGCTCTCAGCTCCTCCTCTGTGGCTCTGACTGTGTCTGAAAGAGCTGCTATCTCTCTGCTCAGAGCCTCCATCTTCTCCTTCATCATCCCACTCTTCTGCTCCTCTTCCTCCCTCAGTGCAGCCAGCCTGGCCTCCTCTTCCTCTGCTAGAAACTGATGAAGCTTCTTAAACTGCTCCTTAATCTGCCTCTCTGTGTGTCGGGCCTGGACCTTAATGTGTTCTGCTGTTTGATCAAACTTCACTTGAACTTCTTCACAAACCTTTAACTTCTTCTTTAAGGGCTCCAGAGTTTCCTGAAGTTCCTTCTTGTGTTGTTGTGCAGCTTCATCGATGGGTCTGAATCTGTGATTGGTGTGTTTTTCTGAGTCTCTGCAGACGAGACACACTGGCTGCTGATGGTCCAGACAGAAGAGTTTGAGTTTCTCACAGTGCAGACTGCAGAGAGCCTCTGAAGCTCTCTGATCTCTCTCCTGTAAGAACGACTCACACAGGTTCTTTAAAGCTCGGTTTAAAGGTGGATCATAAACTGATCTTTTCTTACAAACTGGACACTCGTGTGTTGGTCTCTCTCTCCACCATCTCTTCAGACAGTCTTTACAGAAGCTGTGGCTACATGACAGAAGAACAGGACCTCTGAAGACCTCCTGACAGACCGGACAGCAGAGATCCTCCTCTGATCTGGAAGCCATTGAGTCTGTGAGTGAAGCTGAAAACAGCAGACAGGAAGTACAGTCAGTCCTGGCTCCCCTCCCTCCTCTACCACCTTCACTGAAACTTGCTTTGAGTCGTGTTTTTGCTCAAACTCACATTCAGTGTGTGGAGCGTCAGCAGCTTGAAGCAGCAGTGTTGGAGTTTTCCACTTTTCTCTCCTGTAGCTGGACTCACTCAGAGGAAGCTGCTAGTTTGGTCTTAGCTCAGTCTGATCGTCTGTGCGTCTCTCTTTTCTGAGGATGAAGAACTTCCTGTTTCCTGGTTTTGTTGCATGTAAGTGATGTGAGGGGAGGAGAACAATGTTGCTTTACCTGTAGCCTAGGTGTGCTTCATTCCAGAGTTAGACTTTCATCCTGCCAGCAGCTCAAAAGCTATAAAACAGGTTTTCCTCCATTCCAGCTGCACATGTCACAACATTACTCTTAATTTTAATTACTTTTGTAGAATCTATTTAGACTTTGAAGCAAAACTATCAGATTTCTCACATAACTAAAAGATTTAATTTATTTATCAGTAATCATCAGTGCACCTGACTCACCAATTTTGGGTAAAACACACTGCTAACCTCAGTAAGGGCCAGTCAAACACCCTTTACCTCAGGTCACAAATAAGTACAGTATTAAAGTTCTGTGAGTGATGAGACATTCTGTATGATTTTAGGATGGATTTCTTCATTTTAGCCCTGATTTTGATTTTGCTGTTTTTCCAAATCTTAGACATAATGGAGGATTTCGGAACATAAAACTTACCAGAAAGTGATTATCATCAACAGTTTGGTTGCTGATGTCATAGCTAAATTTAACCTAAAAAAGATGTGACACCATTTAAAAACTGCCAAAAAACTATGCTTGAGACTTGTGTCTTTTAGGGACTTTTCTAACACAAATATCTGCTTTAACTTAAATGAGGACCACGAATGTCCTTTGGAAACTGGTAAATACAATGAACTCTTTGACTAAACATCTGCTTGTGTTAAGGTACGCTTCATGATTTCAAGATTTATTTCTTTTCTCTTGGTGTTCCAGTCCAGTCTTGCTTTTTTCCTGTAAATAAACCTTTTTTTGAGTTTGCTTTGGGTCCAAACCTATGTGGAGCCTCTAGTCTGTGACAGATGATGGATCATGTACAAAAGACGGTTTGTCTCAGGTGAGCCAGATACAAAATCTAAGCATCACAATATTTTCACTACTCAGTCTACATCTCTAATATTTTATTTTGTTTTCCTCTAACACACGAGCACATTTTACAGCAAGTGCAGCAGTAAATGTATTGATGGTACATTTTACTGCACTTGTACATCTTGGAAGACTGTGTTGAATCAGCCTATGCATGACCTCTGTTACCTAAGCACTTCTCACCAGGGCCCCCAATGTTCTCAGTACTGCTAAATCCATTCACAACAAAATGCAGTAAAGTTGTATTTTTTTCTTGTTTGTTTTTTTTTTTAAATCTTTGTACGTGTTCATGAAATGATGGTAATCTACAGATAAGTGTGTAAAGCTTAGTCATTTGAGCTCACCGATTCAAAAATGTTTTAAAGCATTCATGATAACTTCATAAGAGCAGTCCTACTGTCAAATCATCAAGTGTATGAAGGCTTTCTTAAACATCATCAACCTTTTATGGAGACTTTTTGTACATCTTCATTTATGCTGTTTTTGTTCACCGTGTTCTGATCTTAAACTGGTTTATCCAGCAGATAAAAATAGTGTCATGGTCTGAGTGAGTCACAGTAATTTTCCACAGTCCCTGCTCTTGTCATCTAGGCAGAGTCTTCATCACTCCTAAGACTAATGAAGCCGGTTGTATTTAAGACCAGCCTTCGCCAGAATGTCTGCTAACCTACTGGTTCTCAATTGACTCTGTCTAAGACTTCATAGTTCATGTTCATTCATCCTAGGCTCATTCTTAGCTTTTGCACCTGTAAATATTGCTATCACAACATGACTGTAAATAACACTCTTGTTCACGTCATTCTTAGCAGAGACCTGAAAATTAAAAGAAAGCTGTTTTCTTGTTACACAATGGGTTTATTAAATAATTGTTATACCTGAATATGATTACATTTTTCTTTCACAAGTACCTGACTCTTTACTTCCACACTGGAATGATCATTTTTTATTGGAATTAAATAAAGTAAATGAAACAGACAAAAGAACAGAATTCAAAGATCAGAAACATTTCATATATGGAGTTAAACATGAATCATTGTTTCAACAACATATTTATTGTTGTCATAAACAGACAAGAAGACAACAACAAACTGCTCCTCCCATTCAACACATGTCAGTCCATATCCCAGCAAACTAAATCATCTCCATTTACACATCAAATAGAAACATGAATCACTTGTAATGATTAGAAACTTGATAGAATTTCAAATCTAGTTTGGGGAGTCATTCAGTGAGAAACAGTGAAATGATTTTCCATGTGAAAAGGTGGACAGCAGAAACAGAAAGAAACAGTGAAACTAAAAGAGAAACAAAGAGCTTTGGAACAACGAGGCAGCAGGAGGACAGCTGCAGTTTAACAGCTTCAACTCACTGACAGGAAACAACATTAGAAACATCATCATCCTCAACTCATCTGCTGCACTGACACTGACACCTTCAACGGACACACCTTCACTTTACCAACAGTGCGAATGTATGGAAACATCCTGTGAGTGAAAGTGTGTGTGAAGGTGTATATGTGTGTGTTAGTATCAGGATCAGAGAACGACAGCTTTCCTCTGTTCCAGTCCAGATTCACTCTGATCCTCTGGAGCTTCTTCTCTACTGAGAGAACAGTTTTTCGAGTAGATGGTGAACATGCTGAGTATTTATCTTGATAGAACCATATTGACCATAATCCAGGCTCTATGTCTCCCCTCCTCTGCACAGACTCTGCTAACATGCCCAGGTCCCAAAATAAATTGTCTCGAACTTCAACATCCCAGCTGTGAGTCCCTGAGTTAAAGCCCTCAGAGCCCAGGACAGAGCAGAACAAATCAAACCTCTCTGGATTATCAGGAAGCTGCTGCCTCTCTCCTCCTCTCACACTGGTCAGATCTTCAGACAGGAAGAGTTTTGGATGAGCAGTGTTTGGGTCCAGAATGAGAGGAGTGTAGGAGACCATGTCCTTCATGTTGTTCCAGATGTTGAAGGTCAGGTTGCCCAGGTGTTTGGCCTGGTCTATCAGAGCTCCTGAGGGCAGCTGTGGATCATCCAGCAGGGGGCAGCGCTGGACTCTTTCCACTACAGCCTTGTAGTTGTGCAGGAATGAGACGTCTTCAGCTCTCAGCTCCTCCTCTGTGGCTCTGACTGTGTCTGAAAGAGCTGCTATCTCTCTGCTCAGAGCCTCCATCTTCTCCTTCATCATCCCACTCTTCTGCTCCTCTTCCTCCCTCAGTGCAGCCAGCCTGGCCTCCTCTTCCTCTGCTAGAAACTGGTGAAGCTTCTTAAACTGCTCCTTAATCTGCCTCTCTGTGTGTCGGGCCTGGACCTTAATGTGTTCTGCTGTTTGATCAAACTTCACTTGAACTTCTTCACAAACCTTTAACTTCTCCTTTAAGGGCTCCAGAGTTTCCTGAAGTTCCTTCTTGTGTTGTTGTGCAGCTTCATCGATGGGTCTGAATCTGTGATTGGTGTGTTTTTCTGAGTCTCTGCAGACGACACACACTGGCTGCTGATGGTCCAGACAGAAGAGTTTGAGTTTCTCAGAGTGCAGACTGCAGAGAGCCTCTGAAGCTCTCTGATCTCTCTCCTGTAAGAACGACTCACACAGGTTCTTTAAAGCTCGGTTTAAAGGTGGATCATTCACTGATCTTTTCTTACAAACTGGACACTCGTGTGTTGGTCTCTCTCTCCACGATCTCTTCAGACAGTCTTTACAGAAGCTGTGGCTACATGACAGAATAACAGGATCCCTGAAGACCTCCTGACAGACCGGACAGCAGAGATCCTCCTCTGATCTGGAAGCCATTGAGTCTGTGAGTGAAGCTGAAAACAGCAGACAGGAAGTACAGTCAGTCCTGGCTCCCCTCCCTCCTCTACCACCTTCACTGAAACTTCCTTTGAGTCGTGTTTTTGCTCAAACTCACATTCAGTGTGTGGAGCGTCAGCAGCTTGAAGCAGCAGTGTTGGAGTTTTCCACGTTTCTCTCCTGTAGCTGGACTCACTCAGAGGAAGCTGCTAGTTTGGTCTGAACTCAGTCTGATCGTCTGTGCGTCTCTCTGCACTGAGGACGAAGAACTTCCTGTTTCCTGGTTTGTCACATTTGAGTGACGTGAGGGGAGGAGAAAATGTTGCTGTTTGACTTTTAACTAAGGTGTGTTTCAATCCTGCCTGCAGCTCAAAAGCTGTAAAACAGGTTTTGTGTCTTTTCACCTCCACAGGTCACAACATGAAACCTGTTGTGAAGTTTATAAAATAAAGTGACACTCGGTGGTGCAGCTGTTTGTCAGCTTCTATTTTAGACTTTGTTCTGGTTCTTGTTCAGGTTCCCAGCAGTGGGAGTGTAATGCAGTCACACACACACAGGTGGTGTTCAGGTGGATTCACTTAGTTACAGACAGTGGTGTTATTTCCTGTAACTAAGGGTGTGTTTCACTCCAAAGTTCAGACATTAACCTGCCAGAAGTTGTAAAAGTTACTAATAAAGAGCTTTTATCACATTTCACATGCAGGTCAGAGCATGAAAGCTGTGATGCAGCAGTTTGAGAAAAATTGCTGCTGATATAAAATATTTTGTTGTTCTTTTACAAAATATGTAAAAGAGCAGAAAGAAAAGAAAAAAGTGTAAAGAGTGCAGCAAAATGCATGTTTTAGTGTGAGTTGGTTCATCTGATCTGGTTGTGTAAAAGTCACTGCATGACACTGAGTGTTACTGTTGTGTTACTGACACTCATCTCTGACTCAGAGAAACGATTTCTCCCCTGTGATGTTCACACAGTGGTGAGTTACATGTGTGTGGAATTTTTCACGTTTTATAGAATTAAATTTTCTCTTACTTTCTTTTTTCTGTTATTTACTAAAAAATCTTTCAAAGAAATAATAAATTCTCCACACGTGTTTGAAGGTTGGATGCAAATATCATTTGATCTAAAAGTCAAATATCTGCTGATGAAAACAAGGCCAGATGTTGAGCAGCTGTATTGCTGCATGACATCAGCCCACAGCAGCAGAGACCGTGGAGCCAACATGTGAGAAACAAAGCAACAAGCTGAACATCTGAACCACAGCAGGAAGTGCGACTCTTTGTAGACCTGTGGACAGGAAACACACAGCAGGTCCTGATCAGTAACAGGGTCCAAATACAAACATGTGTTTATCAGCATCTGTATACATGAGCACACAGAGAGCTCAGCTGGACACACACTTCAGTCCTCCATCAAACACAATGCACTGTTTTCATCAGCTGCAGCCAGCGTTAGGAAGTAACGCAATACATTTACCGCCGTTACGTATTTAAAATACAAAATATGAGTAACTGTACTTCTTTACAGTTACCGTTTAAAAAGGTGGTATTTAGAATACAGTTACTATTTTTGGTAATTACACACCGTTGGAAACCCAAACAAAACACACATTAAGAGGCTCTAATGTTTGTGTCTCAATCTCTCGTCTCATAATGACGTGAAGAAATATTTTTTTAAATGATTTAATATGAAGGCAACAGGCAGAGTGTTACAGGCATCGCCCTAAAGAATGTAGCATCATGGGCAGTGTAGTCCGTGCTGCAGGGAGAATGGACTGCTATACCCGTTATATGTCTGTGAGCGAGGGAGGGAGAAAAAGGAAAAGTACCAGTTGTCATCGAGCAGAAACGAGCTGGAAGCATGTAAATATAATAATAACCACTGCAGCCAAGAAGAGTGCCTGACGAGCCCAGCTGTAAGTAAGCTATTAAGACTCGACTGTACGCCGTGTTCGTGTTTTCCTCTGAAACAATATGCTCCGTTGGAGCAGCCTTTCAATGCCTCTCTCTGTCTCTCATTAGCAAAGTTGACTCAGACAACAAAGTAAAGCTACAGGGAGTGCAGAATTATTAGGCAAGTTGTATTTTTGAGGAATAATTTTATTATTGAACAACAACCATGTTCTCAATGAACCCAAAAAACTAATTAATATCAAAGCTGAATGTTTTTGGAAGTAGTTTTTAGTTTGTTTTTAGTTTTAGCTATTTTAGGGGGATATCTGTGTGTGCAGGTGACTATTACTGTGCATAATTATTAGGCAACTTAACAAAAAACAAATATATACCCATTCAATTATTTATTTTTACCAGTGAAACCAATATAACATCTCCACATTCACAAATATACATTTCTGACATTCAAAAACAAAACAAAAACAAATCAGCGACCAATATAGCCACCTTTCTGTGCAAGGACACTCAAAACACTGCCATCCATGGATTCTGTCAGTGTCTTGATCTGTTCACCATCAACATTGCGTGCAGCAGCAACCACAGCCTCCCAGACACTGTTCAGAGAGGTGTACTGTTTCCCCTCCTTGTAAATCTCACATTTGATGATGGACCACAGGTTCTCAATGGGGTTCAGATCAGGTGAACAAGGAGGCCATGTCATTAGTTTTTCTTCTTTTATACCCTTTCTTGCCAGCCACGCTGTGGAGTACTTGGACGCGTGTGATGGAGCATTGTCCTGCATGAAAATCATGTTTTTCTTGAAGGACGCAGACTTCTTCCTGTACCACTGCTTGAAGAAGGTGTCTTCCAGAAACTGGCAGTAGGACTGGGAGTTGAGCTTGACTCCATCCTCAACCCGAAAAGGCCCCACAAGCTCATCTTTGATGATACCAGCCCAAACCAGTACTCCACCTCCACCTTGCTGGCGTCTGAGTCGGACTGGAGCTCGCTGCCCTTTACCAATCCAGCCACGGGCCCATCCATCTGGCCCATCAAGACTCACTCTCATTTCATCAGTCCATAAAACCTTAGAAAAACCAGTCTTGAGATATTTCTTGGCCCAGTCTTGACGTTTCAGCTTGTGTGTCTTGTTCAGTGGTGGTCGTCTTTCAGCCTCTCTTACCTTGGCCATGTCTCTGAGTATTGCACACCTTGTGCTTTTGGGCACTCCAGTGATGTTGCAGCTCTGAAATATGGCCAAACTGGTGGCAAGTGGCATCTTGGCAGCTGCACGCTTGACTTTTCTCAGTTCATGGGCAGTTATTTTGCGCCTTGGTTTTTCCACACGCTTCTTGCGACCCTGTTGACTATTTTGAATGAAACGCTTGATTGTTCGATGATCACGCTTCAGAAGCTTTGCAATTTTGAGACTGCTGCATCCCTCTGCAAGATATCTCACTATTTTTGACTTTTCTGAGCCTGTCAAGTCCTTCTTTTGACCCATTTTGCCAAAGGAAAGGACGTTGCCTAATAATTATGCACACCTGATATAGGGTGTTGATGTCATTAGACCACACCCCTTCTCATTACAGAGATGCACATCACCTAATATGCTTAATTGGTAGTAGGCTTTCGAGCCTATACAGCTTGGAGTAAGACAACATGCACGAAGAGGATGATGTGGACAAAATACTCATTTGCCTAATAATTCTGCACTCCCTGTAGTTTTCGGCTACGAGCCCGACACAAACCCGACGTATTAGCCAGAGGTCCTTTACTACGGTTCTGAGCCGCGGACCTGTTTTATATACGCGCGGAATAGTTTTCTATACGAGATCGCTGCAAAAAGTGCAGCCTTACCTAATGTCCACCTACTGTTACTCAGTGATCCAAAGTATTCAGAATATGTTACTTTCATTGAGTAACGTAACGAAATGCGCTACAAAATACATTTTGGGGCATTTATTCAGTAATCTGTAGTGGAATACATTTTAAAAGTAACCTTCCCAACACTGTCCATCAGGAACACCACAAAAGGAGATCCACAGTAGATTAAAATATAAAAGAACCCACCCACCACTTTAATCACACTCTACACAGCAAATCCAGCATGTCCAAATTAACACTGTCGGATTTGATTTCAACACTATTAAAGTGTCTATATGGGTCCACACCAGAGAGTGTTAATTTAACTCTTTTTGGAGAGTTGGTACATTAACTCTGATTTAGTGTTAAACACCAAATCTGTCTGGAGTTGATAATTTAACACTTGGTTTTAAGAGTTTATATATTAACTCTCAAAGAGTATTTTAGTTTAACTACGTAAGAGTTATCTTCTAATTCATTCTAAAAAGCAGGAATTTTACTGTTCTGAACTTCTAGAAATTTCTTTTGGAAATAAACATTTACTAAAAAGACGCAATGGTTTTTGAAAAACATTTATTCAGAACTGTGCACCAAGATTTCAAAACATTTTCTGAAAGATGTAACGGTATACATGTTCTCACTTTCATTAGAATTGTGTTTATCAAAAGGTCTGACATAGGTGAGCTGGTAAATGCAAATAACAGCATTCTCAACACTTATTTCTTCAATACAATATGCATGTCCTTCATTCATCCCTTTGTGGAACTTCAACGCACTTCTGCTCTCCCCCATATTCCATCTTCACAAGCATATCCTGTGTGGAGATTGAATAAAAATTAGTTGACACTAATTAATGGCACAAATAATCCAGTAAACAATTGCAGCACAGTAAAAAAAAAAAGGAAATCCTCTTTGAGCCATTACTTGTGTAAAGTATTTTCCCAAAAGACAAGGACACAGGCAACAGGTAATACTGAACTAAATGTAAAACCTCAACCTTTTTCATTTTTACCTAAACCGTGTGCACAAAACTCTGGAGGGATCTAAATGCTAACGTAGAATCCAGTCAGGACGTCAGCTACTGCTGTTTGCTCGTTTTTTTTTTATTTTTTATGGGAGATCGTTTTCAGGCTTCAAGTAGCACCATTATACCAACATTTCACATTCTACACATTGTTTTAGGTGTATTTGACCAAAAGTTTGACTGAAAATTCACATGCAAGCTTTTTTCAAGGCTGTGGTATTTTGCCCGCAAACAATACCTTTCAGCTAGCTAAAACAGAATATTATGCTATCAGCGAGCAACAGGGCTAATGCCTTTCACACAGCTTTGTCTCAACTCCAAAGAGCCACAGAAGTAAAAGCTAATAGAAATAATTGAAACAATCTTTGAAAAAATGACTTACCAAGCATGGCAAACAACTCAAATATGTAGAGCAAAATGTTCTGAAACGGCTTCACTTCAGCTTCGATTGGAGCCGTGCTGGGGGCGGAGTCTGTGAATTTACTCTGTTGGTGTCATAGCCCCTGTAGGAGTTCAGAGTTAAGAGGTCAAGAGTTAATGTTTCCATTGTAACACCTCCAGATTTGACATAGAAACACTCATTTTTAACACTCGATTTTAACTACTATCATTTTACACCTCAGAGTTACATTAAAAGAATGTGACTCTGCTTAGAGTAAAATTAACTCTACTTTTGCAAGAAGACTATTAACACCAAAACATTTAACACTTTTGAATTTTCTGTGTAGATCTTGTTTTAACATATGGCAAAGAAACTGAACATTTAACAGTGTTTCCTGTCTGATCATTTCCTGATAACATTTACAATAATTGATTACACAGCAGTGGAGAGTAGATTTTATCACAGTAGATGTCTTTCTGAAAGCGCTGTAACTAAGTTTGAGAATATAATCCCCACTGTTATCATCTTCAATGCCCTGAATCATCATCATATACAAACACAAAATCAGATTTTAAGAAAAGAAGACATTGCATGTAAGCTTTAAATGTAAATGTTTTCAGTTCCCACTAAGCAGTCCTTACCTCTAAATATCACCTCTGCTTTTTCCATCTCTGAGTGACGTTCCCTCTCATTCTGGGAAATATAGCAGGTTTACCTTCAGCTTGCAGAATGTGACAGACTGCACACAAACAGTTTGTGTTCTTGCTGATATACCTGCCACTTAAAATTTTACTCCCCCCCCCCCCCCCTACAACTTTAAACAAATTTCTGTACTTTCTAATCCCTACAATTTCAAAAATGTAATACGTTGTGTTCATGGTACTTCAGTGTACAGGAACAAAGTATTTGTACTTTGCTACCATCTCTGAAGGTCTGACATGTCAGCTGTGTATGGAAAGCCAATTGGATTGTAATTCATTGGTTTGGGGTTTGAAACTTAGAATGGAAGAGGCAAATTTTAAATCGCTCTCTTATGTTCGCTGTGTTGCTGGTCCATTGCTCTATAACGCTATAATTGGCTGTTTCAGACAACTTTTGATTTTACCTTTATATTTCACCTTTAAAAACTATTTGCCTTGCCTTGTTTGGTATCTTTCTTTTCCATACAACATCAAATCTCTAAATTTACAGTTATTTGTTCATTGACATGCTGCATTAACACAAACAATCTAAAAAAAAAATACAATCTGAGTAGAAAAAGTGTATTTTTTTTACTGTAAAAACCACATACATGTTTAAAAAAAAATCATTTTTATAACTTGAAATGCAAATATAAACTGTAATCTTGAAAAAAAATATGTTAAAAACTGCAAACAGCAAAGTTATATCAAACTATTTACCTAAAAATGCACCCAGTGCATCAGGTGTTAAAACTAGAGAAAGATCAGGTGTTACACCACCTCATCGGCTCATCTTCCTTTCATATTTCTCAAAATATGTCTTCCATTTTAAAAAATGAGAATATCTTAAAAATGTGTTTGTTTACAGCAGGGCTTATAAGATACTGGACTGTAGCCTGCTGAACTGTACCCTGTACTCTGCTGGACTGCAGCCAGCAGTCTGCTGGACTGGTATCAGTTGGAGAAAACTCTGCAGTCTGCTGGACTGACACTGCTGCTGAAATTTCATTATAATCTTGAAATTTTCGAATTTAGAAGTTCTTTTTCTATTACCGTCATATTGTAACTGAATTTATACTCTCACAATAGAATAATGAACCACCATAAATGAGTTTGGAATGGAGCCAAACCCTAACCCCCCCCCAACCACCCGCCTTCGCCCCCAGTTATTGTTATTACAGTTTATTGATTACAATTTTTTGAAAACTGTGGTTTTTATCAGCAGCTTCTTTCTTTTGAAAACAGATGTTTACATATTACTCAGAAGTATATATATTTTCTCTATATATACACACTCTGGTCAAAAGCTTTAGACCACCTCCAGAGTCTTACTGAAACCCAAGCAGTTTAATGTCTCTTTTTTATTTTGAAGTGAAAGCACAGAACAAATAAACAACTGAGGTTAAAAAACAAAATCACAGAATCCATTTGTAATCAAAATTTAATCTAGACTTTTGACTCAAAATAGTAACCTATTTGACACCTATGACAGCTGAACACACTAGTGTCATTCTTTCTACAGTGGAAACCAAATATTCTTCGAAAGGTCTTGATGCATGGTCAGTCATCTGGGTAGGTAAATCCCAAAAGGTTGATTTCTTCATCTGGAAAAAGCATTTTCAGTGGCAGAAACATTTCATTGTTCATTCAGCTAGCTTCAGTCATTGTGCAAATGTACTGTTTATAAGATTGGTCAAACCTGTAGACAGCTGAGACTGAAGAAGTCATTTGGATAAGTGATGAAACGTTTATCCCACTTTGGGGATGTTCTTCAAAAGGTTCTTCCCAATTCTGCTGCAAACGTTTCCATAAATGGGTAGCGCTTTTTGGGTGCTTTTTAACCTTCTGTCCAGTTCATCCCAAAACAACTTGATGGGCCCACTCTATGATGGTACCTCCATGTTTTTGAGCTCATCTTCTTCTTTTTTTTTTTCTAAATTAGAACTATCATAGCTTGAATTTTTAGGTCATTATCTTTCTGTAGAAGGACCAACTGGACACAAACCAGTGGGTCCTGCACAACACTGCAGAATGCTGTGGTAGCCATTTTAGTTCAGGGCGCCTCGCACTCTGTATAAGTCACCGATCCTGGATTCAGCAACAGTCCCATCACGTGTTCTACATGTCTGACATTTGATGCCACATATTGAAAAACCACTGTGTGATGTACAAAATATTTCAGATTTCGATTTATCAGTTCATAACACCTTCTTCCAGTCTTTACCAGTTCATTGCTTGTGCCTTGTGCCTATCACACAAGTTGTTGACTTTTAGAAACTTGTCTTCTGATTTAGCTGTGGCTTTGTGTTTGCCAGAGTTCTTCCTCTCAGTTTGCACCAGTTCCTGAGTGCCTTTTCATGGTGAAGGAAACTGTACTCAGTGACACATTGACTTTCTTTAAGAATTATTATGATATCTCTTCTATTGTTAACTGCATTTTTTGCATCGTTTTTACAACAACACACTATTTTTGCAGTACAGTACAGTTTAAATAATACTCATGAAGGTACGGTACACTATATACCATCAGTAGTTTTCCACCCTGCTCGCCCCCTGCAGACAGAGGGGAGTAGTTCAATCATTTCTTTTTAAGTGAACAAGACAGCATAAGGAACAAGTTAATAGCTGTAATATTTTACCTTTTTTTGCTTCTCAAAAACACAAAAGCACTGAATGTTAAACAACGGATCTGTTCATCTGAGTCACAGAAAACTGTCAATTCAATATATCATCTCAGAGGTTTAGAACAAAACATTTGCTCCACAAGTCTGATTGATTTCATCTGCTCAGTTTCAATCCCACAGATGTCAAAGGTTACTTCCCAACAGCCTTTCTAACATGTATAGACTACTTGCACAATACATTTTTAACTCTAAAGGTCTACACTAAAGTCTGGACTTCAGTGTCTCGGTCAGCTGCAGCACCATCTGTCAGTTTATTCCCTGCCGTGAAGGTTTTCACAGTGCACTAAATTCAACCTTTTCCTGAAAGTGTTTTGCATTCTTTCCCCCAGTGTGGTCTGTTTCCAGCCTGAACTAACATGTGGCACACCAGAGTACCTTTCTGAGTAAAGGTTTTCTAGGATGACTGAGGTCATCTAAGGGAACATAAAAGCATCAAAGCAGTTCTATATTCATGACACATGTCGAGTTTCTCTCCAGTCAGCTCTTTATTTGCATTTCTACTCTAAAGGTTTTTGGCACAGTTAAACGTTTCCCACATTGGTTAGAGCTGTATGGTTCTTCTCCACTGTGAATACACATATGTATCTTTAGGCTACCTGACTGAGTAAACACAGACCCACACTGGTCACAGCTGGAAGACCTTTCCTCCATATGGATTTGCTGATGGCGACTCAAGGAGCCTGAAAGAGTAAAAGCATTCCCATATTTTCTGTATGTGAACAGATTCTCTCCAGTATGAATTTTGATGTGTTTCTTCAGGTTACCTGATTGAGTAGATAGTGATCCACATTAATCGCAGCTGTACAGTTTCTCTCTGGTGCAAATCCTTTGAAGGCTAGCTGGCCTCTCCCTTACAGATAGGGTGAACAGTTTAGTCATTTTATATACTAACTATTAAAATATATGTGTGGGTTATTATTGTTTTATTGGTACTGTAAAAGTCAGGAATAACATGTTTTTATTGGTGTATGTGGTGTCTAAAGATATTTTCTGGTTATTAACATGTTATAATTAATGTGTGGCTTTAATTCTTTCTGTGAATTATTAAACTTCGGCATTAAAAAACACAGAAAACTAAATGACTACAACAGAAGAAATCCACCTTAACAGTCAGATTAACGAAGACGATAGAAACAAACAGAAGCACAAAGTGTACATGTAGCTATAATACTCATGGCCATATGTGAACATCGGGTAACAGTAGTTTGGATGGTTATTTAACCTGTAGCACTGCACACCCCCACAAGTTTACAGTGTCTGGCTGTTAGTAACAATGGTTTATTAACATGAGCCTGAACCTCAGAGAAGCCTGACTGCAGCTCTCAAACCCGGCTGTCTGCAGGACAGACGACAGCTTTCTGGAGCACGGTACTCTCGTGGGTACTCTCGTGGACGGGTTGCCCCTTCTTATTAGTTTGTTTTTCAGAGGCGCCAAAAGCCCAACCGTCTTTATTTTCTTTTTCCGAAACCGAACTAAAACCAGAATAAACCGGATAATAAACGGTCCGTTGTAGAGTAAAAAACATCCGGGACGCTGACCTGGAGCTCGTTGGGAGCTTCGGAGGGCTGCCCTCCGTCGCTGGTGTCTAGGTTTATGGTCTGCTCCGCCATGATTCCCGTTAATCCGGCTCCTCTTGTCGCCGCCATCGCCACAGCTGCCACATTGCCTCCATTGCGGTGCTGAGTAGTTGCATTACAAATGGCTCTGTTAAAAAACAATGTAATTTAATTTTTTTATTCATCTCAAAAGGAAATAAAACCTCAACCACTAGATTCTGTTTTTAAATAAGGGACGACATATTTATTATAAAAAAAGTAAAGAAAACATTTCGGCAACCCTACTCGCTGACTCGCCCACTGGTGTTTGGCTGCAGGACAGCCCATAATCCCCGCCTCCTCCACGTTAGCGGGTGGGACGACAACCTCCCCCTCAGATAAAGGCTTCCCCAAGATTTGTCTTGCGGGGGTCTACTTTTTCATAAGTTTGATTCTAATTACTACCATAAAACTGGCCATTGCCACATTTTGATAATGCTATTATGTGAAACAGTGACGCAACACAATACCAAACAAATCTACCTGTTATATCAGACTGTCGATCACTGTGATCGTCACGTTTTGGAAGTAAATAAAAATAACAAGGAAATAAAAATAACGAGACTGTTAAAGACAGAAAGCTGTGACAGTGCTGATCGATGTGCTTCAGTGAAATTCTCCCTCTGTTAACATTCGTGTTACTCACAATAACTCCGTTTATAAAGCCACACTGTATTGAACCGCTGGAAGATCTCAGCCTGGGCGTCTATTGTCTCATGTAGTCTGGAAGATGTGTGGTTGGTGGGGTGGGTGCAGTTTTCTCTGTGGTGGGGTTGGGTGGACTGTCCAGGGCTCTGTGGAGCCGGGGGGCGCTACTGCACTGGGCCCCGGTCTGATGGGCCTGGGCCCCCCTTCCCTGGCGGGTCGCGGAGGGTGGGAGTGCCTACTGGGGTCAGCGGGGGAGCTGGCCCCAGGGAGGGGTTACCTGCCCCTCCCTTCCTTCCCTCCCCATCTCCAGCTGCCTCCCTCTTCCCGCTCCTCCACAACCACCCACACATGCAGGGCCTTGGAGTGGGGGTATGTCACCAGGGTGCAGAGGAGGCTACCCCCCCCCCTGTCCCCTTCTGGCTGCCTCTGCCTCAATTTTATCCCACATCTTAGACATTCACATTATTCACACTCTCATTACACATACATATAGGATCTTGGGGGTGGGCACAATCACGGAGTCCAAATCACCATCAGGGTGTATACCTCACCCCTGACGTCGTTGCCCACCTCTCAATTTTAAATACACTTAGTCATTGAGGGTTAGCAGGAGGGACTATGCGCTTACCTGCTGCTCCATGGCAGGTAGCTCCATGCCCTCCTGGGTTTTAATTGCACCTTAGAACACATATGCATCAACACTACAATGAGCGGGTGGAGGGAGGTTTGGAGTCTTCTCCCACCCCCATTCTCTGCGGCCTGCTGGAGCGGGAGGGCTAGTAGGAGGAGTTGGCCGTCCGACTGCGGTCTGGGGTGTGGGGCCTCCCTGCTGCTGCGGAGTCGGGGTGGTCTGCCTCTCCCCACCGCAGGGAAAAGGGTAACACCACCTGGGTCTGGGTGCAATTCCCCCCTCCAGGGGCAAGGGTACCTAGACCCGGATTGTAGAGTACGCTTGGGGAGTGTGATTGTGTGTACAGCGTCTCTTTATGTCTGTCTCCACGTTGGTTGAGTGTGGAGTGAGTGCATATGAGAGCATGAGGGTGGGAATGGATGTTTGTGTCTGTGTGTGCCTGTATGTCTGTGTCTATATGTCAGGTTGGGTATCAGACGCCACCTCTCTGGGGACACCTCAGGCCCTCCAAGGTTTGGAGGCCTATCTCCACCCACCACCACTTCCCCTGCCGGTGGCGGACTCCCTCAGGTGTCGGTGTGTTGGTGGTTCTTTGTGTCTGGGGGTGGGCGTCCGGGTACACACCGGCTCACTCCTTGGCGGCCGCTTGTCGGGGCCTGGGGCCTGGGGCTCGCTTGGGCCCCCTTTGGAGGTGGGGTGCCCCCGGCCTCTCGGCCTAGGGCTCGGTCACTCAGGCGCAGCTGGGGGCCGGCGGAGCTCACGGGCGCGTCACTGCAACCCCCCCTGGCTTCTGCTCCGCGGCTGCTGAGTGAGCCCTCATCTGGGACTCTCCTCAGCTCTTACTGGAACAGTGGCACGGCTGCCCCTCTGTTGGTCTTCCATGGTCTTTTGTGTTCTGGGGGCCTCTGGATGTCTGGAGTTTTGATCTCCTCCATACCCGCTTCACACCCTGGAGGACGGGGCTGAGGCCCCCCCACACTCCCTAGCAGATCATTACATGGAGAAACCTTTGGAATGCAAGCATGCTGATCCACACAGGTATGCACACATGGGTATTCACAGACGCGGACTAAAGCTTTCTTGGCTGCTGCCTCAAAGCACACTGTGCGCTGTCTATCTTGCGTGCTGCACAATATTGTTTATTACTTAGTAAATACTGATATCTATGACTAGCTAGTTTATTGTGATGGTGCTTTGTTTTCTCTATTATTATGTTGCTCTTTGTTGTTTGCTGTCTCCTCTGTTTGTTTGTTTGTTTGTTTGTTTTTTCTCCATACAGGTGACCCAGGAGTTTTTTTTTTTTTGTCTCTCTTCCCCCCCCTTCTCACCGTCTCTTCTCCCCTTTGGTTTTCTTTCTTTCTCTCCCCCTCTCTCTCTCATTCATTCCCCCTGTCCTATTTATTAAAAAAAAAAAAAAAAAAAAAAAAAAAAAAAAAAATGACAAAGGATGAACTGAAGCTCTGCCATCACGTAATGTCGCATACTGCTGTTTCTGATGTCATTTAGAAAAAAAAAAAAAAAAAAAGATAAAGGCTTCCCCAAGATTTGTCTTGCGGGGGTCTACTTTTTCATAAGTTTGATTCTAATTACTACCATAAAACTGGCCATTGCCACATTTTGATAATGCTATTATGTGAAACAGTGACGCAACACAATACCAAACAAATCTACCTGTTATATCAGACTGTCGATCACTGTGATCGTCACGTTTTGGAAGTAAATAAAAATAACAAGGAAATAAAAATAACGAGACTGTTAAAGACAGAAAGCTGTGACAGTGCTGATCGATGTGCTTCAGTGAAATTCTCCCTCTGTTAACATTCGTGTTACTCACAATAACTCCGTTTATAAAGCCACACTGTATTGAACCGCTGGTCTGTACCATAAATCATCCTTGCGGGGGTTGTCGGAACTGTATGCGCAGTCGCACTAAGGACAGATGTGCTCAGAGGCATGGGCTTTTTCATGGGCTAATTCTCACCCATCTTAAGTACGTCTTTAAATCCTCCTCCGCTGAGTCAGCCGTGAAGTAAACAGTATCCTGTTAGTGATAATGAACCTTTCCAAGACTGTTACACACTGACAGCCTGAGGTGTTATTCAATAAACTGAAAATAACCGACAGACGTACCCGAAACCCCTCCGCACTGTTTCGCTAAGTTAACTGTGTTTTTAGCTGGTTAACTAACCAGCTAGCGGTCAGGGAAGGCAGGTGTTCGTCAGCTAGTCCGTGTGCATGAATGAATCTTCTCTGACTAAAGAAATCTGTGTGAGTCAGTAATAACGTCACCGTTACTGTGCTTTTATTATGCGTGTAGAGCAGCAGGCAGGACTTTGTCTTTCTTTATATAAACAGTAAAAGTAGACTTTCAGATCTAGAAGTGTGTGAGCAGGGCTGTGCAGAGAGGTTTAAAGGGGCGGGTGCTCAAGCCCCTCTAGCCCCCCCCCCCCCCTCTGCACGTGCCTGTGTGTGAGCAGGGCTGGTTATTGTCACTGATTTCTACAACTGATTCTATTCTGATTCACAAGGTCATGATTGGATTCAATTCAATTTTGACTCAGTCAGAAATATTATAAATACGATCATTTATTTTGGATATGGGCTGTTAAAAGAACCCTGTAAACCTTGTAAATTAAAGATATTTCGTTCCAAATTATTTGACTGTTCCTCTGCAATTAAAAACTCAGTGTAAACTATCTATCTAAACTAAGCAGACGCTTGTGAGGTGTGAGCATCACTGCAGATGCTTTTGTGTCAAAGTAACTGAGGATAAAACAGAAAAACATGAAGGAGCTTTTCCTGGCCTGGTTTTGTTTTTTTTTTTATAGCAGATAACCTTAAAGATATTCTGCAGTAGATCAAAAACTGAAGAAAACCATGAATCAACATATGAACATTACCTGATAGAGACACAGATAAGAGTTTTGCAATTTGGCAATCTCTCACTCCTTCAGCCAGCTCAAACGTTTTTTCGTGTGTTTGTTTTTTGTTTTACAGTTTTGGACACTTTACATTTACAAAACATATGATATGTGTTCCTCCTGTAGGCTCACCAGGGCAGCTGGATGCTGGACGAGGACGGAATCCCTTTCAGAGCGAGGGAGGGTGTTGAGGGCTGGCGACAATGGCGGTCCTAGCCTGTTTGGCGCCCTCGGCGAACACTCCTGTGGTGTCCCCCTCCCCCCCCCCCCCCCACACACACACACACACGCACACATAAAACATATTGAGAATTGTACATTAACGTAAAACTGTTGTCGGAACCATACTGAATTTCACCAGAGAAACATTTATGACCTTTTCAATCAGCAGGAGGTCACTCACACACATTCTCACATAACACACACACACACACACACACACACACACACACACACACACACACACACACACACACAGACAGACATACATACAGTGCCTTGTCTTTGTAACCAAGGGGGGGGTTATGAGGGGAGGTACTATTGTTTTGTGTGAACTGTGTTCCCAATAAAAGGCAGCAATCGGAAGCTGGATTTGGGGTCATTTTGTTGTAGACACCGATGAGGCCTCCCTTGCAAGTCGATGGATTGCTGACTCTCTTGTTTTCTTCATGATGAATAACTCTGGCTCCAGCTCCTGCTGCCAGAGCGATGGTGGCTGAGACGCAGCAGAGCGGAGGTGGAAGCGCCTGCCTTAAAACAGGACATATTAGCTGCATTTAACCTTCAGTTACTCTTTATATAGTTAGTAGGAGTCACACCATGTTTCTTTTAGCTGAAAATCATTACACCAGGTAACCTGCAGTGTTGAAAACTTTTCCATCGATGTTTGCTACCCTACAATCCGTCCTGCTCTGTAATAAAATCAGCGACATTTGACCGTCCTGTTGCTCCCATTGAAATGTATACAGCCTATTTAAAATCTAAAACTTATAATTGTCCGTAGCCTACTGTTGTTACCACTGTCCTGTTAGAAATGGATACTAACTGACTGAATGCCCATTAACCTTATAACTCCTGTTGTGTGTGTTTGTGTGTGTGTGTTCAGAGAGACAGCCAGGTTCATAATGGATATAAGGAAGTTTTTTCAAAAAATGGAGCCACATTCAGGTAAAAGTGTAAAATCAAATGATCCATCAATCAGGAATAATGTTGGATCAGTGTTTCAATGTTTATCTTTTATTAGATGTTCATGTGGTTTGGTTATTTGTCTTTTGGTTGAAAGTACACTGAGAGAGGACTTTTTATTAGTGATCTTAATAGTATTTTTTTTTCATATTAATGTAATTTTTCATCTGATTGAATACAATCTATTTGTGTATGATTGTCAGTCCAAAGAGGGAGAGAGGAAAGAGGAAACGTGAGGAGAAAGTACAAGGTCAGGAAGAACCAGGTAAGCAAACAGACAGGGAGCAGTGACAGGCACAACAGAAACTGTTAAACTGACAAAGAGAAAAAACCTGATTTTACTTTTACTGTCCTCCCTATATTAAAGCTGCTAAACAGAATCTGCAAAACAAACTGGGTTGAAACATTTTTGACCCTCTTTAACAACATTCCAACATAACATTATAATGGATTGGGGAGATTAAAATTAATCAAAGGAGCTTGCAAAGAAAAGCGTCTGGACTTCTTTAAGTTGCTTGAAGACGTTTCACCTCTCTCCCACCACGATGCCGCCTGGGCAACCGCCCGTATCAAAAACCGCTACTGGCTGGCGACATGGCATAGATGAATGGTCATTCCTTTGGCACCGTTCTATCTCTCCGGAAGTGGCAGTGGTGGTCCTCTGGTTCAAGCCCCAGTTGTTCCAGCATTACCTGGAGGACATCTGAAAAGTTGGCCCTTGCTGTTGCAGGAAGGGTCACCACTGCCACTTTCAACTCTCCGGACAGCAAATGCAGCAGCTGCAGTGACCACTCCAGTGCGGGCCACTGGTACGCCTTTGCTGTTGCTTGGAAGACCTCCATGAAGGCTGGGGGTCATATCCCTTGTCCATCCGGTGGAGTGTCACTGCGGGGGCCAGGGGAAGCAGTGTTGGCAAGAGACACCGAACCTCCAGTGGTTTTGTCCGGTGTTTGGCCTGGTCCTGCAGTCAGTTGAGCTGTCTGTGGTGCTCCACCGCCTGCTCCTGATCCAGCGGTTAGCTCTGCCACCATTCTTGCCAGTCATCCTATGACTGGGTTTTGGCATCACTCATGAAAATAACCCGGTGCACACAGTGTTACAAGGTAAATTAATGTTTATTTACAGTTCATTTTTAAACAGTTTCTTCTTAGCAGCTTTCCAGCTGCACCCTTCAGTTCTGTCCTGCTCTCCAGCTCCCTTCGTAACCTGGCATCCTGCTCATATACAATAGAACAGACCTTTGTCATTTTACATGTAAAACCTGATTGTGGGAAAATATATAGAAGCATGATTAGCTGATGTAGAACAGCTGTGTGGATCAGCTGCTCATGATGCCACACCCACCCCTCCTTTTCACAGATGATGTTGTTCTGATGGCTTCTTCAGGTGCTGGCCTCCAGCTCACACTGGAGTGGTTCGTGGCCATCAGCACCGTCAGGCCATGGTCCTCAGATGGAAAATGGCAAAGAGCCCACTTCAGGTCAGGGACAAGTTACTGTCCCAAGTGTAGGAGTGTAAGTATTTCGGCCTCTTGTTCACAAGTGTGGAGAGAGGGAGAGAGGGGAGCAGTTTTATGTATCAGGCTGTAAACGTTTATTTCTGCTGTGAAGTTGGACTGCGAAGTCTTAACACTGGAGTTTATAGGGATTGACTCCCCTTAGGAATGACAAGTTAACAAAGGTTAAACTTTGTTTTAAAAGCTTTTAGGATCTAATTTACACATTAATACAGAAATACACAAAAGGGTGAAGAAAATCACAAATATATTTGGGCTTTCCCCTCTTTGGTTCACTTATCAAAATAAGGAATCAAACAACAGAGACGAGTAGCAAACAGTTGATTTAATCATCCGAGTCATACAACAATGATTTCATCTTAAAGGTTTAAAATGCAGAACAAGTCAATACAAACTCATGCAAAGCTTCACTGCAATGGCTGAAGAAGAAAAACTGAGAGCAAACAACTCGTAATGAAAGCTCATGCTCGGGCGCTTCAGTGTCCGCCTAACAAAAGCACATCGTTAAAAAACACAGCAGGACTTGGAGAGTACTTTGTCCTCAATGTTGCCCTGAAATAAAATGCTGCACAGATTAAAATATGGAAGAGAAAGGGGCTCCATCTGACCTCTGACCTCATCAGAGGAAGAATAACGTGGGATTTGATCAAATGGAAGCGGCTGTGCTTAAAAGTTCAAAGTACCATTTATAATAATAACTTACAAAGAAAACACATCTTACTACCTGCATCTGTGTTGCTATCTTACTTAAAGGTTTATCGCTCAACTGGGAGGAGAATCCTGGGGGGAACTAGACTGTTGAGCATCTGGAAGGACATCCAGATTACCTGCTGAGCCTCCTGCCACCACAGCCTGAATTCAGATAAATGGAAGATAAAGGATGGAGGGCCCTTTAAGTCTTATCCAGGTGCCTGATGAGTGAAGCACTCATTGCATTGTTTTAATTGACAGGTGTCGCGCAGTAGAAGACATCGAAACAGGAAGCAGAGAAATTGTGGAGTTTTTTCATAAAGTGATCTGAATCCCTCCACTCCCTTGGTGGCAGTACTTATTGCAAGTTCTACTTCCCCACATCGGACTCTGTGTTCCACAAATCTACTACTTTTTATTCCCTAAACCTGGAGCAGACTTCAAAACTGCCAAATAAATCTAACATGAATACTGATTAACATATATATTAACATGTTCTCTGTTTAGCATCTAATAAACCTGAAAATAAAATTTGATTTTGCTTCTACAATCTGCTTTACATTTTATCAATGTCCATCTTCTGCAAGTGGATACACTAAGAGCCTTTATTGTGAAAGGCAGGAACAGGAAGAAGCCCTTTTTGCACATGTGAAGAATAAATGAAGCTTCTGGTTTAGATCAGGCAGCAACAACCAGATCTCTAAGGTACTTAAGGTAAACAATAAACAAGCTGTTTAATTCTCTGATTTCTGATCAGATCTTCTCACTAAAACAGAAAAATCAGCATCTGACTGAGGTCAGAGGTCAGGGTAGGGGAAAGCTTCCGTCGCCTGGGGGGTGGGATTATTAAGACTCGACCTCACAGTCTGTGCAGAACTCACACTCGCACATTCACTCACAGGAACAGTTCATGCTGTAATAAATAAAAACATCCAGAGCATCTATAAAGTCCAACGCTAGAATATATATATGTATATATGTTTCTATATGTGGCTGTGTTTAAATATATTTATAAGTAGCTTTGATAGAATCATGTACATTTCAAAAGAAGCAGAGCTCCATTCAAAAGTGCCGCAGCTGAAATCAAACATTCACACGTCCCTTCGATCCCTCATATAAAAAAAACCCCAAAATGACAAACAGCAGTGAATTATGGGACAAAAAACAAAAGAACAACACTTGGATGTGGGCTCACTGTGCCCTGAGCTGTGCCTCCCAGGAGGCAGCTTTCTCAGTGTGCTTCCTTGTGAAACCAAAGCGCTCTTCCTTAACTTCACGTCTCTGACTCATCTGCTGCTGATTGTTATGGAAAGGAAAAATCAAACTGCAGACCTGTTGGAAGAAGCGCCCGATAGAGGATGAATTTCAATCTGGCAGTGTGAGGAAGGCTTTTATTCACCGCACTTTACTGAAAATAATCAATAAATAAATATAAAGGTAAACAAATGCAGTGCGGTCAATATTAACAGGGATCCTCAGCAATTAATCTGAGGATTGTTTTTTTTCTGTTTTTACTAAAAAAAAGCTTGATTTGTTTTATTACAAAAACAGTTCAGATCAATTCCTGATATCATCTTCAGTTTGTAAATATAGACTGAAAGCTCTGATTGTCCTGTCAGATGAGGAGTAAGAAAAGACCGCCAGAATCTCACTACAAGACACTGCTCAGGGCAAAGAAGCGAGCCCACGGAGGCTGAGCTGCTTACGAACGGAGCGCTTCAAGCTGCAGACAGACAGCTACATTCAACAGGAGAGAAGACATAGATCGATAGATAGATAGATCAGTAGATAGATAGAGTTGGCGTGGGGTAAGGCATCTCTCCGTCACTGTCCTTCTCTCCATCTGTCGTTTCCTCGTTTGGTTTTTCTCTTTGTATACATCAAACTAAACCTGCTGAACTTTCTCGTTCCCGCCGTCATCCCTCTCCCCGCTGGAGGAGAGGAAAAAAGGTTGAAATGGTTTAGGTGGTCAGTCCTCTCCTCTCCAGCTCCCTCGTCTGTTTCAGCTCTTTGATCCTGTAAAAATATATTTAAAACTCAATTCGAGCTGGCAGAAAAAATATCATTATAATTTTAAAATTCCTCCTGTTACCTGTGTCTGCAGCGCCGCAGAAACCTCATGATCTTGCGGGCTGCCTGGTCCTGTTTCTTTGTCAGAAACGACCCCCTTAATGACAACGAGAAAAGAAAATATCTGTCATCGGTGTGTGTCTCTAAACCTCACAACTTAAGAGATCTATCTAACTCAAACGAAACCCTTATCTTAAAGTTTAAATTGGGCCCTCTGTGGTCACTTTGATCAATTATTCTCTGCTCTCCGGCTCTTTACCCAGGTGCTCTGAACAGCAGATATTCAACCTCTGCTAAGAACTACAGACCACAGACAAGCTACAGACCCATTTCGAAACTTCCCATCATTACAGAAATATTAAAACAAGTCACAAGTAAGTAAGGCACTTGAGACACATAATATTCTTGATAACTTTCAGTCAGGTTTCAGGAAGTTACACTCCACAGGAACAGCTCTCCTTAAAGTCACAAATGACCTTCTGATGGCAGCGGATACGGGTTACTGCAAGGCTTTCAACTCACACTCAAAGTCTCACATATCACTCCACTGTTAGTTGCAATGGCTTGCTGCAAGGCTTGTGGTTAGCTACAGATATCAGTTTAAAATCCTCACTCTTACTTTTATGGCCTTAAAAATGCATCACACAAAAACAACATAACTTAAGTTCCCTGTAAAGCACTTTGTAGCACATTCTCTTCTTAAAAAGTGCTACATTAATAAATGGGACTTACTTAAAAATGAGGAACTAAATCTGTGTTTCGATGCAGAGGCTTATTTAAAGAGAACTTTTACATTAAGCTTCATTGTTGACATGAAGGCAGCACAGCAACTGATCTTTTCGAGAAAAACTTGAGGGAACAAGTGATTATATTTAGAGAAGATTTTGAAAGTTATTTTCTTGTGTGAAACAAGTTAACAACATATGTCCAGATGTTCAACACGTCGGTGAATATCCCAAAGGAGCAAGTTATTATCATGATGGGACAAATGATCTTGTTGTGGGAAAACAAATTATTTTTCTGCAGACGACAGAAAGAAGACAGCAGCTTGTTCCCTCAAGTTTTTATCCTGAGGGAACAAATTACCTTTTTGGAGGAAAAAGTTATCTTGACTGAACAAGTTATTAACCTGTTTTAAAGAATGATTTATTTAAGGGCTAAGTTGTATTTCTTGAAGGAACAAATTCATATTCAGAAGGAACAAGGAGAAACTCGTTTATTGTGTTGAGAGAACAAATTTTTATCTTGTGGGAAAAGATAAAAATTTCCTTGTTTTCTTGAGGGAACAATTTGTAATCAGAATGAAACTTTTTTTCCTTTTAGGAAACTATTATACTTAAGAGTATGGAAGAAGACACCGTCTTAACCTGTCATTACTACATTATTTTTGTGGGCAGAAATGAATCTTGTTTCCATGCGATCAGACCAGGTTTATTAGCTTGTTTCAGGAGTGATAAGGTCTTACTTGATCTTGGAGTTGTGGGAGGCGGTGCCTCTTGGTGCCTGTTTGAGCCTCTCATACTCCTTGTAGCTGCGGTAGTACTGCTGGATGAGGACGGCGGCCCGCCGGCTCTGCTGGAAACGCTTCTGCTCGTAGTACGACCTGAACTTGGACTGGATCAAGATGGCTGCCTGGGTCATCTTCTTATAGAGAGCGTACTGAGGGGGCAAACGGAGTGTTAGAGTTCGTACAGAAGAAACAGTGTTTAGAGAAACTGACGGGGAGATGATCCATCATCCGTTTTCTGTTTGATGTCGTCACTCCGGTGAACCTCAAATACCGTACCTCAGTTCAGGACTCTTTATAAATCTGACTTTCTTTTTGTTTTACTCAGTGCTGTCAGCATCAGCTCGCTAACGGAGATTTGCCGCATTAATGCGGTTATGGCGTTAACATCATTTTAACGTGATTAACGCTGACAGCACTCGTTTGGTTTTCCATTTCGCCCATTTAACCTCTGAGCAGAGTTTAACAATGTTTTTTAAGATGTTCATGTTGGGCATAAACTTAATCTCAGTTTTACTTTCACAGTAATAGTAAAAGTTTATCCTGCTATGAACTCAATATCTCGATGAACATAACTTGCTGGGACTATCTTACATTGCTTTTGCCACTAAAAGAGAAGGGAACATATTTGCTGTTTTACGCTGTCAAAGGTGATAATTTTTATTTTTCTTTGTCACTTGACAATAAAGTTGTTATCTTTGAGTATTTTATTGCTGCACAGTGAAGCCCTACTTTAACAATTTTATGTAATTTCTCAGGTTTGGGCCTCTCTGTTCCAGCTCGAATGAAAACTGGATCTAAAATAAAGTGACATCATGAGCTCGAGGTAGTACGGATACATTACTGCGGTCGTTAAACAGTGAGCCACACACCAACACACACACAGGGCGATGTACTGACTACACATCACTACGTCTACTGTCAGCCATATTACCTTCAGAGCTATCCATGTTAGCTAGCCAGAGAAAGAGAGAGAGAGAGATGGTAAAGAGACATGGCAGGTTAGTTTAGTGTTAGTGAAGCTCGAGACAAACTCAAACAGCTCAGCACACACACACCTGTTTGTACTTCCGGTAGCATCTCTGGATGACGGCCGCAGCCATGTCTTGCTGCTCCTTTAACCTCCGACCCTGAAAATAAAGAAAAAATACTAAGATTCCTGGGAATAAACTGCCAAACCAAACCTAGATGACAGCAGATGGATGGTATGAAAGAGTGACCTCTGAAGTTTAAGGATGTATTTCCTCTGGTATGCTTATCTGACTGCAGACATGATGTGGATGTTTGAGATACTGAGGGCATTTCTTTCTTTGTTAGCAGACACAAATTTGATAAAGAGCAGTGGAGAATACAGAAAGACATTTTTGGTGCTGAATGGGTCCAAATGCTTTGTTAACAGTTCAGCCCTTGTTAAAAAACCTTTGGAGAATTAGACTAGGATGACCAAATTCAGCTGGGGGAGAAGGAAGTGAATGATCGGACTAGATTACGGGACTGAACTGTGTTCTTGGACACACAGACTAAACTTAGAGGTGGATTACGGCTCGCCCTGCACTAGAAGGAAACCTTTATCCCTAATATTGCTCGCTCCCTCACTTCCCATAACGCCATGTGCACCTTGTATCTCCTGAAGGCGTTCTGGATGATTCTAGCGGCCTCGTAAAGCTCCCTCTGCTCGCCGTCTGTCAGCGTCAGCAGGGCGAAATCTCGCTCCATCTTCCCATTGGCTGAGGCGTTGAGGAATTCTGCCCATGCTGCAGAAGAGGGAGGGCGGAGCCTCTGGAGGGCTAAAGCGCTGAGTGGTGAGGGGGGGCACACGCGCCTGCAAGCACATGTGCACACTTCTCATGACAACGTTTGGTTCTAATGGTTACACTTTTCTGGCATCTTTTGGGGCAGGGCTTACCTGGGCGGGGAGTGTGCGTGGGTGTCGACCGTTTCCAGGTATGTAGCCAGCCAGGTGTCCTGTATGGCCGGGTTGTCCCACCTTTCTCGGAGCGGTGACTCCGCCCCCCTGGGGAAATCCTCCTGTTTGATTCGCTCTGGGGTTGCCTCGATGATTTGCTCTGCTAGCGTTGCCATGTCAACCTGTTGTGTGGGGATGGTAACCATAGCAACAGTGAATTTTTTTTCATTAAATACATTTAAAAAAATGAGTGTGGTCTAAACTAAGGGACTATATTTTGGTACCTGCAGCACCTCCTCCTCCAGATACGCCTCTTCCTCGCCTTCGTTCTCGGCATTCTCACTGTAGCTCAGCAGCTGCTCCTCCAGTGTGGCGTGCGACCGCCGCCTGCTCGCCGTGTGCATGTAAGACTGAGCGTGACTGGCAGAGACGCTCTCATAGTCCATGAGGTGAAGGGGGGAGTCTCTGGAACCACCAGGGTTCAAACCTGCAAGATCGAAATTGACGATCAGTGACCTCATCAGGTACGTCAGCGAATTACAAATAAATGAACGCTAATGCTACCTGTGCTGAAAGTGGTGTTTGTCTCCTCCCCCCACATGGACTCCAGAGGGAGGGAGGAGGGGGAGGGAGGGGAGACAGATAGTGAGGAAGAGGAGGAAGGAGACGAAGGGGAAGAGGGCGATGTCTCCATGGGGGCGGGGCCACTGGAGTAAGCAGAGCTGGGGGAGGGTGAGGAGGGGTCACTGGGGGAGGGGAGACTGCTGGAGGAGCTCAGACCTGTTGGGAAGAGTGCATACTGTTACAGCCAATCACAGAGATGGATTCAGGCCACATGATGGGCAACAGGTGTAAGCAGTACCTGTATCTGGGCTGGTGGAGAGAGGGGACAGTGGTGGCTGTGGTGTGTGCGTGTCTGCTGGAGGCGTGTGCACGTCTCTGGACACCACGTTAGCGAGCGTGCGCTGCATGTGCAGCTCCTCCAGCGCCGTGGCGAGGCGAGTGTGTCCTCGGGAGCGAGCAACAGCAAGAGGCAAGCGTCCCAGAGAATCAGGGATGCCCAGAGCCAGACTGTTCCAGCTGTAGAGGAGCTCTGCCGCCCTCTGATGGCCCAGCGCACATGCCCACATCTGGAATACACGTGACACAGAGGTGAGGGAAGCAGCAACCAGATGTTGGCATGACAACTCTGACACTTCCATTTATGAGGATGGAAGATGGTCTCTATCCAAAAAGTGAATAGATTTGCTTTAATTCACTCTGTATTGATTAAGGATTGCTCTTCAACATTTGTTGAAAACTAAAGTCACTCTTTTAGTGTTGAAGTTGTCTTTTACATTCCTCATATGGCGCTCACTGCGTTACTGCTGGACAATGAAAGTTGACCTTTAGTTGCAACTCAGTTAGCAATACGACAGCAAGTAACACAACAGGATGCAAGCTGCTCTTTAGGGATCAAACTTGGTGTTTTAAGGCAGAAGTTCCTCTTCTTGGTACAAATTTGAAATATTGAACAATGAACTTTGACCCCGTTGGCCACTGATGTTTGTGTGTGTATATTTACCAGCGGCGTGCAGGAGAAGTGGTCGACATTCAGAGGATCGACTTCCTGTTCCAGGTCCAGACTGTCGCTGTTTACATTCCTGTGAACAGCAACAACAATGTCAACAAAGCAAAAACAACAGCAGTAACAGGAAAATGTGTGTGTGTGTGTTTACCTCCAGTGTATGAGTGTGTGGATCAGGTGTGTGTATCCCTGTGCAGCAGCCAGGTGGAGCAGCGTCATGCCACGGTGACGAACGGAGTGATGAAGCCTCTCTCCTCCTCCCCCTGACCACCGACCGCCCCTCATCATCCGCTCGCACACTCCCACAATCCTCCTTTCGAACCACTGAGAGGACTGACACACACACACACACACACACACACACACACACACACACACACACACACACACATACACAGATCAGACAGCTTAATGTCAGCTTTGCCCTTTTTAACCTGCTCTGACCTCACCTGCTACCTGACTTCACAGGGTCATGTGACACTTTAGACCAATCACAGGGGAGCTCCTTTAGCTTGATAACTGATAGTTTATAAATCACCTCCTTCTCCTCCAGCTGGTAGGAAACATTACATTCATACCCTCCTCCCTCCCCTCCAGTTTTCCCTGCGACTCACCCAGGCATGCACACCTCCCCCTCCCCTCTCTGTGAGGACAAGCGCGGCTAAAAATGACTGAAGGCAGAAAGGGAGAGAGAGAGAGTCTCTGTGATCCACCCAGCTGTCAGTCATCCATCAGGCTCTCGGACAGCTGCAGCACCAACACCATGCTAACACCGCGCTAACCACACGCTAACCCGCGCAGTAAATAAACTCTGCGGTCTCCAGTTTACGCGCAACATTTTTATTTTAATTCAAAGTGACGTTTCCAGGCTGATTGATTACGTTCGCTCAGGTCAGCAATCAAAGACTCTAGGTCTGCAAAAGTGCCGCGATCGAGCTAAAACACTGGGTCTCTTTCTGACGCTCCTGGAGGATAAGTTACTCTGACTCATTCTATGAAAGGTTTAAGGAAAAATAAATGCCTTTAAGTTGCTAGAGTTGCTTTTAAAGTTGTTCTTTTGGTATGGAAGCTGCCCTTGAATTTCATCTTTAAGGCATCGCTCTTTAACTTTATGCAGATATTATTTGCGTAATATATTTTGTTTTTGAAGGATTCAAGTTGCCGCTGAAGTTGAGTGTTGTTCTTCACAAGCCACCCTTAGTTTCTGTAGTCCGAGAAAGTACTGACGGTGCTCTTTAAGCAATAAAGGATTAGTGTTAAAGGATGACTTTAATCCAGTTCCAGTTTAATCCACTTTAAGCCTGTTAACTTTAATTTGCTCTTTAAGGACTGAAGTTAGTTTCAAAGCAGCTGTTTGAGCTGAGTTGTTGTTAAAGGTTTAAAGCTGCTCTTTCATTTGCTCCTCATGGAATAAAGTTGCTTTTTAAACAAAAAAAGTGACTGTTAGGAATAAAACCTGATCATTAAGTGATAGAGTTGCTGTTAAAGCTTAAAGGATTAAGGGTTTTGTTAATGTTTCAAAGTTACCCTTTGGATGAAAGTTGCTCTTTAAGTTACTCTTTAGGCATTAAAGCTCCTGTTAAAGGCTTAAAGCTGCGCTTTATGTTGCTCGTTAGGAGTTCAGGTTGCTGGTGAATCTCCTTTAGCACAGTTCAGTGTAGATTAGTTGCTGTGTCCAGCTGCTCAGACAATGTGATTTTTAATTTTCTCGATCAGTGGAAAAAGCCAGCAGAGTTCAATCCAAGTGGCACCATGCTGACGCCTGAGGGTTGACACACACAAACATCTGTGTGTGCACAGCTGACTGACAGATGTGCACAGCTGCGTAACAGCCCGGGCACGAGAGAGTTAACGGGGCCTCCCTGAGCAGCTCTTCTTTCTCAAGACAACAGCAGATTGTTTCAGTTAAGGTCAAGTGTCTCTCTGTCACAGCGAGGCTATTTTAACTCGACCGCGGCGTCTGCCAAATTCCCATGACATCAGAGGGAGGGCGAGGGGGCGGAGGGAGGTTCAGCAGAGGTCACACCGTTTGTTCTTCACAGGATCCAGCTGTACGCGCTCGCCGCGAGGCCTCTGCTGCAGTTTGATGAGTTTAGAGGAGGATCCATCCAAGTTTCAGTCTTAGTGAATTTCAAATTAAAAGTTCAGCTGAACTGTTACTGCTCTCAGAATCGAGCTTCATTTGTCATCTTTTACTCTGTGAAGTAACTTTTCAGTTACTTCATGGTGGTTTTGATTGTTGTTGTTTAGCTCCAGGCTCCAGGTTGCTACTTTGAATGACCTGAGTGTGGGCACCAAATGAAAGATGTGAAAATAACGACTTTTCATTGTATTTTTTTTGACGAACAGAGGGCATCACAAGACTGAATTGTTACTTACAGTTCAGTTTTACAGCTTTCTTACAAAGACATCATCCATACCTTACACTATAAAGGTGGCTGTTGTTGTGATTTGGTGCTAGATAAACAAAAATTGTCGCTGTTAGTTATCCATTAACATGCACTCCATTTCCTCTGCTGTTAATTTTAATCATGGCTTCCTCAGGGCTCTATCCTTGGCCCACTTTTGTTTTCTATATATATATATATATATATATGATTTCTCCCAGCCAGACCACTCTTAGCTGTGATACCGCCCACTGCAGCTCTATGTCCCCCTGTCAGCCTCGACAGTTTGCTCACCTGCGTCAGTGACAGCAGACGCTGGGTGCTAAACACTTTCTAAGAGCTCAGCGATGATAAACACGGCGTCCGCTCTGACCTACAGTCAGCTCAGTTCATGGAACAAACATAAGAAGCTGTGTTAAAGTGTTCATCTTGGTTCTCTTTGTTTAAAATGTGCTCAGAATTGGATCATTGTCATCTGCTAATGCTTTGCACAACGTCACAAGTGCATTTAATTTTTCCCGCCATGATTATCGTGCTCCTCTCTACGCCACCATCAGAGCTCCCTTCACCGATATTATTAATAACTGTAAAGCACTGGATGGCTTTGTTCTGAAGTTCATTAAGAACCTCTTAACTCTCGGTGAATGTGAGTAAACAAAGATCAGCAGGCGTTTACATTCAGAGCTCAGTCCACCCACTGAGATCAAAACCTCTTTACTGACATTTTAATCTCTTCTTAAAAGAGTATTTGTTGACATGCTTTGAGAGGAGTGAACACACGGAGACAGAAATCCAACACAATTGTGACTTATTGTAGGTAAGCAGCGCTTTCAGGAAAGTTTGGTATGAAGTGACTTCAAATGGTGTTCAGATGGAGAACAGCAGTCTCACCTGTTCGTGGTCCTCTGGTGGAGGAGGAGGGGGCGTGGCCAGCTGGCTGCCGTGCTGCTGTTGATTTTGCCGTTGTTGCTGCTGTTGGTTGTTGTCGCGGGCCATCTCCACCATCCTGCGCTCCATCTGCTCCAGCCGCTCGAGAATGGACATCCTGAACTGATTATCTGCAGGAAGAGAACACGGAGGGTGAAACCCTGTCATCCATCGTCTATAGTTACTGACGCAGCGCTGCGGGGTGATTTTTTGTAGGGCGTTAGCATGGCGAAACAAAACTTTACAATATTTATAGGTTTATTTCTGAAAGGTCGTCTCCACTAACAGACGTCACTTATTCCTGAAGCGTAAACTGCACAGGGTTGCTACTAACAGGGCTGCTGAGTGAGAAAACTCCCTGGGTCCTACACTTCCCATGATGCACCGGTATCGAGGGTTATCTCTGGTAAACTGCTGCAGATTCAACAGCAGAAGGACAAACCGTCAATCATCGGAGTCCTGAAGCTCAGAAAACTGTGTGTGTTGACAGCTCTAACCATGAGGCTGCTCCTAAATAACTTTTTAAAGAGCACCTCTTTATCACTCACACACGCGCGCACACACACACAGTGTCTCACATGGAAACTATCTGACTGACTTCAATCGCTCAGCCGCCTGGCACACCGAGTGTGTGTGAAGGAAATAAAAGCAGAGTCCCTAATATAGCCTGTGACCTGGACCCCCCCCAAACACACACACTCTTACACACAGGGGACTCCCTGCTTTCTAACAGCTGCTGTGATTATTTTACCCGTTTCTCTGGATCGACCTTTGTCTGCTAACGAACAAAAACACCTACAAAGAGACACAAACTCAAAGAAAACGACGTCTGATTCGGACTCCTTCAGCCGGGGCGGCGGCCACGGGGACCTGAACGTCGTGACGGCTTTGAAAGTCTAAAAAAACAGTGCCGAGTTTAAAATCCAAACAGAAATGATGAGATGATCAATGCTTAAGGAAGAAGCAATGATTCAGATTCTCTCCTCAGAGAATGACAGACAGCACATTAAAGTTAACATTTTCTAGGTTTAAGGTCAAAAATAATTACACGTTACGCGTCGCACAACGTGAGAGATGTGGCTTCAGTTTTAAAACTTTTAACAGTTACTTCCACCTGCAGCTCTCATGTTTGTTCCTGTTATTAAACACCTAATCAATACAAGTTTACAGAAAGAAAATTACCTCTCTGATGACTGTGGGTGGTTGCCGTGGTTATGTGGCAACCATGTAACCATGACAACCATCACATTTATAAAAAAAAAACCCCCACACACTCTCTTAGGTTGGTCCTACCGGCACCATCCTGCTGCCGAGTGTCCATCGTCTGTCTGTGGGCGTCTGATTTCAGGTGAGGAGCATGCTGGGTACGCTGTGATGTCACAGGACAAGTCTACACGGGATCCTTATGTGTGCAGCAACGCACAAAGACACGCATGCCATGAGGAGGCAGACTGAGCGGCGGTACGAGGATCAGAGAGAGAGAGAGAGCAGGCAGGACGTCCAAACACTGCAGAAAGGCATGCTGGGAAACCCACAAAGAGGGAAGGGGAGGGGCGGGGAGGGGAGGCTGATAGAGTGTCTCCACTGACTGTGTGACATTCCTGAATGTGAGACGGAAACCCTCGACAGACAGACAGCTGAGGCCAGACAGCTGCCCTCTCACTCTGACCACAACAACCAACCGAGCTGAAAACAAGATGCTGCAGTTCCACTATTGTCCACCAGAGGCCCCCCAAGTGTGTAAGTGTTAAAAAGTCCAACTTCACAGCAGAAATCAGCATGTCTCTGTGTCAGAAAAACAGGAGTACACATTTAACAGCCTTTAAATGTCTGACCTGAAGTATTTTAAACAAAAATCTGAGTTTTCCTGGATGCAGGAACCGACAGATCACAGAGAAAAACAAAACTCAGAATGGAGTTCCACAAGGCTCTATTACTGATCCTCTGCTTATTATTCAGATTATATCATCTTGTTTGTTTGCTTCTACAAATGTACAGAGGGTGTTTTTTTTTAAAATATGCCACGTGTTAAAGTTATGATAATTCATTATTAGGGGCGTGATCTCTGACAGGTTGCTGTAGCTGCTAGCTGTCTGCTAGGCCTCGCATCAGCTAATTGGAAACCTGTACTGGGCCTCTAGAACTTGTGCTGTGGGATCCTTTTTTTTTTTAAATCCAATAATCTGACAAATAATATGACTGCTGTGTGGTTAAATGTACTGCCCAAGAATTCTAAGCTCTAATTTCAATGAGTGCAATTCAAAGACTTTATTTAAATGTTACTCAGTGCTGATTTAGGATGGATCTGATTTTAAGGCAACTAGTATTAGCTGACATCCTGGTCACTTCTGGCTCAATAAAAATTAGACTATTGCAGTCAGCTGCATCAACGTAACATGCAGTTATATCTTTAGGAGGTGGACGCCAGCGTACAGCGGTGAGTGCAGCGTTAATTAATACAAACAAAAACGACTGTGGCTCAGGGGGTTGGGAATCGCATCTGTAACCGGAAGGTTGCCGGTTCAATCCCTGGGCTCTCTGTCCTGGTCGTTGTGTCCTTGGGCAAGACACTTCACCTACTGCCTACTGGTGATGGCCAGAGGGGCCGATGGCGCGATAAGGCAGCCTCGCTTCTGTCAGTCTGCCCCAGGGCAGCTGTGGCTACAACTGTAGCTTGCCTCCACCAGTGTATGAATGTGAGAGTGAATGAATAGTGATGTTGTAAAGCGCTTTGGGTGCCTTGAAAAGCGCTATATAAATCCAATCCATTATTATCATTATAATAAGCAACTGTCACTGATGAAAGACTTCCTAATAGGAAGTATCCCTATACTGCCACAAGGTTTCAGCAGCAGACAGATGTGAGGACTGTAAATGAATTTAGGAATAAATATTAGAATATCTGGGAGGAGGCCCAGGGCAGACTCAGGACACGCTGGTGAGATTATATCTCTCGGCTGGCCTGGGAACGCCTTGGTGTTCCCCCGGATAAGCTGGGGAGAGGGAGGTCTGGGCTTCTCTGCTTAGGCTGCTGCCTCTGCGACCCGGATAAAACAAAATCTTTGCCATACGCAAAGTTACAGAAAAAAAGACCAAGTTAAAATAAAAGTTCACTGTATGATGATAAATAATGACAATGACTAAAGTGAAGGTAGAGACTGGTCTGAATCAGCTGTTGGACTCTGCTGCCCTCTTGTGGACGAGCAGCTGAAGCCCACACTGACTCTAGCAGAGCAGCTCAGAGTATCACCTACTCGTCTGATCAATATCCCGATCACTGAACAGTAGTTGCTCCACTGTAAACCTTCTAACTACACTTCATATTCATACAGCACTTTGGCCTTTAAATGCTTTCAAACCATCAACATTCTGATTAACAGGCAATTTGTTCCTGACCGCATGAGTCAAACATGAACTCAGGAACACGTTAGACGAATGTGTAAACCACTACAGTACAGAGGCACTGAACCCAAAATGCTGATATAATTTATTTAAAACTTCTACTACTACTAGTTTTTTTCTACTACATCATTTTCCATCCAAGAACAAACTACATATTCAGACAGACGTCCGTACAGTCCTCCAAAGAACCAACTGGAGGGAGTGTAATGGTGATGACACCATGTGTGCAGGGAGGATGTGATTGCTTAACAAATTGGACGCTCTTTATATATTGGAACAGTTTCCATTGCGGTATAAGGACCACCAACAACAAAAATACTGTAGCCCACAGACTGGTTGGTCCTCACATCTTTAACACTTTGGCTGGTTTCGCCTCATAAGTAAGATTAAGGAGGTGAACCTCTGATGGGACACTTCGCCTGGTGGATAATCTTCTAGAATACTTCCAGATACTTGACTTCTGTTTGCTTTTTGTCCTTCTGTGTTGGTTTCTGTGGGTTTGTGGCTGTTCTTCACGATCATAAGAACAAACTGGGATTTTGGAACATCCTAAACTGAGTGAAAGTTTGGTTCTGAGGTTGGAGTGAGCTTTGAAGAAGTGTATCTGACCTCTGAACCGCTTGTGTGGTAGAGTTTACTTGACTGAACTGACTTTTCGATGTTTTGTAGGCTTGGTTTTGATTGGTTGATTTCACTGATACAGACTGCCTTGTGTTGGGGTTGTCATGTAATGCCTGAGATTCAAACATATCAAGCATCATCTGTTTTTTGTTTTTTGGCAGTACAAAATCTGAAATATCAGGATCTCTAAATTCTCTAAATTCTTCCACGTTAATTATTTGCCATGTGTAGGTGGCGACATAGAGAGGGAAATCTGACCGTCTAGTGAGAGCCAGTCGAGCTGAGAGCTGGGCAGAGAGCTGGCGTTCCTCGCTCTGTACTCGAACAGGACCGAAGACGAAACCGAACCTCCAGACTCCAGGACCTGCAGACAGACCAGGCCGGCCTCATGGGCTGAAAGACAGGAGATGGGAGAGTCTGTCAGGTCACACGCGCCATTTCAATCAGCATAGTCAGGCTGGAAGAGGAAAATCTGTGTGTACCAGGACAGTAGCAGCGCAGCACCCCTGGCTGGATCAGCGAGGCGGGGACGGTGCTCTGATCGAACACGCATGAATACCGACCCGACGGCTCGCTCCACGGCCCTGTTATCAGCACCTTTACTCCGCCCTGCAGAGGACACGACGATGACTGATGAGTCATCACTTTAACACCTTTACATACATGTATTTAAATACAAAATATTTATTATGTATTTAATAACACACAGTTAGTTTATCCTTTTATACTGTGTGACGTGAGGATGACACATCTGTAATTCTGACAATAAGTTTTTCAACCTCTTGCCTGACATTTGACTCTGCGCAACACTTCGTCTCCAAAGACAGAACAATCGACGCGTTTACTGATCAAAGTACACAAGAAGAAGTTCGTTATTAAAGATGAGGATGTTAAAAGTTTGCTACCCCTGTTAGTAGAAGCACCCGTGGTACGATTTCAAAATCCTACATCACTTCGTTGTTGAATTATCGCGTTCACAAACTTGGGTGCCCACATCACCAACTCAGCAGGGCGACGACAATCTGTTTGATTACATCCTGCAAAAATTTCCATCTTTTTTGTCGCGTCGAATCTTGGATAAATTGAAAGTTGTGTTCCCTCCATCACATACAGGGTTTTTTGCAACCCATAGAGAGTTTGCATTTAGAAAAAAAAAACACACACACAACATCGATGAAAAAAATATTAAAAATTAATATTTTATTACAATTATCTACGCATAATTTTTCTGAGAGACCTTACCTTTCACTATGAGCAAAATACACCTGTCGGGACATAATCATCTGAGCTCCTCGCACCACCAAACCCACCGTACTGTCCCCCTTCAATTCATCACATTTCTCTTGAGTCTCCCTCTTAGAAATATTTAATTAAGCCTCTGGGTCCAGGGTATAACTGGCCGTTTTTGACTACTTTTGATTTTACCTCTATATTTCACCTTTAAAAACTATTTATCTTGCCTTGTCTGGTATCACTATTTTCAGCACAACCTCAAATATCTGAAATTGGAGTTATTTTTTCATTTTTACACACTATAGTATCACAATTGATCTAAATTCAGACAAAAAAATGTTAAATCCGAGTAGAAGCGTTTCCACTGGAATCTGCCTTTGGTGGCTTTTGTGGAGCAAATGTGACATTCAGCAGTATAACTGACACACAAAACACAACACACTAACTACAGCCTCCAAACACTAAACGTCACTAATGTCTCGAATATGAAAACTCACTCTCTCTCTTTCTTCCACTCGCCCGCTTTCCGTCGCCATTTTTTAATGGTAACTGGTTTTACGCGGCCTATCGACACAATTTAAAATCTATAGTTTGAAGTCCTCCCTTTCTACCCAATTTGAAATGGAGACTCTGGGTCACTGCATCTTGTAGCTGTGTCGTCTTAAATTGGTCATGTTGTGCCAGCTTTCCCTCAGTTAGAAAGAATGAAACAAAAAACATTTTTCAATTGAGAGACGAGTAAGAACACAAAGAAATCATCATGCCACAAGGGAGCCTTGACTTCCTGAGCTCGCTCTCTGGGGGCGGCTTATGATGTGCGATTTGTACTTCTGTGATAAATGTACGACGTGGCCTGTACAAATGTCCAACACCACAAGAAGCAGCAGGAGGGTCTGACCATAGTGAACAGGCCAATCCCAGTCGGCTGCATCGATGCATCATGTCGTTTTATGGACGTCAGGTTCAATCTTCTGACTTTTACCCAGTTAAATCAATAAAACCTCACTGACGATAAATAATAACAATGACGACAGTGAAGGTAGAGACTGGTCTGAATCAGCTGCTGGACTCTGCTGCCCTCTTGTGGACGAGCAGCTGAACTCCACCCTGCCTGTGAAAGAAGCTCAGAGCATCAATCACTGACTCGTCTGATCAATGTCCCGATCACTGGACTCCACTTCCTTCACTGTAAACGTTCTGACTGATTTTCTATTGACTGATTGCTCGACTGTGAAGCGGATTTATTGGCGACTGATTACCTCGGGGTACGACCACTCCGGGGAGAAGTCTGTGATGGAAGCGAGGCGTGTGGAGGAGGCGGGCAGCGGGTGAGGAAAAGGGAGAAAGGAGGAGGAAGGGGAGGGCTGGGGAGGAACGACGTAGCGGACTCCTGCCGGAAACACGGCAGGGCTTGGCACGGCGGAGACGGCAGCGCAATGAGCCGCAACAGGATTGGCCTCCTCTGTCATGAGGTCAGAGATGAGGTCAGGAAACTGACTGTCAAAGGAAATGTCAAGCTCCTCCCCTCCCCGCTCGCAGGGCTCCGCCTCCTCCTCCAGCTGAGTGTTCATGCAGGTGTCCTCAGAGTCGGAACCCCGCCTGCTCTCCTCTTTCACCTGGATAGCAGTATCCATGGCAACAGCAGCAGGTGTGGAGTCCATGTTAGCGTCACTGTTGGCAAATATTGAAGACTGCTGCTGCAGCAACAAGGGCTGACGGGATGTCTGAGCGGGGGTTGGGGCCTCAGGTATACACAGGTGATTGGAGTGTTGCCCGGGGTTTAACGGATGCTGATGCTCGCCAGCCTGTCGGTAAGTCTGATTGGCCGGCTGGCAGGCCTGGGTCGCCGCACTCTGACACACCAGGAGCAGGGAGGCAGAACTGCTAATGGTCTGTTGCCGTGGTGCCAAGCTGGAGGAGGCATGGTTTGTCTGGAAGGCAGAGAAATAAAAAGGGTGTTGATGTAGGAGGAGGGTCACAAGCTTCTGCTACAGGAAATAGTCCCCCACTAAAAGACACTTTTTAAAAAGAAATAGATCGAGCACATCCTCACCTGCAGGAGAGCGAGTTTAGAGGGAGGAGCACTTCCTTCATCATCATCATCTTCCCCCCTCCTGTCCTTCACCTCTTCTTCTGCATCCTCCCTCACTGCCTCAGACTCCCCCAGAGCTCCGAGCTCCAAGCAGAGCGGCAGCAGGGGCGGGGCCACAGTGGACGTGGGAGACAGTGATAGGGAGAGGGAGGGGGGCATTGTAGACTGAACTTGGGGAGAAGAGGAGGAGGAGGAGGAAGGAGAGGCAGAAAGAGGGAGGACTGAGTCTCTCCTGTCCACTTCACAGGAAGATGAGAGGGAGGACAGTGAGGAAGGAGGGGAAACAGAGGATGGAGGGGTGGAGGTGGGGGACAGGGAGAGAGCGAGGGAGGGGGGAGAGAAGGGGGAGGAGGTGGTGCACATGACAGAGGTGGGGGTGGACGAGGAGGAGGGAGGAGGAACAGGGCCGCCGTACGTCTGGCCTTGTTTGGGGGAGTTGAGGAACGAGTCAGGATCAAAGGCAGGGGGAAGGGATGGGGGAGGCGGCGGCGGCGGCGGGGGTGAGGGGGAGGAGGGGGGAGAGGGTGGGGAGACAGCGGCAGCAGGAGGTGGTGGGGAGCAGAGGGAGGTGGATGTGTTGGAGGAAGACGGGGTTAAGAGAAGGCCTCCAATAACCGGGGAGGGCAGAAGAGTGAGTGAGAGGGTGGTCACGCCTGGTGCCTGCACAGGAGGCGGGGGGAGGGAAGGGGGGGCAGGTGAGGAGGAGGAAGTTGGAGGGGAAGGGGAGGTGGGCTTGATGCCTGGGGGAGGGAGGGCCGGGGAAAGCAGCAACTGCCCAGAGCCGGTGAATGACAGGCTCCTCCGCAAACCCGCCTCCTCCGCTCTCGCCACGCCGCCCCCTCCTCCCTCTCCTGTTATGGCAGCAGTCGCCATGACAATGACTGCGTTCTGTGGCAGTGCCACCGTCGTCAGGTTGCCATGGCGGTCTCCGTAGAAACCGTTACCGTTGTTACTCATGGTGACAGCAGCTCGGTGGGATTGAGGCGGGGAGGAGGAGGAGCTGTGGGAAACAAACAGGACTAATCGATCAATCAGGAAACGAGCTCATGATCAATACCCTCTGACAACTTTCTGGCACAAATTGTTCATGAATTTCACAATCAGTGAGTCCATATGTGTTCTCTGCAGAGTCAGTGTGAATCTGAGGCAGAGCTGCTTTAAAATAAAACGCTTTTCTCTCGGGATCAAACAGTTCAAAAGGACAATAACGAGAATTACAGATCCTCCAACAAAGCCAATGACTTTTTTAACTATTTTAATTGAAGTGCTTTATGGCTTTTTCTTTGCTCGTGAAATTCAGTTTAGTAGTTTTTGGGCTATCTCGCTTAAAACGAACCACCAAACCAAAAGGACTCGAGCAGGAACGTTCACAGTTCGACCGATAACTTCCCTTTTTCCTGTGCGGATGACTTACGTGGACGAGGGGCAGGGAGATGAGACCGGGCTGGTCTGAGCCTGAAGGTGAGGCAGTTTGGCTTCTCCTCCCGCTCCTCCTCTCCCCACCTCCCCCAGCTCAGAGGACACTGGCGAGGCGGATGGCCTACAGGAAGAGGGCGGGAGTTTCGGGGAGATGATGCGATGCTTGGTGCTGTTACATCGGTGGGGAATGTTCACTCCGGATGACACTGTGCTCAGAGATAAACAGGGCTGGGCGGTTAGTTTCACTCTGTGATGTCATAGCGATGTCACAGTGAAGGTGTTCAGGGCTCACCCTGGGCAGTGTTACACAGGCAGGTGTGTGTGCGCGGCTGTGGTTTGGTTCTTTGTCGGTCCAGGATTTGCTGAACCAACTCCTCAATACTGAAATCTCCCGCACCAACTGAACACTTCATACTGTGGACTGAAACGCAGTAAAACTACACATTAGTACTACAAAACATACACACTCTGCATCCACACAATGTGGCAAACACATGCAGTTAGGTGTTCGTGCATACACATGGGCCTCAGCTGGCTCAGCAGGTCGTCTCGGCTCCAGCGCACGCTGTCATGGCGGTCGGCCACCGCGCAAAGCAGTGGACTGCATTTCCCAGAATCCTCCAGGGATGGCACGTTCAGGTAGTGGACCAGCACGATGTCTGGGTTCTGTCGCACAGAAACACACTGATTAATACTATTTTAGGTTTACGTTTTCTATTATTTTGTGTCTGCATGTATGTGCACGTGTCTGCATGTATGTGCACGTGTCTGCATGTATGTGCACGTGTCTGCATGTATGTGCATGTGTCTGCATGGGAAAGTACTGCTAACTGAGGCTGCAAGTGCGTACACGCCTGCAGTTGATGTCTTAGTTCTGATACGCAGTTTTAGGGACCCTCTCACTCTGCTCGTGCTTACCTGCAGCCTCATAACTAAACTGGCGACTAAACTCAGGAATTCAAGTAATAAATAATAAAACAAATAATAAATCTAGGATCAAACACTGGTAAATAAACTTGGAAACTAACACCAGGAACTAAATACAACAACTAAACTCGGGAACTAAACTCTGGTCTGAAGTCAGGAGCCAAATCCCAGGTAACTAAACTTAGACATGAAACATGGAAATAAGTCTGGGACTAAACGCTGGAACTAAAGGTGTAGTTTGGGAACTAAACTTTCTAACTAACTGGAAAACAAGCTGTAACCACTTGGGAACCAAAAGTTCAGTTTGGGAACTACAAACCATGGTCTTAAGGTAAGAACTAAATCACTGGGAACTAAATTTTACAACTAAATTTGGAACGAAACAAGTTTGGTAACAGGTTGGAACTAATACTAGATTAAACTTTGTAACTAAATTACAGATTGGGAACTAAACTCTGAGTAAGGAACTAAACCCCAGGAGAGACTAAAATTTGAAAACGATGGAAAAACATGGAACTAAACTCTGAGCTAAACTCAGTACCATAACTGGTGAACCAGTCTGAGACTAAATCCTAAACTTTACTTTTAAATTAAAAACAGTAAATAAATTTGGGAACTAAACTCAAAGAATAAACTGCATCTATCAATAAACTAGGGAACTCAACTTCATACTTCAGGAGTAAAGTCAAGCTCTGAACTTTGTCAGTGGAAACACCAACATTTAATCTCAGTGTTGCTTAATCTTAATGATGTTTAAGCCTGCAGTCGCTCACACACTGCAGTAAATAAAAGGAACCCGTAAACAAGCTGAGGACAACTTCTTTCTATATGGTTCCTTGTAAGCGCTGAATCAACACCACTTGGAAAACTGGCTGCAAACCAGTGGCAGCGTGGTGTGTGTTAATGTGTGTGTGACGGGGTGTTTATTCTGACCTGCAGCAGCCAGTAGCATCGTCTGTGGAATGTTGGCACGATGGAGGAATGGACGTAGCAACCATACAGGCACTGAAACCCAGAGACCAGCACAGTTTAGCAGGGGTCAGCCTCAACACTCGCTAATAGAACAGCACGATCCTTTCAAAATAAGAGCAGACGCTGTGTCGCTGCTGCAGCCTGGACTAACTGACTGATCTAAAACAGGATGTGGACACGAGCTTCGTCTTTATTCATAGAGATAATGTTCAGGGCAGCAAATGCATCTTATTTCCTCCCACAATAATCTCACAAACAGTATTCCTTCTGCTGTGCTGTGACACTGTGCGTCCTGCAGGGGGAGCAGCTGTGCTCAGGTGTGTGTGTGCACGTGCTGCAGACCTCCATGCCCTGGACCTTCAGCTTCATGTGGTCTTCTCTCGTCGTCTTTCCATCCTTCCTTTTCTTCCAGCAGTATCCGTCCTTTCTGTACTTCACCTTCTTCCTGTTGTACAGGATGATGCTGCCGTTCTTCGGCCTGACACACAAACCGATCAATCAATCAATAAAATCCAACAGGAGAGAGGCCCTCAGCTGTTTGTGTATGACAGGTGTGCTCTGGGTCTGTACCTGGTTTTGAGGGTGCAGGAGAGCCACTCGTCATGTCTGTCGAAGGATATCAGGTAGGAAGCGATTTCCTGCAGAAACAAAGACGATTTACATGATTTCAAATCACACGTAGAGCTCAGAGTGAACTGCTCGTAAAAACAGCGTTACAGTCGACATACAGGACGAAACGTTTTCTGCTGACGCTCAAGAAAACGTTTTCTGTCATATCGTTTAGTGACCCCGAAAACTTCAGGAGGCTTTCAATGTCCCAGTAAAACATCGGACTGAGCAGCAGTTAGTTGTTAGTTAGAATGACCAGAATATCCGAGTTATAATTATGTAAAATAAAACAATCAGCCACATCTGTGACGCTGACGCCAAATCTTCCTTTCAAAGTCAGAAAACCCCACAGATGGTGACGGCGGGAACTGTCAACTGTAACGGGCTCATCAGGTTTAGACAGTGTGGCGTGTGCAGACTGAATAAATAACGGGACTTCTTGAGTTTCTGTTTCATATTTATCAGAGCAGAAACACTCAGAGCAGCGAGGCCTGTGCAGGTTTTAGTTCCTCAAACTGACGGTTTCTGCCTCACATTTAAAGAACGGCCCCTCTGCTATTGTTACCATTGTATTGATGTGCATGTCCGACCTGATGCAGTCACCTACGCTCACAGTGGGTGGAGGCCCAAGGGCTCTCTGACTGTCTTTCTGGGGCAGGGAGGGTTGCGGGGAAAGTCGCAAGTAAACACCAGTTTTAAAGGGATCGCACCTCTGAGCCTGCCCCGAAAGTCCTCACTTAAAAGTGATGATAACAGCAGTGATGGAGGACACGAACGTGGGTAATAGAACAGCTTACCTTTAACGTTTGAAACTCTGCTTTCATTCTTAACCTGCTTCTCTGATCCTACCTCGGTCTGTTGTTCTAAACAGTGATAATGATAATATCCTCCGTGTGATGTCACTTCCTGCCTCCACCGGTTGCGTCAAACAGGAAACGAGAATCACACGAGAACTCACCTCGTTAGTGTTCCACCTGAGCCGCTCATTAGGCAGGCTGGACGAGCGAGGGAGACACTCGAGCAGCTTGTTGGGAAGAAACACCTTCCTCTGTCCTTTGTTCTCTGCACACACACACACACACACACACACACACACACACACACACACAGTTAGTGGTTCTGCTGGTTCTGATGCGGACAAACACCTCAAATTCTCATCATCATCACCCTCAGTGAGAGAGGACACGATTAGAAATGAGTCCATCACAGGGACAGCTCAGTCAGAGAGGCTGAGAAGGTCTGAGCATGTGCAGAGGAGGGAGGGTGGAGGATGAAGGTGGAGCTGCCAGGCAGGAGGAACAGAGGAAGAGCTCAGAGGAGGTTCAAGGATGAAGGAGGACATGCAGAGCGTTGGTGTAACAGAGGAGCATGCTGGGATAGGAAGAGGTGGAGGTAGATGATGCGATGTGGAAGAAGCACCGATCAAAGGCCCGAATCCTGAACATTAATCTCTGAATATCTCAGGATCTCAGCAAAGACGGCGGAAAACAGTCACATTTTAGGTAAAAACAAACAAACACTTTAGAGGTTTTTACAGGATATGACATGAAGGACAAAATGACCCAGGACTGATGAACAGAAAAACAAAGTGTCAGACAGTGGACACGTTCCACCAATCGCAGCTGGGCAGAGCCAGCGTTTCACTCACAACTGAGACTAAAAATAGACGCGTCTGAGTTGGCAACGTGTGCAACCTCAGTTTGACCACAGCGAGCAGCAAAAAGCCGCCGAACTCAGGTGTAGCTGGGCGCGGGGGTCCGTGTGGATGACTGCGTGCCAAAGTTCAACGAGTTAAAGGTATGAAAATGTCCTGTCAGGGGCTTCATGCACCATCACTGGCTTTACAATATAAACAAGTTCAATTAGAGACTTAACCGTTTTTCCAGCCTGCCTCCATCTTTCTTTCTTTTTCTTTTGTACTTTATTATTTTGCTAATCTTGACCCACAAACTCTCAGGTCTAACAGAGGAGCCGAGCTTGAAGATCTCACAAACCCCACCCCTCCTCCACCAGTAAAGATACACGGGGACCCACTATATCTCTGATGTACTGCAGGAAACTGGGACACTTGTTCCGATATATGTTACCGAAGCACCCAGGAGCTCATTCATTTCATCGAGAGGAAAAAGTCAGACTGTCACTGAGTCTAAAAGTAGGAAAGCATTCAGAAACACTGAAACAGAGTTTAGTGGATGAGGTCACTGAGTCAGAGCAGCACTGACTTCTTCTGTTTGGTTTACTGAGACACAGCTGACACAACAGAGCTCTACAGCAGCAAGCATCATCAGACCACAGTGAGTCTGCAGGGCGTTATCTGACTGAAGCATCTCCATGTCACTGGTAGCTGAAACAGATTACACACGATGAAATCCTACACGACGTACCGCTGTGAGCTGCAGTCAAACTTTGGTAAAGACTTAAAACAGGTAAAATTAAACAGCTGCAGACGCCTCGGCAACCAAAGCGTCTCTAATGTTCCCTCAGAGGAGCTTCCTAACATCTGCCCTCCAGCAGGTTCATCCTTTGATTTCATCAGATTAATATGTCTGCACTCTTGTTTTCATACCGTCCTGTAGTACAGGACCTGCGATCAGCCTTTCACTGAGTCATTTCATACGCGAACAGAGCAGAAAAACCACAGAACACCAACAAAATGGCTTCTTACTGTCCACCTCCCTTATTTACAGCTTTCCATCAGAGAGCAAAGGTCACAGGGGGCGCCATTACATCGTCATAGCAACACTAACACTGCTAGTAGCAACACTAACATTAATTAAACAAAAATAAATCTTTTAACCGACTAATGACGTTTTTTCTTTCAGCTAGTTGAAAAAACCCAAAACAAACATCTAGCCGTTGCTCTGAAGAGAACGGCTAGATGTTTGTTATTATTATTAAAAAAAACTACATATTAATATACATATAATAATAATTATTACAAATTGTATAATATCTAAACATTTTAAAATGAATTAAAACATGAATAAACGCTATGAAATGATTTTGTTTAATCATGATTTAATTTTTTTAACAATTTTTTTTACATAAAGTTAAAATGATCAAGTAAACTAAACAGTAAATATATAAAAACAAAATGAAAGTAATACAACACGAAAATGAAATTTAAACAATATCTAAAGAGCTAATGTGGACAACAAGCTTAAAAAAGTATCCAACTTATATTAATAATAATAAATAAAAAATGTTAAACTTGAAATATTTGTTTTTTATAATTATTTTTTCATTTTTTCACTTCAATAAAAATAAACCTTTTTAGAACAGATTTGAAGGAAAGGGGTAGAAGTAAAAGTAATATAGCATAATTTATAACTACTACTAACAATAATAGTAATAAAATATCAGTAATAAAATAAAATTCGTTTATTTGAAATAAAACTAGGTCCAGTAATATTAAAATATACAGTTCAGTAATAATATACCCGAGATAGAACCAAAAACCCTAATAATACAAAACCGGTTAAATAAATAAGAATAAACACACGTTATCTTACATTTATTTAATAGTTTTATATATAAAAAAAAGATAAATAACAACAAATATCAAAGCGAAAACAGACACAATAACAAAGAAACAGCATAAATAATAAAAGAAGGACAGCGAAGTTTAAGAGGCGGTCCAGCTGGACAAACAGTCACAAACAAATACACGAGAAGACAGAAAGAGCTAAAACACTTCAACTGCAAGAAGAAGTGACATATTGATCCTCTGACTCACAATGAAAGACACAACCAGCTACACCGACAGTAAGACACACAGCACCAAACACAGCAGCTCGTGAGGCCTGGCAGGAAATCAGAAATCCGTTAAAGAAGAACTCATTGATCTGATGGACACACAAACGCGACACCATGCAGTCACTGTCTGTGTGCAGGTGGATGGGACTGACCTGTCTCCGGGGAAACCATCTCCTTGTTGCTCATGGTGACGAGTCCATGCAGGATGAGTCTCACACAAGGCAAGGCGGCCTGCACTGCCCCGCTACACACACACAGAACAGGTCATCAGTGTGATCAATGACAAACAAGAGCTGCAAACACACACATCTGATATCTCAACTGACCAGCTCCACACAAACACACAGACAGCCACGCACTTCTTCAATAGCTCCCTGTTGCCTAGCAACAGCTGAATTTGCACCCACTTTACATGGAGAGCGTGTAAAGTGGGTGTGTGTTGGGATAGGAGTGTGTTTGTGTGTGTTTAGTTACATAACAACAGCTTCACGGTGTGAGTGTGTGATGATTAACCCACAGAATGACTTCTTTGATTAATTCGTGAATAAAACCCAAACATCACCTGCTGTCACACACACACACACACACACACACACACACAGAAAACATGCCAGCTGTCACTTGATCGATATCTGATTTAGTTCTAATCATCAAGACGCTCACTGAGGCAGGTTCACAGATAACAGATGACGCTGAGCCTCTTGTGTAGAGGATCCATCCTCCTCCCACACAGGCTCGGTCTCCACAGGCCGGGCTCAGACCCCGGATTCTCATGGGTGCTATGGCCGCCTCGCAGAGCACAGCACCCCGCCCGCGGGAGCTCAGCTGCAGCTGGCTGGTCAAAGCTAACGTTTCACGCCTTTGCGTTAACAATTAGCACAGTTACCCAGACAACAACAGGTTTTAACGCAGCGCTGCATTTATTCAAGCCCTCATGATCTACACTCGGAGGGGAACTCAGATGCGAGTGCGGATGTTTGGGTGTTAGCTGCTCTGCTAGCCGTCTAACTCCACCGGCGGAGCTCGGCTAGCTGCTGGTAACAGGCTCGCCTCCGCGGTGATTAAAGCAGTCCCGGAGCCCAGCTGCAGGGCTTCACCTGCCGGTCACAGCACGCTACACCGAGCCAGCCAGCGGTGGCTCCTTTCCAGATATACCGTATAAAACAGAGCGAGCTAGTCGAGAGCAGCACAGAGTTCGGAGGTAAAACAATCTGTTTAAAGCTCCTTTACCTTCCGCCTTCAGCACAGCCGCCATCTTCTCTGGCTATGACGTCACTGCGCAGAAACGTCTGGCGGGAGGGAGGACTAGTTTTTTTTCTGTTTATTACTAGCACATTGTAAAAATACAATACTAAATTCTTTCTTGTGTTAATTTAATTGTACTTGTGAAAAACGTAAAGGAATATGCAGTTGCATCCTCTGATTACACTTTAAAGGTTTTATCTGGAAGGAATATTCCAGAGTTTGTGTGTGTTATAATGTGTCATTTTGTTATCTGGCTCTTTTTCTCAATTTTTGTATTTTTTGTGCACAGGTCTCTTTTGACTAAGAGAACTTGATCTCATTGTTTAAATAAAGGAGCAAATAATAGAAGCAATAGTGTTATATAGTAGTGTAACAATATTATTGTTGTTGTTGTTGTAAGTGTGACAAAAAGTACTAAATCTGGATTAAAGAAATTTTCTTCAAGAAAAAAATATGGGGGAAACAATCCACAGTTGATGTTGTATTGGTGCAGTTCTTGTTAAATCTTGTTTTTGGTGTAGTCTGTGCAAGTCTGATGATTTCTTCTTATGGACTTTTTTTCTCTCTCCTTGTGACTGTCACTGTCACTTTGTAAATAATATGAAAACATTTTAATCCAGAAACTCAATTTTCTTCCTCCTTTTATAGCATCCAACATCCACCCAGAATATTTGAGAGTATGTGCACTGATAAAACTTGTGACAGGTGGGTAAAGACCAACAGCACAGTCTTCTGCATGAGCTGTTATCGTGACCTGAAAGCCACTGACTTCATCTTAATGCACTTAGACCTACTACTCCTCAGTCACCGGATGTGAATCAAGCTAAAAGCCATTTGAGAACTTTGACCATAAAGTTCTTAATTCAAAAAGGTTGTTTTGTTTCCCTGCAGTGTGACAGAGGTGGGAGTGTGTCTTTAGACATCTTGAAAATAATAGATATTAGGTCTAGACCAGTATTTTTTCCTTCAGCAACATACAGCTGACTGATCGTTTCTCAGACGATGCTCCACACATCCCTGAGTCACCTGGACACTGGCAGAGGGAATTATGCTTGGATGCTGTCCATGGACTACAGTTCAGCATTTAACACAATAATTCCCTCAAAGCTTTTCACCAGGTTGAAGGTTTTAGGTCTCATTGACTCATTCACTGTGTCAGTGGATCCTCAACTTCCTCACAGACAGACTCCAGTCAGGGAGGGTGAAAAAAAAACATGTCTCCTTACATCTCACTCAGCACTGGAGTGCCTCAGGGCTGTGTTTAAAGCCCCCTGCTGCACTCACTGTACACTTATGACTGTGTAACCAATCAGATACCACCTCCATTGTCAAGTTTGCTGACGACACTGTTATTGTGGCCTGATCTCTAACAACATCAGAAGAGATTAGAAACCTGGAGAAATGGTGCCAGAAAAACAACCTCCTCCTAAACATCAGCAAGACTAAGGAGGCTGATTATAGACTTCAGTACAAAGCAGGCATAGAATTATGAGACCCTGATCATCAGGGGCATATAAACTCCACCACCCTAAGTGGGTGAATCTTTCAAATCATCCTGTTCGTCTTGATTGTGATGGGAAATTAAAACTTACTATTACGAACGTGATGTCTGTCTGTCTGTTTGGGTGCAAAGCACCCCCCCACCCCCAAAAAAGTCTTGATTTCAGGATTGATTTTTTGTGGAAAAGCAAAAATAAAAAGGCTTTACCTTTCTCTTTCAGGATAACTCTAGTATCCCTCACTCTGAACCTCTCACCATGGGCATTCTGGATAAAGACACAATCCAGACCAGACCCAGGAGATTGGTTCTGAAACCAATATGCTGGGTGATATTACAAGGGTCAATTGCTCTGCTTAGTCCAGCTCCCAGACAACAGGGGCATACAAACTCTACCACCTTAAGTGGTAGTAGACCATCAGCTTCCTGGACCATCAGCAGCCAGTGTGTGTCGTCTGCTGTGGCTCAGAAAAACACACCAATCACAGATTCAGACCCATCGATGAAGCTGCACAACAACACAAGAAGGAACTTCAGGAAACTCTGGAGCCCTTAAAGAAGAAGTTAAAGGTTTGTGAAGAAGTTCAAGTGAAGTTTGATCAAACAGCAGAACACATTAAGGTCCAGGCCCGACACACAGAGAGGCAGATTAAGGAGCAGTTTAAGAAGCTTCACCAGTTTCTAGCAGAGGAAGAGGAGGCCAGGCTGGCTGCACTGAGGGAGGAAGAGGAGCAGAAGAGTGGGATGATGAAGGAGAAGATGGAGGCTCTGAGCAGAGAGATAGCAGCTCTTTGAGACACAGTCAGAGCCACAGAGGAGGAGCTGAGAGCTGAAGACGTCTCATTCCTGCACAACTACAAGGCTGCAGTGGAAAGAGTCCAGCGCTGCCCCCTGCTGGATGATCCACAGCTGCCCTCAGGAGCTCTGATAGACCAGGCCAAACACCTGGGCAACCTGACCTTCAACATCTGGAACAACATGAAGGACGTGGTCTCCTACACTCCTCTCATTCTGGACCCAAACACTGCTCATCCAAACCTCATCCTGTCTGAAGATCTGACCAGTGTGAGAGGAGGAGAGAAGCAGCAGCTTCCTGATAATCCAGAGAGGATTGAGTGTTCCTGCTCTGTCCTGGGCTCTGAGGGCTTTAAGTTTTGGTAAATACTCAGCATGTTTATCATCAGCTCCAGACACTGCTCTCCTAATAAAGAAGAAGCTCCAGAGGATCAGAGTGAATCTGGACTGGAACAGAAGAAAGCTGTCGTTCTCTGATCCTGATACTAACACACACACACACACCTTCACACACACTTTCACTCACAGGATGTTTCCATACATTAACACTATGAATAAAGTGAAGATACTACTAGTGAAGGTGTCAGTATTGTCTTAGCAGTGCCATTTAGGATAATTATATTTATAATGCCTTCAGTCATTAAATGTGGTTCATGTTTATGTACATATATCAAATGTTTTATTTAATCTATGATATTCTGTATTTGCTAAATTTCTGTTCATTCTAATGAAGCTGAAATGATTGAATGATTCTGTCTCTTTCATTTACAACTATTTCCCAGACCGGTCGCAGCAGATGGCCCTGCCCCTCCCTGAGCCTGGTTCTGCTGGAGGTTTCTTCCTGTTAAAAGGGAGTTTTTCCTTCCCACTGTCGCCAAAGTACTTGCTCACAGGGAATCCTATGATGGTTGGGTTTCTCTCTGTATTAGGATCTACTTTACAACATAAAGTGCCTTGGGGCAACTGTTGTTGTGATTTGGCACTATATGAATAAAATTGAATTGAAATCTTAACTGTTATGAAAAACCTAAAAAAAAAAACCAAACAAACCCAAACCACTAAAAACTGGAGAAAAAAAAAACTAAAGAATTTTCTGATGACATTGTTTATTGATCAGTATCATCAGTGTAGATAATAGAAGGATAAATTCAACAACCGCAGATACCACAATGGACCAGACCCACAGTGAAACATGGCAGAGGAAACATTGAGGTCCACTCCACCAATGATGACTTTAGACTTTTTGTTAATCATAATATTTTATTACAGAGATTAGATCATGGAAGCAGACCCCACAGAGTGTAACAAAAAAACAGCTCAAAACAAGTTTACAATCGGGACAGACTATCAGCTAAAACATTTTCAGAACCATTTTTATGATGAATACTTAAATTGTATTCCTGCAATAACACAGCCCAGCGCACGAAATGCTGGTTGTGATTAAACATGCGAGCAAGGAATATGAGTGGGTTGTGATGAGTGTACAGAACAAGTGACATGCTGCACCCCAAGAACAAAGGCAGGGTCTCCTTTTTGTGGAGTAGTTTACCTGTTTTTTATTAAACTTGCAGGAATAATAACAAACGGGGCGGTCTAAACCCTGCAAGTCTTGCAACAGCACTGCCCCAACCCCGACAGCACCGGCATCAACTTCATGTTTGAAGGGTCGCGTCAACCTATCCACATGCCACCTGAAAGGTTCTTTTAACAAAAGCCTTATCATACTGGCATTTCATTTTTTCCTGGGAAACAGCAAGGTGCTGCTTAGCCAGAGCTTTGGCTTAACTCAAATGCTCAAGGAAGTTTTTCACATACCTCCTTACTTTTGTTTTGGAACTCCCCTCCTGAATCAAAAGTGTCTCATTCAGAACTTTGAGGGGTCGGCGTGGTCCCTCATCCCAACTTCTCTCAGCTTTTAGGCAGTACTCACGTACCACGGCGTGGCGTATGGCCAAATACTGTTTCAGAAGGACTAAACCCCAGTGATTCCTGAACAACATCACGGGCAGCAAATAACACAAATGGGACTCCCTTATCCCAACTTCTTTCAACTTTTAGGCAGTACTTACGTAGCATCTTTAAAGTCTGATGCCGCCGCTCTATTGGACCTTGCAATTCAGGATGATAAGCAGAGGACACAACATGTTTAACACCTAGGTTTCACTTCTGCAAAGGGCACACTCTGCAAACCTGCAATTTCCTGTCAGCCTGCAACTTAGTCTTTCTGAAAGACACACACTGTTTAAACATCTGAATGCAATATCAATGCTGTAGATTATATTATTAATCTGGACAATAGCAGCAAAATAATTTCCCTGATCTCCACAAGTGCTAGCAACTTGTTTAGATAACATAGACTGAAAGTTTGAACCCTGGTCAGTCTATATGACCTTGGGCAAGTGATTTTCTTATGTAATGGGACAGCCTCAGGGAAACGGGTAGCTGCACACATGATTGTGAGATGACATTGCTTTCCTGATTTTGTTCTTGATAGTGGACCCACACAGTCTACTATGACACGGTCAAATGGGTGATCCACTACAGGAATGGGACACAAGGCGGCATGGGGTATGATCTGGTTAGGCTTACCCGCAATCTGGCACACATGACGACTACGACAAAATTGTGAAACATCACACTTCATACTAAGATATCAACAAAGAATCAGAGAGGGTAATGTCAGCACCTTTATTTGCTTGTGCATGGGTAACCGCCAGTATTGGGCAAGTTACTTTGAAAAAGTAATTAATTATAGTTACTAGTTACTTCTTCAAAAAAAGTAACTGAGTTAGTAACTGAGTTACAATATTCTAAAAGTAATTAATTACTCGAAAAGCAACTATTGCGTTACTTTAAAAAACGTTTAACCCTCTGGGGTCCAGGGTATAATTGGCCATTTTAACTACTTTTGTTTTTCCCTCCACATTTTACCTTTAAAAAATATTTATTTTGCCTTATTCGGTGTCATCCTTTTCAGCACAACCTCACGTGTCTGAAGTTACAGTTATGTTTTCATTTTGACATACTGTATAAACACAATTGATCTAAAATCAGACAAAAAACATAAAATCAGAGCAGAAAAAGTTATATATATAAACAGGGGTCTGGCACCTTACCACCACAACCATGGACCTCATTACGGGCTTCAGCTTTTACAAAACCAACCCCTTTGGCTTGCTGAGAATCTGACATTTTCCAGCAATACATTCAAATGCTGCAAAGTATGTATCAACCTCAGCTTCTCTAAAAGCAGGTAATTAGTGATAGTGAAAGCAGAAGCAGACGATGAGGTGGAACCGGGATTTTCAGCAGAGGCAGATAAGGCTGCGACTCCAGCTCAAGCTTTGTCTGCCTCTATCTCCAGCCTTCTGGTTTCGAGGAGTACAAGTATATCATTTTATGTATTTAAGTTTTTCAAGGTCTTAACTGTTCATTAATAGCATGTATTTGTAATATAACGTTACTTTTTATTAACTATTTTATCAGTTACATATTTTATTATATTCTTGAAAAACTTTACTTGATGAGTTCTTTATTTTATTGTATTCACTTTTTACATTTTATTTATTTATTTTTCACATAACGACCAAAAAAAGGCCTTTATTTGATTTCTTCTATCACTTTGTGGTTCTGGAAACACCAGAGTTTTTACTGCCATCCCCTCTTAATTTAACTGTGATTATTATGTTATGAAGCTTAACTTTAATCTGGCCCAAACCAATTTACTCAGGAACACATAAAACACTAAAATAAACCAAACATTAACATTTGGAAGTGATCTAAGTGACTTATATATCGTGTTTAACCTGAGTAGCGAAAGATTGTGGGGGGGTTGAAAACAGTGTGCTGGGAGTTTGCTGTTCTCGCCGGCTCTAGTGAGCGTTGAAACCCTGGCTAGCTATCGAGCTGGTGGGTAACAGAGGCCTCCGAAAACGTGGGAGCATTTTTAGAAATATGTGATGTCTTGTTAAATTGAGCAGACATTTGAAGTTTACACAGCTACATTCTCGCCTGAAAAAAAGTAAACGTTTATTTTGTGACCCAGAAAGAGTCATTTTTTAGAACGCAACTACGCACAAGTACGCATATTTAGACAGGCTCGCTAGGTCACTGCAATACGCAAGCAATATGTTCACATGCTGCAAAGTATGTATCAACTTCAGCTTCACTAAAAGCAGGCACTAAAGAAATGCAATTATTGTTATCGAAAGCAGAAGCAGACGATGAGGTGGAACTGAGATTTTCAGCAGAGGCAGATGAGGCTTGTGGCTGAGACTCCAGCTCAAGCCTTCACAGCCTTACAGCTTTGTCTGCCTCTATCTCCAGCCTTCTGGTTTCGAGCTCTAGCTCAGCCGCCTGTTCTGGGCCTTCTCTTCAGCCTTCAAATGGAGACGTGCCAGCCGCACCTTTAACAGAGATCCATCCCTGCTTTCTGAACTCCCAGAGGAGAGCGGATCGTAGCGAGGAAGCGTGTGCGGCGTTTTCAGAATTTTGAGAAAAAAAGTCAGAATTCTGGAAAAGAAGAAAACAGACGTGTCCACTTTTCTTTTCTTTTTTTTTACGGTGGCCCTAATCCCCTTCCGTATGGGAGGAAGGAGTACAAGTATATAATTTTATGTATTCAAGTTGAAGTTTTTCAAGGTCTTAACTGTTCATAAATAGCATGTATTCTTAATATTATTTTACTTTTTGTTAATTATTTTATTAGTTACATATTTTATTATATTCTTGAAAATCTTTACTTAACGAGTTCTTTATTTTATTATATTCACTTTTACATTTTATTTATTTATTTTTTACATAACGACCAATAAAACTTCTTTATTTGATTTCTTCTATCACTTTGTGGTTCTGGAAACATATATATACGTACAATGTATTATTGTTGTTAAATATCAACACTTCACCGAGTTCTTTTGATTCCTCAATCTGATAGAAGACAAAACACTGCTCAGTGGACCATTTCACACTTTATTCTCTTACACAATTACTTCTAGGAGGGAGATGCGTCCTGCATGACCCGTTGCAGTGCATCTCAAAATGGTGGTGGACCCCCAACAGTTTTATTACAGAAGCTCTCTCCAGTCTAAACAACAGTGTCTCAGTAACTTTCTACTCGAAGATGCTCCCCTGTTATCTACTTTTTCCCGGGCAAGCGTGGGCAAGAGCCTACAGCATTCTGCCCCCCAAGGACACGTAGTCTAATACCTTTATTTTTCAGGGCCGTGTCCACTTAATACTACACTATATGGTTATATGGCATTTTAGTTAATATAAAGCATAGAACTGAGGCACTTCAAATAATTTCCTCTCAACACTGTATAAATATCTATTATATATTCTTAAATGCTCAACAAACAAATTCTATTTAAAAATTTTGGTCCCTATAATTAGAAAGAGCTAAAAAAAAAAAAAAAAAGAAGGAAAAGAAAAACAGTATGAAGATGAATTTGATTTTATTATTTGATTTTATTATTTATCTGGTATTACTCTTCAACAGGTTGTTCTTACTTTGTGTCCATAATGTTATAATGTGTAATATTTTTGTGTAGGTTATGCATAAAATGACAAAAGCATAAGATTATTATTAATATTAGTATTATTATTTTTTTATTAACTGTTGCAAAAGTACCAAATCTGGTTCCTCTTTTTTCTGCTTTTATAGCTCTCAACATTCACCAAGTATGTATCAGTGTATGTACACCAACAAAACACATTACAGACTCACGCAGGGCATCATAGTCCTTGCTTTTAAGGCAATGCACCACTTATCAAAGAGGGTCCCCTTTTTCCAGCAATACGTTCACATGCTGCAAAGTATGTTTCAGCTTCAGCTTCACTAAAAGCAGGCACTAAAGAAATGCAATTATTGTTATCGAAAGCAGAAGCAGACGATGAGGTGGAACTGAGATTTTCAGCAGAGGCAGATGAGGCTTGTGGCTGAGACTCCAGCTCAAGCTTTCACAGCCTTACAGCTTTGTCTGCCTCTATCTCCAGCCTTCTGGTTTCGAGCTCTAGCTCAGCCGCCTGTTCTGGGCCTTCTCTTCAGCCTTCAAATGGAGATGTGCCAGCCGCACCTTTAACAGAGATCCATCCCTGCTTTCTGAACTCCCAGAGGAGAGCGGATCGTAGCGAGGAAGCGTGTGCGGCGTTTTCAGAATTCTTAGATTAAAGTCAGAATTCTGAGAAAAACGAAAGAAAATTGTGACCTTAATCTAAGAATTCTTACTTATATCTCTGAATTCTGTAAAAGAAGAGAAAAAGATGTGCCCACTTTTTTTCTCCCGGTGGCCCTAATCCTACAATGATTTTATGTATTTAAGTTACATATTTTATTTATTTATTTATTTTACATAATGACCAATCAAAAGCCTTTATTCGATTTCAACTATCTCTTTGTGATTCGGGAAATATAAATATACGTACAATGTATTACTGTATAAATATCTATTATGTATTCTTAAATGTTCAACAAAGAAATTCTATTTAAAGGTTTTAATTAGAAGGAGCGAAAAAAGAAAGAAAGAAAAGAAAAACACTATGAAGTTGAATTTGACTTTATTATTTATCTGGTATTACTCTTCAACAGGTTGCTCTTAATATTGTAATATTTTTTGTTTTCTATTCTTCTCTCAACAGGTGATCCAGGAGATTTTTATTTTTTTTCTCCCCCCCTTTCTCACTGTCCCTCTCCCCTTCTGTTTTTCTTTTCCTTCCTCTTTCTCTCTCCCTTTCCTTTCCCTCACTTATGTCTGTCCCATCTGTAACATCTGAAAATAAAATATAATAAATAATAAAAACAAAGGTCGATCAAATGGACCAATACGGCAATGCCACGATGATCCATTTGGCAAAGTAAATCCATTGGGTATCCTTGTTGGTCTTCAGACAACAATTCTGATGGCTAAAGAACCAAATGGGACAGGCAAAAAATAAAATAAAATTGTAATATTTTGTGTAGCTAATAGCAGAAAATGATAAAAGCATTACATTATTATTATTTTGTCTTGATGTTTGCTCAATCATCCAGGTAAGTAAATCTCCAAAAGTTGATTCTGTTCTTCTGGACGTCACAGCTCACCTGGCAATCCTCCTGCACTCTAAAAAAAGATCTGCTGGCTTAACGTAAAAAAATTAAGGTAACAATTTGCATGGATCTTTTTAAGTTACTTCAGCTTAGCCACTATAGCGTAAATGCCACAAGAGTTCTCTAGTTAGGCAAACTCTATTCCTTACGTACAAACAACATGATTTGCTTTGTCCTCTACAAGCTTAATTAAGTTGAACCAACTTAATTTTAATTGTTTAAAAAATTACTCCATTTAGTTATTAAAACTTATTTTTTTACTTTTATTCTACTCAGAAATATCCATGCAAATTGTTACCTTAATTTTTTTGAGTACTAGTAACTTACAATAACTTATAACTTACAATTATACAATAAATTACACATTGAAATTCCAGTTTTATGATCAAACTGTTTATTAGAACACCAGTCCACCATTCCAGACTCATTGACATTTCAATAGCAGACAAAATTGTTGCCTCCATAAAATAAATGACATAAAACACCCCTGTAAATCTGTCTCAAAAAGACTGAACATTTTGACAGTCATGCTCTGATTCAAGTTTGTTTGTGTTAAAGTGATAGTTTAGGTTTTTTTAAGTATGAAGTACATTGTGAGTGTATTACACACAGTAGACAGCAGTCAGCACATTCCTGCCACCGACACGCACGATAGGCTCAGTTTGTTTGTGTGACTTTGGTAAATCTGAACTAACCCGAACTAACACCAAAGTCACCAAATAACACAATTACACTTACTGATCAAGGCAGCAGGAGACCAGCAACTCCTGTGTGCTGTCAGGTAAAATTGCTGTTTTTGTCCATGGACGCTGGTGGGCCAGAGCGATTGAAACAACAAGCAGTAGAACTTCTCTTTCCTCACAGAAAAGGCTGTCTGATAGCAAAATAAAGCAGTAAACATATTCTTGATATAATGTACATTTAAACTGACATCAGTTTTATTAGGATGGAGGCTCATCTTGCGTGCCGGTGGCCCCGTCTGCTTCTCCGTAGGTGGAGCTTACTGACTGCCATCTACTGTGTGTAATACACTCACAATACATATGTACCTCATATACAGCCTCACTTCAAAAGACCCGAGCTATCCTTTTAAAGTGCATTATTTTTAACTAGGTGTACTTAATGCTCAACGCTCAACTTTACACCTACTGCCTACTGTAAAGTATGTAACACAACACATTGCAAACAACAGTGGAACATTTCCCGTTTAATTTGAGGATAGCCTCACTCTTCACATTTTTTAGTACAACAGTTTACTTTTTAGTGACATTACCTTAGGACTGGCTTTCAGATCATCCAGCTCGAGGAATATCTTTTGAAACACTTCAAAAGTGTTTTTCAAAAGTGTTTTTCAGTTCTTTTGGGTAGCTGAGGTTGAGTGCATATATCAGCCCCATTAGCAAGGCACAGGCTCTGGGTACATCCAGGTCTGCTAGGACTTCTGTTCCTTCAAGTATGATCCTTGCGCTGGCTGGATCAGACGTTGTGGCACCTCTGGTTACAATCTTCATCACTTCATTGGTAATATCCCCGCCACCATCCTGGTAGATCAGAATCAATATAAATGTTTTAAGTAATCATACTTATACATGAGAGTAACACAAAATAGGGCTGCAACTAACAATTTTCTCGATTATCTGATTATGTCTGTGAAGGTTCTCTTTGCAAGCTCCTTTGACGATTATCTGATTAGTTGTTTGGTCCAGAAAATGTCAGAAAATGGTGAAAAATGTCAATGTTTCTCAGAGCCCAATATGATGACCTCAAATGTCAAACATATTCAGTTTGCTGTCATAGAGGAGTAAAGAAACCAGAAACGATTCACATTTATGAAGCTGAAACCAGAGAATTTGGACTTCTTTTTCTAAAATAATTACTTAAACCGATCAATCAATTATCAAAATAGTTGCCGATTAATTTAGAAATCAATTAATAATAGATTAGATCGTACCTCTAATACAAAGTATAGTCATGTCTGATTTACCTGCTCTTTGAAGAGATCCTCCTCCTTTTCCCTGAGATACACCACTAAGCCACGGATAGCGACCTCTCGCCTTCTCTCCACAGAATCGTCCTGTGAATAAGAAAAAGAATGTCGAACTGCTCTTCGAGGAGGATGGGTTTTTGATAATTACATCCAAAAAAAAAAAAAAAAGGATTGACTTTATATGGCCTGAACTGTACCAATTATAGATTTCCAGTGATAATCAAAATAATGAATTGATCATTTCAAAGAGCCATTTCTCTGAAATGATCAATTCATGAACTTGAAAAATCCAGGTAACAAATAGAAAAACTGCAAAATCTTGCAAATTACTCTGCCAATCATGATCCACATCACCTATAATTTGTTTTATTATTAAGTATTTATAGTTTTAATTGATATTTGTGCCTCAAGCTCTAAACAATAATTTGACATAGTTGAGTTGTAAACAGCTACCTTTTAAGACTCAATATCACCTATTGGAAAAAAAAGTGGATTATCCTATTTGAAATAAACTACATTTCATTCATTCATACCTCTAGCAGCATGTTCTGGATGCGCCGAATGCGCATTTTTGCAGCCCCTCCTCTTGAGGACAGCAAGGACATTATTTTCTGAGAGTACTGGTCCAGCTTTGCCATGAATGTTGTCTCCAGGTTAACAGTGGTGATCCTTCTGAATTCTTGGTTTATCTGTATAAAAAAAAGGCACAAATAGGCACAACATGTTAATGTATACAATTTACTTTAAAAGAATACATACTGCAAATTATCTTATGGAAAAATATTTACCTGAACTGCATCAAAAAGAGCAGGCCATCTTTCTTTCAGGTCATTGATTTTTGGTGCTTGATTGACAACTTCCTGCCTGCGAATGGAGAATGTTATGTTATGTTTCCAAATCAAAGATATTTTTTCTTAAGTGATACAACTGCGCTTATGTATCTGCAGTTAACACCCAAAAGAGCAAAATTATATTTTATGTGCTAATGCACACTCAATGTAATGTCATTAAAACAACTAGTTTATGAATGTTACTTAAGATCTTTCCTGTGGCGTTTCTACAACATGGCGTTCGCTTCCTCGCCCGCGTTTTTTGACTGAACTTTGACACAGGCTGTTCTTCAGCTAGGGCTCAATTAACAAACTTCAATCTCACATAAAAATAACTCTAGGACTTAAACATCAAAATGCATCGATGTTAAACCGAATGTATACTCAGTAACCTACATTTGTTTAGTCATGAATGTAAAATGGCCCAGCCTTTTGCTGGTCAAACCTTCATCAACGCTGCAACGATTTCAAAGTAGAAAGAAGAAAAACGTGTATTACCCTGTCTTTGCAGAGTTAAAACTACTGCTACAGAAGCTCAGTGTCAATTAACACCATTTGGCTGCCACCGTAAAACAAAACTTAACAAAGACTAATGTTACGGTCGAATTACTTCACAAGTTAGCCAGAAGTGTAACGTTACTAGCTTATCACCACCACTCGCCGAGGAAGAGTTTAGTGTTGTGTAAAAAGGATTTCTTGCAGTGCGTGTTGATAGAGTTAAAGTTAGAGTTATTAGCTGCTGTGAATAAAACAAGGCAAAAAATTGTACTCACCACAAAGCTTTAACGTTTGATAATGTTCCGTACAAAATGCCACTTCTCTGCTTTCTCTCTTTGCCTCCGTTTCTTTCGATCAGTGGTCTGAGAGCACAACATGTCCGGGCAAGTCAGCCTTGTACTCAGCTTTTAAAGGACGCTTACGAGATTTTTAAGTTGTATTAACTGAATACACTTTCATGTTAAGTTAACACAGAAATGTCTGTTCAAAATCGATATATTACTGAGCTAAGACTGTTTTCTTTATTTTCATTTCGACCAACTCATTAAATTAAGTTATCAACTGATTACAATGTGTACATGCAACAAACTTAATTTTTTATGCAGAAAAAGCTATTAATTTTAAGCTTTACTTACTAACCCCATGAATCATTTTTTAGAGTGTGGCTTCTATCCCCAAGCCATCCGTGCCCTAAACACACACACCCGCCCTCTTACATCATCTATAATTGACTGAGTCAGGACTCTTCCAGACACTAAACCAAGGCACAATGTACATTTCAAACTCCTTTAATTTTAAATATGTTTATATTGTCTATCCTGTAAAATAGTCAGATGTCTATTCATATTAATGTACAGAATTCACCTGCTTGCTGCTACTACTGCACATTCACCCAGTGTATATACTATATATGTATATATATATATATATATATATATATATATATATATATATATATATATATATATATATTAGGGGTGCAACGATATTCGTATCGATATTGAACCGTTCGATACAGTGCTTTCGGTTCGGTACGCATATGTATCGAACAATACAACATTTGTAATTTATTTTATCAATTTTCCTTCTGACGATGCTGTCTGTGTTGAGCGCTCAGTGAATCTGTGTTCGACTACTCCGCCTAGGCTGCACTGTCGAGCGCAGATCCACTGAGCGCTCAACACAGACAGCATAGTCAGAAGGAAGAGCGCAGGGCAAGCTAGCGAGACAGAAGTTAAGCTCTCCTTGCAACAGGCAAATTGAACCTCATTCAGATCTGGCGTTTGGAATTATTTTGGTTTTAATGTGACGTATGACCCTGAAGGTAAGCGAGTCATGGACTAAAGTAAAACAGTATGTTGGATGTGCCATGCAATGCTCAATTACATTGGTGTGAACTAGTGTGTTAGCGCAGTTAGCTCGTTAACGTGTTGGCCATCTAGCCCCATGCACGGAGCGATCGGCGGTAGCTCGTTAACGGAGATTTGCCGTGTTGTGGCGTTAAGGTCATTTCAACGAGATTAACCTGAAAGCACTAGTGGGAACACAACGAATATGACTGCACATTTACGCCGACATCATCCTAGTGCAAAGACAAGTGGAAGCAGACAAAAACAAGCAAGCATGCTACTAACTTTAGCCGAGTCATTTAGACAGCTGTTAGCACATGATTCTCCTTATGCTGCTGAGAATATAGCCCAGAAGAAGCGGATAGTATAGCTTTTATTTTGGAAAGAGCCATTTCTCTGTAATAAACTCTCTTTTCCAAAGATGAGTGATTCCTCAATCAGATACAGGGCTCGCAATATCGCTAGCCCGACGTCCCGGAGCTAGCGATTTTTTCAGTCGGGCTACCAAAATCTATCTCTTCCCTGCCCGTCGGGCTATTGTAGGAAAAATATATGTCAATGCTTTTGCATTCTTTCGGAAATGTAGCTGGGTAATTATGTCATTGGCATCGGTGAGCCACTGTCAATATGTGACATATTGAAGTCGCGTTTGAATTTGCGCTTGTTTTTTTGCTTTCACTTTGCAATCGTGCGAACTGTGTATAGAGAGCGACAGCACTGATCTGTGAGTGATGATAATTTGTGCACCAATTCCTCTGACATCGTCTTATTAATCGTTAGCTTACTATGCAAACATGACAAGTGAAATCTCCCGCAGCAAGCTTAAACATGTGAGAGGTTGATCGCGCAGAGAATCGCTGAGCTTATGTGAGTCCGTGTGTAAAAGCATTTCAGTTCTGCTGAGCCAAATAAGACAGGTCAGGGTGAAGAAGTGACAGCCAAAGAAAAGCTTACCACAAAACGGAGAGGGTTAAATTTAAAAACTGTACTTTTGAGTTAAAATATATATTTATAATTTTAATAAATGACAAATTAAAAAGGCATGAACATTTTTTTGTATCGAAAAAATATCGAACCGTGACACCAAAGTATCGAACCGAACCGTGAATTTTGTGTATCGTTGCATATATATATTAGGGGTGCAACGATACACAAAATTCACGGTTCGGTTCGATACTTTGGTGTCACGGTTCGATATTTTTTCGATACAAAAAAATGTTCATGCCTTTTTAATTTGTCATTTATTAAAATTATAAATATATATTTTAACTCAAAAGTACAGTTTTTAAATTTAACCCTAACCCTTGTGCGCGTTTTTTATTTTGACAGCGAATGCGCACCTGCGGACCACTTATGTGCAGCCCTGGTTATTTAGCTCGTCATATTGCAGCCACAGAAATTCTTTTGTCCATGAAACCATAAAGCTGCACTTTCTTTTTGCCTTATAGTCTGATTTGTTATAACTTCTCCGTTTTGCGGTAAGCTTTTCTTTGGCTGTCACTTCTTCACCCCGACCTGTCTTATTTGGCTCAGCAGAACTAAAATATATATACTGCTGCTTTTACACACGGACTCACACAATGCTCAGCGATGCTCTGCGCGATCAACCTCTCACATGTTTAAGCTGCGGAAGATTTCACTTGTCATGTTTGCATAGTAAGCTAACGATTAATAAGACGATGTCAGAGGAATTGGTGCACAAATTATCATCACTCACAGATCAGTGCTTTCGCTCTCTATACACCGTTCGCACGATTGCAAAGTGAAAGCAAAAAAACAAGCGCAAATTCAAACGCGACTTCAATATGTCACATATTGACAGTGGCTCACCGATGCCAATGACATAATTACCCAGCTACATTTCTGAAAGAATGCAAAAGCATTGACATATATTTTTCCTTCCTACAATAGCCCGACGGGCAGGGTAGCCCGTCTGAAAAAAATCGCTAGCCCCAGGACGTCGGGCTAGCGATTTTGCGAGCCCTGTATCTGATTGAGGAATCACTCATCTTTGGAAAAGAGAGTTTATTACAGAGAAATGTCTCTTTCCAAAATAAAAGCTATACTATCCGCTTCTTCTGGGCTATATTCTCAGCAGCATAAGGAGAATCATGTGCTAGCAGCTGTCTAAATGACTCGGCTAAAGTTAGTAGCATGCTTGTTGTTTTTGTCTTTGCACTAGGATGATGTCGGCGTAAATGTGCAGTCATATTCGTTGTGTTCCCACTAGTGCTTTCAGGTTAATCTCGTTGAAATGACCTTAACGCCACAACACGGCAAATCTCCGTTAACAAGCTACCGCCGATCGCCCCGCGCATGGGGCTAGACGGCCAACACGTTAACGAGCTAACTGCGCTAACACACTAGTTCCCACCCATGTAATTAAGCATTGCGTGGCACATCCAACATACTGTTTTACTTTAGTCCATGACTCGCTTACCTTCAGGGTCATACGTCACATGAAAACCAAAATAATTCCAAACGCCAGATCTGAATGAGGGTGGGGGAGGTCCATCTTGCAAGGAGAGCTTAACTTCTGTCTTGCTAGCTTGCCCTGCGCTCTTCCTTCTGACTATGCTGTCTGTGTTGAGCGCTCAGTGGATCTGCGCTCGACAGTGCAGCCTAGGCGGAGTAGTCAAACGCAGATTCACTGAGCGCTCAACACAGACAGCATCGTCAGAAGGAAAGTTGATACAATAAATTACAAATGTTGTATTGTTCGATACATATGCGTACCGAACCGAAAGCACTGTATCGAACGGTTCAATATCGATACGAATATCGTTGCACCCCTAATATATATATATATATATATATATATATATATATATATATATATATATATATATATATATATATAATGTTCTTCCTCTACACCCCCCCAATTTTTGCACATGTCGAGGAGTGTGTCAGGCTACATTTCACTGTGTGTTATACTTGTATAACTATGAACCTTGAACCTTGAACCTTTAATTATGATGAAGGAGCTGACCTCCCAGCCCATTGTTCATTCAGTGCTGCTAGTTTTAGTGCAAATATACTGTTTATAAGACTGGGGAAACCTGCAGTCAGCTGAGGCTGAAGTAGTCACCTGGATGAGTGACGAAACGTTTCTCCCACTGAAAACGTCCAGATGAACAGAATCAACTTTTAGAAATTATTATTATTATTATTATTATTATTATTATTAACTGTAGAAAAAGTACCAAATCTTGTTCCACTTTTTTTCTTCTTTTATACCACTCAACATTCACCAAGCATCAGTGTATATCCACCAATAAAACACATTACAGATGGGTAAAGGGCAACAGCACAGGTAATCTAGGTATTTGCTGTTATCATGACTTTGGAGCCATTAACTTCCTGTTACTCTCATTCTGTTTAAATTGTCAAACCGCGCACTTGCAACATTAGTCCTAATTCAGTGGCAGGTGTGAATGGACCTAAACAGCTTCTTGACAAAAAGACAGATTTTCTGCTTCCCTTGCTGTCAGTCAGTCTGGTAAATGGTGTTTTTTCCTTTTACTCAGGATATGTTTTATTCCAAAGTTCAGACGACGAACTGCCAAAAGCTGTAAATGTTAATGATAAACAGATCTTATGTGTCCGGAGATCCGTGATGCAGTCCTTGGACAACTTTCACATACTATACCTTCTGAATTCATGCCAGCTTGTTAATAGCTCGGCCGTTGTCAGCTTCAGGCCCACAGTGCTGTGCATACACTTGTGTTCTGAGACCGCTTGCTTGAGAATGCAAAAAACTGAGCCAGTTCTAAGGTATACAACAGGGTTCATTTGTGTTGAATAAACAAAGTTTTGTCCCACCACTGGCACTAAAACTATTGAACTATAACCAAAGACTACTCTCAGAACATGCCTGAGAGTAGTTACACTTACAATTACTTAAACTTATATAAAAAAATTTTTAAAAGTAGCAAATATAAAGCGTCTTGAGGCAAAGTTGCTGTAAACTAACAATATCTAAATCATCACAACCCCAGGTTTTTAAGCTGATCCACCTTCTATCTCCCTCTCATTCAAATATATGTAATTGTTCTTGCTTCTACTGATTCTAATTCCTCTTCTCTTCAGTACTTCCATCTCTTTGGGCTTTTTCATCCATTACTCCTCTCCTCGTCTGCGACGCTCGCACAGAGAACATATGCGCTTTAAATACTTGCCCAGACGCTGAGGGCTAATCAGGGGAATGAGACACAGCTAGGAAACAAGACCGGTGAAATGAATGAATACAATCACAGACAGGAACTAAACTAAAGAGACAAAAACTAATCAATTAAAAGAGGAAGTAATGAACAGAGAAACTTGACACAGGAGAACACAGGGGAAAGCTGGAAAAAAACCCCATCGTGGACTAATTGAATTCAGGGAACTCAGAAACTACAAAACTGTATTACAGGGGTCCTGGGTCCAAGACCCAGTACAATTACACATCTGTTGTACTCTTTGTTGACATGGAGCCATACTTTTGCTCATTAACTTTTACCTCTATTCTCACGGCTAAAGTCACAGTTTTGGTAAAATTATTAACTTTCAGAAATACATCTACTATAATGAAATGTATTCCCAATTGCTGTGTAAGCCATTATTATAAATGTGAAATATTTATACATTTATTAAAAACAGACACATCTAGTTCATTTTATTAATTACCAACATTCTACTAATAGCAATTTAAAATACAGGAGCAAGTAGTACACTAACAAAATAATTTTTTAGAGCACATTTTAAGATCTGGGTACAATGACCTATGTTTTAATCAGGATTTTGAATCAGGAAGGTAATCCGGGTCTTTATATGTTTAAGATATTCCAGCAGTTCAGGATCACAGACCATGGATAGATAACGTTGGGTATTATCTGTACAGCATTGAAAATATATGCTGTGCCTTCTACTGATACTCCCAAAGGGAAGCATGTGCAAACCTCATGTCATGGCTGTGTGAAGGTAGGCAGGAATGGTGGACCCAAGAGCTGGAAGCACAGAGGCAAAGTGAACTCAAAACATACGGCTTTATTGTGGGATTGCAGACAGAACAGAAAACTGGGAAAGCAAAACTAACAGGCAGGCAAGTTGGCGAACAGAACACACAGTGAAGAATGAGGGATGACGCAATAACAAGCAGGGAAAGTGTCATGGTCCTGGGTTGTGCGACCCAGTGTTTTGTGTTTTAGCCTATTTTGATGTTTATTCTTTGTTTAGGGTCACTAAGGCAGTCCAGCCATTTGTACATATTACCCGTGTATTAAGTCTCCCTTGCCCTTCGTGTGTTTATGTCTGCGTGTCTTATATTGTCAAGTCCATGCTGTCAGTTATGTCATCTCCCCTGTACTACGTCTCCCCGGTTCATGTGTCTTGTTTAATCTCCATGTTTCCTGTTTTACTTTGAAAGTCTGTATTCACGGTCAGTGTATTCAGTTTCACTCCTTCTGTCCTGTCGTTAAGTTCATGTGTGTCAGCTGTGTTCCCATGTGTGTCTCCACTTCCCCTGATCACCTCATGTGTGTATTTAAGCCTTCTGTTTTTTGCATGTCATTGTCAGGTCGTCTGTTTGCATCCCCATAGTGTTTCGTCATAGTTTACTCAGTGTTCATAGTTTGTCATCGCATTTTCACTGAGTTTCTTAGTCCTTTAGTTTTCTGAGTGTTCACAGTTTTCTTAGTTTTCATAGCTTCATGCTTTTTCGTGTGCCAACATCCAAATAAAGGATCGTCTTCTGTTCAGCCAGCAACTCCGCCTTTCAGCATCTGCTTTTGGGTCCTGTTTCCATTCACATCGGCGCACCCCGCCGTAACAGAAAGACGCTGACACTAAAGCAAAAGAACAATGAAGAGGTTAGAATATTTTCTCCAACAAACTTAATTTCATTTCCTAAACATAAATACATTTAAACATTGACGACAGCAACACACTCTAAAAATAAAAAATGAGACAGAGGCAGATAAGCCTGTAAATGTAGCAACAAATAACCAGAGGTAGTAAAAGTGCTGATTTTCTTTACTTAAGTAGAAGTACAGATAACTTTGTTTAAAAATACTCCAGTGAAAGTACTGAAGCAACTTTTTTACTCAAGTAAAATTAAAAAGGTACCTGCTCTGATACTCAAAGTGAAAAAGTGAAAAAGTAGCTCTTTGAAGAATAATTCTACTAACAAGGAAACAGAACCTTGTGCTATATTAACAGGATAATAATGATAAAAATAATGTAATATTAGTACATGATAATAACAAAATCCTTAACTTTAAATTCTAATTCCAATGTCTTACTTTGAATCTGTTATGTATGAATCTGCAGTTAAAGTACTATTTCCTGTTGCCTATCGGGTGTAGGCAACCTTTTTGATGACGAGTGCCATCTAAAATTTCCTCAGAAGTCATTGTGCCATATAATTGCATTAGCAATAAATTTAATAACGCTCTATATTACTGAAGCATTTGAAGTGTCAGAACGTGGAAATTTCAACATTGCTTGAAAAAACTGACAGCTAGCAACGTCCCTCTCACCAGTAGGCTAAGTGATTTTTAGCCAATTACAAGTTGAATCTGGTAGTTGGGGTTGTTAGCTGAGATACCGTCATTAAGAAGAGGCACAACTAATGAGTCTATGTGAGCTAATTTGCGATGTGTACCTCTGGCCATTTATTTTTTAATGCACCCTCTCAGATTAATTCTCTCCGTGTCGTGCCCAGGGCTGAACTGGGAAAAAAAATCGGTCCGGGCATTTTGACTAGAGACCGGCCCACCAGGTATTACAGGAAAATCCATAAAGCCTTTGAATGAAAAGAAACGCTGTTGTGACAGTGATGTACAGTCTTGTTGGTATATGTATGATTTCTATACATTTTACGTCAGATAAAAACTTTGGTTGTAAGGTTTGGAGAGTATTTGTTAAAAGCTAGACATTATAAATGAGAATAAGAAAGTATTTCTTTGTGCCCCCCTCTCCCTGTTAATGCCCTACCTGGCCCCCCTGGCAAAACTTTGCTAGACCCGCACCTGAACAGTTACCAGCTGTCAGCTGCTTAGAAAAGGATGCTGGTGTTATTTGTCTCTCAGAAACTGTTCATAACTTCACTTCAACTCATTCATGTCACCTGAAAGGTAAACCTGTTTCTCCATCACCTGTTCAGCTCTGATGATTCAGTAAGGACATCTCCTGGTTTCATCCTCATGTTTCCCTCTCACCAGATAACCAAACCGATATCATGACCAGCAGCTTTACAGCTGTGGCTCCAGCAAACATCAGCTGATACTAGAAATTAATATTAAATAAATTCTAACAACAGCTGATCAAGCTTAAACGTGCTGCTGTTGTTTAGTGCGACATCCGCTGGTTTCCTCTTTCTGGTGCAAAGTGGGCGATAAACAAACAAGAGACGGGGCTTGCGCCAGAAATACCGATCAGCTGATCATTGATCAGTTTCATGATTGAATGAAAGAAGAAGAGGCAGCTGACAGGGTAAAGACACAGAATAACTCCAGCTTTGTGTCTTTTTTCATCCTAGCTGAAGTCCGGGACAAACTGCGTTCCTTTTCCGTTCAGTTCCTTTTCAGCACCAAACGTGTAATATTTTCTCTGAATGCGGGACGATTGCGTTTTTTACGGGATGGTTGACAACTCTACTAACTAACCTTATGAATTAAATAAAGTTTAACATCAGTAACATTATAGCACCCACCCAGCTGTATAGAAACTCCGTCATGCTAGCTAGCACGAAGTACAAGTTATTGTAACTGACTGTAAAAACTCAGCATAACGAAAATAAACTCCACCTAAACTTGGTTTATATCTGACCCAGATAGACTGCAGGTCATAACTTCTTACCTGAAGTTCAGTTCACCTGACACTCGGACCGGTGGCCGCCTCAGGTCTCTCCTCCTCCTGCCTCCCCTTCCCTCATCCACCTGGCCTCTTGTGGCAGCTCCGCCAAAGCCACCACCAAACAACTGAGTTATTTTTACACATCTGCCAACATCTTTCATTGTTTATAGTTCACGGTGGAGCTGCTGACATAATGTGGATCCGAAGATCCATAATTGGCCTATCTGGGGTTGAAAGTCTCGATAAATGCACGGCGTTTTGGCGGGTATACCGGCTTCCGCGAGTGTGACGCTTATTTTGAGCGATGAAAAAATAATAGAATATAATTTTATTTTTATATTTCAATATCACAATAATCTTCCAATTTAGAACTACAAGTTAAAAAAAAACTAACATAAATAAAATACACTTCAGCTAAATACTTCTAATTTATTTTCCCAAACCACGCGGAGCCGCACTATAAGGACTAAAGAGCAACATGCGGCTCCGGAGCCCTGACCTAAACAGTAAAATGAGAACATTCAGGGTTTAAAGTGAGATTCAGCAAGTGGGGGAACCCTAAGATCTGTGTAGAGTCTCAGCACAGGGAAATGAATCACAGCTCACAATAATTTATAATGTGAGCTTCAGTAGATTTTCTGTTTAGACTGTGATCAGCTGACCTGCTGCTCCTTGTGGAATTACACAACTGAATTCAACAAGACATCAGCAGTTTCACAAGCTATCATGGCTGCTATCTATCCCCTACACTGAAACAATATACTATATACTTGTCTTTATACCAGTATATATGAAAAATTCAGTTAATTAATCCAAACATCATTATCTTAAATGCAAATTAATCTCTGTTATACTTGATGTAAACCTTAATCTGACCATGAGCACCACAGACACTCTGAATTCACCACATTAATGCAGACTAACCTGTTTATCCTTCACAAAACTACACAAAGTCAGTCTACTCAGTTTATTTGGTATAAATCAAAATACATAATTTATCAAATCACATCATATACAAATCCAATATGTGAGTAAAATGATGACGTCACGTGTAAGCTTTAAATTTGCAGTTTATCAAGTGTTACTGAGCAGTCCTTCCCTTTAAATCTAAGCTCTCTTTTTCCTCTTCTGCCCTTTCTTTCTTATATTTCTGAAGTACCACAAACACAACAGGACACCTGCACTCCCTCCGTCCCACTTTAACACCCCCAAGTATAAATGCTACAGATGATACCACTGAACCTAAAGTAAGGAGTCTGTTTTGAAAGTGCAGATTGTACAGATTATATAGATATTTGTTTAAAAATCTAGGGAGCAAAAATATAAATACTCAAGTAAAGTACAGATATCTGACAATTCTACTTAAGAACAGTAACAAAGTAATTAAAAAAGTACTTATTCCCACTTCTGCATCTACTAATCGTCTCAATTAGCAGGTTAAGAGATAACTCGTGTGCATGTCAAGCTTTGGTATAAAGCAGGGGTGCCCAATCCCGGTCCTCGAGAGCTACCGTCCTGCAGCTTTTAGATGCATCCTTGTTCCCACACATCAGTTGTGGCGGTATGCAAACTGTAGAGGGTCCAGTGAGTCGGGTAGTGCAGAGTAGATGAAGTCCCTGACCAGCTTCTCGAAGCATTTGCTGACGATGGGGTTCAGGGCTACAGGTCGCCAGTCGTTCAATGAGGAGATGGTGGAGGATTTGGGTACAGGGACGATGGTGGCCATTTTGAAGCAGGCTGGGACTACAGACAGAGAGAGGGAAAGGTTGAAGATGTGCGTGAACACTCCAGCCAGCTGAGCCGCGCATGACTTGAGGACGCGGCCGGGAATCCCGTCCGGACCAGTAGCTTTGCGCGCGTTCACCTTCCTGAAGCACATCCTCCTCAGACACAGTGTGCGTACTGACGTCATCCGCGGTGCGCACACTGTCCGGTCTCATGGTGTTCGCTGCGTCGAATCTAGCGTAGAATACGTTTAGATCCTCACACAGAGAGGCCGTGGTCTGCGGTGTGCTGGTTTTCCCTCTAAAGTCTGTGATCGTGTTTAGTCCCTGCCACATACTCCGAGGGTTGTCAAACTGTTGCTCCACCCTGTCCCTGTACTCACGTTTGGCTGCTTTGATCGTCTTCCGGAGTTGGTAATGTGCGTGTTTGTAGTCCGATGTGTTCGCGGAGGCAAAGGCGGTGTTCCGTGCCGCGCGAACATCTCCGTTAATCCAGGGTTTTTGATTTGGGAAGGATTTAACTGTTCTGGATGGGACGACATCTTCCACGCATTTCCTGATAAATCCACAGACTGAGTCTGTGTACTCATCAATGTCTCTGGCGGCCACGTGAAACATTTCCCAGTCCGCGTGATCAAAACAGTCCCGCAGCGCAGACTCCGATTGGTCCGTCCAACAGTGCACCGCCCTCCGGGTTGGAGCTTCCTGTTTCAGCTTCTGCCTGTAGGCGGGCAGGAGCAGGATGGAGCAGTGATCTGATTGGCCGAATGGGGCGCGGGGGAGGGCTTTATACGCATCCCGGAAAGAGGTGTAACAGTGGTCGAGTTGCCGGTTTCCACGTGTGTTGAAAAGGATGTGTTGATGGAGTTTTGGTGAGACTTTCTTCAGGTTTCCCTTGTTAAAGTCTCCGGCTGTGATAAACGCTGCCTCTGGGTGTGCGGTTTCCTCGCTGCTGATCGCGCTGTACAGTTCCCTGAGTGCACGGTCAGTGTCGGCTTGTGGGGGAATGTAAACAGCCGTAATAATCACTGCTGTAAATTCCCTCGGTAGCCAGAATGGCCGGCACTTAATCATCAGGTACTCCAGGTCCGGTGAGCAGAAGGATTTGACCGGGTGCACGTTCGCATAATCACACCAGCTGTTGTTGATCATGAAACACACACCACCGCCTCTGCTTTTCCCAGTAAGATCCTGTGACCTGTCCGCGCGGTGCACAGAGAACCCCGGCAGTTGTATTGCGGAGTCCGGTACTTTGTCCGATAGCCAGGTTTCTGTGAGGCATATCACGCAGCAGTCCCGCATCTCTCGCTGTAATGAGATCCGTGCCCGAAGCTTGCACAGCTTGTTCTCCAGAGACTGCACATTAGCCAGTAATAAACTGGGTAACGGTGGTCTGTTAGTGCGCCGTCTCAGTCGAACCAGAACGCAAGATCTTCTCCCTCTGCGTCGGCGTTTGCGGCCTCCAGGGCCAGAGAACAAAGGCGTCTCAGGTGAGATGAATGGGGGGTCTGCAAACGGAGCGTCCGTGTTGCAAAACTTGAACTCCGGAAAGTTATAAGAAAGACCGTCTTTTATGTCCAGTAAGGTTTGTCGGTCGTACACAAGGAGACAAGTGCTGCTCGTGAAAAAATAAAGGAAAAGTAAAATTAAACACAGAAGAAAGCCGTTGCTTGGGGGAGCTCGCGACGAGGCTGCCATACTCGGCGCCATCTTGTCTCCCGTTAATAGCTGCGAGCTTCTCCGTGATGTTATTAGCCGTCGATTCTGTGGTCTTGTCACTCTTTTTGCTCACATAGCAGATTCTGAGACCTCACGATCGCAGCCAACTGATCCGAGGTGTAATCCAGCTCCACCCAGAGATGTTGTTCTGAGTTTATTCTTTCCTGATGTAATCCAACATACATAAGCTCAAAGTTGTTATTCTGAGCATTCACTGCAGTCGTAAGCGGCTCCAAGCTCTTAACCATGCTGCATTCAGTGAGCTCTTTCTGAGAAGTCGCACCTGTCGTTCCAATCCCAGCGGGCAGCCTTGTGGGGGTTTGAACAGCCGTACCAAATCATAGATTTTAGTGTTTATTGCAGTTTTAGAAATAGTACCAAGTTTTCTGGAAATGGGTTTTGTATAATATAAATAGAATCAGTGTCACATACAGGACCTTTGGCCATGTTGCTTTAATGACCACACTAACATTAGGTTTGTAATTGACTGTACTGGAAAATGACCAAAACCCAGTCAAGTAGAGACGAGCTGTGAGTCAAGCCAAGTAAGTACCAATGAAAAAGGGACATTAGTGTTAAAAACCAAAAAAAAAACCCAAAAGATCTCAGAATATGACTTTAATATGCATATTCAATAATGTGCAAGACTGCTTTTCTTGCATTTACGCAATCTCTAAGATGAGAAATATTCTATCTCAAAGCGATGCTGATAAAACCCCAACGAACTGGCGGCAGGCCGTGGTCATACAAGATTACCCATGCCTGACCACTGCCTCTTACTGAGTGCAGCTCCAGACTGAAACAATCCAGTTCCTCTCTAGGTGACTGGTTCCAGAGCCCAAGCCATGCTTAGAATTGGACACCTCATGAAATAGCTCAGGCTCCTTCCACATCAGAGAGGTAACATTCCATCTCAATTCCATCTTAATATTTTCTGAGCTGCAGGCAGAGTTCAGAAGTCTGAACCTTAGAATGAAACAGACCTATGCTGTGGGCAAAGCTATAGGATTTACAAGAGGAAGGTGAATAAAGCTCTGACTCTTACATCACCCAACTGCGCCAAAGCAGGAAACAGGAAGTTCTTCATCCTTGGTAAAGAGAGACGCACAGACGATCAGACTGAGCTCCGACCAAACTAGCAGCTTCCTCTGAGTGAGTCCAGCTACAGGACAGAAAAGTGGAAAACTCCAACACTGCTGCTTCAAGCTGCTGACGCTCCACACACTGAATGTGAGTTTGAGCAAAAACACGACTCAAAGGAAGTTTCAGTGAAGGTGGTAGAGGAGGGAGGGGAGCCAGGACTGACTGTACTTCCTGTCTGCTGTTTTCAGCTTCACTCACAGACTCAATGGCTTCCAGATCAGAGGAGGATCTCTGCTGTCAGGTAAGTCACGAGGTCTTCGGTATTCACTGTCATAGTCCTGGGTCAGTGACCCAGTGTTTTGAGTTTTTGTATCAATATTGAACTTTGATTTTGTCATTGTTTATTTTTTCTAGTCTTTTGGTTTCTGTTTCTGTGTTCCATGGTTGCTGGTCAATTCTGTGTTTTCTCTCCGTGTCTCCCTGCATTTCTGTTCTTGGTTTCAGGTTTGTTTTGTTAGTTTTTTCCAGTTGAAGTTTTATCCTGGCCTTGCTGTTTCTGTTTGTTTCCACCCATCTTACAAAATAAAGCTCACTCGCATCAAAAGTTGCATCCTATTCTCCTACTCCACACGTCTGCCACGCCAGATGTAACATTTCCATTGTTCTTTCATGTGGCTACAAATTCTGTAAAGACTGTATTGAAGAGATGGTGGTGTCAGAGAAATGAGTACACACGTGAGACACTTGGCTTACAAGAACTGCTCACAAGTTAATATTAAATAAAGATAACTTGAGAAAATGAAAATTGCAGTTTTTAAAAATTCAAATTTTTATTTGTCACGTACACAGTCATACACAGTGCGATATGCAGTGAAATGCTTAGACAACTGCTCGTGACCTAAAGAAGAAAAAAAAAGGAAAAGGCTATGAATAAGATAGGAAATAAATATGAAAAATTAAAAAGGGTAAATTTAACTAGGAAGGAATAAAATATAAATTAAGGTTAAAAATGAAATAACTGTACAACACAAATTAGAATGAAGGGTAAATTTAACTGGGAATGAATAAGATAAAATATATAAATTAAAGTTGAAAATAAAATAACTGTACAACAAAATACACAATATAGAACTATATAAGAATGTATGAAGAAATATAAATAAATATATACACAATAACAACAGCTGTACAAGTATTAACTGGAAATGAAGAATATAGTGCCCAGTGTTGTGCAATCCACATTATGTCTTGTGCAGTGCAAATATGCTTAAAGTGATTTAAGTAATGAAGTGAAACAATGTCCAGAATGTCCAGTGTGTGTGTAAGAACTGTATGTATGGGTCAGTACTGTGTGGTGGTGTGATTGAGAGACCGTATCGCCTGCAGGAAGAAGCTCCTCCTCAGTCTCTCTGTGTTGGTCTTCAGGGAGCGGAATCGCTTTCCTGACCTCAACAGAGAGAACAGTCTGTTGTTGGGATGGCTGAGGTCCTTCACGATCTTCCTGGCCTTGGTCCAGCACCGCCTGCTGTAGATTGAGTGCAGGTCAGGGAGCTCGGAGCGGATGGTGCGCTCAGCTGATCGCACAACCCTCTGTAGAGCTCGTCTGTCCTGCATGGTGCTGTTCCCGAACCAGGTTAAGATGTTTCCCGTCAGGATGCTCTCTATGGTGCACGAGTAAAAGTTCCTGAGCACCTTGGAGGGCAGTTGGAAGTCTCTCAAGCGTCTGAGGTGGTAGAGACGCTGACGGGCCTTTTTCACCACGGTGTTGATGTGACAGGACCATGACAGGTCCTGCGTGATGTGAACTCCGAGGTATTTGAAGCTGTCCACTCTCTCCACTGGGCACTCGTTGATGACGGGGGTCTGGTAGTTCCTCTCCTGCTTAGTGCTGAAGTCCACTATCAGCTCCTTTGTCTTACTGACGTTTAGAAGGAGGTTGTTCCTCTGGCACCAGTTCTCCAGATTCCTAATCTCCTTCAGGTAGGCCGTCTCGTTGTTATCAGAGATCAGGCCCACCACGACGGTGTCGTCAGCAAACTTGATGATGGTGGTGGAGCTGGTAGTGGCCACACAGTCATATGTGTACAAAGAGTACAGCAGGGGGCTCAGAACACACCCCTGGGGGGCTCCAGTGCTGAGAGTGGTGGAGGCTGAGACATGTCCGCCCATCCTTACTGCCTGTGGTCTGCCAGTTAGGAAGTTGGAGATCCACTGACACATAGATGAGCTGAGTCCCAGATGCTCCAGCTTGGTGGTGAGTGTGGAGGGAATTATGGTGTTAAATGCAGAGCTGTAGTCTATGAAGAGCATTTTAACATAATTCCCCCTTCTAGTGTCCAAGTGAGTGAGTGATGTGTGGAGGAGATGAGAGATGGCATCGTCTGTGGAACGATTTGGATGGTAAGCGAACTGTAGTGGGTCCAGTGTGTCTGGTAGTGAAGAAATGATGAAGTCTCTGACCAGGCGTTCAAAGCACTTCATCACTACTGAGGTGAGGGCTACAGGGCGATAGTCATTAAGAGAAGCAGGGTGGGGTTTCTTCGGGACAGGAACAATGATGGACTCTTTGAAGCATGTGGGGATCACCGACTGAGATAAAGAGATGTTGAATATCTCAGTGAACACAGGAGCTAGCTGGTATGCGCAGTCTCTGAGGATACGACCTGGGATGCCGTCTGGTCCTGCTGCTTTCCTGGTGTTCACTCTTGAAGGCTCTCCTTACTTCATGCTCGGAGATGACGAGAACGTTTCCGGTGCTGGCAGTATCTTCCTGTCTGCAGCCGCTAGCACTAGCATTGTTGGAGTCCTTAGCTGCAGCCTCGAAGCGAGCATAGAAAGTGTTCAGCTCGTCTGCCAGAGTCACAGCCGCGTTCGTCATACCGGTTGTTGGTGCTTAATAGTCCGTTATTGTCCTTAGTCCCCGCCACAGGCTCCTAGAGTCACTCTGTTGGAGTTGTGACTCTAGTTTCCTCCCGTAGCGCTGCTTCGCCTCTTTCACCGCCCTCCGCACGTTATATGACGCGGCTTTGTACGGGTCCATGTCCCCCGTCGTGAGTCCCGTGTTGTAGGCAGCGGTGCGGGATCTCAGAGCGTCGCGGATGGTTTTATCCACCCACGGCTTCTGGTTGGGAAACGTTGTGATAGTCTTTGTCTCCACGGTATCATCCGCTAGTTTCCCGATGAATCCCACAACCGCTTCCGTAAACACGTTGACGTCATCATCGGAGCTGTTTCTGAACATGTCCCAGTCTGCGTCGTCGAGTGCGTCCTGTAACGCGGCCACCGATTGATCCGTCCAGCGCGCGACCTTCCTCTGAACAGGAACTTCCTGTTTCAGCCTTTGTTTGTATTTTGGCATGAGGAAGATGGCGGTGTGATCAGATTTGCCAAACGGAGGGCGAGATTGGGCCTTGTAGCCGTCCTTGACCGTAGTGTAGCAGTGGTCCAGTGTCCTTTCACCTCTGGTGGGGCAGGTGATGTGTTGATAAAAGTTCGGCGCTGCGCGTTTGGGGTTGGCACTATTAAAGTCCCCCGTCACAATAAGCGCAGCGTCCCGGTGTTGTGTCTGGTGCTGTGTGAGTGCCTCATGCAGCTCGCATAAGGCGGTGACCGTGTCCGCTTGTGGTGGAATATAAACGGCACTTACAATGACCGATGTAAATTCCCGAGGTAGATAAAAAGGACGACACATGATGGACAGTAGTTCCAGATTTGGTGTGCAGGAGCGTGTGAGAGGAACAACGTTCGCACTGTTGCACCAGTTGTTGTTCACCATTAAACACACGCCGCCTCCCCTTGACTTCTTTATTATCCTGGCCCTGAGGTCATCAAGCTTGTTCTCCAGCGACTGGACGTTGGCGAGCAGGATGCTAGGCAGAGGTGTGCGGTGTGCACGAGCTCTCAGCCTGTTCCTGACGCCGGCTCGCTTCCCTCTAGGCCGCCGCCGCTTCCCTTTGTTCTCCCTCAAGATCTCACTCGGCCAGCTCGGATCCGGAGTTAAAAACTTCGAATTGTGAGTACATTGTATACCAATAGAAACAAGAATGTCACTGTCATACATATTTTGCCGATTTAGAAACGCTGAAAACTAACTTAAAAAACAAGGACAAAGAAAAAGTGGTCGGAGCAGTTGTGACAGCAGCCGACCTCACCGGCGCCATCTTCCGCTTTTAAATGAATATGTTTTGTAACCTGGATTTTAAAAAATAGCAAAGAGATAAATGAATTCATTGAATTTTGTTATTTTATTTTTAAAAACAACGTTCATGTAAAGTGATTAAAAACATGTTTATATTCTTTAAAATAAGTTATCTTTCTTTTGTTGTTAAATTGCTAGTGAAAACGAAACTGTACTTTCCTACTAGGAGATGGTCTGTGAAGGTGGCACAGAGTGAGGGCATTGGTGTGTGGATGACATAGAGCAGTTGGAGAAGTTAGCTTGTTTACATATATTTCCAGCAAGTGAGTCTATACTTTTCGGAAAGATAAGTCGCAGTTTGTGCTGGTAAGCTTGTGGCAAGACACGGTTACGTTTCAGCATAAGGCTACTGGACTGTTCATTTTGTTTCCTGCCGCTGGTGGAAATATTCAGTCTTTGATGACGTGAGGAATCCAGCTTCCGAGGCCCAAACTACTCTGCGTTTAATAAGTCTGTTGTGTTTTTAACATGTTTTAATGCTTTGTATCTTGTTCTATTTAATCTCAACAAGCTCCTAAAAACAGTCAGTGATCACTGTCAGCCTCTCTTTGTTTTTAATCATTTACAATTTTGATTTTACCTCCATATTTCACCTTTAAAAACTGTTTATCTTGCCTTGTTTGGTATCATTATTTTCAGCACAACCTCAAATATCTGAAATTGGAGTTATTTTTTCATTTTGACATACTATATTATCACATTTGATCTCAATTCAGGCAAAAATTTAAAGTCTCAGTAGAAAAAGTTATATTTTTTACTGTAAAAAACACAAATAAAAACATATGTTTAACGAATCATCTTCATAACTTAAAATACAAATAGAAATTATACATTTCTAAAAATTATGCACAAGTTTGCAAACGACAAAGTTATATGGTACTATTTACCTAAAAATGCAGCCAAGGCCTAAATTTAATCTCAGCCAAACAGATTTACTCAGGAAAAATTGAAACACTGAAATAAACCAAACATTAAGATTTAGAAATTATCTAAGTGACTTGTATATCATGTTTAACCTCAGTAGCAAAATCTCTCTATTAATAAAAATAGTGTACATGTATGCCTGAATAAAAACAAACAGGTGAGATGTTAGAATTTTTATTTTTAATTTAGTTGACACTTAAAAATTACAACAGACAGCTGCTGGGGTTTGGAAGAGAACTGAACAAATATTTGAAATGCAATCTGATCATTTTTAAGCAGCCTTCAGAATCTCCACATGCTGTTTTTGTTCATGTAGCTACATTCTTGCCTGAAAATAACTTAAAAGTCTATTTTGTGACTCAGAAAGAGTAATATTTAAAAGTTTTTAACTGAGCTCCTCACGATTGTCGCGTTTGAGTTTTGGATTAAATTAATTCTGGGATATTTAGCTGTACCAAGTCCACACTAGTCACCACCGATGCATGCTTGATAAAACGGGCAAAGCGAGAACACATCTGGGAATTTTTCGCATTCTTGGCTTGATGCGAACTTTGAATTGGAGACAACCTGTTGCCTGGACTAATCTGGTAGGAGTTGCACATTTTACAAGGGAGTTGCACATTTTACAAGGTATTGAGTTCATTTATTTTTTTGCTTTTTGAGTGAAGAACTTCCGGTTCGGAGATCCCAATAGACTGCTACATTCTAGAGCATCAATACAGGCCTGCAACATAGGGTGTATTTGCGCCGGCTTTAGGTTTAGGTTTTTTGGGACAGTAATTATTTCTATGACTGGCGATTTACACAGTATGTGGGGATTCCTTGTAAGTTGGTAAATTGTTGTGTGTATTTTTTGGGTTTTGCCTAAATGCAAAATCTGCTGTTTTATCATTTCATTATTTTTTAATTATTTTGGTAAATTAAAGGAGGATTGCTATGATCTATTTTTGTGTATAGCGTGATTTACTGCACTGTTAGAAACTAGAGTTTATTTTATTGGGTAATGTTACTTTTAGAGATAAGCTTCATTGATCTAAGTTAGAGAAGCTTGTAGTGGCAATTCCTTTACTTTTGAAAGATCAAACGTCCCACAACTTAAAGTCCACAAGCCACTGCTGCACTGAGGTAATATTTCGTACGCAGGCAAAATAAGTCCATTGTCCAAACCTTTTAGTTGAAAGTTTTGGTTTTGGTTTATTTATCCATCTTGGCAAGCAATAACAAGATCCTTCCTGCTGCTTCTCCTGCTCTGGTAAAAAACCATAGGCCCACCCCAATGCATGCTGGTCCTATACCAGTCTCTTTATTTATAGAAACAAAATGGCCCTACAGCTCTTACTAACTAATTTAACAAAATAACAACAAACAAACAAATCATTTAAAACAAAATATTAACCGACAAATAAATCCCAAAATATAAGTAAACTAACAACAAACTTTAACTAATTTAAAAAATAAATAAATAAATAAATAAAGAACAAATAGCTCCAACAAAGCTAATTTAAGAAGTTACTTTTTGTAAGGTTTGAGTCCTGGCATAAATCGAACACAGCATTTCATTAAAAGAACATGATGCCAACAGTAAAACACGTTATTGTGATGGTCTGGGGCTGCATTGCTGCTTTGGGACCTGGATAAAATGCCATGGTTAATGGAACCATGAATTTACCTAGCAAAAATGTCTGGACATGAGTTTGTGCCTTGAAGTTTAATTGTACTTAGGTTATGCAGCAGGCCAGTAATTTGAAACACACCACCCATGAATGTCTGAAAAAGAAAAAAATCCTATCCTATTTTAGTTAGAAGACCCAAATGCCATGTTGCAATACTATACTGCTATCATAGCCAAAGTTTCAAATGCAGGTTTGACAGGTTTGTTAGTGTACACTTTATCCAAAACCTAGTGAGGGTTTACTCATGTTTACCACCAGGTGGATGTAGCTCAGGAGGTAGAGCAGGTCCCCTATTGCCACCGGCAAACTACAGCCATGCGTTCAAATGTTGTTAAAAAATGTTCAATATCATCCTCCTCTGTCAATTTTTCCTTCCTGGGTTCATAAAAGCGAGACTGACCTGATTGAGGATGTATTTGCTCATTACTGGAGCCAGCACAGGGAAGATCCTCCTCTTCAAAGGACTCTACCTCTGGTTGTTTAGGTTCCTCCATTTGCGGCTCAGGGACCGGGGAGGTACGAGCTTGCACTTCTACCTGCAACAGCTGAAACTGATGTTCTTAGTGCTCTAAAGCGCTGTTCCTGGCGGGTAAACTCCTCCCTTCTTCTTGCTTCCTGGGCCTCTTGCTGACCCATATGAGAATGAAGGATGGAAATCAGTTCTGACATTGTCGGCTCCTTACCTTGGCTCTCAGTAATATCCACCCCTCCAGTGGCTCCATTTTCCTCTCCTCCTTCTACTTGCTCTACCACTCCAACTGGCTGGTTTTGACAATCTCCTTTTGCTCCTCTGCCACTCCTTCCCATTCTGTGCATGGCTTGATGAGTGAAAACGGGAAAAAAAATAGAAAAAAAATCATGTGCCTTCAACTGCTGATCCCACTTCTGACACCACTTGTGATGGACCGAGCAGTGAAGGAAATTTAGGCACAGGTTAAAGTCCCCCCCCCCCATGGTCCTGAGTTATGGCATGAACCAATTTGTAGTCTTCCTTTAAAGCTCGCTCCGCCCCTTTTCCACCTCTTGGCTCCTTAATCAAGGGACTGGAACAGCTGCAACTAAGGTAACTCAGAAAACAAAAAATGAATCATACATAACAGTGTAAACTAAAATGTGTACACTTATTTTAGAATGCAGTGTTATGTGGATATGTGAATTAACTCTAAACCAAAACCAGTTATTTATTGTCCTGTAAAGCCTCTACACTAACATGGTGATATTACCACTGTGTGGCTGTAAGTGCAGCCATCACACACTCCCCCTCTTCAGATCTCTCCCTGGGACAGCGAGAGAGACAGTCTGCAGTACAGTTATCTTTATCTTTGTAAGTGCAGCCATCACATTAACACAAGATCTAGAGTGTGATTAGTCAAAGTCAGCTTTATTGTCAAAGACCATATGCACAGTCATACACAGAAATTTGAAATTGCAATGCTCCCATGGCCCTCGGTGTACACTAAAACATTATAAAGGTAAAAAGATAAAAATAAAATAGGAGTCTTGTGTACAACACAATACTACATCATTTTATAAACAGCAGTGTCCAACAAAATCATAGTGATTGTGGGCAAGTCCATCTGCAAGTTGGGTTGGGACAGTCAGTGAAAAGGCAATGGTGGTGGTTTAGAGTTTTGTATATTTGGGGGGTGGGGGATTCAGAGGGAAGAAGTGAATGCAGGTCTCGAGTTCATGTGTGTGAGAGCAGGGAGTAAATTCAACAACCTGACAGTCTGATAAACAAAGCTGTCTCTCAGTTTGCTGGTTGTAGCCCAGAGGCTCTTCGGTCTCCTTCCCAATGGCAGCAAACTGCAGAAGCAATTGGACTGATGAGTGGAGTCACTTGTAATGCACAGGACTTTCCAGATGAGCCGGGTGCAGTAGATGTCCTAGAGGGTGGAAAGAGAAGTACCCACGATCCTCTCCGCTGCTCTCACTATCAGTTGTAGCTTTTTTCTCACTGGACCCAGTGCAGGAGCCATACCACGGCTGGTGAGGATGCTCTCAATGGTGTCTCTGTAGAAGGTGTTCATAATGGGGGTTGAGGCTCTTGCTCTCCTCAGTTTGCAGAGGAAGTAGAGTCGCTGTTGGGCTATGCTGACCAGTATGGCTAAAAATTCCCTCAGAAGGTAGAGCGGTCTCCACTTGATAATCATAAGCTCCAGCACTGGTGAACAGTGTTTGCAAGATAAAAGGTAAGACTCGCAGAGTCCCCCTCCGCGAGTCTTACTCCCTTTGGCGAGAGCTCTGTCTGCTCAAAAGCATGTTAGCCAGTCGAGTTGAATGGTGCTGTTGTGAATGTTATTGTTAAGCCAAGTTTCCACAAAGACAAAGAGTCACAACACTCCCTCACTGACTTCAAAGTGGACCGAAGTAAGCTTGTTTTCCAGGGAGCACATGTTGGACAATACGATGATTGGAATAGCGGATTTGTGTGAAATAGCCTTTAGTCTACTCCAGATGTCTCCGCACTTACCCCTCTTCTGTCTCCTGTCGCACCACCTGAGATGTTTCCACTGTGGGTGAGATTTAGTAGCGGGGGTAGCTGATGGTAGATGCCTCCAAAGCAGTCCGCAGTTCCTCAGTGTGTTTTTTAGCTCTTCCATGATTGAAAAGCTTGTGGATTAGCTTCTCCTGATTTAGAGAAGGAGACTGCATGAGTGTTATCAAAAACAAGAAAAAGAGCAAAACAAATACAGGAACGTTGGTTGTCAGGACAGGGAGCAACTGCTGCGTGTGTCCGTATTGCCATTTTGAATCATAGATGATAAATAAAAGTGGTGGGTGGGTTTTCTCTCTTCAAGGTTCAAGGTTCTTTATTTGTCACATGCATAGTTATACAAGTATAACACACAGTGAAATGTAACCTGACACGCTCTTCGACATGTGCAAAAAATGGGGGGGGGGGGGGGGTTAGAGGAAGAACACTATATATAGTATATACATTAGGTGAATGTGCAGTAGTAGCAGCAAGCAGGTGAATTCTGTAAATTAAGTGAATTGAATAAGAATAGACAATCTGACTATTTTACAGAATAGACAATATAAGCATATTTAAAATTAAAGGAATTTGAAATGTACATTGTGCCTTGGTTTAGTGTCTGGAAGAGAGTCCTGTCTCAGTCAATTATAGATGATGTGAGAGGGCGGGTGTGTGTGTTTAGGGCCCGGATGGCTTGGGGATAGAAGCTCCTCTTGAGTCTCTCTGTCCTTGCCCAGATGATGTGGAACCTTCTACCAGATTGCAGAAGTTGGAACAGTTTGTTGCCAGGATGGGACGGGTCAGTATCTGCACTGCTCTAGTCCAGCATCTCCTGGTGTAGGTGTCCTGAAGCGGGGGGAGAGCAATCCTGCAGCAGCGTTCTTCTGTACGGATCACTCTCTGGAGAGCTTTTTGGCCCTTCACACAGCTGTTCCTAAACCATGATGTCATGTTCTGTGTGAGGATGCTCTCCACAACGCCTGTATAGAAAATCCAGAGGATCTTTGGAGAGACCCTGAACTTCCTCAGTTGTCGTAGGTGATACAGGCGCTGCCTAGCCTTATTGGTCTGGACCTGAATGTGGGCAGACCATGTCAGGTCTGAGGAGATGTGGACACCAAGATACTTGAAGGACTGCACACTCTCCACTGGAGCTCCATTGATGATAATGGGCGTGTAGTCTCTGTGCTGACTTCTTCTGAAGTCCACCACCAGCTCCTTGGTCTTGCCGACGTTCAGCTGGAGGTGGTTGTCCTGGCACCATGATGTCAGATTCTTCACTTCGTCCATGTAGGCCGCTTCATTGTTGTTGGAGATGGCACCCAACACCACTGTGTCGTCTGCAAACTTCACAATGGTGTTGGGGCCATGGGTGGCCACACAGTCTGAAGTGTAGAGGGAGTAGAGCAGTGGCGAGAGGACACATCCCTGAGGTGCTCCCGTGTTGATGGTGATGCTGTTAGAGATGCATCTACTCACCCTCACCACCTGAGTTCTGCCAGTGAGGAAGTCCAACACCCATGCACACAGACGGCTGTTGAGTCCCAGATCCGTGAGCTTTGTGAACAGTCTGGAGGGCACTATTGTGTTAAACGCTGAACTGTAATCAACAAACAGCATTATCACATAGTTACCCTGTTTCTTGTCCACGTGGCTGAGGGTGATGTGCAGGACGTGGGCGATGGCATCCTCTGTGGATCTGTTGGGTCGGTAGGCGAACTGCAGCGGATCTGTGGTGTCTGGAGGAGGAGATGATGTTCTTCAGCAGCCTCTCAAACACCTTCAATGATGCGCCAAGATGGCGCCGCGGATGGCAGCCTCGGTACTGCGCTCTCTCGCACTTTTCTTGTCTCTGTTTATTTTCTGCGCTTTTGGTCACTCAGACCACATCACTTTCTCCAGAGATCAACTGCTAAACATCAGGCAGTCATCTCACTTCTTAACCATTTTTCACAAACCCGGAAAGTTTTTTGGAGATTTTAGTTGGAGGCGCAGCAGCAGCTCTCTGTGGCTCCTGGAGAAGACGTAGACGGGGGAGTCGCGCTGGTGCGCTGGTGAAACTATGTCGGCGAGGATTCCGCACGGCACTCCCCTCCATTCACCTTGCGAATCTCCGCTCTCTTCCAAACAAAGTCGATGAATTACTGCTCTTAAACCGGACTAACAAGAACTTTGCACGCTCTGCTGCCCTCTGCTTCACTGAAACCTGGCTCAGTGAGCGAGTCCCAGACGCTGTATTAAATCTGCCGGGCTTCCAACTTCACCGGGCGGACCGCGAAACAGAGCTCTCAGGGAAAACAAAGGGTGGTGGAGTCTGCTTCTACATTAATGAAGGTTGGTGTACTGATGTCACGGTGTTACAGAAACACTGCAGCCCACACTTGGAAAGTTTTCTCATCAACTGTAAACCTTTTTATTCACCGCGGGAGTTTTCTTCCTTCATGCTGGTCGGAGTTTACATCCCTCCACAAGCCAACGCGAACAACGCACTGTGCGAGCTGGCTGACTAGCTTACTACCCTGGAGAGGAAATTCCCGGATTCCTTTACAATTATTCTTGGGGATTTTAACAGAGCAAACCTAAACTACGAACTTCCTAAATACACACAGCATATAGACTGCCCCACCAGGGACAACATCATACTGGATCACTGCTACACCACTCTAAAAGATGCCTATCGCTCTGTGCCCCGGGCAGCTTTGGGACATTCTGATCACTGCATGGTCCATCTTATTCCAGTTTATAGGCAAAAACTCAAGCGTGCGAAGCCTGTAGTCAAAACTGTGAAGAAGTGGACTAACGCAGCAAAGCAGGAACTGCAGGACTGTTTTGACTCCACTGATTGGACTGTTTTTGAAGCTGCATCTGAGAACCTAGATGAGCTCACGGACACTGTGACATCATACATCAGTTTCTGTGAAGACGTGTGTGTGCCAACAAAGACCTTTTGCACATACAACAACAATAAACCATGGTTCACTCCTAAACTTCAACATCTTTGTAAGGCCAAGGAGGACGCCTACAGAAGTGGTGACAGGGCCCTGTACAAGCAAGCCAGGAACACACTGACCAAGGAGATCAAAGCAGCTAAAAGGATCTACTCCCAGAAGCTGGAAGAACGGCTCTCAGCCAACGACCCAGCGTCAGTGTGGAGGGGCCTGCAGGAAATCACCAGCTACAGACGTACCCCCACCCACTATTGAAGCAAACAAAGACCTGGCCAACGAGTTAAACACTTTCTACTGCAGGTTTGAGACGGACAGACTCCCACGCCCCACCCTCCCCTCCCCAGGGATATTGCTTCAGACATTGACCCCCAACACACCTTCCACCTCTCCCCCCTTCACCCTCCCCCTCCCCAATCCAGTCTCAACGACCACCGCCACCCTCCCCAATCCAGACTCAACGACCACCACCACCCTCTCCAATCCAGACTCAACGACCTCTACGACACCTCTCACCCCCCTTTCCTCCTCCCTGAAACTCAGAATACACACTGAGGATGTGAGCCGACTATTCCAGAAACAGAAGCCCAGGAAAGCCCCCGGACCAGACGGCGTCTCACCCTCCTCCCTCAAAACCTGTGCTGAACAGCTGGCTCCCATCTTTCCCATCTTTACTCACATCTTCAACAGATCCCTGGAGCTGTGTGAAGTTCCCTCCTGCTTCAAACGCTCCACCATCATCCCTGTTCCCAAGAAACCCACCATCACAGGACTGAATGACTACAGACCTGTCGCCTTGACGTCTGTGGTCATGAAATCCTTCGAACGACTGGTGTTAGCCCATCTGAAAGACATTACAGGCCACCAGCTGGACCCTCTGCAATTTGCCTACCGGGCAAACAGGTCAGTGGATGATGCAGTGAACATGGGGCTGCATTACATCCTGCAACACCTTGACCGCCCGGGAACGTATGCCAGGGTTCTGTTTGTGGACTTTAGTTCGGCTTTTAACACTAGGAGTCCCAGGCTTCTACCTTTAAAACCCGCCTTCCAGCCAAATGGCTGGTAGGCTTTTAGCTAAGCTTTAGCTTCAGCCAAGTGGAAGCTAAATTGGCTAGTCATTCATATGTAAATTAGGTTGTTACCTGGGAATAGCTAGGTTTCATTTGACGTAGACGTGACGTCGACGTAAAGCGCGAAATTTGACTGGCAGTCGGAAGTGAAAAAGATAAGCGCAAAATCACAGACAGACAGTACGCAAAATGCCTATGTCCTGTTGTGTTTACGGATGCTCCAGTAGGTCGACCAGAGAAACTGATAAACGGTATTTTAGGGTACCAAAAATAGCCCAACGAAGAGGAGAAAAATGGAAAATTCTAACCGAAAAACGTAGGAAAAAATGGATTTTAAATTTACGTTTACAGTCGGGAGGAGCAGAGTCTGCCAATGCCCGTGTCTGCAGCGACCACTTCGTCAGAGGTAATGTTATGTTTGCAAACGAACTTATTAGCATTAGGTTGTCGTTAAATTCTCGTTTACTTAGTGCTTTTAAGTTAGTAGTCTAATATTGACTTGATTGGGACTATAGGCTGCCCAAGTGCTTTGGATGACGAGGAGTCGGAGGACTGGGCTCCGACGGTCAATCTCGGCTACGAACGAAAACCCAGATCGGAATCAGTTCTCAAACGAGAGAAAAGAATGAAGCTTAAGGCAGAACAGCATCGATGTGCAGAGGCGATTTTGGATATGCAACAGACGGCTGAGAGCCCGGATTTGAGCCTAGTGACAGTGGAGAACCCCGAACTGCAGCTTCCAGCTGAGAATCCACAACCAGAAGACTTCAGTGTGAATGAGACATTCACTTATCCAGGTAAGATATTGTGCTGAGATGTAAAACAAACAAGAATCATGTCAAAGAGAAAAAGATGCCATTATCTGTAATGATTATGGTCCAAGTTACATATTACATGTTTGTGATTTTTTAATCACAGAGTAAATCCATACCATTTTATTCAGAAAAAAAGAAAAAGTGGCACTTATTACCGTCAGGCACACACCACAGGTTTTTGTACACTGCTATGGTTCTTATATTGCCAGATTCCAGACAGTCTCCTTTCACAGATAAGTAAAGATATCCGTAATGTAAGGTTTCTGTGGTGAGAAACATATAAATATATTTTTTGTTTAGACGCAACATGTTTTTTTGTTGATTAAAAAAAATAATTACATTAAATTAACATAGTGAATTAAACACATTACACCAGATTCTAATAGCCCACTAAAAAACTCCTACAGTGAAAATGAGTAAAAATTGAGGTTGCCTCTATTATGCTGATTATGCTCCCCCACTGTTATATTGCAGGCTGTGCGGATGCTGGATGCCAGACAGAGCTGACGATGGATGACATCGAGAAGATGGAGGATGTTTTGAGACAGAACACAGCAGAGCTGGTTGATCTTCGGAGCAAGGCTCTGGACACACAGTTCAGCCAGGAGGCTTTTGAAAAAAATGAAGACAAGACAAAGTTCTACACAGGGCTCCCCAACTTCTTAGTTTTAATTCAGATTTTTGAACTGTGCGAGCCCTATATCACCTCGGGACCTATGTCTTTGTTGTCCAAATTTGAACAATTCATACTAGTTTTGCTGAGGCTGAGACTAAATCTGCCCCTGAAAGATTTAGCTTTCAGGTTCAATATTTCTCTGTCCACTGCTTCTAGAGTTTGGCATAAAGTAATTGACATACTTCATAAAAGGTTAGAGTTCCTAATTGAGTGGCCAGAGCGACATGTTCTTCAAGCTACGATGCCACTGAGTTTCAGACAGGCATTTGGATGTAAAGTGGCTGTGATTGTTGATTGCTTTGAAGTCTTTATTGAGAGACCATCTAATCTTCTTGCACAAGCTCAAACTTGGTCCAACTACAAGCACCATCACACTGTAAAATTTTTGATTGGTGTTGCCCCCCAAGGCTACGTCACTTACATATCTTCTGCCTGGGGAGGGAGAGTTAGCGATAAGCAGATCACAATAGAGAGTGGCCTCCTAAAGAACTTGTTACCTGGAGATATTGTCCTTGCAGATCGTGGGTTCAATATTGGCGATAATGTGGGGTTTTACTGTGCTTCACTACAGACACCGGCATTCACTAAAGGGAGAAAACAGCTGTCAGCCTATGAAGTGGCAGAGACAAGGAAAATAGCCAATTTGCGTATCCATGTTGAGCGAGTCATAGGTTTAGTCAGGAGGAAATATCAAATTCTGCAGAGCAGGGCTATGCCAATAGAGAACATGTCCACAAAGCCAGGTGAGACACATGCATTGATCGACAAGATTGGGGTAATTTGTTGTGCCTTATCAAATCTCTCCGAGTCTGTTGTCCCACTGGAGTAAGGGGGGTGGGTGGTAATCAATCAGTTAAAAAAAAATTAAATGTCTTGTCACTGTCACGGCTCACAGAAGGGGGTGGAGAGGAAGAGTAGTGTCCAGTATCTGCTGCTTGGCTCTGGTGATAAGTAGAACAGGGTAGAGTAATAGTAGTACCTAAGTCCTGACTCCTGATTAGTCTGTAAATGTTTTCAAATGAAATATTTTTCTCCAACTGTCATATTGTGCTGGCAGTTTGTACAGTATTATACTGTGAGATGGATTGCAATCTATTTTGTTTATTTGTTTAAAAGTCTAATCTTGTAAATAAACCACCAATGTATTATTATGCTGCCTCAATAGCATTTAATCATTGTGTAGTGTTACACAACACTTAAATGACACAATTAAATGTACAATAAAATTAAATGACAATTTGTGCTCTAATGCTACGTCAGAGCAAATACAATAGCCAGAACTCATAATGACTACCATCAGGTCATAACAATATTCAAAATGTCATTATGTTGTCGTCCTTTTATCACATTACACATGTATGTTTGTAACTTGCTGTCCCAGTATTTCTGGGAGTATACTGTTTCTAAAAAAACACTCAACTTTAGGAATCGCATCATCCCAAAACTCAAGGTCAGGCAAAATCCTTTCAACAAATATGTCATTGCGGTTCCACACAACAAAGTCACAGTACTCTGCATTTGCAATGTGAAGCTGTGCCTGAATTTGGTAATAGTAGTCATGAGTTGGGTCCAGTGTGACATTATCCCCGTCACTGATGAGGCAGAAGCCCTTCTCCCCAGCACGCATGCGCAGGTTGACCGCATCTTTCTGAGAGTGTGGGCACTAAAATCACAGTGATGAGAACAACAATCAAGATTTATCTGATGAAACAGTGAAGAAGCAAAGATGATGGGTGTGGTCTGTGTTATCATAATCTCTCATTGCCCAAAACAAATGTCTATTTGACACAGACAATAAAGCCTCATCTTATCTTAATTGAACAATAGATTAGAAATTAGAAAAGGTATTTCCTGCATTTTTACTCAGTTCACTGATTCTTATGGAAAGATGTCACACCTATGGCCTTGACTACAACAGAGTCAATACCTTAATCTCGCAGATGCCAGTTCCATGACAGTCACAAGTGACTATCCCATCAGGGGAGGACCCCATGTATGGCCACTTGGGGTTCAGCCAGAGACCGCTGTCCATACATGAGAAGCCTGCATGCTCCTGGCTCATAAGCTTCTCATATGCTCCTCTGGCTTGTGCTTCATGTTTGCATCCATAACTATAAACAGTACACATGCCAAACATGAAAAGGAAATTATTACTTAGTATTGGATGTGTAAAACAGTAAAGTGATGTATTATACAATATGCCATTACCCTAAACTATACTTAGTTCTTACCCTGTATAACCCTAGCCGTATAAGCCTATAACTAACCTCCATCTTCATAACACTTTTTTAGTTACAGTTATGGACAGTTTCATACCCCAAATCTTAACTCTGCCTTACCCTACGTCAAACCCTAAATACCTTGTAGCAGCTGTGGTGAACCTATATGCCTCTGGATAGCATATGGCCTTGATCAAGCTCTTTGATGGTTGCTGGGGGTTGGTCTTAAGAACTTGTTTCAGCTTAGAGGCAGTTACGCGTCCAGCTCTTTGCCTAAACCAAATACTGCTTGCACTCTGACTTCGAGTCGCCCTCTCTACAGCCTGGACTTGGGACAGGGTGAGCTCTTCAAGCTGGAAGTCCAGGCATAGCTCTTCAAGGTCTTTGGGGGGGAGCTGCAGTGTCTCTGGTGTTCTGTACTCAGGCACAGTTTTAGGAAGCATGCTAGACTGGGGGACAAATTCTTTGTGGTAAGGTTCCCTAGACATCAGTGCTGCACTCCTTGGACAGTTTTTGCTTAAACTCTCAAAAAACCTACAGTATGTCTCTGAATCTCTCTGCACTCTTGGGCATGGAAGTGATTTCCCAACCTTTTGTGTACTTGTGCAGCCATCAATGGAACACTCAAGCTTTCGTTTTTTTGACTTTGCTGAAGAGAAGTCAATCAGAGTTACTGGGCAAGCAGGAATCTGGAAAAATTAAGCCAAAGAAGATCATTAAAATTTAAAAAGCTCTTTTCCAAAACGCTATATATTCGTTTCCAAAAATATTCGAAATTGAACAGTGATGGCAGTGGAGTGAGTATGTGTGTTTTAGGCTGGGTATAGTGGTTGGTTGGCAGTGAAGTGTGTGTGTGTATGTTGGGTGGGGATGGAGGTGCCATGTGCTGGGTATAAAAGGAGTGGAAAGTAAGCAGTTCCATGTTGATGAAAATGTGGTGTGAGGAGTTGTGAGTATTGAGGAATGCATGAGAAATGTGAATATATAAAGTGCTGCAGTCAGGTGTGTGTGTGCGCAGAAAACAAGTGCTAGGGTGTTGAGGCATGCATGAGAAGGGTGTGATATACAGTATACGGTTCTGCAGTCATGGTTATGTTAGTCATGAAAAAGGAAATGGCTTTTAAATGCTGTTATAGCGTTTTGGAATAGAACTCTTCATTTATTAAAGCCTTTTGTCTGACCCCTCACCTACAACCTGCCCGGCTTGATTAGATCTACCAGGAGCTTGAAGCCCCCGCCGGTATAGCCTACAGGGTCATTGAGGCACTCAAGCTTCCCCACCACGACAAGGTAGCAGTATAGGGGAAGATATTTTATCCTACTGTCACATGAAGTCCCAATATAACATTCTTTATCCTACATTTTGCTTTTTGGCTTACCTTTTTAACATGAGATGGCATCAGCCACTTGCACTGCTCTGATGTGCATGTCGCTCTCATTTTCACCCCAGCTTCAACTGCAAAAAGAACAGCTCCAACGTGCGAGCATGATTCTGATAGTCTGGAAATAGAGCACATAATCTTTTTAACATGAAATGCAATATTTACAGTACCTTTTGATGATGCATAGCTTACTAATACTAATGTGCAATGGCACTTTATTTGAAGTAACATGTTTATTCATTAACTCTTTCTCAACAGCCTATAGAGAAATCATTATCTAGGTGATGACATGACTGAATAGTTCTACCCTCTATCTGAAAAATGCATCTGAGTGTCATGAGGGATCTAAGGCAATCACACAAATTCTTAGCTGATGAATTCTTAGCTAAAAGAAAACACTCTCTCCCCACTACTACTGAAGTACACCTGCAAAATGCTAGCAGTGCCCTATGCGTATATGTGTGTGTGTGTGTGTGTGTGTGTGTGTGTATGTGTGTGTTCTCATTGCAATAACATCCTACTTAATTAGGCTACTAACCCTGCCATACAATTGCAATGAGCTGCAATCACTTCTCCATCCTCCTTTGCAATTACCCAAGTCTTCAGAGGTGTCTCGTTAGACCGCTGAGAATGGTTTACCTTGAAACAAACAACTGTCACTCTAACGAAGTCCTAAGGATGTGGCATGTTTGTTGACGTTAAAGCCGCTACCGCTAACTGTTAGCGTGTTTAAGATAAAGCAATATAAGAACAAACACTCACCCTTGCAAACACCAAACTGTATCCATCACGGAGACGTTTTGTTCCAAGGTTGTGGACCCACCCGCTGACAAAAAAATTGTACGCCTCCAGACTCTTGAAAGCTTTCATTTGCTGCCTAGTGTAGTAAGAAGTCTGGAGGACCAAGTAGTTGGTGATATCCACAGCCTCGATAGTAGGCAAATCCTTTACTTCTGTGGTGTATTCGGACATTTTCAAAGAATACGGATCACGTCCGATATATTTTTTAACTATCTGTTTATATCTCTCCCGAGAAACGGGGTCTAAAGTTGCACAATAGCTGCTCTCCTGACTCTCCACAGTGTCCTCCATGTTTACTTCCGCCCTCCACTCAAAAATCGCGCTGCCTCCGCACGTCATCAGAACCACGTGACCGCAACCCAACTATTCTGGTGGGAGGGGAGTGGGGGTGTGTGATTGAGGGGGTGGGGGAGCTGCTAAAAGCTGTGAACTTCCTTTTGTGTTCGTCTTGATGCATTCTCAATCATCCAGGGAAATAAATCTCCAAAAGTCACCAACTTGGAGTGTTTCAGTTTGCCATCTTAGGGAGAAATCAACACACATGGGTGTATGTCCTTTGTTGCTGAGATTTATTGATAAAAACAGTACAAAAAACCAACCATTTGTACACATATTTACAAATAATAATAAAAAGTGAGTCAGTACATTTCAACATTTTCAACATCATACCAGTGGTCTGATTGATGCCACAATGGAGCAAATCGAGCAAAGACTGATAAGTTCGCTGTAATTTCCAGTGTGTGGGGATCATTTGTCACCAACTGCATCACGTGCTACAACCCTGGTCTACATATCACCGTTGATGAACAGCTTTTCCCATCAAAGACTCGGTGCTGTTTCCTGCAGAATATTGCAAGTAAACCTGACAAGTTTGGGATCAAGTTTTGGGTGGCTTGCGACCTAAAATCCAAGTACATTTGTAATGTCTTCCCATATCTTGGCAAGGACCCCAATCGTCCCACTGGGGAGAGACCTTCTGAAAATGTAGTAATGAGGCTGATGGAACCATTCCTAGACAAGGGCAGAAATGTTACCACGGATAATTTTTTCACATCGCTTTCACTTGCACAAAAACTTCTTAGACGGAAAACCACCATCCTCGGCACAGTCAACAAGATTCGCAGGAAAATTTGTCAATCCACTAGACAGACAGATCGCAATGAATTCACCACTCAGATATGTTGCAGGTCTTTTGTGGTTCTATGTTTATGTGTTTCATTGTGTGTAAAAGGGCTATGGAAATAACAATTTATCTTATTTCTTAGGTGTTTTCAACCTCTGCTGCCACGCTGACGGCGTATGCGGCCAAACGGAAGAAGACAGTCTATATTCTTAGCAGCATGCACAGCGTGGTTCAGACTGATAACACTACCAAAAGGAAGCCAAACACTGTCACCCTTTACAACAAAACAAAGTGTGGCGTGGATGTGATAGACCAGATGGTTCGGGAGTACACTGTCCGCAGAGGAACACGGCGCTGGCCAGTTGCCGAGTTCCTGAACACAGCATGCCTTTTATCCTGTCTTCCTCCCTTCACCCCAACCGGTCGTCGCAGACGGCCGCCCTTCCCTGAGCCTCTTTTTGCTGGAGCTTTCTTCCTGTTAAAAGGGAGTCAAAGTGCATTTGCTCATATGTGGTCATATGACTGTTGAGTTTTTCTCTGTTGTTTTATTGCAGGATCTACCTTATAATAAAAGGTAGACCCTGCAATGTATATGAATAAAGCAATTCAGCAAAAAAAAGAAAGAAAAAGTGGAAAAAGATTATGTACTCATATTACTATGTGTTCCTTGTTCTTACAGGAGAGAGATCAGAGAGCTTCAGAGGCTCTCTGCAGTCTGCACTCTGAGAAACTCAAACTCTTCTGTCTGGACCATCAGCAGCCAGTGTGTCACATCTGCAGAGACTCAGAAAAACACACCAACCACAGATTCAGACCCATCGATGAAGCTGCACAACAACACAAGAAGGAACTTCAGGAAACTCTGGAGCCCTTAAAGGAGAAGTTAAAGGTTTGTGAAGAAGTTCAAGTGAAGTTTGATCAAACAGCAGAACACATTAAGGTCCAGGCCCGACACACAGAGAGGCAGATTAAGGAGCAGTTTAAGAAGCTTCACCAGTTTCTAGCAGAGGAAGAGGAGGCCAGGCTGGCTGCACTGAGGGAGGAAGAGGAGCAGAAGAGTGGGATGATGAAGGAGAAGATGGAGGCTCTGAGCAGAGAGATAGCAGCTCTTTCAGACGCAGTCAGAGCCACAGAGGAGGAGCTGAGAGCTGAAGACGTCTCATTCCTGCACAACTACAAGGCTGCAGTGGAAAGAGTCCAGCGCTGCCCCCTGCTGGATGATCCACAGCTGCCCTCAGGAGCTCTGATAGACCAGGCCAAACACCTGGGCAACCTGACCTTCAACATCTGGAACAACATGAAGGACGTGGTCTCCTACACTCCTCTCATTCTGGACCCAAACACTGCTCATCCAAACCTCATCCTGTCTGAAGATCTGACCAGTGTGAGAGGAGGAGAGAAGCAGCAGCTTCCTGATAATCCAGGGAGAACTAATTGGTTCTACTCTGTCCTGGGCTCTGAGGGCTTTAACTCAGGGACTCACAGCTGGGATGTTGAAGTTGGAGACAGTACATATTGGGACCTGGGTGTGTTGGCAGAGTCTGTGCAGAGGAAGGGAGAGTTATGGTGTAGATTATGGAGAATAGAGTTATTTGAAGGTAAATACTCAGCATGTTCACCATCAGCTCCTCTCACTGTTCTCTCAGTAAAGAAGAAGCTCCAGAGGATCAGAGTGAATCTGAACTGGAACAGAAGAAAGCTGTCGTTCTCTGATCCTGATACTAACACACACATACACACCTTCAGAAACACTTTTACTGAGAAGATGTTTCCATACATTCGCAGTCGTGAAGAAGTGAACGTGTTGCCATTGACAGTGTCAGTGTCAGTAGAGTAGATGAGCTGAGGATGATGGTATTTCTAACGTTGTTTCCTGTCAGTGAATTCCCCATGTACTTATACTCTCACTGACAAAATGCAATAATACACCCAGTCTAAAAGAACGTTCAGATTTGAATGTATTTATGAATGATTTAGAAAGTGAAAACTCAGCACATGGTTAGAAACCAGCTTGTGTTGTAACTCAGACAGTGAGTACAAACCTCAGACTAACAAATTAAAACTGGTTAATGTAAACGAATGGAACTCCTACCACATTAAATGATTTGAAAAAAATATATAGCAGGCATATGTAACAAACAACAAGAATTTTATGACATTATATATCTGGTAGTAAGATTAAATTTCAATTTTCAATTTCAAATTTGTTGATACATAATAAAAGTGTTTGGTGGACCCATTTTGAACCCTTTGTAACACATTTGGCTTGAACAGAAAACCAATCAGAACAATTTATTGTATTTGTATATGTATATATGTATATGTAATTAATTATTCCGATTAGTTTTTTTATCATTTGGAAAAAAGAGACATTTTATTATAAATGTAAATATTCAATTTGAGGTTATATGGATATGAACAAACAAATTACTCTATTTGTATTATAAGTTAGTATTTTTAAGTGGTCAGCAACTTTAGAGTATTTTTTACCAAAAAAGGGACATAATGTTGTGTAGGTAATTTTAAGAAGTGATTTCATGATATTTTCCCTTCTTACCATAATCTTACCTTATAAATATACATCAGTTTTGATTATTCACTGTTCATTTGTCCTTGTACTTTACAAAAAAAAAAAAAAAAAGGAATTACAGGAAAAACATGATTCTTTTTGTAATTGTATGTGGAAAAATAATCAGTATGAAACATTACATGTATAGACATATGCGACTTTATAATACTGTAATCAAAACAGTCTGCTTTTTGTTAACAATAATTAAATTGTTAATTTTATGTGTTTATTGTGCTGTGTTATGTTGTGTTGGATGGTATACATGCATGCATTTGAGAGAGAGTGTATAAATCTATCAACATGCACTGATCATTTAGGAGGTGAACAAAGACCATCTTGGAGGGATGTGTTTGGTGTACCTTTGACGAGGCCCTCAAGCAGGGGCGGATCTAGAGAAATTTTCTTAGGGTGGTATGAGGGTGGCAAAAAAATCAAATGGGGTGGCAAATCAAAGCCTTTTTTTCAAACACATATGCAGGTGGTTACATATGGTTAAAATGAATCAAATGCAGTACGTATACATGTTTTTCATATAAATATAGTCTATAACTTAATTATTTTCTGTAGCCCACATAATTAAACACTTTAGTTACATAAAACGTGAGTTTTGATCTTATGTACTGTATAATAAATAAATATGTAGCCCAATAAATATAAGATCCAGAAAGGTACACAACATGGGGCGGTTCATTTACAAACACAAGTCTAACTTAAGTTTCACTGTTTCTTGTTAGAAAAAACAGTAAAATTGTTACATGCTTAAATCACACGAAATGTCAGAAATCTGCACTGACATGAACACAAATTTAAACCTAATCTTTCGTGATTTGTTGGATTAACCCTCCAAAATATAACCGGTCATTTTTGACTCCTTTTGAGTTAACGTTTGTATTTCATCCTCAGGTTGTTTCATTTTATTTTTTCCCCTTGCCTTGTTTGGTATCATTTTTTTCAGCTCAACCTCACGTGTCTGAATTTAGTTGTTTTTTCATTGACACACACATAAAACTTAAAATCCTAGTAGTAGTAGTTTTTTTTACTGTAAAAAAAACCCCCACAGACATGTTGAGTAAAGTATTTTTATAACTTGAAATGCAAATATAAATTGTACATGTTGTAAACATATACAACTATTTGTCTAAAAATGCAGCCAATACACCTGCCGTTTTTTTTTTTTTTCATTTTCTACAACCATTTAAAATATTACTAAAACTAAAATGAGAGAACAATCAGGTGTCACAATAAGACGCCCCACAAATGATGTGTGCCAGTAAAAAAAAAAAAGTCAGACAGAGGAGAACAGCACAGGGATAAACCTGCAGGCATGACAACAGGTGGTGTATCACTCCGCTGGTTTTCCACCTGGTGACAACATTCATTTGTGCCCTCACTGACACACAAAACAATGACTACACAACAGACTAACTACACTCTCCATGCTAAACGTCACAAATCACCCACATCTAAAAACTCTCTCTCTCTCACTCTCATCTCGCAGTCGTTGCCGTCACCCCCAAAACTTTCGGCTCTTTTAAAACAACCAAATCTCACGTGTTGACTTTTTTTTTTTTTAAATTGGTCGACATGGTACATTTTTCCACCGATAGGAAAGAGGTGGCTTTTTTTCTTTCTTTACTGTTTTTGCGCTGTCTTTAGAAAACGCTATAAAAAACACACACAAAAACACTGTGACGACAGTATTTAGAAAAAAGCATGGCTTATATATAATTAGATTTTTATCATAACTCTGGATCTACTGGCCTGTAATTAAAAGTTAAAGATCGGTGTATTCTTTGAAGTCCGAACTTTCAACACGGGCTGAAATAGATACTCAGCCTGGCTGCAGCTTGTTGCTATGTCAGCTTAAATTCGGCATGTGATTTTGAAGTGCAGCATGTCCGTGGACCACAGAGGGTTAGTAACACTCACCTTCATTCCATTTTCAGAGTGTAACAACCTGTGTGAAATCCGAAATTCCCATGGTGTTGTTCAAAATGTGCTTTGGCACAATCATAAGCATCGCTTGCTACTGAAAACAAGAAAATGGTGGAAGGGGGTAACACTATGCAATATATTCAGTTTTAGCATTTATATTCACTGTTAACTGTAACTACACTCAAAGTGTTAATGCTATCTTATTTTAAAAAGCAGGGGGTGTCCAGGGTACACACTCTGCAGAGCAACATCAATAATTAGGGGTGGGTTTTTATAATCGATTCATCGATTAAAATCGATTCTGGCTTGGATAACGTAAAATCGATTCATTAAAATCCTGAATCGATTTTTTAATATAAATTTATTTTGCCCGAAATGCCAGAATCTCTGGTGACATCTCACAAAATTTCAAGAACCACCAAACAGTAAATGAGAGCAGGTACACGGATTCTGCACAAAGACTTAAACACACAGCGCGACCCGCGGATCAGAATCAGTTAGATGTCGCCTTTCTCACAGTCGGGGCTGAAAGCCGACAGCTCGCTGATTCTGATCTGTCGGCGGGTCCGCGCTTTGTGTTCACGCCCTTTATGCGCTGATTCTAAAGCTGTTAGTTTGATCTCTCTCCAAACAATATTGACCGAACCAGCAGCAAAAGAAGATCCAAACGCTTCACATAAACATCGTCATGAATTCACTCTGACTTTTACTGTTTTGCTTCCACCGCGATGCACAGCTCTCTCTCTCTGTGTACTTTAAGAACAGTTTCCCTTTCTTCATTATTCGCTTGCTTGTTACGCACAAGTCTACTGTTGTTTACAGCGCTGTCGGCCGCTGTTTTTTTCCCTTTTACATTCTTCCGAAAAGAAAACCTCATTTCTGCTGTTCAATACTGAACAAATTTAAACTTTTTAAAATTAGTCAAAATGCAAAACGCTTAGCCGTGTCTCTAATAAAACCGCTGTAACTTCAGAGGTAATGTTCATATGTTGATTAATGGTTTTCTTTCATTTTTGATGTACTGCAGAATATTTTTATAAAATCCCAGGCCAGGAAAATCACCTTCATGTTTTTCTGTTTTATCTTCAGCTACTTTGACACAAAGGCATCTGCTGTGACGCTCACACCTGTGATAAAGTCTTGCGTGTGTCAGTTTCCTTTTTATTGATACAAAAATATGTAAATGTACTGATCTGAATCATAATATTTCTGACTGCCAAAATTTCCCAGATTTAAATCGAATCTAATCTAATTAAATCGAATCGTGGATCGAATCGATTCGGGACCTTGTGAATTGGAATTGAATCGATTCTAGAAATCAGTGACGATACCCAGCCCTATCAATAATGTACTGTGGCCATAAGATGGCAGTAAACTGCAGTATGGCAGCAACTTTTCAAAATTGTTAACATGCTTGAAGAAAATGTTAAAGATGTTCAAAATTATAGAGTTGTCATAGCTGTAGTGTTTCATCATGTTCACTAGCTTAAGTATCTTATTTATTGTCACCATCAACTTTGATCTTCAAAGTGTGAGGCTTTGCATGGACCAATAATAATAATATTCTTATGATTTTGTTATAATTTATTAAGCAATTAATACATTAATATTCACTTAAAATTGAAATTATTAAATTGCAATAAAAACACAATTATGTAAGACATTGACAGTATTTACAAAAGTGCTCTGACATTTTTGCACATGTCTGAGCTTGACATGACCAGGTGAGAAACCCCCTCTGGGCTTCACCACTCAGTGGAAGTGAAACATGACATAATTCACCTAGATGATTTCTAACTTGTTTTTATTTTTCTTTCATTCAGTCTTTTACTTGTTCCTGAGTAAATCCTTTTGGCTGAGACTGAAGTTAATCTTCATAACTGGACCGTTTTATTTAACTATGATGTCTCACTGCTGTCAGTAAGAAAGACTCTTTCAGCCACCATTATTCTCGATGTTAAATTGTAATATACGTATTGTAACACTTTTTCTAAACTGAAGTGTGTTTTCACTTGGAGCAGACATATCTGGACCAGCATATTCATCCTGATGACTACTGCAGAAATGATCAGATTTCTGGGGGGTTAATTTTGGTTATTTATTCAACTCTGTTCTAAACACCAGCTGACCATTGAAAGTCTTGGGTTTCTGCTAAAATAGAAATAAAATTCTAACATATGATCTGTCTGGAGAACACCTGTCCTCTATGCATTTTACACTTCAGAGTTGTGCTCTTGTCCTTTTGTCGAATAAAAACAAGAACCTTTGTACCTTTGTTTCGACGTAATTGTAACTAACTACTGAATTTAGTACAATCACATGTTACATTAAAGCAACGCTGAAAAAAGTAATGTACTTTGTGTAATCTGTTATTTTGTGACACCCAACACCAGTGATGGGAATAATGGTGTTGCTAACGGCATTACTTTTTTCAGTGACTAGTAATCTAACAAATTACTATTTCTATTGTTGCCATGCCATTACTAACAAGTGCAGACGCGTTACTATTTTTCAACACATAGACAGCTGAACCTGTCTTCAGCATACCGGGAGCTACGCAGGCAGTGCTGCTCATTGGCTGAGGAAGAATAAAGTAGTTAGGGTAAACCAATCACATGACCGATTTAAGATGGCATAGCATCAAGATACTATGGCAATCTCTGTGAGGAAACTGTTGAATGTCACAGGTGCTGCTAAGAAGCCACCAAAGCCAGAAAACAGGAGGAGCGATACACCTGATGTCAGGTCTGCAGGTATCAGGCACAAATAATTTTTGTGGGATCTTATTTGATGAAGAACACCTGATCGTTCTGTAAATAGTTTGGAATGGTTCTTAAAAAAAAAAGTTTTTTAGGTAAATAGTTGCATATAACTTTGCAAAAGTTTTGTAAACCACAAGTTTTAAACTTGTAGATTTTTTTAAATGTACAATTTATATTTGCATTTGAACTTTTGGAAATGATTCGTTAAACATGTTTGTGAAATTTTGTCTGAACATAGATGGATTAATCAGTTGTGTTAATAGAGTATATTAAAATGAAAAAAATAACTATAAAACTAGATGTGAGGTTGTGCTGAAAAGAATGATACCAAACAAGACAAGATAAACAGCTTTTAAACCTGAAATGTAGAGGTCAATGTAGTCAGAAAACGGCCAATTATACCCTGGACCCCAGAGGGTTAAACTTTTTTATAAAGTAATGCAATTGTTACTTTCCCTAGTAAATGTTTACTTTCATAATATTGTAACTTAGTTACTAACTCAGTTACCCCCCTCCCGCTTCACTCACCATCCGTCTCTTTCTTCTGCTCTTAATCAGTACTGTAGTGCAGAACAAAAACGAGTCCAGACAGATGCCTGCACCGACACGCACACACAGATACCCACACACACAGACACATAAAAATGAGACAGCTTCTAGAGGCAGTTGTCAGGCCTATGGCTGACTCAGAGAAAAAGGACTCAAATGTAGGATTCAGACGGAGGCACTGGTAAACGTTTAGTAACCAAATTTATTTAGAGAAACAAGTGAATGTACAAGACAAGTAAACCGTGAACTGTGGGAATGAACATAAACTATGAATAATGCAAAACTGTGAAGTACATATGCAACCTGAGCTATGAAAGCAATCAGAGAAACTTGGACAGTGAAAATGACACTTCTATGACTTTGTGGCCAAAAAGGGTGTAGACATACTGGATGGCTGGTTCATGGGGATTCCCTGATATGGAAATAACATAAGTTCAGGTATTGTTCCAGGAAAATGCTGGCTGACTGTGGTGTAGAGTGTTCCTTTGATGCTTACTTGCTGCAGGTGGAGGAGTAGCATGGAGGGGAGAATTGTCCGAGTGAGTGGGGAGGAATCCAGAACTCCAGAAGCTGAGGCAGGGAGGCAGGCAGGTGCATAGGGCGAGCAAAGCCATGGCTGAGAAAACTGTCTAGAAGTCCTGCCTCTGAATGAAGCTTTTCTGGGGAAGGTTTGCATCAGGAGAGTTATTATAAATGAGTATCACAAGGAAAGATAATGCAATTCACTTAAGCGGTTCACAAATACTATTGTGGCCTACATTAACTTTGGTTAGCTGAGACTCTGTTGAAGAGGAGTGGAGAGTGTTGGTGTTATATGTCAACAGATGAAATGAATGGCCCCTCCCAGAGGTGGAACTGCTGACTCTGTGGAAAACACCGAAACTCACCCGGATCATGACGGTAACAAGACAACAAGCATCAGCGCCATGTTACGCTAACTGTTAGCAGTTCAACGATCCAGTGAAGATCCACCACTCTGGTTAGTAGTGGCTTCATTAAAGCATAAGGAACAGGTAAGTGATCATCAGCTGGTGCATAGAGACAAAAAAAGGTGGGGAAACAAAAATATCTTAGAGAAAAGAAAAGGTTTGCCTGTTTTAAACTTTGTTCTGTTATTAAAAGGATTCACAGCATCATGATTAAATATTTTTGATTAAATTAGCAAAAAAGAAAATCATCAAGGGTCCTAAAGGCTGAACGACAGCTTGAGATACAAAGAGAGTCCACCTTTGTGTGTTAATGCGTGACAGATCCCAATAGAACAAACTCATAGTTGTGCCTGTGGCTGCTGTGGAATATACACTACACCACTGAAGGGCACTCTGTCTTCTTAGCTTCTTAAAAGTTTACATGTTTTGACCTGTCTTAAGAAGACAAACAGCTACGCTCTGGAATGAAACACACACGTGGGTGTAGTTGAATGAGTCTCTACCCTGTTTTTCGTCCTCATTAAAGAGAGACGCACAGACGATCAGACTGAGCTCAGACCAAACTAGCAGCTTCCTCTGAGTGAGTCCAGCTACAGGAGAGAAAAGTGGAAAACTCCAACACTGCTGCTTCAAGCTGCTGACGCTCCACACACTGAATGTGAGTTTGAGCAAAAACATGACTCAAAGGAAGTTTCAGTGAAGGTGGTAGAGGAGGGAGGGGAGCCAGGACTGACTGTACTTCCTGTCTGCTGTTTTCAGCTTCACTCACAGACTCAATGGCTTCCAGATCAGAGGAGGATCTCTGCTGTCAGGTAAGTCAGGAGATCTTCAGTATTCCCATTGTTCTTTTATGTAGCTACAGCTTCTATAAAGACTGTCTGAAGGGATAGTGGAAAGAGAAAAGTTAGTACATAAATGAGCCACTTGTAAACCTGGCTTTAAAGAACTACTCATATTTTAATATTAGATAAAATTAACTTGAGAAAATGCACATTGCAGTTTTTTAATCAATGCATTTATTAAGGTTTTTTAAAAAAAAAAAGCTATTCAAACCTGCCTGGCCCTATTTTAAAAGGTATTTTATAAAGTAAGTGACTCCCTTCACCCGGTTAGGCAAAAGTCAACAATCTTCGGTCGATGTGGGTGGCCTTGAATGAGGAGAGAGAGAGTCACAACAAATAGTCTGATTATCTAGGGGAGAATTTTGTCATTCCCGTCAGCTTTTACCTTGAGCATCCAGCTGGTGCCGGGGGGGCGCATGAGACGAAGATGGTAGTTGTTTTGGTTAGTGCGAACAAACTGCATCCAATTTTACAGTAGGTCTAATGTCTGTCACTGGTCACCAGGTCTCATCGTTCAATGTCCTCCATCGAGTGTTGCCAGACACACGACACAACCGACCATAGAGTATCCGGCAGGGAATGCCTCCACAGGACAATCGGGATAATTCTTCTTTTGTCTTTTAGCGAACAAGTCTGGGAGAGTCTCTAAGGGTTAGAGAATAAGCAAGACTATACAAGACATGAGAAGCTAAGCAGGAACGATAAGGAAGAGGGAGAAAGTGTGACAGCCAAGAGAAGAGAAGTGTTTCGGGACCTGGATAACTTGTCATGATTAATGGAACCTTGAATTCTGATTACTGCTGGCAACCTTTACTGAGGTTCTTTAGCATGATCTTGAACTACCCGTAAATGGCAGGTTAGCCATGCATGTCACCTATTAATAGAGATAGATTGATAATATTTAAACTATTTAAATTTTAATATTTTAAATTGAAATTAATTAATGGTGGGACTTCTTTGACCAGTCTTGTTGGAACGGGGTCTAAAATACATATTGATGGTTTGGAAGAAGTAATTACTAGAGAGTTGAAGAAAAAGAATAAATAAATATCAATGTATTTGAAAACAGCTACACAACAGACAGTCGGTGTCATAAGCCACTGCCTCTGTTCAAACATGGTCATTAACAGTGGACATAGAAGGCTTCTTTCACTAGTCTTTTAAACCATCTGTCTTCTCTGTCCAAAATGATTCCAGCATTCAGCTGTCTGCCATCTATAATCCAGTTTTGAGATCCCTTCCCAGACACCTTAATGCCATTCACATCCTTGGCCATTTGACTAAAGTATCACATGATAGGGTGGGGCTAGCTTTCACAATGGATTCACCCAAAACCTTGGCTGATTGTGACCTACACCTGTTTTAACACATTGACTCATGTGATTATGTAGAGAATCAGTAGCGGAGTGTGGGAGTATCCCTTTGGGGAAAATCCCAAAGGGCTTAAAATCTGGGACTGCACACCAAGAAACTTTGATGAGAGATTAAATGCCCTAAATCGTCCATTAGTTATGGTGCAATAGGTGTAGGCTGCTGGGGGATTCCCATCATGTACGGAGTATTACTGTCAGAGGGGCCCGGAGGCAAGAAACTTGAAAGGAACCTAAGAGCAGTAACCCAGATTGAAGGCGGAAGGAATGTTTTAACAAGGTTTATATAACTAATACAATGGTAACATTTGGCAGCCTGTGCTTTGTGCTGGGCAGAGGGGGGAGGGGCGGTAGTTACACTCTCAGTAACACAGGAAGAGAGCCAGAGGGAGAGAGAGAGAAAGAGAGCCAGGGACAACAACATCACATTAGAAAGGTATCCGGTTGTTCAGTGATGACGCGACGAATCCTACTTCCGGGTCTAAAGTAGTCTGCGTTTAATATGGCTTTTGTGTTGTTAACTTGTTTAATGTTATGTATTTTCTTCTATTTGATCTCAAAAAGCTCCTAAAACAGTCAGTGATCCCTGTTGACCTCCCTCGGCTTTTATTAAATAATCATTTATTTAAGCTCAGTTTTTAAAACCTTAGGATGTAACTACAGCCCAGCCCATGCAGCAGTATATGAATGACTAACCTCGTATTGTGGATGGATTATCTCAGTTGTTCTCCTGGCTGAAGTTTGGTCCTTTTACAGCATCCTGCCATGCGATTACATTTGTTCCTGACCACCGAGAACACTCACGTTAACTTTTATCGAGTGGAAAAAAAGTTAGCTTGTTTATATTATGCTAACATAGCTGTGTCGCTAGCGGTCACGTAGCACATCATTATATACCAGCTAGCCAAACTTCAGTAACCCTACAAACGTCACTGCTGTTTAGTTTTCTGTCTTCATTTATGCTGCAAGTGATAGCAGAGCTGTACGTTTTAATTTGTTTCCAAAACCCCGCAGTCAGGACATGCTATATTGTATTTAGATAGAAGCTAGCGAGCTAACTCCCTGCTAACTTCTAACTCCGTTAAATGTCATAAATTCCGTTTTCATGGATGCCTGGATGTTAAACTCAATTGTTACACCTGGTAGAGCAGAATGCTGATCATTTTATTAAAGATGAAAGTCTTTAGACAGTTTTTCAGCTCTCAGTAATGCCATAGTGATCGTTTGATATATGGACCTGCAGCGGAGTTTAGACCCAGACACGGCTAGTGACGTCAGACTGAACAACCGGATAGTAATCATCCACAACTACACTCAACAAAAATATAAACGCAACACCTTTGTTACTGCTCCCATTCCCCATGGGATGGACGTAGAGACCTAAAATTCATTCCAAATACACAATATAACCATCCCTCCCAAACAGTGGTCACAAATCAGTCCAAATGTGTGGTAGTGGGCACATCTGCTATATTGAGATAATCCATCCCACCTCACAGGTGTGCCACATCAGGATGATGATCTGACATCATGAGTAGTGCACAGGTGTACCTCAGACTGCCCACAACAAAAGGCCACCCTGGAATGTGCAGTTTTTTGCGCTATTGGGGGTCTGGGGTCCCAGAACCGGTCAGTATCTGGTGTGACCACCATTTGCCTCATGCAGTGCAACACATCGTCGCATGGAGTCTATCAGATTGTCAATTGTGGCCTGTGGAATGTTGGTCCACTCCACTTCAATGGCTGTGCGAGGTTGTTGGATATTCGTGGGAACTGGTACACGCTGTCATATACCCATGTCCGGTGAGTATGCTGGCCATGCAAGAACTGGGACATTCTCAGCTGCCATCTGCCCTGAACAATGTGAACCATGATTCATCCGTGAAGCGCACACCTCTCCAACGTGCCAGACGCCATCGAATGTGAGCATTTGCCCACACAAGTCTGTTACGGCGACGAGCTGGAGTCAGGTCAAGACCCTGATGAGGACAATGGGCATGCAGTTGAGCGTCCCTGAGACAGTTTCTGACAATTTTTGCAGAAATTGTTTGGTTGTGCAAACCAATTGTTCCAGCAGCTGTCTGGGTGGCTGGTCTCAGACAATCTTGGAGGTGAACCTGCTGGATGTGGAGGTCCTGGGCTGGTGTGGTTACACGAGGTCTGCGGTTGTGAGGCCGGTTGGATGTGCTGCCATATTCTCTGAAACGCCTGTGGAGACGGCTTATGGTTGAGAAATGAACATTCAATGTACGGGCGACAGATCTGGTTGACATTCCTGCTGTCAGCATGCCAATTGCACGCTCCCTCATTGCTTGTGGCATCTGTGGCATTTTGCTGTGAGACAAAACTGCACATTCCAGGGTGGCCTTTTGTTGTGGGCAGTCTGAGGTACACCTGTGCACTACTCATGATGTCAGATCAGCATCCTGATGTGGCACACCTGTGAGGTGGGATGGATTATCTCAATATAGCAGATGTGCCCACTACCACACATTTGGACTGATTTATGACCACTGTTTGGGAGGGATGGTTATATTGTGTATCTGGAATCAATTTTAGATCTCTACGTCCATCCCATGGGGAATGGGAGCAGTAACAAAGGTGTTGCGTTTATATTTTTGTTGAGTGTATTTTCAGTTGCAGATGATAAAGGATTCAGAAAGTTTATTCATGCAGGCCCATATGACAGAGAATATGCATCTTCTTTTTGTTTTCATATTTTAATTTATATTTAATTGTGTTGTGGTTTGCAGCGTTTCGTGTTGTTTCACTTTAAATTTGTTTAAAAGGAAACAGCTGAAAATTTAAATAGTTAAAAGTTGAAATGTGAATAGTTGGTTTTTGTATTTTATGATTTATTTATTACATTTTATGTGGAGTGAATAAATAAAAGTATATTTACGGTGGCCCCTAGAGACAAAGCACGTACAAACTTCAAATCACGTACGAACTCTGAAGCATGTACAAACTCCAAAACACGTAAAAACATGTACAAACTCCAAAACACGTACAAACTCCAAAACACGTAAAAACATGTACAAACTCCAAAACACGTAAAAACACGTACAAACTCCGAAGCACATAAAAACTCAAAACACGTACAAAAGACAACAGAACTGCTCCAGGATGCTGGGCGCAGTGTTGAGCTTTTGTTACTTAGTGGCTACACAAGCCAGCAAGTACCAACGACCGGATTTGGTGTGTGGTAGTAACAGGTAAATGAACATTTTTTAAAATTATTTGACTATATATGAGTGCTTGTGTATTAATACACAAACAATACACATGTGCTTTCAATTGTGTAATTTAAGTGATCTAGGTAGCTCTGTTTTCAGTTAACGCTAGAAATGTGTTTTGGAGTTTGTACGTGTTTTGTCTCTAGGGGCCACCGTATATATTTATATATAAACAAATATAAATAAAACCACCTTTTTTACATTAGTAATTCTTTTTTTTGCATAATTTTGTATTATTGTTAATAATAAATTAATTAAAACAACAAAACAACCTGAAGAGCCGGTTCGGAGCCGAAAGAGGCTCTTTTTAGTGAGGGGGTTTGAAGAGCCGTTTCTCAAAAAGAGACGGAAATCCCATCACTAGCAACATCATCAAGCAAGTAACAAAAGGGTCTGCTAGTTGGGGTGCACTGAGGATAAATCTACTTGGTCATCCGTGGCAGTGTCAAATACGTCTTCTCCAGGGGATGTACCAAGCCGCATGCTCCGTCCTCTAGATCCACCAGTGACAAAAAGGCACCTGCACACTTAGATTTACGTATTAATGCATGCTCAGTCATCCAGGTAAGTAAATCCTCAAAAGTTGACGCTTCACCTCTCATTTGATAAGCTTCTTCACTTCTAAGAGCGACTGGTAGAGAGTCCTGGATTTTTAGCCCTATCGTAGTGTTCTCCCAAGAGGGTCACAAACCCCCTATTGATCTTCTACCTGATCACACAAGCCAAGGGTGAAAAAAGGTGGGGTCACAATCAGCCAAAGTTTTGGGTGAACCCATTGTGAAACCTAGCCCCCTTGTATTAGGTGATTTACTGTAGTCAAATGGCCCAGGGTGCGTTCACTATGTGTTTATACACTTGAATACTGAGTATTGAATTATTACTTGTGATTATTCTCTGGGTGTCTTACACAGCATGCCTTTAACCCTGTCTTAACCCTCCCCTCAGACCAATCAGTCACATCATATAAACACCCTTCCCTGAGCCTGGTTCTGCTGGAGGTTTCTTCCTGTTAAAATAGATTTTTAACTTCCCACTTTTGCCAAAGCGCTTGCTCATAAGGGGTCTATGACTGTTGTTTTTTTTCTCTGTTGTTTTATTGCAGGGTCTACCTTATAATAAAAGGTAGACCCTGCAATGTGTCTGAACAAAACAATTTAGCAAACAATTAAAAATAATTCTACAAAAAAATTAGCAAAAATTAAGAATGTACATTACTATGTTCTTACAGGAGAGAGATCAGAAAACTTCAGGGACTCTCTGCAGTCTGCACTCTGAGGAGCTCAAAATCTTCTGTCTGGACCATCAGCAGACTCTATGTCTCGTTTGCTGTGTTTTAGCACAACACACCAAGCACAGATTCACACCCATCAATGAAGCTGCACAACAACACAAGAAGGAACTTCAGGAAACTCTGGAGCCCTTAAAGGAGAAGTTAAATGTTTGTGAAGAAGCTAAAGTGAAGTTTGATCAAACAGCAGAACACATTAAGGTCCAGGCCCGACACACAGAGAGGCAGATTAAGGAGCAGTTTAAGAAGCTTTACCAGTTTCTAGCAGAGGAAGAGGAGGCCAGGCTGGCTGCACTGAGGGAGGAAGAGGAGCAGAAGAGTGGGATGATGAAGGAGAAGATGGAGGCTCTGAGCAGAGAGATAGCAGCTCTTTCAGACACAGTCAGAGCCACAGAGGAGGAGCTGAGAGCTGAAGACGTCTCATTCCTGCACAACTACAAGGCTGCAGTGGAAAGAGTCCAGCGCTGCCCCCTGCTGGATGATCCACAGCTGCCCTCAGGAGCTCTGATAGACCAGGCCAAACACCTGGGCAACCTGACCTTCAACATCTGGAACAACATGAAGTACATGGTCTCCTACAGTCCTGTCATTCTGGACCCAAACACTGCTGATCCAAACCTCATCCTATCTGAAGATCTGACCAGTGTGAGAGGAGGAGAGAAGCAGCAGCTTCCTGATAATCCAGAGAGGATTCATTGGTTTTACTCTGTCCTGGGCTCTGAGGGCTTTAACTCAGGGACTCACAGCTGGGATGTTGAAGTTGGAAACAGTACATATTGGGACCTAGGTGTGTTGACAAAGTCTATGGGGAGGAAGAAAGAGTTATGGTCTGAATTATGGAGAATAGAGTTATTTGAAGGTAAATACTCAGCATGGTCACCATCAGCTGCTCTCACTGCTCTCTCAGTAGAGAAGAAGCTCCAGAGGATCAGAGTGAATCTGAACTGGAACAGAGGAAAGCTGTCGTTCTCTGATCCTAATACTAACACACACATACACACCTTCAGAAACACTTTCACTGAGAAAATGTTTCCATATATTCGCACTCGTGAAGAAGTGAAAGTGTTGCCGTTAAAAGTGTCAGTGTCACGGAGCAGATGAGTTAGGGATGATTATATTTCTAATGTCGTTTCCTGTCAGTGAAATGTACATTGGGTCCAGATGTAATAATACACTCAGTCTAACAGAAGGTTCACATTTGAATGTATTTAAGAATGATTTAAAAAGTGAAAACTCAGCACAGGGTTAAAAATCAGCTTGAGTTATTACTCAGAGTGAATACAAACCTCAGATGAAAAAATTATAACTGGTTATAATATATCATGCTAATGAATGGAACTCCTGCCACATTAAATGATATTAACCCTTTAGAACCGGTAGGAACGGACACGCTCCATTTTGCGTAACTATTTTTATATCCCGGTAGCACTGCAACCACGTGAGCTAGCGCAATAATTTTTTTTGCATATGAAACCGGAGGAATTGTACTGACATCTTATGCCATCAGCTTGTCCTAGGTCACAGTTTCCTTCCACATATAGCTTTGCAAAAACTGCATAAAAAGTGCTTGTAGCAACAAAAACATAATATTCCAGAAACACGCTTTGCCGATCCGATCAGCTGTTTGTAACACTTCCTACGTCCATCAGCGCGAACTATCACATGACCGCATGACCTGCCCGAAACCGGAAGTGACGTCATTTTACGGAAATGTGGTTTTTTTTTTTACCATCGTTTTTAAAAGTTATGTTTAACTTCATGACTTTCTGTGTCGTTTCTGGGATGCTTAGGACTCATATTGCACTGCTGGAAATAGTTTCTTTTGATGCATATGCTGTTATTTTGCAAATTTGCACTATAATATATTTTTTCGTTTTTCCTGTAGTATATGAAAATTGGTGTATCTCAAAAATAAAACTATGAAAACACTCAAAATAAATTTCCTTTGGTGGGAAACTAGTTTGTGCAACTTTTTTGTATTTACAGTTTTGAGGGATAAGCCTCTTAAATTTCTCTAACTAGAAATATATGTTAAAAAAACAAAAATGATTTTAAATTTTTTTGTAGTTTATTGCACTTTTTTGCAATTTATGTAATTACTATGCACTTAATGCAGACATATTATTAAAATTTGGGCTATAATGGTTGTATTGATGTATAGCAACTTGAAATGCTCCAAAAAATGGCTCCACAGCATGTGAAAATATAATATAAGCTCTGGCGGACTTGGTTCTATGGTAGGTCTTAAAGGGTTAATAAAATATATAGCAAGGATATGTAGTAGACAATCAGGATTCAATTAAACTTTATATTTATTGTTTTATAATGTGAAAGAAAAAGGCATTTTAATCAAAATATAAATATTTAGTTTATTTCTCTTGTGGTTTAAAAAAAAAAAGTAATGGAAAACATGTGCCGCCGTTACGTATTTAAAATACAAAATCTGAGTAACTGTATTCCGTTACAGTTACCATTTAAAAAGGTTGTATTTAGAATAGAGTTACTTTGTTGAAATAAATGGATTACTCGATTATTTTCCTGTTTCATATTGTGGTGTTACGGTTGCCATGATTACAGGGTGCCGCTCTCTCTCTGTGCGACTGTGTGTTTCCTGGGTGAGAGTGCCTTTTTGTTGTTGTTGTTCTAAGCTAATAGGCAGAATGCTACAGGCATAGCCCTAAAGAATGTAGCCTCATGGGCAGTGTAGTCGGTGCTGCAGGTAGAATAGAGTGCCATACATGTTATCTGTCTGTGAGCGAGGGAGGGAAAAAAAGGATAGTCGAAAAGTACGAGCTGTCATCGAGCAGAAACGGGAGCTGGAAGCATGTAAATATAATAACAACCACTGCAGCCAAGAAGAGTGCCTGACGAGCCCAGCTGTAAGTAAGCTAGCCCAGTTGTAAGTAAGCTATTAAGACTCGACTGTACACCGTGTTCGTGTTTTCCTCCGAAACAATAAGTTCCGTTGGAGCAGCCTTTCAACGCCTCTCTCTGTCTCTCACTAGCAAAGTTAACCCACACAACAAAGTAAAGGTAGTTTTTGGCTATGAGCCCGACACAAACCCTACGTATTAGCCAGACGTCCCTTTACTACGGTTCGCAGCCGCGGACCTTCAGTAACAGTAATAAATCACACAGCAATAGTACATTCACGTAGATGTAGTTGTAAAAAGCATGATAATATACTAAGTAATCCAAAGTATTCAGAATATGTTACAAAATACATTTTGGGGCATGTAATCTGTAATCTGTAGTGGAATATGTTTTAAAAGTAACCTTCCCAACACTGCATATAAGGATTACAGTATATTTAAAAAAGTGTTTTTCTTTTTGTTTAATTGTAAATAATTTTTTAATAAAAATATGTATTTACATAATGTAAAATGAAAGACAATGAAAATATTTTGCTAACAGATCAACTGAAAACGCCATTGCTACAATGGCGGGCGTTACACTAGGCTGCTCTTTGTTGACTTTAGCTCTACTTCTAATAAGATACTCCTGAACAGACTAATAGTAAAACTGCTGGATATCGGACTTCCTTCTACAACATGCCACTAGATTATAAACTTTCGCTCAGACCATGTACAGAAAGTTAGAGTGGGACCTCATCTTTCCTCTGCCCTTAGCCTTAAAACTAGTGATGTGTGGATCGATCCTGAAATATCGATTCTTCCGATACCAGTCATTTATGTTCTAGAATCAATTCTCACATTACAATATCGATATTTTAGTAATTTAGAGTAAATTTGTAGTTTGTCATTAAAAGAAACACAGTGGAAAGAAACTATAACATTCAGTTTGTCTACATTCAAAGGAACTACTTCCTCTTCCGCCTTTCATAGTCATGTGCGAAATACGGCTGTATAAATGTCTCGCAGCCGCTGGCGTGCGCACTCACAACAATGGCTGAGCGTAATTGGAGTCATGTGCGGACTTATTTTACCTCCACAAAACAGCTGAGACGTGGTTTGCGATACATGTGGCAAAAAAGTGCTCCAAGAGTGAGGTGTTGTGGCCACACTAGGGAGACATTCAAAAGGGCCGTGGGGGGGGGTGTTTAATACATCTTACAGGGTTTATTTATCGGATAAAATATGTTAAATGTCACCGTTATTATTGGCCGGCCCGGAAACAGCGGGGGTGTCCAAATTCAGAGGCTGCTTCTGAGGACCCGGCCTTTACGGTCTAAAGAAAGCTGGGTAGTACGTCATGAGCTCCCTCAGTGGAGTGAAACTCTGCCTTCTGCTCCTTGCTATCTAAAATATAATAGGGTACTGACGTAAACACTCGACCGTCTCACACTTCTCTTTAATCATTTTCTGTTTGACGTTTATTCAGCTGTGTGAAAACCCCGGAGGCACCCTCCCGAGGGATTAATAAAGTTAAATTTAACTTAATCTAATCTAATAACTTTAATCTCAGCCAAACCGATTTACTCACAAACAAATAAAACACTGAAAAAGCCAAACAATAACATTTTTAAGTTATCAAAGTGACTTATATATCATGTTTAACCTGAGTAGTGAAAGACCGCGGGGGTTTGAAGACAATGTGTCGATCGGCTCAGATATTTGAAGTTTGCACAGCTACATTCTCACCTGAAAATATGTTAAAAAAAATTTGCGACCCAGAAAGAGAAATAAGAGTGATATTAAAACTAAGTCGCTGCCGCCATTGCTGGAAACTGGAATTGGCTATGAACTCTGCGATATGGTTTTTCAATTTTGTTGTCCGGGTGGAAAATCGGGAGAATGGTGGCTCCGGGAGATTTTCTGGAGGGGCACTGAAATTCGGTATTCTCCCGGAAAAATTGGCAGGGTTGGCATGTATGGTTGTGGCAACATCACTAACCTTGTCAAACACCTCAGAGTAGATCATATCACAGAATATGACGAGCGTATGTTGAGACGAACTGAAGAGGAGGACAGGGACAGGTGCTGCTAGGGCGAGACAGACGTCTCTCATGGAGTCCTTTAGTGCTGCAGGTAGGCAAGCTGTTCAAAGAGGCACAACTTCAGTTTTTGTATTTCTATATGATGAACCCTGCATTATTAAGTGATAAGAACAAGTAATCTGATGTCCTGTAATCATTATGATGCTATAATTTGAGATACAATAAATAAAATAAGTTTTTGTACAAAGTATTGGTATCGGATCAGTATGGTCGATACCACCCTGAATATTACTTGGTATCGGATCGGAAAGAAAATCAGTGGTATCGCACATCACTACTTAACCCTTGTGCGCCCGCCTGTTCTCGGGGCGTGGGTCGTGGTGACCCCCCGAGGGGCGTGTGTGTTGTTATTAGGATGGTATTGATGATGATGATGGTGGTGGTGGTGGTGGTGGTGATGGGGGGGTCTTGGTAACCCCCCTGGGGGGGGGGGGGCATATGTGTGTTGTATGATGATTAGGGTGGGGGTCCTAGCGATCCCCTCGGGTCATATGTGTGTTATGGTGATTAGGGTGGGGGTCGCTAGGACCCCCCCGGGGCATATGTGTATATATGTGTTATGATGATGATGACGATGATAGGGTTGGGGTCGCTAGGACCCCCACGGGGCATATGTGTGTTATGGTGATTACGGTGGGGGTCGCTAGGACCCCCCGGGGCATACAGTGGGGCAAAAAAGTATTTAGTCAGCCACTGATTGTGCAAGTTCCCCCACTTAAAATGATGACAGAGGTCAGTAATTTGCACCAGAGGTACACTTCAACTGTGAGAGACAGAATGTGAAAAAAAAATCCATGAATTTACATGGTAGGATTTGTAAAGAATTTATTCGTAAATCAGGGTGGAAAATAAGTATTTGGTCAATAACAAAAATACAACTCAATACTTTGTAACATAACCTTTGTTGGCAATAACAGAGGTCAAACGTTTACTATAGGTCTTTACCAGGTTTGCACACACAGTAGCTGGTATTTTGGCCCATTCCTCCATGCAGATCTTCTCGAGAGCAGTGATGTTTTGGGGCTGTCGCCGAGCAACACAGACTTTCAACTCCCGACACAGATTTTCTATGGGGTTGAGGTCTGGAGACTGGCTAGGCCACTCCAGGACTTTCAAATGCTTCTTACGGAGCCACTCCTTTGTTGCCCGGGCGGTGTGCTTTGGATCATTGTCATGTTGGACGACCCAGCCTCGTTTCATCTTCAAAGTTCTCACTGATGGAAGGAGGTTTTGGCTCAAAATCTCACGATACATGGCCCCATTCATTCTGTCCTTAACACGGATCAGTCGTCCTGTCCCCTTGGCAGAAAAACAGCCCCATAGCATGATGTTTCCACCCCCATGCTTCACAGTAGGTATGGTGTTCTTGGGATGCAACTCAGTATTCTTCGTCCTCCAAACACGACGAGTTGAGTTTATACCAAAAAGTTCTACTTTGGTTTCATCTGACCATATGACATTCTCCCAATCCTCTGCTGTATCATCCATGTGCGCTCGGCACTCGCGGCACAGGATCTTGGTCTTGACGTCTTTGCTCCTGGGACAAACGCGGCACCTTCGCCTCTTGACCGGAGAGGAGTCGCGTGGCGTAGCGTCAGAGGCGGCGGCGCAAGCATCGCGCTCGTCGGCACTGTTGGCCTCGGCGGTAGCGCCTCAGGCCGCGACTCTGCCTCCTCCTCCTCCTCGCGCTAAAGCCCTGGCTTCGAGCATGGGCCGCGCGAGCGCTTTGCCCAGTCGCTCGAGGAAGAGCCGTCGTCTGTTGAGCTTGCCCGGCATCCAGTCGGGATGAATTTCCCTCCACAGCACGAACGCGTTGTAGGCCGCGACGTCGACCATGTTGTGGAAAAGGGCCACGGGCCACCTGCGGGTCTTTCTCCTGCAGCTGTACGTGCTCACGACCTTGTCCAGGTTGTCGACGCCTCCCTTGGTGCGGTTGTAATGCAGCACCAAGGGCGGTTTTGCGCCGCTTCTGTCGCTGCTTCTGTTGCCGCCGCTGCTTCTGTTGCCGCCGCTGCTTCTGTTACCGCTGCTGCCGATGCGGCGGCTAGGCCGGGGCCGGATCGATGGCGGTGGTAGTAGCGAGGAGCGGTGGTGAGGAGCAGCACGTTCTTGTTCTTCTTGGCCACGTAGGAGAGGATGATCGTGTCGGGCCCTCGTCCTCCTGCTCCTCGTCCCGCGGAGCCGCCGAGGGCCTGCGCCTGTCCGCTTCCAGGTTGGTCATGGCGATCACCGAGTCCTCTATCTCCGGCGGAAAGTAGGCCATGAACGCGGAGGCCTCGTCTCGCGCCGCCGCCACGGCCTCTTCGGTGGGGCCTCGTCCTGGCGGGTCGAGGTCGTCGTTGTCGTCTTCTTCTCCTAATTCTTCTTCTTCTAATTCTTCTTCTTCTTCATAGTCTTTGTCTTCTTCTTCATCGTCATCGTTATAATCATCGGCGAGGACGTCTTCTTCTTTTTCTTCTTCTTCATCATCATCATCGGCGAGGACGTCTTCTTCTTCTTCATAGTCTTTGCCTTCTTCGTCATCGTCATCGTAGTCATAATCGTCGGCTACATCTGCGTCGCAAGTTTCACTGACAGCGCCGCGGCCGCGTCCAAGATCATGAATGCCAACTGCAGCACGGCCGGCGTCGTCCTCTCGCCAAACCTCCCGAGTCCGCCGCCCCGGTTCGGCGCCTGCTTCTTCCTCTCCCCCTCGGCGGTTCGACTCGCCTTGCGAGCCGCCGTCCTGGCAGAGTTGCGACGCCATCTCGTAACCGTGATCCTCTTCCGCGAAATACCTATGGTCCGCCACCCCATCGTTTTCGTCCTCCTGATCCTCCGAGTAGCGCTCCTCTTCGTCTGCGAGCGTTCGGGCCGTCGTTGTCCCCCTCGGCCTCTTGCTGCTCTTCCTCGCTCTCGTCCTCCTGATCCTCCGAGTGGCGCTCCTCCTCATCTGCGAGCGTTCGGGCCGTCGTTGTCGTCCCCCTCGGCCTCTTGCTCCTCTTCCTCGCTCTCGTCCTCCTCCAAATTCTACTGTAGCTGCTGCCGCCGCTGCTGCTGCCGCCGCTGCCGCTCTTGGTCTTCCTCGACCCCTAGCCCTCGATAGCGAAACGTGGCCGGTCGCAACCGGAGCCGACCACCCCGCGTACGCCAAACGTGCTGGCGATGGCGATGGTGAGCGGGAGGAGGAGGACGATGACACCGCCGGCGATTGCGATCCACCTGTACCGACCTTAGTGCTCTTTGGCTCCCACGGTCTAGTGCGTGACATTGTCTTCTTCGTCTTCTTCTTTCTTGTTGGCACCTTGTTGCCGTTGTTGTACGGCACGCGCCCGGACACCGCCTCTGTAACCTGTAACCCCGACGCGCTTAGTACCCGCCATCCGTGCTCTTATCATCTCGCCGCGCGACGCGCTGTGCTTTCGCCGGGGTGTTTCTCGGCCACCTTTTACAAGACTTTATCGTCCGCGCTTGCACGTGTGCTCTCTGTCAAACTCACGTCTCTCTCTTTCTCTCTCTCATCCCGTCCCATCCCCTCGGGGGGATCTCGCGACCCCGACCTCCTACCTCCCTCCCTCGGCGGGGGACCCGCATCCCCTGACCCCGCCCTCCCTTCCCATCCCGTCCCATCCCCTCGGGGGGGATCTCGTGCCAATGATGGACAGTTTCCAATTTTGTTGTAGTATTTAGAATACTTTATTAATCCCGAAGGAAATTACGGTTTCAGCAGGCAGCACGCTAATGGCGCATGTGCACTTACAAAGGAACCTTCTGACCAACTTTACGCAAACATCACATTGGGGAGACATGTCAGAAAGGCTGATAGGAAAAAAAAGCCACCTCTCAGGCCCTCCAAGGTTTGGAGGCCTATCTCCCCCCACCACCACTTCCCCTGCCAGTGGCAGACACTCTCAGACATCGGTGCGTTGGTGGTTCTCTGGGGACATCTCCCCCCACAACCACTTCCCCTGCCACTGGCAGACACTCTCAGACATCGGTGCGTTGGTGGTTCTTTGTGTCTGGGGATGGGCGTCCAGGTACACACCGGCTCACTCCTTGGCGGCCGCTAATCGGAGCCTGGGGCTCGCTCGGGCCACTTTGGAGGTGGGGTGCCCCCGGCCTCGGTCACTCAGGCACAGCTGGCTGCCGGCGGAGCTCACGGGCGCGTCACTGCAACCCCCCCTGGCTTCTGCTCCGCGGCTGCTGAGTGAGCCCTCATCTGGGACTCTCCTCAGCTCTTTCTGGGACAGTGGCGCGGCTGCCCCTCTGTTGGTCTTCCTTGGTCTCTTGTGTTCTCTTCTGCTTGTTTTCTTTTTTCTTTCTCAACAGGTGATCCAGGTGATCGATAGATGCATTTTTCTTTCTTTTTCCCATTCTGTTGGTTTTTGTTTTTTGCCCTTCTCCCCTGTCCCTCTTCTCAGCTCTTTCTCTTTCTTTCTCCCCTTCTTTCCCCCAGTCAAGTCTGTCCCGTATTCAGCAAGTGAAAATAAAATAAACAATAAAAGGTGAATCAAATGGACCATTATGGCAAAGCTGGGATGGTCAATTTGGTAAAGTAAATCATCTTGGCCATCTTTCTTTAGACAATAATTCTGATGGCAAAAGAGCCAAACGGGACAGGCAAAAAAAAAAAAAGTTTTTCCAGGTTAAGACAACTCAAATAAATTGAGTTTATCAGCATTTTGCATAAAAAGTACTGGTAACTTATTTAAATCGAGTTCTAATGACAAATTGATAAAAATTGAGTTCAGCCTATTTAATATTTTTAATTAAACACAATATTACATTTTACAGTGCATTAGAACCTGTGAGAAATGCAAGAAATGCATTATTGCTCAGTCTCCAATATCTTTCCCAGAACAAACACCAATTGCAAGTAACATACTAAAAATAAACCTGAAAAAATCTGTTTAGAACAGTGTACTATGTTGCAAAGAGTGAACTACCACTGGCACAATTTAGCAGTCTTTGCAAACTTCAAAAAGCAAATGGCCTAGATCTTGGTTCCACTTGCCTCTTACCCGTGACTTCAGCGGAAATTTCAAATTCAGGATCTGACACAGACTGATTCATGTCCTAGACAGTTCTTACAAGTTCATAGAAATTTCTGTTCAATTAGAACCAAATATTTGAGTTGATGATTGTAATTTTTATACAAAGTTGTAATTTGTGTTTCAAAAAATTTTTGATTAATGTTTTGTTCTATTGTAACGGAAACAAAACAAGAAACAAAACAAAATTGCTCTTTTTTATTCGGGCTACTTAAATTTATTTCGGGCTACCAAAAACTGAAGAGTCCCTGCCCAAAGGACTACCAGGGATTTTGAAATTTTCCGAGCCCTGTAGCATATAGTTTTATTGTTATATTTCAAGATCACAATAGTCTTAGAATTTAGAACTACAAGTTTTAAAAGAACTAACACAAATACACTTCAGTTAAATACTTATAATTTTTTTCCCCAAACCACGTGGCGCCGCAGTATAAGGACTAAAGAACCGCATGGAGCTCCGGAGCTGCAGGTAGCCAGTCCCTGATATCCGGTTGTTCAGTCTGACGTCACTAGCCATGTCTGGGTCTAAACTCCGCTGCAGGTCCATATATCAAACAATCGCTATGGCATTACTGAGAGTTGAAAAACTGTCTAAAGTCTTTCATCTTCAATTTTGCCACATACGCTGAGAAAACGAACTTCAAAACGTTTAACTATGCAGAGCACAACATGCATGACCCTGAAAGTAACATTGACCCAGATACCCACTTCTACAATAACACCAATAATACTTGTGAGTACTATACAGATGACCAATTCAATGTGAATATTAAAATGGCAAATGCATTGTCGGTCATACATTTCAATAGTAGGAGCCTGTATAAAAATTTTTCTAAAATTACAGAATGTTTAAGTAAGTTAAAAAAGTTTAATATAATTGCAATATCAGAAACATGGCTCGATAATATGAAAGTTAGTGAAATGGGACTGGAAGGATACGAATTATTTACAATGAACAGGGTGAATAAAAAAGGAGGCGGTGTTGCTTTATATGTAGATAAAGTTTTGAAATGTAGTCTGATTGAATGTATGTCATGCACCATAGATAATGTATTGGAATGTGTCACTATTGAAATTAATGTTGAAAAAGCTAACAATATAATTATAAGTTGCATCTATAGGACACCAGGTTCATGCCTTGAGATATTCAATGAAAAACTTGCTGCTATGTTTAGCAACCTAAGTGATAAAAAAGTGCAAATAATTTGTGGTGATTTTAATATAGATTTGCTAAACCCAAATGGACATCAGAAAACAACAGATTTCGTAAATACAATGTATAGTAACTCCCTTTTCCCTGTAATTATAAAACCAAGTAGAATAACAATTGATACAGCTACATTGATAGATAATATTTTCACAAATAAAATTGACCATGAAATAGTAGGTGGACTTCTTATAACTGATATAAGCGATCATCTTCCTGTTTTTGCAATTTTTCAAAATTATTTTGGGATTAAAACTAAACAAAAGAATCAAATATTTGATATGACACGACATAGAACAACAAGAGCCATTGCTGCCCTCTAGGTGGACTTAAAGGAACACAGTTGGAATGAGGTTTTTGCAAATGAAGATTCAAATAGTGCATATGATGCATTCTTATCAACTGTAATTTCACTATATGAAAAACATTGTCCTTTAATGAAGATCACTAGAAAGCATCACAGATCAAATAAGCCATGGATCACAAAGGGGATAGAAGATGCATGTAAAAAGAAAAATAATCTATATAAGAGATTCATAAAACAGAGGACAAAAAATGCTGAAATAAAGTACACGTTATATAAAAATAGATTAGTAAATATTACAAGAACAAGTAAGAAAGAATATTACCACAAATTATTGGAGCAAAGTAGAAGTAACACACAAGAAACATGGAGGATATTAAACAGTATAATCAAAAAGGGCTCAAAAAATAAGAATTATCCAGATTATTTTAAAAAAGATAAAGATATTGTGCTTGATAAAACTAAAGACATTGCAAATGAATTTAATGATTTCTTTGTAAATGTTGGCTTTAATTTAGCAAAAGAAATTCCAGAGTCAAGAAATAATAACGATCTAAATAAACATATTACTCAGAATGTGTCCTCCATGTTTATTGGTGCTGTAACTCATAGAGAAATAATTAACATTGTGAAGACATTTAAAAATAAAAAGTCCACTGACTGTTTTGGTATTGACATGATATTAGTTAAAAGTATTATAGAATATATAGTGCAACCTTTCGCATACATTTGTAATCTGTCCTTTCAAACTGGTGTGTTTCCCTCACAAATGAAAATAGCAAAAGTTATTCCAATCCATAAAAACGGAGAGAGATGTCAGTTTACCAATTATAGGCCAATATCACTACTCCCACAGTTCTCAAAAATTTTAGAAAAGTTATTTGTTAATAGACTTGATAAATATATTGAGAAGCATAATCTCCTAAGTGATAAACAATATGGCTTTAGAGTGAAAAGGTCCACTTCGATGGCAGTGATGGAACTTGTTGAAGGGATATCTAATGCAATAGATAATAAGGAATATACTGTTGGTGTTTTTATAGACTTAAAAAAGGCGTTTGATACAATTGATCATTCTATATTAATGAATAAACTAGAGAGATATGGCATAAGAGGGTTAGCATACAAGTGGATGAAAAGTTACCTGGATGAAAGATATCAATATGTCGAATTCAATAATGTAAAATCTAAGCAGTTGAAGGTAACTTGTGGTGTTCCTCAGGGCTCTGTGCTGGGCCCTAAATTATTTATATTATATATAAATGACATATGTAGCATTTCCAAACTGTTAAAATCTGTATTGTTTGCTGATGATACCACTCTGTACTGCTCAGGTAAAAACCTAGAACAGCTTCTGACTACAGCGGAAAAGGAGTTAAATATATTAAAAAACTGGTTTGATGTAAATAAGTTATCATTAAATATAAAGAAAACAAAATTTATTATTTTTGGCACTAGACAAATGAAAAATGTATCTAAAATAAGGGTTAATGGAATTGAAATTGAAAGAGTGTACGAAAATAAATTTCTTGGAGTGATAATTGATGAGAAGCTGAGTTGGAAGTCTCATATAAACCATGTGAAAACAAAAATGTCAAAAACCATTGCTATTCTCTATAAAACAAAGCATGTCCTGAACAAAAAATCATTATACACACTTTATTGTACTCTGTTGCTTCCATATATGACTTACTGTCTGGAGATATGGGGTAATGCATATAAAACGAACACTTTTCCTATTTTCAAGTTACAAAAAAGAGCTATAAGAATTATAAACCAATCAAACTATATAGAACCAACTAACATTTTGTTTATTAATCTGAATACCCTGAAATTTTATGATTTAGTTGAATATAAAATGGCACAGATAATGTATAAAGCACAAAATAACGTGCTTTGCCCCAGTACTCAGAAGCTGTTCAAAGTCAGAGAGAGTCAATATGACTTAAGGGGAACAGATTTCTTTAAAAAAAAAAACAAGATAAGGACAAATATAAAGCAGAGATGTGTTTCTGTTAGAGGAGGACTATAAATACCTTGGAGTACACATTGACAATAAACTGGACTGGGCTAAAAACACCACAGCACTTTACAGGAAGGGCCAGAGTCGTCTCTATTTTTTGAGGCGACTGAGGTCCTTCAACATCTGCCAGAAAATGCTGAGGATTTTCTATGAGTCTGTTGTGGCCAGTGCGATCCTCTATGCTGTTGCATGCTGGGGGAGCAGGCTGAGGGTCGCAGATGCCAACAGACTTAATAAACTAATCCGTAAGGCCAGCAATGTTGTGGGGATGGAGCTGGACTCCCTCAAGGTGGTGTCGGAGAGGCGGATGCTGTCCAAGATAAAGACAATGTTGGACAACACCTCCCACCCACTCCATGACATGTTGGTCAGTCACAGGAGCTCGTTCAGTGAGAGACTGAGATTACCGAAAAGCACCACTGAACGACACAGGAAATCATTCCTGCCTGTGGCCATCTCCCTGTACAACGCATCCACTTAACACACTGTTTGCTGCTACAACTACACATGTTTCTTTTCCAACTATTTATTTATGAGTGACTTATGTATGTATGTATGTATATATATGTATATATTGTACTATTCTTAGTTAGTGTATTGTCTGTCTTGTCTTAATGTTGGTTTAAAATGGAGCACTGTAACAAAAAATAATTTCCCCCAGGGATCAATAAAGTATTCTGATTCTGATTCTGAATATGTTTAAAAATAAAGTATTAGAAAAATATATAAATCAAGAATGAAAAGAGCAAAAGAAAAAAAAAAGAAAAAAAACCCTCTTGATTCTTTTGCTTTGATGTAGTTACTTATCTAAGGTGGAACGTTTTTTGTTTGTTTGTTTGTTTGTTTGTTTGTTTGGTTTTTGCTTTGTTTTATTATTTCCTTCAAGCCCTGTGTACAGGAGCTGCATGCAAAAAGATATTTTGTGAAAAGGGTTGGCGTAATAAGCAAATGCTTCAGCCAATACCTTTTGATTAGCCTTGTCTCATGCTTTCTTGCTTTGTGGTAGATCTTTGTTCTGTTTTCACTGAGATATTTGAATGCTAATCAATAAAAAAAAAAATCAAATCAAAAATCAAATTAATAAAATGATCAGCATTCTGCTCTACCAGGTGTAACAATTGAGTTTAACATCCAGGCATCCATGAAAACGGAATTTATGACATTTAATGGAGTTAGAAGTTAGCAGGGAGTTAGCTCGCTAGCTTCTATCTAAATACAATATAGCATGTCCTGACTGCGGGGTTTTGGAAACAAATTAAAACGTACAGCTCTGCTATCACTTCCAGCATAAATGAAGACAGAAAACTAAACAGCAGTGACGTTTGTTGGGTTACTGAAGTTGGACTAGCTGGTATATCATGATGTGCTACGTGACCGCTAGCGACACAGCTATGTTAGCATAATATAAACAAGCTAACTTTTTTTCCACTTGCTAAAAGTTAATGTGAGTGTTCTCGGTGGTCAGGAACAAATGTAATCGCATGGCAGGATGCTGTAAAAGGACCAAACTTCAGCCAGGAGAACAACTGAGATAATCCATCCACAATACGAGGTTAGTCGTTCATATACTGCTGCATGGGCTGGGCTGTAGTTACATCCTAAGGTTTTAAAAACTGAGCTTAAATAAATGATTAGCGGTAATAAAAGCCGAGGGAGGTCAACAGTGATCAAAGAGAAGGAAATAAAATATTTTAGTGCTGACAGGGGATTTCTTTAAATCACCCCATAGTTCTTCAGCTAAGACACCTGAGTTAGAAAAACACAAACACTGCAGTTGTCTTTTACTTGCGAGGGCAGTCATAGACACACGAACTGCGTCTTATCACTGTCTGCGTTCTTTATTTATACTTTATTTATACTTGTCTGTATGTGTGTGTGTGTACAAATAGCTTCTTATTCTAAGAACTCTGAGCTTTTTCTAAATCTGTATGTTCTTACAGAAAGAGAAAGCTATTAGTTGTTTATCACACAAAAGTACATGTCAAAAGTAACGTAGACATTTGCTTAGTGTTCAATAAAAGAATACATTTCATGAAGCTGATCACATTATATAAAAACAATATTCCTTTGACATTCCCCCCTGTTGAACAGAAAAATGAAATGTACAAGTCATCAGTAACTACTTGTCTTTCACATTTTCAGTTACTACATCATTAGTTGCACTTCATCTTCATCTTACAAATAGGAAAAGAAGTCTTCATGATCTTCATCGGTTTGTGGTACATCTGCATATGCTGTGAGTAATAAACTTATCATCTGTGGGATTACAGCCTTTAAACAAGGTATAACACAAGTAAAGAAGAGCAAAATAAAATAAAACCAGGAAAACTCCAATGCCGATCAACAGTCTCTATAGCATCTGAAGTTTAAAGAATGTACATTATCTGGTATATAGGGTGCAGCACGTGGTGTTGAATAAGACACACAATCCTCCTTTCTCAGCCAGGATCATATCCAGTGCTACACGATGTTGCATTACAGCAATTCTGAGAGCGTCTATTTCTTGGTTTTGTCCCTCGTTGACCTTGCAGGATGCATTGAAGAGCAAGCCGAATCTATAGTCCAGTGTCTCACTTCCAAGAGCATGTTTTCCGACTCCTGTCCACGGGGAAGAGAGAGTTGAGTACCTATTGTCCAGTTGTCCAGAGTTTGAATTCTTCAGGTACATTGGTTCCCCAGATTGAGTCATGTGGTCTGACTGTTGAAGTTGAGCGTTTCTTCCTGGATGAGGATGTTGATGTGCAGTTTACACAAGTCACTCTGTAGGTGTGATCAGGGTTCAGAATTGGTGCACATGTTCCAGTGTGTTTCCCATATATGGTTGGGTGTACTGATGTGCTCGGCATGTGCGAGCAGATGTAGCAGTCTTTCTCTGTGGTCCTGTTAAGCATGTATCTGTATCAGGCATTTTTCATCCAAGGATAGATGTGGTCTTGTGTCATGTCCATTAGGTGGAAGTTGTTGTGCGTTCATCTTCTCAGTCTGCCTCGTAGCTCAGCTGCTGTTGGCATCAGCTGGGGTCCTGTAAGGGTGAGCTTTGCAGTTAAGGTAACCAGGAGGGTTCCCCCTTCCCATGGTTGCACATAGGTCCACCACACCCACACCTGGCCGCCCTAAAGTTGATCGGATGGAAGGTGGAAGTGCGAGCTTATCCTACGGGGGCCCAATCTTCACTTCCCCCCTCACCCCCGGAGCAACCAAAACGCGGGTGAGACTTCCCTAATGTGCTTCGTCCTTGGTGTCAGGGCTTCCCGGGACCTCAACCTTTTTGCAGTGGCTCTGATGTATCCAGGAGGGTCTCTCTGCTATTTTACAGGCTGTCAGTGTGGTCAATTACACTTGATAGGGACCCTCCCAGCGAGGCAAGCTCCAATTTCTCCTCTGGAGCACCCGTATTAGGACCCAATCGCCTGGTTTCAACCTGCAAGAGACTGGAGAAGAGTCGTACGGCAGTTTATTGTTCAAAACAATATCCTTATTTTCTAGTAGTTTTGCCATCCATTCTGCCAGAGTTGTTTCTCTGACAGATTTGTCTAGAGGTTCACTTGTCACTGGTAGTGGAAAAGGCCTACCATGAACAACCTCAAATGGTGTAGGTTTTTGAGAGCCTTGTGTTAAGCTCATCCACATTTTTACTAGGCCTATGCATTCAGGCCAAGGTCTTCCTGTTTCTTCCATGCATTTTCTGAGTCTCTGTTTTATGGTGCCGTTAGTTCTCTCCACTAACCCTGCACTTTGTGGGTGTTAAGCAGAATGGTTTCTTATGCTGAATCCTAGTGCTTCAGAAACTTTGCTGATCACATCATTGACAAAATGTATCTGATCTTATCAGAGAAGGGATGCCATATGTTGGGATGAAATGATTACATAGACATTTTGCAACTGAGATTGCATCTGCTTTTTTCACTGTGTGACAAAGTGGGTGAGAAGACCATTTGTCTATATTCTTAGCTAACATTCTTGTTTTGATTTAACCATATTTCACATGTAATCTGCAATAGGCAAACATCTACTATCCCGAGTTTGTTTATGTTTTGCACTTTTACAGATTATATAATATAACATCTTGATTTAAATCAATTCCTACAAGTTTGTTAAGTTAACATGTTATTTATTTCAACTGTTAATTTGCATTGTTTAGAACTTACCTTACCTACCTGTCTTCCAGAAACAAAAGGAGGAAATATAGTTTTACTTGTTGCTTTATAGCTTCTGGGTTCATCTGAGGTCACAGGAAGAGACCAAGTGCAGAAGGGGAAGAACTCTTATAATTTAAAAAAGTCGATTTTAGAGTTGATTTTAGCTTGTGGGGATAGGTTAATTGGATAATCCAAATTGTCACAAGGTGTGAATGTGCGAATGAATGTGAGTGCGAATGGTTGTCTGTCCTTGTGTGTTGGCCCTGCGACAGACTGGCGACCTGTCCAGGGTATACCCTGCCACTCGCCCTATGACAGCTGGGATAGGCTCCAGCGCCCCCCACGACCCTGAAAAGGATAAGCGGAAGCGAATGGATGGATGGATGGATGATTTTAGAGGGTTTATGAAGAAATAGATTTATTGTTGTAATATGTATTTATTACACCACAGAGTTTATGTTGCCAGTAAAGAGGAGTAGTAGAGGTTTGAATATAATCATGTTCATCTTACCTACCTACTGAATGGAATAGTCCAGAGGAGAAATTATTTGGTTAAGTGGACTATTTAGGCAGAAGAACTAAGGTGTTTCGAGAGAAAAAGGTTCAGGTCAGTGTAGCTGTGCGCAGTTTGACCTTAATTTCCGTTGATTTAAGTTCAGTTATGTTTATTTGAACTGAGTTAATATGGAGTTGAGCTTCTTATTTGTTTCCTTGAAAATATTGTTTGGGTCACAAAATGGTGAATAAATCACTTGCTACACTGGACAGCATCAGTCTCCTGCACTTCTTTGACCGCTTAAGTCAAGTCCTACCACACACTGGATATATCTCTGGCCATTTTGAGAATACGTCTATAATCACTAGAGCATATTTTGAGCCTTGACTTTCACTTAATTCAATGAAGTCCATATGAATGGTGTGAAATGGATGAGGTGGTGTGGGGAAATGTCCTCTTTTTGGCCTTAGATTTCCCTGTGAGTTGTGTTTTTGACAGATCATACACGTCCTCACAAATTCTTTTTCTGAAGTTTCAAAATTTAGAGTGTAAAAGTGTGTATTAATGATCTGTATCATCCCTGCCGATGACACATGGGTAACCCTATGTGTCACTAATGCTGCTGTTCTGTGTAGGGATTTGGGAAGTATTGGTTTTGCTTCACAAGTCATCAGATCATCTTTTAGTTGTGCTCCACACTTTAACTATTTCTTCTGTTCTGCGATTGGTGCTGCTTTTTGTTCGTCTTTAAGGACGTCAAGTGGTATTTGCATGGTGGATGCACACATTAATGTGCCTACAATTTGTTGTGCAGCTAACTTAGCTGCTTGATCTGCAAAGTTATTGCTTTTCGTTATTTCTGATTTATCTTTCTGATGTGCAGCACATTTGCATAATGTGAACTGTTTTGGCAATATGATTACATCTAATAGTGTCTTCAGAAGACTTCCATTTTGTACTGGGTGTCCAGTGGATGTAATCACTCCTCTGTTCTGCCAAATTTTTGCAAAGTGGTGCACTGCTGAAGAAACATACTGGCTGTCAGTGTATATATTTATATCTTGGCCTGCGTGCAATTCACATGCACGTATGACTGCTTTGAGTTCTGCACTCTGAGCGGAGTGTGAGGATGTTAGCGGTTTTGCTTCTATCACTCTGTCTGCTGTAGTCACTGCATAGCCTACACAGTTTTGTCCTAGGCTATTCTAAGACGCTGAGCCGTCTACAAAAATGTCACTAAAACCGGGTTGTGGTGTGCTGTGAATGTCAGCACGCGGCTTTGTCTCTTCATCTAATTTTTTCATACAGCAGTGTGGATCACCTTCTTCGGGTGAGGCCAAAAGTGTGCTCGGGTTCAAGAACTATATGTGTGGGTCAGTACTGTGTGGTGGTGTGATTGTGATTGAGAGACTGTATCGCCTGCGGGAAGAAGCTCCTCCTCAGTCTCTCTGTGTTGGTCTTCAGGGAGCGGAATCGCTTTCCTGACCTCAACAGAGAGAACAGTCTGTTGTTGGGATGGCTGAGGTCCTTCACGATCTTCCTGGCCTTGGTCCAGCACCGCCTGCTGTAGATTGAGTGCAGGTCAGGGAGCTCGGAGCGGATGGTGCGCTCAGCTGACCGCACAACCCTCTGTAGAGCTCGTCTGTCCTGCATGGTGCTGTTCCCGAACCAGGTTAAGATGTTTCCCGTCAGGATGCTCTCTATGGTGCACGAGTAAAAGTTCCTGAGCACCTTGGAGGGCAGTTGGAAGTCTCTCAAGCGTCTGAGGTGGTAGAGACACTGACGGGCCTTTTTCACCACGGTGTTGATGTGACAGGACCATGACAGGTCCTGCGTGATGTGAACTCCGAGGTATTTGAAGCTGTCCACTCTCTCCACTGGGCACTCATTGATGACGGGGGTATGGTAGTTCCTCTCCTGCTTAGTGCTAAAGTCCACTATCAGCTCCTTTGTCTTACTGGTGTTTAGAAGGAGGTTGTTCCTCTGGCACCAGTTCTCCAGATTCCTAATCTCCTTCAGGTAGGCCGTCTCGTTGTTATCAGAGATCAGGCCCACCACAACGGTGTCGTCAGCAAACTTGATGATGGTGGTGGAGCTGGTAGTGGCCACACAGTCATATGTGTACAGAGAGTACAGCAGGGGACTCAGAACACACCCCTGGGGGGCTCCAGTGCTGAGAGTGGAGGAGGCTGAGACATGTTCGCCCATCCTTACTGCCTGTGGTCTGCCAGTTAGGAAGTTGGAGATCCACTGACATCTGAGTCCCAGATGCTCCAGCTTGGTGGTGAGTGTGGAGGGAATTATGGTATTAAATGCAGAGCTGTAGTCTATGAAGAGCATTTTAACATAATTCCCCCTTCTAGTGTCCAAGTGAGTAAGTGATGTGTGGAGGAGATGAGAGATGGCAACGTCTGTGGAACGATTTGGACGGTAAGCGAACTGTAGTGGGTCCAGTGTGTCTGGTAGTGAAGAAATGATGAAGTCTCTGACCAGGCGTTCAAAGCACTTCATCACTACTGAGGTGAGGGCTACAGGGCGATAGTCATTGAGAGAAGCAGGGTGGGGTTTCTTCGGGACAGGAACAATGATGGACTCTTTGAAGCATGTGGGGATCACCGACTGAGATAAAGAGATGTTGAATATCTCAGTGAACACAGGAGCTAGCTGGTACGCACAGTCTCTGAGGATACGACCTGGGATGCCGTCTGGTCCTGCTGCTTTCCTGGTGTTCATTCTCTTGAAGGCTCTCCTTACTTCATGCTCGGAGATGACGAGCACGTTTCCGGTGCTGGCAGTATCTTCCTGTCTGCAGCTGTTAGCGCCGCTAGCACTAGCATCGTTGGAGTCATTAGCTGCAGCCTGAAAGCGAGCATAGAAAGTGTTCAGCTCGTCTGCCAGAGTCATGGCCGCGTTCATCATACCGGTTGTTGGTGCTTTATAGTCCGTTATTGTCCTTAGTCCCCGCCACAGGCTCCTAGAGTCACTCTGTGAGTTGTGACTCTAGTTTCCTCCCGTAGCGCTGCTTCGCCTCTTTCACCGCCCTCCGCATGTTATATGACGCGGCTTTGTACGGGTCCATGTCCACCGTCGTGAGTCCTGTGTTGTAGGCAGCGGTGCGGGATCTCAGAGCGTTGCGGATGGTTTTATCCACCCACGGCTTCTGGTTGGGAAACGTTGTGATAGTCTTTGTCTCCACGGTATCATCCGCTAGTTTCCCGATGAATCCCACAACCGCTTCCGTAAACACGTTGACACCATCATCGGAGCTGTTTCTGAACATGTCCCAGTCTGCGTCATCGAGTGCGTCCTGTAATGCGGCCACCAATTGATCCGTCCAGCGCGCGACCTTCCTCTGAACCGGAACTTCCTGTTTCAGCCTTTGTTTGTATTTTGGCATGAGGAAGATGGCGGCGTGATCGGATTTGCCAAACGGAGGGCGAGATTGTGCCTTGTAGCCATCCTTGACCGTAGTGCAGCAGTGGTCCAGTGTCCTTTCACCTTTGGTGGGGCAGGTGATGTGTTGATAAAAGTTCGGCGCTGCGCGTTTGAGGTTGGCACTATTAAAGTCCCCCGTCACAATAAGCGCAGCGTCCCGGTGTTGTGTCTGGTGCTGTGTGAGTGCCTCATGCAGCTCGCATAAGGCGGTGACCGTGTCCGCTTGTGGTGGAATATAAACGGCACTTATAATGACCGATGTAAATTCCCGAGGTAGATAAAAAGGACGACACATGATGGACAGTAAGTTCCAGATTTGGTGTGCAGGAGCGTGTGAGAGGAATAACGTTCGCACTGTTGCACCAATTGTTGTTCACCACCATTTATTGTATTTTATTCTATTATATATAGCATCTTATTCTTATTATTGTTATCCTATTCCACTGTTGTTGTTTTTTGTTTGTTTGTTTGTTCTATACATTTTGCTACTGTAACTTTGCACTGTCAGCTTTCTGCTGTGACACAAATTTCCCACGTGTGGGACTAATAAAGGTGATCTTATCTTTTTTTTTATCTCTCTTAACCACAGGATGTTTCTCAATAAGTGTACTTGTGTTTACTTCTCTCAAAGATTTATTTATTGCTTTTCCAACAACATTTTAACCAACAGGAAGAGAGAGTTCAAATAAAATAGAGGAGGAAATTAAAAAAAAAATTGAGTGTATAATAGTAATATATGTACATCGTGTATGAACAGTGTTGGGGAAACACAGATATAGTTATACATACTCTCACATGTAGATCATTCAGATATTATTACAGAAAAAAAATTATATACAGATAAGTAAAATACCCCCCCCCCCCCCCACACACACACACACACACACAAAAAAACAAAAAACAAAAACAGAAAAAAAACAAGGGGAACAGACAGTGCTCCAAAAAAAACAAACAGGTATAACACAGCGAGTCAATAGGTTGAAGTGCATTATTCCAGGCCTTCGGGCTGAAGTTTAGTCCAAGGGTGTCAAGTTAGTTAGAGAGGCATCTGACCTAACGGCTGCAACAATAAGCTGTGTCTTCTTCAGTTCCAGTCCATTTAATTTCACATCTCATCTCCTGTACTTCGATTGAACAGTCCAGCACTCGCAGGCCCCCCAGGTTCTCTTTGACAGCTGCAACACTACTTCTCCCATACAGGTTAAATGGATATAGTCATTTCTGTTCACTATCGATCATCTCCTCACTTTCCAAAAATAACAAAAAATTTCCCCACATTTTTTTAAAGGAAGCATGTTTACCCTTTATCATAGACGTAAGTTTCTCCAAAGCGAGGGATTTTGACAGTGTCGACAACCAAGTTCTCAAGTGTGGTCTACTAATGGATCTCCATGATTTGGCTATGCTATATTTCGCCTGTAACAGGCAGAAGATTGTGGTTTTTTGGAGAACTTTGCTCAGCTGGATTTCAGCGGGGAAAATTCCTAGGATGCATAGTTTCAGACATAGATTCAGCTTGACACTTGTAATATGCGCAAATACATCTAAAACTTCTTTCCAAAACTTTCTGATTTCTGAGCATCCCCACAGGCAATGCATCAGTGTGCCTTTTTCCACACATTTAACACATATGTCCGGAGTTTTGGGGTCAAATTTGTTTAATAATGTTGGGGTTATATGTGTTCTCATTAGCCATTTATACTGGATTAGTTTAAATTGAGTGTTTATAGATTGTGTTTGGGCTTTCAAGCTGTTTTTTTGCCATTCCTCTGTAGTTATTCTACACTCTAAGTCTTGACACCAGGCGAGTCTTTCTTTTTCTGAGGATGTTTGAGAGCCATCTCTGAGGTTGCTATAAAAACGGGATATTAAACCCTTCTTCAGCTGATGGTTTATTGCTATGTCCTCTAATGAGTTTAGAGTGGGCAATGTTAGGGATTTTTGAGTTTTTGAAATGAAGCTTCTGATTTGAAGAAATTTGAAGAAATGTTTAGTTGGAATGCCAAATTTCTGTGTCAAGCCATTAAAACATAGTAGGGTGTCCTTGTCAAATAGGTCTGCAACTTTGCACAGGCCTCTGACGGCCCACATTTTAAAACCCAAATCTTTCAAACCGGGTTTAAAGGCCCTATTGCCCCAGATAGGTGAGAATTGGGATAGTGCTGGCGTTTCATTTTTAAACTTGAGTGCATCGAACCAGACACGGATGGTATTTTTAACAAAGAGGTTCGATGTATCTTTCATCAGATCTTTATACTTTGCGGAGTACAGGTAAGTGCTGAGCGGTAAGGGGGTAGTGCTTGTCCTTTCTAAATTTACCCAGGGTAAGGTTGTCGTTGAAAACCACCAAGAGGCCGCAGAAAACTGGGCAGCCCAGTAGTACCATATGAGGTTTGGAACACACAGACCTCCCCTGTCATACGGGAGATATAGTAGTGAAAGGCGCAGTCTGGCTCGTCTATTATTCCAAATGAATTTAATGAATATTGTTTTTGCCTTTGTGAAGAAGTCATCTGGAGGGCTGAGAGGAATGACTTGGAAGAGATATAGAAATTTTGGGAGAACGTTCATCTTGAGAATATTTACATGTCCAATCAGAGAGATTGGCAGCATAGACCATCTATTGATTAAGTCAATAACAGAGTTGATTGTAGGAGAGTAATTTGCATGTACCAAATTGTTAATTTTTGGAGTGATTTTTATACCTAGATAGGTAAGACTGTCTCTGGCAACTTGAAACATTGTTTGAATAGGTGGTTTAATTCTTTCAGAATGGTTAAAGAAGAGGATGGCCGACTTGGATTCATTAATTTTTTAACTGGAGATATTGCCAAAGGAGTTAATTGTCTTGAGTAGCTGGGGAATTGAGCTCTTTAATTTGGACAGCATTAAGATAATGTCGTCCGCGAATAATCCAATTTTGGACTCAATATTATTTGTTCTAATGCCAGAGATATTTTGATTGTTCCTTATCGCAATAGCCAATGGTTCAATTGCTAGGACAAAGAGAAGAGGCGAAAGGGGGCAGCCTTGGCATGTACCTCTACCCTAGATAGAATGGTCTAGATATGATGTTGTTAGTTCTAACTGAGGCTATAGGTTTATTATATAATATTTTTGACCCTTGTGTTTACTTCTGAAACGTCAGTCACTTCTACTGTTACAATTGAAAGTATGCATTGTATATTAAAGTATGCCCAGAATGCCTACATGTTTTGTTCTTCCCATTCAATCAAGCAAGGATTGGTCATGACTTGTGTGTATAGTATTTGTATTCTGCTGTAAGTAGTATTTTATTCACTTCTACTGTTGCAACTGAAACTATGTATTGTATATCAAAGCATGCTCAGAATGCCTACATGTGTTTTTGTTCGACCCATTCAATCAAGCAAGCATTGACCATCATGACTTCTGGGTGTGCTTGGTTCAGCAAACCACATCAGTTTCGATCAAAACTAATTTTTCTATATCTCTGAGCCTGACATTAGAAACCCCCTCTAGGCTTTGTCACTCAGTGGAAGTGAAACATCAGATATATTTCACTGATATGTATGTATGTATAAATAATGTATAAATAATGCACACAGTACAATACCACTACACCCTTGAAAACGGTGAATAACAGCTTGAGATAGAAAAAGAGTCCACCTTTGTGTGTTAATATGCGACAATCCCACTAGAGCAAACTCCACATTGTAGCTGGTGCAGAATAAACACTACACCAAACAATGGCATGCTATTTTTGAGCTTTCTACAAGTTTGCATGTTCTAACTTGTCTTACAGCAGATATCAGTTAAACGTCTAAGCTCTGGAATTAAGCACACCCACATTGTGGGTGAAGCAACCGCAGCTGTGAGAGACAGTCGAGTGAAACTCCACCCTGTTGTTGTTCCACAGCTTCCTCTGAGTGAGTCCAGCTACAGGAGAGAAAAGTGGAAAACTCCAACACTGCTGCTTCAAGCTGCTGACGCTCCACACACTGAATGTGAGTTTGAAATTAAAACACGACTCAAAGCAAGTTTCAGTGAAGGTGGTAGAGGAGGGAGGGGAGCCAGGACTGACTGTACTGCCTCTCTCCTGTTTTCAGCTTCACTCACAGACTCAATGGCTTCCAGATCAGAGGAGGATCTCTGCTGTCAGGTAAGTCAGGAGATCTTCAGTATTCCCATTGTTGTTTCATGTAATGAAAGATGTTCAGAGAAATGAGTACTGTTAATAAATCAAAAGCACCACGACTGCAGTTTTTGTGTTGGATGTAAAAAGTGCACATGATGCTGTAAAGTAGGCTAGAATCATGGCGGCGGTCAACGACGGTCCAGGCGTGGGATTTCTCTCATGGAAATATGCATATTATTTTTTCCTTTGGTAGGTGGCATAGTGCACTTGTGGCAAGTAAGCAAGCTAGAAGACTGGCACTCTTGCTGGGTATCCATTTAGCAACACATTAACAAGAAAAGTCTGAGTAAAACCAAAGTTACTTTCCCTAGTAACTAGTTACTTTGAAAGTAACAAGTAACTTGAAGTAACTGAGTTACTTTTGATGGAAGTAACTAGTAATGTAACTAAGTTACTAATTTAAACTAACTTACCCAACACTGACTACCACACACCAAATCAGGTTGTTGGTACTTGCTGGCTTGTGTAGCCTCAAAATAACAAAAGCTCAACACTGCGCCCAGCATCCTGGAGCAGTTCTGTTGTCTTTTGTACGTGTTTTGAGTTTTTATGTGCTTCGGAGTTTTTACGTGTTTTGGAGTTTTTACGTGTTTTGGAGTTTGTACATGCTTCAGAGTTCGTACGTGATTTGAAGTTTGTACGTGCTTTGTCTCTAGGGGCCACCGTAAATATACTTTTATTTATTCACTCCACATAAAATGTAATAATGAAATCATAAAATACAAAAATCAACTATTCACATTTCAACTTTTAACTATTTAAATTTTCAGCTTTTTCCTTTTAAACAAATTTAAAGTGAAAACAACACAAAACACTGCAAACCATTATTTATACTATACCTTCCTAATGTGACGTTGTTGCCCCTGGCTCTCTTTCTCTCTCTCTCTCCCTCTGGCTCTGTTCCTGTGCTACTGAGTGTAACTACCGCCCCTCCCCCCTCTGCCCAGCACAAAGCACAAGGCTCACGTGCAGAGTGAAGCGGAAAAAAAGTGCGAGAGAGAGAGAGAGAGGGTGAGAGAAAGGAAAAAAAAAAACACGTGATAAGGATAAGGAGCCAGCTCGCGTCGTTCACATCAAAGAGCCGGCAGAACGACTCATCACTACTGCCTCTTGCTCGCGAGGCAGCAGGGAGACAGTACAATAGCAGGGCAGCAATCTAAATACAATGAACAAAGAACACCAGACTCTTTCAAAGTAAAACAGGAAACATGGAGAAATAGACATGACACGAACTTGACAACAAGTACAACACAGACATGACAGGTAGACAGTACAGGGCGAGATGACAGAAACAACTAAGAAACAAAGGACTAACCTGCAACCTAGAAATTAACTAGATGAGCTAAACTAGAACACAAATGAATACAAAAGACACATAAAAACTCAAACACTGGGTCACACGACCCAGTATCATGACAATTGTGCTGCAATAGGTGTAGGCTGCTGGGGCATTCTCATGATGTTGTGAGTCTCTCATCTTTGAGGTGTATACACACCTCACACTGTGTAAATACACCTTTCTTCCTTTATATATTTCTCTGCACTGAATTATGATTATTCATCTCTGGCTCTCTTCCACAGCATGTCTTTTGTCCTGTTTATGAGGGTTCATATAATTGTTTTTATCTGTATTATATGATTTAAATTACAATATAAAGTGCCCTGTGACAACTTCTGTTGTGATTTGGTGCTATATGAATAAAATTGAATTGGACCCTTCCCTGAGCCTGGTTTTGCTGACTTTTTTTTTTTTTTTCAATTAAAAGGGAGTTTTCCCATCCCAATGTTGCACATGAGCACTTGCACATAAGGGGTCATATGACTGTTGGATTTTTCTCTGTTGTTTTATTGCAGGATCTACCTTGTAATATATGGTAGACCCTGCAATGTGTTTGAATATAACAATTCAATAAACAATTAAAAGAAATTCTACAAAAAATGTGCACAAAGTTAAGAACTTACATTACTATGTGTTCCTCATTCTTCCAGGAGAGAGATCAGAGAGCTTCAGAGGCTCACTGCAGTCTGCACTCTGAGAAACTCAAACTCTTCTGTCTGGACCATCAGCAGACAGTGTGTCACATCTGCTGCGCCTCAGAAAAACACACCAATCACAGATTCAGACCCATCGATGAACCTGCACGACAATACAAGAAGGAACTTCAGGAAACTCTGGAGCCCTTAAAGGAGAAGTTAAAGGTTTATGAAGAAGCTAAAATGAAGTTTGATCAAACAGCAGAACACATTAAGGTCCAGGCCCGACACACAGAGAGGCAGATTAAGGAGCAGTTTAAGAAGCTTCACCAGTTTCTTGCAGAGGAAGAGGAGGACAGGCTTGCTGCAGTAAGGGAGGAAGAGGAGCAGAAGAGTGGGATGATGAAGGAGACGATGGAGGCTCTGAGCAGAGAGATAGCAGCTCTTTCAGACACAGTCAGAGCCACAGAGGAGGAGCTGAGAGCTGAAGACGTCTCATTCCTGCACAACTACAAGGCTGCAGTGGAAAGAGTCCAGCGCTGCCCCCTGCTGGATGATCCACAGCTGCCCTCAGGAGCTCTGATAGACCAGGCCAAACACCTGGGCAACCTGACCTTCAACATCTGGAAGAACATGAAATACATGGTCTCCTACACTCCTCTCATCCTGGACCCAAACACTGTTCATCCAAACCTCATCCTGTCGGAAGATCTGACCAGTGTGAGAGGAGGAGAGAGGCAGCAGCTTCCTGATAATCCAGAGAGGATTCATTTGTTCTACTCTGTCCTGGGCTCTGAGGGCTTTAACTCAGGGACTCACAGCTGGGATGTCGAAGTTGGAGACAGTACAGGGTGGGAACTGGGTGTGTTGGCAAAGTCTGTGGAGAAGAAGAAAGAGTTATGTGCTGGATTATGGAAGATAAAATTATGTGAAGATAAATACTACGCACACTCACCATCAGCTCCTCTCACTGCTCTCGTAGTACAAAAGAAGCTCCAGAGGATCAGAGTGAATCTGAACTGGAACAGTGGAAAATTGTCGTTCTCTGGTCCTGATATTAACAAACACATTCACACCTTCAGAGACACTTTTACTGAGAAGTTGTTTCCATACATTCGCAGTCGTGAAGAAGTGAAGGTGTTGCCATTGACGGTGTCAGTGTCAGTGGAGCAGGTGAAATGAGGATGATTACATTTCTAATGTTGTTTCCTCTTATTAAGTTGTATTTGTACTCTCACTGACAAATTGTAATAATACAATTGTGATGAATTGTAAGACTGCACAGCTTTCGAGCGGGATTGCTTTTAAGATCCAATTAAAATCAATGCACTCAGAAAGATTCTCTGGAGAAGATTAGAATTCTTGAAACAGAGTTTATTCACTGCATCATATGAACAGCAAGAACATACATACAGCAGAAAGCGAACAAAGCAAAACCACCTGGGGTGTACAGCCTTTAGCACAAGCAGCAAAGGAACACAGAGACAGACAGAAACCCTTTGCTTTGGCTTATCATAATAGGTCAAGACACGGTCAAACATCGCACATAAATACTAAATATTAAATCTTACAACAGGCAGTCAGCATAATCTTTTATTATACATATATTATGGTGATCCTCATATAGAGCTGGGCGATATAAGATTTTTTCATATCACGATATGTTTTTTTTTCATTTCAGGTGATAACGATATATATCACGATATAAGCCAAATAACTATATTTGTAAGATTTAAATGTGCCGTTGCTCACAAGTAAAATGTGAAATAATCAGCAGCTTGTTTTTATTTAAATATTTATTTCCCATAATAAGTTCAACAGGGTAGATGTACTTAAGGAACATGAGACTTTTTCAGATAAATAAAGGCAAATATTGCAAACTACACAAAAGGCAGCCGCTAAAGCGTTTAAGTTTCAAAATAGAACAAACGAAACAGACTACTAAATTGTCAATTCCACTTAGAAACAAAATATTAATTCTAAAAATAAATCTTAGTTTGTTTTACAGAAGAACAGACAAAACTGACTAACTTTTGTCAATATCAAATAAACTGAGAACTAAAAGGAAATTCTCAATCTCTCCTTGTTGTATAGCTGAGCTTTTCAAACAGTTTTAACAGTTACTTTAGTCTGACAAAAGCCGAATGACGAATTAGCGCTTCCAGTCAGAGACTATTTCCAGACTTGCTTTCGGCACAATTTACAGTGAACGCTACTCTTTTTTTTTTTGTCAGACTTGAAATAGCCGAAATACCTTCACACTACGGAACTTCTGTGGCTCTTCCGTTCGACAATCTCTCCGGCATTGGAACCATCATCTGTTTTCTCTTCGGTAACCTTCGGTCACGCTCGGTTGATTTTTCTAGTCGGCACACTCATTTCCTCCTTACCCGGGCGGTATGGTGGCTGGCTGCTTCCCAAACAAATACACATGTGCGGCTTGGCACTTGTGCTGTACGTAACAAGTCACGTGACGTGACGCTGCGGCTGTGATTGGTTCGGCTCTGCGCTACTTAATTTGGATTGGCTGTTCTTTTTTTTTTCTTTTTTTTTAAGAGGACAAGAGCGGCGAGGTCTATCGCAATAGTTTAATTTTTCTATCGAGAAAAAGTTATATCGCAATACATATCGTTATTGTTCTATCGCCCAGCTCTATCCTCATATATAAAATATCCCAGTGTGGGTTTATAGTGTTTTTGTGTATGATTGTAAAGCATTAAAATTATCCTTAAGGTGATTTTATCGTGATGGGTTCAGTATTTCTGTTATAATGTTACTGTTTTGGTTGTGGTGCATGAAAGAGACTGAGTGAGTATTGAGAGATGGAGAGCGAGTTATTCAGGAGAACTTTCAGTGGCATTAACGGCCCTGTTACTGTACCACCTAAATAAACAATGGTGAAGAAGGGTCTACGAGTAAGTTACAGTATATATTTTCAATGCAGATAAATATGTAGTGTATATAGTTATATGGGTATACATATTATCCAATAATCCTCCATGCCTGAACAGATAACCAATAAGAATAATTCATTTTTGTTAATTATTCAGATTAATTTGTTTTACCATCTGAAAAAGGGACATTTTGTTTTTGTAAATGTAAATATTCAGTTTGCTTCTGTTGCGCTTTTTAAAAACATGTAAGGATTACGATATATAGATAAAAAGTGTTTTTTCTTTTAATTGTGGTATATATTTCATTTTACAAATTTTTAAATAAAAAAATACTTATATATTATGAACAGAAAGACTTTCTTTTGTTGTTGGTCCGGTGTGGTTCTGTAACCATTACAATTGCTGTCTGAAGGCACCCACTGGATTTGCTCTACCAAGTGGATTATTATGGCCTTGCCATATTGACACACAGCTCAGGATCAGCTGTTGAGAGAGGAAAAAAAAAATAAGAGAAAACAAGCAAAAGAAAACAACATAATTACAATAGTCTAGCTAAGTGTAAATAACAGTAAATACTAAATATTAAATGTTATTGTGCATCACACAAGATCGACAGCACACAATGTGCCTTGAGGTAGCATCCATGAAAGGTGTAGTTTGTGTCTGTGAACACCCGTTTGTACACCTGTGTGCATACTTGAACGCTCACCACCAAGAACCACCAACACACCGACGTCTCACGGCATCACCGGGAGTGTGGTGTGGGGAGATAGGCATCCATACTTTGGACTTTTCAAAGATTCTTGAAAAGCTATTTACAAACAAACTAGATTCTTTTATTGATAAATATGATTTATTGAATGATCATTCATTCATCGTTCAGAAGAAATCGCTCAACATCTCTAGCTGTGATGGAATCTATTGAAAATATTGCAACGGCTGTGGATGAAACCAAAAACAAGGGGCACAAGAGTCCAAAAACACAAGAAAACAGTCCATGAACACAGGAAAACAGATCAAAAACAAAACTAGAGCTCAACAAGAGTCCAAGAAAAGTTCAGGGGGTCGACCCGGGGGTCGACAACACAAGGACCAAGACAGTTCTGGGGGCCGGCCGTGCACACAGCAACGGCAGCGACGGGCAAACAGTTCTGGGGGCCGACCGTGCACACGGCGGCGGCGCAGGCAAAACCAATCAGGAGGCCGACCACTCGGAAGGCAGTGGCGGCCACTAAGCAAGTCCGGAGGTCGGCCGCGATGCCAGCGGTGGCGTCGAACTCTTTCCGGAGGCCGTCCCCGAAGGCCATGATGCCAACTTAGAGGCCTGGAAAACGGCCGGCAGAGGCGAAGCGGAACAGGTCGAGCTGGCTCTGACGGCGGTGTGGCAACCACAGGACCAGACGAGGCAGGACCAGACGAAGGCACGGAGGCTGGACCCGACGAGGCAGGACCAGACGAAGGCACGGAGGCTGGACCAGGCGTGGATGAAGGCACAGGTGTAGAAATCACAGGGGCTGATTCAGCAGGTGGTGGCTGAACAAACTTCCCCGGACCGTCAGCAGATGTGAGGATGTGCTTGCTGGGTCCTTCAGGACCCCCAGCAGACGAGGCGTGGTGCTGGGTGGGCTCCTCGGACCCACCAGATGACTTGGCTTGAAGCTGGACGGGCGACTCGGACCCACCAGCTGACTTGGCTTGAAGCTGGACGGGCGGCTCGGGCCCACCAGCAGACGACACTTGAGGCTGGACGGGCGGCTCGGGCCCTCCAGCAGACGTGGCTTGAAGCTTGACGGGCGGCTCGGGCCTTCCAGCAGACGTGGCTTGAAGCTGGACGGGCGGCTCGGGCCCTCCAGCAGACGTGGCTTGAAGCTGGACGGGCGACTCAGGCCCTCCAGCAGACGTGGCTTGAAGCTGGACGGGCTCCTCAGGCCCTCCAGCCGATGAGGCAGGATGCTGGCTGGGTTCACCTGAACTCCCAGCTAACGTGGCTTGAGACTGGACGGGCTCCTCGGGCCCTCCAGTGGAGACAGACACTGAAGCAGCAGGTACGGAGACCCCTGGCAGTGTGGACACTGGCTGGGGCTGAGCAGCACAGTGGCTTGACTCAGGCAGCAACAGTGGGATGCAGTCCTCGGAGGGCTGCAAGTGTTCCCCAATACACTCAGCAGAGGACGGAGGCGGACGGGTGAACTCACTTGATCTCTCAGGGGGTGCTGAGAGCCGAGACCGTTCTGGTGAGTTCTCCGGGTGAGCTGCTGGCGCTGGCGTCTTGACCTCTAGGGGTCCAGAGTTGGCTGGTGACTGACTGCCTCTGGGGAGGCAACTGTCTCTGAGATGGCCAGCTTAAGATAACCAGCAGATATTGTGTTGAAGTGTGTTTCCTGCTTTGAATGAGAAGGTGAGGATGGTGGCTGGGCAAATGAGTGGGCAGACAGCTGAACTGGTGGCAACAGAGCTATAGGCAGCGAAGTGGCTACAGACTGACCTACCAGTAGCGGAAAATGTTGTAGTGGAGGTGTAATAAATTGTGGAGTGTCTGACTGAACTGAGGGCAGCTGGGCTGCTGACTGAACTGAGGGCGACTGGGGTGAAAGTGAGGATGGGACAATATGGCCAGAAAAAACAGTTTCAGAAAGGTTTATTGCTTTCCCTGAAGGGACTGACGGAGACAAGAAAGCTTCCCTGACACTTAAATTCCCTATGTTCATAGTGCTAGGCTCAGCTACTCCGGGCATGGGAACAACAGCGTGAACATAGTCATTAACACGAAAAGTCGGCTCAACAAAGGCAGTCTTAGGAGCAATGGTCATAGGTGAGACAGAGAAATCCTTATTATTTTTAGAGGAGACACAAAAAATAGCTCCAGAAGAAATAGACCTAGTATCTGGGTCAGAAGGAACAGAAAGAGTGTCTGTTTCACCCACCACAGCCGGCTGTTTTGACATCCTGAAGTCCGGCTGTGGTGTGCCGCGCCGGTGCCGCGCACGTCGCTTCCTCCTTGGAGTCGGCATTCAAAAATAAACTAATCAATCAAAACTCAAGATACTGGGTCGAAACTGACCCAGAACCGTGCCACATACAAAACATATTTGGATTCAATATTTAAACTGCAAAAAAGAGCTATTAGAATAATAAATTCTTCTTCCTGTACCACTGCTTGAAGAAGGTGTCTTCCAGAAACTGGCAGTAGGACTGGGAGCTGAGCTTGACTCCATCCTCAACCCGAAAAGGCCCCACAAGCTCATCTTTGATGATACCAGCCCAATCCAGTACTCCACCTCCACCTTGCTGGTGTCTGAGTCGGACTGGAGCTCTCTGCCCTTTACCATCTGGCCCATCAAGACTCACTCTCATTTCATCAGTCCATAAAACCTTAGAAAAACCAGTCTTGAGATATTTCTTGGCCCAGTCTTGACGTTTCAGCTTGTGTGTCTTGTTCAGTGGTGGTCGTCTTTCAGCCTTTCTTACCTTGGCCATGTCTCTGAGTATTGCACACCTTCTGCTTTTGGGCACTCCAGTGATGTTGCAGCTCTGAAATATGGCCAAACTGGTGGCAAGTGGCATCTTGGCAGCTGCATGCTTGACTTTTCTCAGTTCATGGGCAGTTATTTTGCGCTTCTTGCGACCCTGTTGACTATTTTGAATGAAACACTTGATTGTTCGATGATCACGCTTCAGAAGCTTTGCAATTTTGAGACTGCTGCATCCCTCTGCAAGATATCTAACTATTTTTGACTTTTCTGAGCCTGTCAAGTCCTTCTTTTGACCCATTTTGCCAAAGGAAAGTACGTTGCCTAATAATTATGCACACCTGATATAGGGTGTTAATGTCATTAGACCACACCCCTTCTCATTACAGAGAGGCACATCACCTAATATGCTTAATTGGTAGTAGGCTTTCGAGCCTATACAGCTTGGAGTAAGACAACATGCATGAAGAGGATGGTGTGGACAAAATACTCATTTGCCTAATAATTCTGCACTCCCTGTAATCTTCTAGACAAAAAAGTCTAAATATTGAACATTCCTTTTTTAACCTTTTATGAAACATCATATATATGAATATGAATATTAATCTATATTAATCCAAATAGGTTGCTTTAGTGTTTCCAAGTAATATCTATCTTTGGGGCCTGCTGTCCAGCCTCTGAAACCAAGTCCGATAAAAAACCAAGTGCCATGATCAACAGGGGAGCTGCCATAGTAGGTGTGACTGATACGATTTGACCCGCGAGACTACTCTGATTTCTTCGTATCAGGGTGAGCAGGGAAGACACCTGGACAACTTGCCTAATTCACCCATTCACACACGCACTTTTTCTAAGCTTTTATTTCTATATAAATGCTGGTTATCTAACATTCACTCGCATTCATATTCCAATAGCTACAAGACTGCCCCCTGCTGGATGATCCACAGCTGCCCTCAGGAGCTCTGATAGACCAGGCCAAACACCTGGGCAACCTGACCTCTGTTAGTGTTCTTTGTTTTTTCTTTCTCTTGGGAAGTACAGGACAATGACTACCTTTTAAAAGATTTAATTCATTTCAGCAGTTGAAATTAGAAGTTCCAGCATGCTGGACCTCAATGTGAATCAGCGATCTGCTTCACAAACATGATGACCCTGTAAGTGGGCAATACAGTATAATACCACAACAAAAACAAATACTATTATGACTCTTTTCTGGGAAACATGCAACCGGTCCTGCCATCTCCTGACTGGATCTTCTTCTGCACTTCATCCATGTCTGACCTCGTCTGCATCTTCTCCTTCCCCTTGAAAGAGATTTTCTTTTCTAACCTTGCTACATTAATATTATCTAGCAATTCTCAGTCTGTTGTTTTCTACTTATTATACAAGTTTTTGTAACCATCTGCTTCACCCTGCTGTAACAGTTCGTCCCATACAGGCTCCTTTGCGCTGCATTGTGTTGTGTTTTTAAGAAGACTAGGAGACTCAGGTTGATTGTTGCTAATTCATTTCCTGAATCAAATCAAATCACTTTTATTGTCACATCTCATGTGCAGGTACATTGGTACAGTACATGTGAGTGAAATTCTTGTGTGCGAGCTTCACAAGCAACAGAGTTGTGCAAAACACAATAACGTAAAAAAAGCAAAATATAAGAATGGCTAAATCTGAGACAAATAAATATATGTACAATATATAATAGTATATGCATTTCATATACTATTTGGAAACATAATGGTGTTCGATCAGTGCAAATGGCTCATGACACACAATTTCACACAGCACAATACGGCAACATATCCCATTCTGCTTCAGCATACAGTTTTACACGATATTAAACAAATGAAAAATATATAAAACTGGTGTTGGACGTGTCCACTGAGCACTTATTACAATCTGTGCCCGTCAGTTGCTCAAACAAGTTTTATGTATCTATAATGCTTAACTATGTTATGTGTGGAACAACACAACTAACCTCTGGTATGGCTACAGGAGACTGGCAGCGATTACTGCAGCCAGCCTCACCTAATCGGCCACACCAAGAGGAAGCCGCTGTTTCCCAATTACACTGAGATTTGTTGGAAAGTGGAATAATACCATATAAACACTGTTACATCCGGGACAAATATCTCTGTAGCTCAGCATGTTAGTCTCAATAATTCAATCCAATCATAGCACTGTATTGATGCTTTTGAACTTTGTTAACCCTTTAAAGCCGGTGATAGCGGGCAGTCACAAGCTTTTGCAAACTATTATTTGAACTCTTACCTAAACATGAATCTAACTACTGTTTGTGTGTGTGTGTGTCTCAACCTCCAACGCACTCAGCCTCACTCCGCCCGTCGGCGCTTCTAACCTTTTACCAGACAGAAGCTCTCTGTGATAGATGTAACAATCTTAACTAAGAACATGTGTGATCTATTAAATAAATGCTTTGATGAAATGATATTTAATGTAATGGTAATGATGATGTTATGAATAGTAGCAGTAAAATATTTCCCTGATCTCCACAGTTCACATGTAAAGCATCATTATCGCACTGACTAACAGTAGTGGTGAAACGCTGCAGTGAATGTGTCCTAATGTCAGTATTATCTTATGTGGAGAGTTGTAGTTACTGACAGTGACCACTCTCTTAGTTACTCAGCGACATAACTTCAGGTATAACTGTGTGGGTTTCTTTTTCGTTGTTATGATGGTGCTTCGTCACCATGGAAATGTTATAGTCACATTTAGTAAATCATCCTTATACAAGTTAGACACTCGTTATAGTTACACATACTTATTTTAATACTAGACACATTGAGACATTTTCCCCAATACAATCAAATGTTTTTACAGTTTTTCTGTTTCTTATCGAGGCTTTTATTGTGAAACATTAGCAGCAGGAAGTGTGTTTTTCTTTGTGAAGACAAACCAAGTGTAAATGTGTGTGTTGGTGAGCTCACAGTGTTTGTGCTCCTCTTTTCTCTCTGTGGCCTCAGAAATGCTCACTCTGTTTGTACATCACTTATTTTCAAATGATAATGCTTTTAAACAACTTTTGTTAAAAATATTAATTCAACTGTAAATTGTAAATTCAGAACTGTTATTGATCTTCAACGCACACCTCCGGCAGAGCTTCAACAGCATTCCGAGGGAGACTGGGGACATTGAGTCCGAATGGACCATGTTCAGCGTCTCCATTGCCGAAGCTGCTGCATTGAGCTGCGGCCGCAGGGTGGTTGGTGCCTGCCGTGGTGGTAATCCCCGAACCAAATGGTGGACACCAGAGGTGAAGGGAGCCACCAGGCTGAAGAAGGAGTCCTATCTGGCTTGGTTAGCCTGTGGGACTCCGGAGGCAGCTGACAGGTATCGACAGGCCAAGCGGAATGCGGCTCGGGCAGTGGCTGAAGCAAAAACTCGGGTGTGGGAGGAGTTCGGAGAGGCCATGGAAAAAGACTTTCGGACTGCCTCGAAGAGATTCTGGCAAACCGTCAGGCGTCTCAGGAGGGGAAAGCGGTGCTCTACCTGCACTGTGTATAGTGCTGGTGGAGCGCTGTTGACGTCGACTGAGAAAATTGTCAGGCGGTGGAAGGAATACTTCGAGGACCTCCTTAATCCCACTGACACGTCTTCCGAGGAGGAAGCAGAGTCTGGGGATGAGGGGAATGACCCGCCAATTTCCGGGGGCGAGGTCACTGAGGCAGTTAAACAACTCCTTGGTGGCAGAGCCCCTGGTGTTGATGAGGTCCGCCCCGAGTTCCTGAAGGCTCTGGACGTTGTAGGGTTGTCCTGGTTGACACGCCTTTGCAATGTTGCGTGGAGATCAGGGGCAGTACCTGTGGACTGGCAGACCGGGGTGGTGGTCCCCATCTTTAAGAAGGGGGACCGGAGGGTGTGTTCCAACTACAGGGGGATCACACTCCTCAGCCTCCCTGGGAAAGTCTATGCCAGGGTGCTGGAAAGGAGAGTTCGTCCGCTAGTCGAACCTCGGATACAGGAGGAACAATGCGATTTTCGTCCTGGTCGCGGAACACTGGACCAGCTCTTTATCCTCTTGAGGGTACTTGAGGGTGCATGGGAGTTTGCCCAACCAGTCTACATGTGTTTTGTGGACTTGGAGAAGGCATTCGACCGTGTCCCTCGGGGTGTCCTGTGGGAGGTGCTGCGGGAGTATGGGGTGTCTGGCCCATTGCTACGGGCCATTCGATCCCTATACAACCGTTGCAGGAGCTTGGTTCGCATTGCCGGCAATAAGTCGGACTCGTTCCCGGTGGGTGATGGGCTCCGCCAAGGCTGCCCTTTGTCTCCGGTTCTGTTCATAATTTTTATGGACAGGATTTCTAGGCGCAGCCAAGTGGCGGAGGACTTTCGCTTTGGTGGCCTCAGAATCTCATCTCTGATTTTTGCGGATGATGTGGTTCTGTTGGCTTCATCAGGTGAGGGCCTCCAGCTCGCACTGGAACGGTTCGCAGCCGAGTGTGAAGCAGCGGGAATGAGGATCAGCACCTCCAAATCTGAGGCCATGGTTCTCAGCCGGAAAAGGGTGGAGTGCCCACTCCGGGTCGGGGATGAGTTCCTGCCCCAAGTGGAGGAGTTCAAGTATCTCGGGGTCTTGTTCGCGAGTGATGGGAGAAGGGAGCCGGAGATCGACAGACGGATTGGGGCTGCAGCTGCAGTAATGCGGACGCTGCACCGGTCAGTCGTGGTGAAGAGGGAGCTGAGTGTAAAAGCGAAGCTCTCAATTTACCGGTCGATCTATGTCCCTGCCCTCACCTATGGCCACGAGCTGTGGGTAGTGACCGAAAGAACGAGATCGCGGATACAAGCGGCAGAAATGAGCTTCCTCCGAAGGGTGGCTGGCCTCTCCCTTAGAGATAGGGTGAGAAGTTCGGCCATCCGGGAGGGGCTCAGAGTAGAGCAGCTGCTGGTCCACATTGAAAGGAGCCAGCTGAGGTGGTTCAGGCATCTGACAAGGATGCCCCCTGGGCGCCTCCTGAGTGAGGTGTTCCAGGCATGTCCCACCGGGAGGAGGCCCCGGGGCAGACCCAGGACACGCTGGAGAGATTATATCTCTTGGCTGGCCTGGGAACGCCTTGGTGTTCCCCCCGATAAGCTGGAGGAGGTGGCTGGGGAGAGGGAGGTCTGGGCCTCTTTGCTTAGGCTGCTGCCCCCGCGACCCGGCCTCGGATAAAGCGGATGAAGATGGATGGATGGATGGAACTTTAGAAAGACTTCTGTTTGACTCATAACATTTAATGTTATAAAAAGATATATTATATTTTTTAAATAATCTTAAAATGTTAGTCTACAAAATGTGCAGCAATTTAATGTATTTATTCTCTTTAGCTGATAGTTGGTGGGGCCCAGGTAGACTGTGTAACTGCATCTCTACCAGTTTCTGTGCGCTCCAGCCTCTTCTGTGCCATGTGAAGGGATTTTCCATAAGGCAGGAGAAATTATCTCCACGAAAAGGAACAGGTTCGGCCATCGCACAGAGGAACAAATTCTCTTCTTAAATAAAAATGAAAAAGGGTTACCTTAAATGCATCATGTTTTTAAATTGCAAGTTCATAAGCATTTTCCCTTTCCATTTCACAATCAATTCTACCCCCAGGTCAAAATATGTATAGGAAAATTTCCCTAATATAATATTATTTATAAATACACCCGTCTAGCGATTAATTGCACAAGTACATGGAGGCGGGACCTCACAGTATGTTATATGTAACGTGGTATTTTTCAATTAATGTATTTACCAACATCAAGAAGTCAAGAAGTCACAAGCAAAGAAAGACCACACCATGGTGCATGTTTAAACAAGGAAATTTTACTGGTCAAAATTATTTATTAAACAAATAAACCACATTGTTTAACACCAAAAAATACACGTTCAAAGCAACACAACAGCGGCCCAATATCAGACAGAATTCCACTCTGCAATCATTATGAAGCAGTTGGTTTCATTTTGTGGATTCAAGCTGCTCGTCATATTCTTGGCCACAAGATGTCACCAGAGAGGACTGTGTTGAAAAGCGAGTAATGAACCGTTTTTCAATACAAGCTTCAGTGCTTCAGAAAGCTTCATTTGGCCATCACTAACTGGCAGGGAAAAAGCATACGAAAGCCAACTAAACTCACAGGGCACTCCACACAGCATGAGGGACAACACGACACTGACTCAGAGAAACACAGGTTTTAAATACACTGGGAAGTAACGAGGGGAATGAGATGCAGAAGGAGGGTACAGCTGGGAGAAATCAGAACTGACGAGACAAGGAAGCAAAGCAGAACACATTCACATAAGACACAGACCTTCAAAATAAAACAGTATAACGCAGAGACGTGAACTTGACACGGTGGAGACAGCAACTAAGAAACACAGAGACAAAAACCATAAAGCAGAGGACTCTAAGAACCAAAATACACAGAGGGAAATACTCAGCATGGAACACAAGAAACTAGACTCGAGGGAGCAACAAAAGACCAACCATGAGAACATAATCCACAATCCAGAGTGACAGAAAACACAAGAAACTCAAAACATGCAAAGACACAGACCAAGAAACACAGACTTACACAGAACAGAGGGGGCACAGAGAAACAAGGGAAGGGCAAGGGATCAAAACAAGAAACTATAGAATAAATCACATGAGTACAAAATACAAAAATCACAAGGAACTGAAAACGCTGGGTCAGGAGACCCAGGATCCTGATAGAGATGGTTTGGACATGTGCACAAGAGGGGGAGTAGAGATGCTCGACAGAGGACGATGAAGATGGAGCTGCCAGGCAGGAGGAAATGTCAGATGCGTCGCAGTTTTCTTTTGTGTGTGAGACTCATTATTTGCAGCTGCTCCTTTGGTGTCAAGTTTCTTTTTTTCCAAAGCAGTTGTAATACATGTGTTAGTATTAATAAATGCACATTTGATAAGATGTTATTGGACAATGAAGTATTCACTGACATCTGTATATGTTGACTATATTAGTTGTACATAGTTGCACTACACACAGTTGTTGTACTTTTACAAATGTTGTGTGTTAGCCTCAGTAATACAGACATTGTGTACTTATGTAGAAGTACAGATACCTGTCAGTGAGTTGAAGCTGTTAAACTGCAGCTGTCCTCCTGCTGCCTTGTTGTTCCAAAGCTCTTTGTTTCTCTTTTAGTTTCACTGTTTCTTTCTGTTTCTGCTGTCCACCTTTTCACATGGAAAATCATTTCACTGTTTCTCACTGAATGACTCCCCAAACTAGCTTTGAAATTCTATCAAGTTTCTAATCATTACAAGTGATTCATGTTTCTATTTGATGTGTAAATGGAGATGATTTAGTTTGCTGGGATATGGACTGACATGTGTTGAATGGGAGGAGCAGTTTGTCGTTGGTTTTGATAATGAAATAACAGATATGTTGTGTAATTATGGAAGTTTTCCCAACAAAACAGGTGGGAAAAAGTAGTATAAATTGATCCATACTGGATAAAAAGCTGACCACTGTTCCACAACAAGGATGAAATCCACACTTTTCCCTCTGAATCACACTTCGACTAACAAGGTACAAACTCTCCTTTCCACCACACTGACATAGACCCTCCTGGGGATCCTGTGGGGTGTGATCCCCATGTAACTGAAGGACACACTCCAGTCCCTCAACACCACAGTCTGCCTATCCAAAGTTATGGTCTCCGATGACCACAGTGTTCCAGAGACGTGTCAACCAGTACAACCCTGCAACATCCCAAGCCTTTAGGAACTCAGGGCAAACCAAAACCAACCCAGGGGTCCAAACACCAATCACTACCTCATTAACACATATCTGCACAGTGTGCCACGTTGGCTGGTGTGGGACTCAAAAAAAAAGCACTCTGAACTGTGCAGTCAAATCAAGTTGGTTTAATTACAACACCAGTGATATGTACATATATACAGTGGGGCAGAGAGAAGAGGGGTCCAGGGATTCCAAGGGTTGGTCCAGGGCAGGGAAAAAGGGAACTCTTGCTTACAATCCACTATGTACAGTCAAGATCACCAAGGCCACACACACCGTGCTCTCTCTCTCACTCACGCTCAACAGTGAAGGGTCCAGGGAAGACAGGTTTAGGGCCAAGGAAGTCTGTACAAGGGAGACGGAGACAGACGTAAGAAAATACGCCCAGGAACACAGGGAGGTCAACAAGAGACTAGGCCATGCAGCACTAACACTAATATGTACATTGCTCCAGCAAGGAACACCATTCCAACCATGCTTTAAATATGGTTGGTGTATTCAGCCATGATGAGAGTGGGCATGAAGATCAGGTGACCACAGACAGGCAGGCACCGCGCCCCAGGGCCGCCACAGATGCATCATGACAAAGTGCTGTGATTGCAGCCTGAATGGGGTGAATATTTTTCCAGCTGCTTATTTTACATTAAACATTTTTAATTTATACATATTATCTTCTAAATCTCTGCTTTTACTTTGACATGAAATAAGCTTTTTTAGTTAATATGTCTATTTAAAAAAATCTAATTTATAACGACCATGATTTCATTTAATAAAGCAATAAACATTAAACATTCAAGGGGGTGAATACTTTTTATAGGCATTGTATGTTGTCTGGTCCTGGAACCCTATAGAAGCCTATTTACATTTATTTTCTATTTTAATAACTTGATTTTCCTAATCATATGCATGTTGGTGAAGTGAGTCACCTTCTGGTAACCTTACCTATGTTTCTTTAAGCCCTGAGAAATATTATTCACAGAATTTTATTTTTTTAAGAAACATAGGTATGGTCACATGAACAAAAATCCAACTTTAATCAGTTCTGGGAGAGGCCCCACTTTTGTGTTGGTTTATTTGTCAACGTCTTTTAATCATAAACATTATGAAATGCTATTTTACCTGTTCCCAGAACCTCGAATGATCTTAGCTGCATTTGTTTCTTATTTTAATAACTTGATTTTCCTAATCATATGCATGTTGGTGAAGTGAGTCACCTTCTGGTAACCTTACCTATGTTTCTTTAAGCCCTGAGAAATATTATTCACAGAATTTTATTTTTTTTAAGAAACATAGGTATGGTCGCATGAACAAAAATCCAACTTTAATCAGTTCTGGGAGAGGCCCCACTTTTGTGTTGGTTTATTTGTCATCGTCTTTTAATCATAAACATTATGAAATGCTATTTTACCTGTTCCCAGAACCTCGAATGATCTTAGCTGCATTTGTTTCTTATTTTAATAACTTGATTTTACTAATGATATGCATTTTGGTGAGGGAGAGTCACCTTTTAGTAACCGTACTTATTTTTCTTTAAGTCTTGGGACATAACATTTATAGCATTTTAGTTTTCAAAGAAACATGCATAAACATTTGAATGGTATAAACTTGACAATGAATGAGTCGGCTTTCCTCTGGACATAATGTTTAGCACACCTTCTGGTCCCCCTTCTTAATGATGGGGATCAACACCCCTTCTGCCTTTCCAAAGGTACTGCCCCTGATCACCAAGCAATATTGCAGAGGACAGCCAGGACAATCATACACCATCCTGAGCCTTTAGAAACTTAAGACAAACCTCGTGTATTCCAGGCGTCTGGCTACAAAGGAGTTGTTTAACTACCTTCGTGGCCTCTCCCCTAGTGATGGGCAAGTCATCCCTCTCATCCCTATTGGTGAGAGTGAGTAGCTAACTGTGCTCACAAACTGAGGGTCTGGGCAGGAGGTAAATTATCGAGGCCACCAAGATATCTGTGACCTTTAAGAAGGAGTCAAAAGTTTCAGTGGCTCAGATTTCAGAGACTGTACATACAACACAGGGACTATTGCCTAGTTTCTTCACCAGTCAAAGCGGTATGGGAGTGGCAAAAGCGAAAGTCATGAATTTCCAGAGAGTGATGCCTAACACACAACAAAAGTTGCCTCAGGCTGTTTTATCTTGCGAGGTAAAAACCATACAATAATACAGAAGAGTCTCGACAATCATATGACCAATCATATGACCCCTGGCGATGGTGAAAAGGAACCAACAAGAAGAAGCCAAGAACAAGGTTTAGGGAGGGGCAGCCACATGTGACCAGTTAGGATAAGAGGAGGAAGACAGAACAAAAGATATGCTGTGAAATCAAGCCAGAGATTAATAATAATTCATGATTAAATCCAGACCTCATTATTGAAGACCTTGTATATGAGGGGGAGGATTTTAAAGGGAGCCAATAAAGGGAAGCCAATACATGAAGAATGAAGAGATGTCTCTGTCAGTACATTTTCTTTCCCCTCATAAATGGTCAGAGGGCCCGGTGGCGCCAGTGTCCGGCAGCCTCGCCTCTGTCAGTGCGCCCCAGGGCAGCTGTGGCTACAATGTAGCTTGCCATTGCCAGTGTGTGAATGGGTGAATGACTGAATGTGGTGTAAAGCGCTTTGGGGTCCTTAGGGACTAGTAAAGCGCTATACAAATGCAGGCCATTTACCATTTACCATAAATGCAAGAGTTTAGATAAATTCATATTAAAAGGATTAGCACAACTAAATGAGTCTATTAGTATGATTTACTAACATCCATGAAAGACATTTATTACCATAACTCCTACCTCCGGGTTTTCTTATTTGACAGTAAAATTTATGAAAAGTGCAAACAAAGACCTCTTTAAAAGTCAGTTTCACTCAACAAATGAAAATACGGGTTGTCAGGTATGTTATCTACCATTAATCTTTCTATTAATCCAAGAATGGAAGAAACCAGTTTGCTGCTCATCCTGCTGCTATCAGGTCAGTAATATTAGTATCATAATCTTTGGAGCTATAGCATAAAAATATACTGAGAGACATTTGGGTCATCAGGTTACATCTTTATGTTGTTTTGTTTTTGTCAAACAATTTGATAACCCATCAAGGACAGAAACTCATTTACCTCCTCATTGTGCAATAGCTCCATTCATTTTGAAATGTAAGTTTCTCATTGTATCGCAATAAGACTGATTTATTTAAAGGCTTTTTGTACTATTTCTATAATATTGTATTTATCTAATTAAATCGTTAATTTTTTTTTTTTACTGTTCTATTAGAACACTACGATTCCACTAGCCAGTATGATTCTAGTCCCATGAAATCTTTGCGGAAATGTAATTGTATATACTAATGAAATTTAAAAACTGTATTGTTAGTAGTCCAGGTTAACACTGCTGACTAGCAGGGTGCCAGGTGCAGTTTTGCACACATACGGCTTGTGAAGCTTGATTAAAGCACCTTGGCTCATGACCTTTCTGTACTGGGTCAGTGTCTGCTGAGTGCATGTTCTGGATGTGTTTTTCTGTCACTGTTCAGTAAACAGGTAAGTCATTCCATGTTGCACAGGGCCGAAAAGTAGGTGATAGTTATTATTCTTTATTTGTCTAGGGTGAATGTGTCATTGAGAATTAAATTGAGATTTAAAAAGACAGAAAAAGGGCAAAACACACACAACACACAAGGACATATGAAGTAAAATCCAAATACCATATTTCAAGCAAACAAGTACAAACATGTGAAAAATATATGATAGCATCAGGGAAGAGGTAGTAATAGAATAATTAACCCTCCACACAGACCCAACACAAAGAGAGCGAGACAGAGACAAAAAGGTGTGGAATCAGAGGGAAGAGGGAGCCTTGACAGTGTTCTGTTTTGGGTTTTTGTTGTTGTTGTTTTGGGGTTGTTGGGTTTTTTTTTGCCTGTCCTGTTCATTAATTTAGCATCAGAATTATTGTCTGAAGGCCAAGAAAGGTGACTAACTGATGTATTTTTCCAAGTGGATCATTACAGCTTTGCCATGTCGTTTCACCTGTTGATCTTTATTATTATTATTATTATTATTAATTTAATTTAATTTAATTTAATTTAATTTAATTTAATTTAATTTAATTTATCATCCTCATCCGCTTTGTCCGGGGCCGGGTCGCGGGGGCAGCAGCCTAAGCAAAGAGGCCCAGACCTCCCTCTCCCCAGCCACCTCCTCCAGCTTATCCGGGGGAATACCAAGGCGTTCCCAGGCCAGCCGAGAGATATAATCTCTCCAGCGTGTCCTGGGTCTGCCCCGGGGCCTCCTCCCGGTGGGACATGCCTGGAACACCTCACCCAGGAGGCGCCCAGGGGGCATCCTTGTCAGATGCCCGAACCACCTCAGCTGGCTCCTTTCGATGTGGAGCAGCAGCTGCTCTACTCTGAGCCCCTCCCGGATGGCCGAACTTCTCACCCTATCTCTAAGGGAGAGGCCAGCCACCCTTCGGAGGAAGCTCATTTCTGCCGCTTGTATCCGCGATCTCGTTCTTTCGGTCACTACCCACAGCTCGTGGCCATAGGTGAGGGTAGGGACGTAGATCGACCGGTAAATTGAGAGCTTCGCTTTTACACTCAGCTCCCTCTTCACCACGACGGACCGGTGCAGCGTCCGCATTACTGCAGCTGCAGCCCCAATCCGTCTGTCGATCTCCGGCTCCCTTCTCCCATCACTCGCGAACAAGACCCCGAGATACTTGAACTCCTCCACTTGGGGCAGGAACTCATCCCCGACCCGGAGTGGGCACTCCACCCTTTTCCGGCTGAGAACCATGGCCTCAGATTTGGAGGTGCTGATCCTCATTCCCGCTGCTTCACACTCGGCTGCGAACCGTTCCAGTGCGAGCTGGAGGCCCTCACCCGATGAAGCCAACAAAACCACATCATCTGCAAAAATCAGAGATGAGATTCTAAGGCCACCAAAGCGAAAGCCCTCCGCCACTTGGCTGCGCCTAGAAATCCTGTCCATAAAAATTATGAACAGAACCGGAGACAAAGGGCAGCCCTGGCGGAGCCCATCACCCACCGGGAACGAGTCCGACTTATTGCCGGCAATGCGAACCAAGCTCTTGCAACGGTTGTATAGGGATCGAATGGCCCGTAGCAATGGGCCAGACACCCCATATTCCCGCAACACCTCCCACAGGACACCCCGAGGGACACGGGCGAATGCCTTCTCCAAGTCCACAAAACACATGTAGACTGGTTGGGCAAACTCCCATGCACCCTCAAGTATCCTGGAGAGGATAAAGAGCTGGTCCAGTGTTCCGCGACCAGGACGAAAACCGCATTGTTCCTCCTGTATCCGAGGTTCGACTAACGGACGAACTCTCCTTTCCAGCACCCTGGCATAGACTTTCCCAGGGAGGCCGAGGAGTGTGATCCCCCTGTAGTTGGAACACACCCTCCGGTCCCCTTTCTTAAAGATGGGGACCACCACCCCGGTCTGCCAGTCCACAGGTACTGCCCCTGATCTCCACGCAACATTGCAGAGGCGTGTCAACCAGGACAGCCCTACAACGTCCAGAGCCTTCAGGAACTCGGGGCGGATCTCATCAACACCAGGGGCTCTGCCACCAAGGAGTTGTTTAACTGCCTCAGTGACCTCGCCCCCGGAAATTGGCGGGTCATTCCCCTCATCCCCAGACTCTGCTTCCTCCTCGGAAGACGTGTCAGTGGGATTAAGGAGGTCCTCGAAGTGCAGTTACTGCATCAGACTCGCCATCTGATGTTATGCACATGGGGGGGGTTATGACACATGCACCCTCCCTTAATTTAATTTAATTTAATTTAATACAAACAGGACAGACATGACTTGTCATGGTCCTGGGTCGGTTCGACCCAGCATTTTGAGTTTCTTATGTTCTGGTTTATTTTTGCATTATGGATTAGTTCTTATTCTCTGGTGATACTGTTTTGATTATAATTATATTCAGATTCTTTAGCTATCTGTTGATGATGATGACGATGATTATTTCTGGTTTAGGTTTTGTTATCTTGCCCTCATGTTTTGTTTAGGTCGCCTGTGCTTAGTCTTCTCTGCCCGTATGTCCCTCTGTCTGTCCATGACGTCATTATGCCTGTTTACGAGTCTGTGTCTCTGTCTGGCACGTGCTTCCTGTTTTATTTTGTAGGTCTGTGTCCTATGTCAGTGCGTTCAGCTTTGTGCTCCCCCTGTCCCGTCAGCCCTGATTCCTCCCAGCTGTGTTGCCCTCCTGTCTCTCATCCCCTGATTACTAGTGTGTGTATTTAAGCCCTGTGTGTGCTCCTGCCTGTTGCTGGTTCCTTTGCGTTCTGCTCCTCATATCCTCCCAGGGCCGTTATTTTAGTTCTCCCAGTTTAGGTGTCTTGAGTTATTTTGTCATGCCCCACTGCTCGTAAATCACCTTGTAAATAAACTTCACTAGCATTTTCATCCACTGCTTGCATCTTGGGTCCTCCTTCCTCCACACCACACGGCTCGCCTCCTCAGCCGTGACATGACTGGGGGATAGGAAAGGTAGATGCCATGGCTCAGAGGCCCGTGAAGTGGAATGGACTCATGCACAGAACCAAAAGACCGGGGGCTTGACGTGATTTGCAAAAACAAAATTTTTATTTACAAGAATTCCTAACTTAGATAATCAAGACAAAAACAAGATTTAATTTTGTGCACAAACGTGGTGCCTATGAAGTGCTGGGCTTAGGCTAGGCATGAAACTGTCGGGTCACAAAAACTGCTGAGGGCTGGAGTGGGTGGGGCAGGTGGAAACTATGGCAGACCAGGGGCACTGAAACGAAGGAGAGGATAATCAGAACGGTCCAAGGAGTTGGGAGAGTTTCCCAGTTTTATAAGCTGAGATGGATTACGTGTTCACAGGCAGGGATAAGCTGGAGGTGGAGGTGAGGCGAGGTCCGGGCGAGTACTGAGTCCTTTACGGGTGCGCAGGGAGGCAGGCAGGTGTGAATGGCAGTTTGCATGAAAAGGATTAAGCTGACCAGAATCCGGAAGCGTGGCTATGGCAGGGTTTGGATGATGAGTCCAGGTGCCGACTAGGAGACAGGAAGAGAGAGGTTAGTAATGCACACTGAGAGATACACAGAAACATGAGGCTGTGAACTAACAGAGGTTAGCAGACAATCTGGCAAAGACTCATTGTGTGCGCTGCCAGATATATATAGATATAGGAGAGCTGACGCTGTGGAAAGTTACTCAGACTCGGCCGGACAATGAAAGTAGAAAGAAAGACAGGAAAAGAAAGAAAAGCTGAGGGGAAAAGTCTAGTGTGAAAAGACCACAAAACTCCACAGCAACAATCTAGATAAGTATAAGTAACAGTAAATGATAAATACTGAATGTTACCGAGCAGCACGCAAGACCAACAGCACACAGTATGCTATAAAGCAGCAGCAGCAAAGGAAGATATAGTGTGTCTGTGAGCACCCATGTGACATATAGAGGCCTCTCAGAGCAAGAGAGGACCACTAGAGGGGCAGCCGCGCCACCCTCCTGAGAAAAGAGCTGAGGAGAGCCCCAGATGAGGAGTCACCCAGCAGCCACAGAGTGCAGAAACCACAGGGGGCTACAGCGACGTGCCTGCGGGCTCTGCCAGCTGCCAGCTGCACCAGAGTGGACCAATGTGGAGACAAACAGAAATTAACAAACACAATCACACTCCCCAAATATACTCTATACCCCATGTCCAGAACTATTGTCCCCAGAGGGGACCCAAGACTCAGGAGATGTTGCCCGCTTCCCTGGGGTGGAGACAAGCAGTCCGCCCCCGGTCCTGCAGCAGCAGGGAGGTCCAGCATCCCAGACCCAGATCTGATCGCCAACTCCTCCTCCAGAGAACAGGGGTGTGAAGACCCCATGCCTCTCTCTGCCTGCTCATATGTGGTGTTGCTACATGCTGTTCTAAAGTGCATTTAAAACATGGGAGGGGCATGGTGCTTTCTGCCAGAAAGCAGCAAATGTCAGCATGGACCCTCCTGAGACCTCTCAATGTCTACATGCATTTAAAATTGACAGACCGTCCTCTAGCCCCCCAAAAGCGTGCCTACCCCCATGGCCCTATGTGTTCTGAGAGTGTAAGTAATGTGGATGTCTAGGTTGTAGAATAAAATTGAGGCACAGGTGGCCAGAAGGGGACAGAGAAGGAATAGCTCCCATACACCTCAGTGATACACCTGTACCCCATTGCTGTTTATTTGTATTATTGTATTATTTTATACACACAACACTCATCTTCCACTAACCTAGACTTCTTAGATGTGTAGATGTGTTTCTATCGGTTTACAAGATAATAGTGAGATCCGCGATGATGTATGGTTTAGAGACAGCTGCACTAACAAAACGGCAAAAGGCAGCGCTGAAGGTGTTCGGATGTTCATTAGGAGTGACCAGGATTGACAAGACTAAAATGGGAATAAAGAGTTTGAAAACAAAGTTATAGAGGTGATGCCGAGGTGGTTTAGACATGTGGTGAGATGATGAAGATGGAGCTGCCAGGCAGGTCAAGGTAGAGCACCTACCTTGACCTGGATGGAGCTCTTCAAGGCATATACTACAAGGTGGAGTCCCCTGGCAAGACCTGGAACACGCCAGAGAGATTATGCCTCTCAACTGGCCAGGGAGTACTTCGGTGTATTCCAAGATATACTGAAAGAGGTAGCTGGGTAGAGTGAGGTCTGGGCTTCTCTGCTTAGGCTGCTTCTTCCAAAACCTGGCTTCTTACTGTATGACTACTGAGATTGTTGTAATTTTTACTTTTGTAAATTGACCTTTTTCCATTGTTACATCCCCCAGGAGGATGTCTCTTCTCCCTACTAACTCTTTGTTTTGTCTAGGCTCCACCTCCTCTGTCCTGATTGGATGCTGCTCAGAGTCCAGCTAATTGTTAATCAACGGAGCACCACTTAAGGCCTGTGGAGCTGTGTTTCTGTGCCCTCTGGCCATTTTGGTTGGCATACCTGTACAGGCTTGCATGCCTCTGTGACTTGTATGTGCATTTTTGTTTTCATGTTCAGACTGCCTCTAGGGGAGAGCTGCCTTTTGTTTTGACACCCTTTTTTCTCCTGTTTATGTGTTGTTAGGTAGGTTATGGTTATAGGTTGTATATTTTGTTTTCTTTAGAGTTGGGTAAGTTTACTTTATTTTTACATCAGGGATGTTTTGTTTGTTATGTTGGCCTTGGCTCTCCCTGAAGTTAACTCTCAGTCTGTACAAAAAGTTCATAACTAGCTTTAAATAAACCTTTTAAAGTTACCATCTTGGCTCTTCCATCACTATTTACCTTTATGTTTGTCCTTTCACCCCCCCTAGACTAGCCAGGGGACTTAACATCCATGAATTGTCTACAAATCCAATTTCACCAATTAAAAAATGAATCCTTTCTCTCAGGAGGACTTTCCACTCTTCCTCCCCACTCCAGAGAATACCACTTTGTAAACCAGCTGATGACCTGGACTGAAGCTCAGAGTTACTGCAGAGAACACTTCACTGACTTGGTCACCATCTACAACAGCAACATCAACCAACTGCTTCTCTCAATGTCACCAAGGATTGATGCTTTTGCTTGGATAGGGCTCTATGATGATCGTTACAGCTGGAAGTGGTCCATGGAGGGAAAACTTTTTTATGTTGGCAGTAAAAATGAATTTTTGATCTGGGCTAACGGCCAACCAAACTGTGCAAATGCAAAGGAATACTGTGTGGCTCTTCAGGGACAAACACAGATGAACGATAAACCCTGTGGAGATTCTTACCCTTTCCTGTGTTACAATGGTAGGAAAATAGATTGTTACCCTAGTTATGTCTGCAATTTTACAAGATTCATAGTTCACCTATTTTAAATATAATTCCTCTATTAAACATTCACAGCCAGTAGTACAAGTTACATCTTCGTGATGGAGAATTACACCTGGTCAGCGGCTCAGTCGTACTGCAGGACATACCACACAGACCTGACCAGTATAAGAAGCAAAGAGGAGAAATCCATCATCACGCTCACTTTGAATGGATCAGGGGTTCAGTATGTGTGGATTGGTCTCTACAGGGATCCCTGGGCCTTCTGGTCTGACAACACCACCTCCACATTAGCTAACTGGGCGTCTTCTCAACCTAATAATTACAACTCACAGTACTGTGGAGCACTGAATTTAATGTCAGGGAAATGGGCTGATGACCACTGCAGCAGCAGTAACTATGTTTTCTGTTTCACAGGTGAGGTCCAGAATGCAAACACTGTAAGATCCTGTCATCATGTAAAACACTAATGTTGGTGTTGTTATATGTGGTTCATTTTTAGCAGTGACAAAGCAAACAGTGGTGAAAATGAAGCTTCAGTCAGAGGCAGACATGCACAGCACAGAGATCCAGCAGCAGGTTTCACAGCAGGTCAGCAGTTCAGTCACCAACACAAACTTGACACAAGTTCAAACTATGCTTCATGTTTTTCATCATCTGCACATTTTGTCCAGCTGTCAGGCCTCATGCTGTCAGAAGGACTGACAGACTTCAGGATTCGTTGGAGGAAAGTCCAGAGTTACCGTGATGACCAGTCAAAGAAGCAGGATGTGGACGGTGGCTGCAAAACTGAAGTCTGACTGGACTGAACCACTTCATGTGTGAAGTTAATAACATGCTGTGCTGAGTTGTCTCATCATTTAAATCTTTTATTTCAGAGTATATTGATTGCAGAAGTGCCACCAATAACTTGTTTGTTCAGGTGCGGTTGTAGTTTTTCAGAAAATCTTTTAATTAGAGGTCCCTGCACTAATTTTGTTGTTCATCTAGAAGTTTTTATAGGCTGTAGTTTCTTGAATTCACCTGTCTCAGCACTACAGACACTGTTCTGGCTTTTTGTGCAAGCAGTTTATTAGGATCCATATTTCTGTTTGATTGTGACCGTAACCTCTGCTGACTTAAAGAAATGGTAAACATGAAAGTGAGGAGATGCGAAGCAAAAAAAAAAAAAACTCCCCTGAACAAAACGTTGTACTGTTTATTTCCTGTTTTTGCTCAGACTGTTTGATAACCACAAAAATGTAACCATAAGAGTATCAGACCTTACCCGATTTAAATTTGGACGCTCACTTTCAACTGTGTGCAGTTTTAATGCAGGCTGGACGTCATCTTGACAGACACTTTAATTGAATTAGATTTTTCTCTGCTTATGAAAGTGGCTGTGATGGATTATTTCAGAAGGGATTTATTGTTTTCTTAATGGATTATTTTCATTAGAACACTGAGATAACAGATCTTCAGGGCTGATGTGCCCGTCTCCTCTCCAACCTCTCACCTCTTAAAGATAAGAACAGAGTCAGCATTAGCTCAGAGTAGATTAGTTAGACAATTGTAATTGATGTGATTTGATTATTATTCGATTTTTATTATCATTTCATTCTTCTTTTGTTTTTGTCCTGCTACAATTCTTTAAAAAAATAGCTGCAATTAAAATTTCATTTGTGAAAAAAAAATTCTCATTTTCTCTCAACCATTTATGAAACAGTAAGGGTAAAAATCTGAACATTAATTTGTCACAATCCAGAGGGGATATTTTGAAGGTTTTCCCTGTGGAAAAGCAAAAGTATAAGTTTAAGAAGATGTGCTCTTATTTCCACAGAGCACTGAGGTGGAAAACATTTTCTTCCATATCACCACCAATCTCTCTCCCTCCAAAGAGTGGAGATTAAATAGTGGATTAAATTAATAAGTCGAATTGATGTGATTCTATCATCCTTTTCTAAAATCAGTTTTGCTTTTGTTTTGCTCTAAGTTGCTTTAATACAATCTTCTAGACAAAAAGTCTAAATAATGAACATTCCTTTTTTAACTTTTATGAAACATTATATATATGAATATGAATATTAATCTATATTAATCCAAATAAGTTGCTTTAGCCTTTCCAAGTAATATCTATCTTTGATGGCCTGCTGTCCAGCCTCTGAAACCAAGTCAGATAAAAAACAAAGTGCCATGATCAATAGGGGAGCTGCCATAGTAGGTGTGACTGATACGATTTGACCCAAATCAAATCAAATCAAATCACTTTTATTGTCACATCACATGTGCAGTAAAAGTGAGACTACTCAGGTTTCTTCGTATCAGGGTGAGCAGGGAAGACACCTGGACAACTTGCCTCATTCACCCATTCACACACGCACTTTTTCTAAGCTTTTATTTCTATATAAATGCTGGTTATCTAACATTCACTCACATTCATATTCCGATAGCTACAAGGCTGGCCCCTGCTGGATGATCCACAGCTGCCCTCAGGAGCTCTGATAGACCAGGCCAAACACCTGGGCAACCTGACTTCTGTTAGTGTTCTTTGTTTTTTCTTTCTCTTGGGAAGTACAGGACAATGACTACCTTTTAAAAGATTTAATTCATTTCAGCAGTTGAAATTAGAAGTTCCAGCATGCTGGACCTCAATGTGAATCAGCGGTCTGCTTCACAAACATGATGACCCTGTAAGTGGGCAATACAGTATAATACCACAACAAAAACAAATACTATTATGACTCTTTTCTGGGAAACATGCAACCGGTCCTGCCATCTCCCGACTGGATCTTCTTCTGCACTTCATCCATGTCTGACCTCGTCTGCATCTGCTCCTTCCCCTTGAAAGAGATTTTCTTTTCTAACCTTGCTACATTAATATTATCTAGCAATTCTCAGTCTGTTGTTTTCTACTTATTCTCCAAGTTTTTGTAACCATCTGCTTCACCCTGCTGTAACAGTTCGTCCCAAACAGGCTCCTTTGCGCTGCATTGTGTTGTGTTTTTAAGAAGACTAGGAGACTCAGGTTGATTGTTGCTAATTCATTTCCTGAATGGAAATGTAATGGTGTTTGATCAGTGCAAATGGCTCATGACACACAATTTCACACAGCACAATATGGCAACATATCCCATTCTGCTTCAGCATACAGTTTTACACAATATTTAACAAATGAAAAATATATAAAACTGGTGTTGGACGTGTCCACTAAGCACTTATTACAATCTGTGCCCGTCAGTTGCTCAAACAAGTTTTATGTATCTATAATGCTTAACTATGTTGTGTGTGGAACAACACAACTAACCTCTGGTATGGCTACAGGAGGCAGCGATTACTGCAGCCAGCCTCACCTAATCGGCCACACCAAGAGGAAGCCGCTGTTTCCCAATTACACTGAGATTTGTTGGCAAGTGGAATAATACCATATAAACACTGTTACATCCGGGACAAATATCTCTGTAGCTCAGCGTGTTCGTCTCAATAATTCAATCCAATTATAGCACTGTATTGATGCTTTTGAACTTTGTTAAACAGAGTGTTTAATGAGCACAATTGCAATGTGTATATAAAAATTGCAAAAAGAGCTTTAGCTAATTATTTTATTCCTGACACCTTCAAAATCTGGAACAACATCAAAGACACGGTCTCCTACACTCCTCTCATTCTGGACCCAAACACTCATCCTGTCTGGAGATCTGACTAGTGTGAGTGGAGGTATTGAGCAGCTTCCTGATAATCCCTGCTCTGAGGGCTTTAACTCTGGTACTTAAAGCTGGGATGTCAAGGTTGGAGACAGTACATGGTGGAGACTGGGTGTGTTACCAGAGACTGTGCAGAGGAAGGGAGACATACAGTCTGGATTATGGAAAATATGGTTTGATGAAGGTAAATATTTATCATGGTCACCATCAGCTGTCACAGCTCTGTCATTAGAGAAGAAAAGAAGAAAGCTGTCGTTCTCATGATACTAACACACACATACACAACTTCACACAAACTTTCACTCGCAGTATATTTTCATTCATTGGCCTTGTGAGTAAACTGGACGTGTTTCCATTGAAGATGTCGGTGTGAGCGGAGCTGATGAGTTCAAGATGGTTAGTAGTGTGAATGCTGATTAAGCATTCACAGTATTGTTATCCAAATCTCTAATATTATTCCAGTTAATTCTGTATACGTTTTCTCCTTTAACACCATTCAACTCAAACCATTCAGCCACCATTAGATTCCTCTTCAAACATCTCAGTGAATATTCACTGAGATATTTGAATGTTAATCAATAAATCAATATTCAATATTCAATTAGATTCCTCTTCTTTTGGCCTTTTGTGCTTGTCTCTTTCTAACTTTTAAATATTCACTATATTCAATTTGATTGAATTTGATTGGTTTGAAATTCACAGAGATCCAACTGTTCCAATATTCCTGGCACATACGGGATCACTGCAGGGTTTCACTTAGGCTGCGGTTGTCGTTCTCTCCTGGATCGGCTGGAGCTTTCTTTAGGTGTCTTCACATCTTTTACAAATGTCCAGCAGGGATAACCACATTTACTCAGGGCCTTCTTAATATGATGTTCTTCTGCATTCCTGGCAGCTCTGTCTGCGGGGATGGCGTTAATTCTGTGTTGTAGCTAGATGGATCCATGCCAGCGCTTGCTGTTGCCAATAAACTGGAGCTTGCCCTATGATCGGAAGGTCTGTGGTTCAAATCCACCGAATGTCTATTCTGCTTCTCTGGTTAAATGCAGAGGACTAAGCAATTTCCTACAGGATAAATAAAGTATACATTGTTGTTATTATGATGAAAACATGAATGGGGAGGATTATGTTGAGCTTGATTTAATGGAAATTGACAGTTGTGAGAAAATGCACCGTGTGAACCACGAAATAAAAAGAACGGGACTTGTTATCCTGTATTGGTGAACAACCACAAGAGCAGATGAGAGATTTTCAGAACACCTAAACAGGAGGATATGACCCTTCCTGTGCAGTTTCTTACAGGCCAAAACACACGAGATAAAAAAAAGGCAGATCAAAGTATCCCCCAGTAGCTTTTTCAACTCAAGACTCTTCTGCATCAATGATCCTTTTGCCAAAGACACAAACAATTTTTTCTTTGCATAATTTGTGACCCAAATACACTTGCCTAGCTACTTTCAGCATGACAATACACTTAAGGAAGGCAAGTCCCGGGGAATTCCCAGGACATTTTCAGCTGCAAAAATGCAGTGGCCTGAAGAGATCGAAGCAATAACAAGGCATCAAAACTCGACTGGTCGAAAAAGTGCAACAATGCACATGTTTAACTAGAGAACTGAATCAGAGATTTACTCTCCTGCACAGCCAAGTTATTGACTACTTTTACAGTGTAAAGTATGCTGAGGGTAGAAGGTACTCCTGTGTCTGAGGAGAATGATAATCACACTGTGTTGGATTCAATAAACAAAAACATTAAGGCTCCACATAAACAACCTGAACTGTACAAGAAAGTAACACAAGTGCAAGAACCACTAACAGACGTGCTTTAATGTTTTTAGTCTGTATATTTTATCAGTAACATTACAATTTGTTCAAACACAGCAAACACCTGTCCAAAACAAACTTTCCCCAAATGGTAAACAGAAGTACTTACAGACCACTGACTACAGTTTGAGACCATTCCTGAAAAACCTGTTAAGCCTTTAAGACTCATTAGAGATAATGGGCTGTCATCCCATTATACATTCAATTTATAATAACTGTAGGAAGCATTCATTTAATATTTTTATAAACAGAATATTTCTTTATCGTCAGCTATCAGCAGACGAAAGCGGACAGCTCCACCGCGACCCCGACATCACTCCATGGCTGTATTAACCTCACACCAGATAAGAATCAGCTACACCATTTCCCTATCCACTCACACTAACTTGCATTAACATCTGTTTAACTTACCGGTATCAAATCGCGTCTTAAAGTGTGATTTCATAGCAGAATTAACACCGTCACTCTCCATCAGTGATTTAATTGGAATGTTTACGTTTTGGGTTTTTTTCTTCTCGATTTTTTTTCTTCTCTTTTCCCCCTCTTGGTTTTATGCTGCTCACCCCTGTCCTTGGTTTCTTTCTTTATTTCTTTCACTGCCTCGATCACCTGCTTCGACACTCATCCACAAACAACATCCTTTATTTCGACACATACGCACCATGCGCTCAACGGCAGCACATTTACATCAGTCAGACAGCGCACACAGTCGTATAGGATACACACACTTAAGCCAAGCCTACTCATATTAGTAAATATGCACACACATAGTCAGACTCAGGGAGCATCTCGCCACACATTTTTTCTCTCTCTCCTTCTCTTTATTTATGAACAAGTGACGTATTCTCTCCACCTGTCTAAGCGACGCACACAGCATACATCCCTAGTTATTAGTTATACACAAACATCTATGGGTACCAGGCACGTGCAGGGGGGGGGGGGGGCTAGAGGGGCTTGAGCACCCGCCCCTTTCCTGATGGGTGCCCAAAGTGCCCTTTTGTTGAGTCAACTTTTTTAAAAAATTATTTATTTATTTCTTTATGTGTGTGTGCGTGCAGAGTCCTGTCTGTGCCCCTCAACAATAATATTTAACTATTAATCACAATTTTGCTAAATAAAAGGATTTTGCTTGCATCAGTCACGTGATCACATTTAACCAATGATCGCCCTTGATGGCAGAACGCGCTGGTTACGAGCCGGGAACGAGCTCACAAAGAGCACGCGCATTTTTAGCGGTCCGGAGCTGTAGGAGAAACACAAGTTAACTCAGAGACACAGACTGATGCGACACAACCAGTAAGTAGGTGTACAGCGCACACTGTAGTGTATAGCACACAGGAGTATTGGCTTATTACGTACACGTTGGTAAGTTGTCTTGTGGCAACTGACGAACTGAAACAAACGAGCGTGCTGTGTGTGCAACAGCGCGACAAACATTACCTGTCCTTTTATTAACTGCACAGGTAGTGCTGGTCACAGCTGCTGGCTACCTGTGTAAGGCTGTCATGGGTCTGTAGCTCTGTCACCGTTTTAGGGAACATATTTAGTTTTAAAGTATTTAGAAACATATTTAGTTTTAAAGTAAGTTTCCGGGCTATTTCACTAAAAAACGATCTAATATGCATGTCCACATAATAATTATTATAATTATAATATATTAAAAACACACGCTGTATTTTAAAGAACATACATTAAGAAGAAGATTATATTAGATGTATATTTTAAATAAGACAAAATTTGGATTTTACAGCAGTAAAATTATTGTATCTCTACAGTTTAAAAATGTAATAAGCTTTGCCCTGCACAGAGTGGATAGTGAAACAAATGGAATCATCATAAATACATTATTTCATATTTATTACTTCCCCCTCCTCATTGCTTTATTATTGTAGCTCTAGTAATAAATAATAATGTAAGGATTCTGGATCAGCTCCATGATGCCCATAGTATATACAGTATTCTGAAGAAGGTCTAAAATGTCATTGTGTGTGTGTGCATGTGCGTGTTTTATTTAGATGGATTTTAAAAAAAATATTACTCATGATATAACATTGTCCAGACATGGCTGGTAAGGACATGAGGAGGAAACAGTAGGAGCTGTGTGAGGCTACTAAAGGCAGGGCTATAACATTTTTCTGTCATCATTTTATTATAGATTAAGTGTAAGAGTTGTTAGGTGTGGATAATTAGATTATAGTTTATTGCAATAGCAAGTTGTGCCTTGTTCTCACATAGCAAGTGGAGAGTGATATATGAAATTATGGGATGGAAGGAAGAAGAGAAGCAAAGAGTGATTCACAGGCAGAGCCTAAATTATTTCTCACAGTTTTTTGTTGCCTTATGGTTCCAAGCGCTGTCACCAATCTTTGCATTTTGTTATTATCTCATGACACTTGTTTAATCAGCTACCATCTCTCCTATGGACTTTTTAATGTCTACAGTCTAAGATCAACACAGCCCTGCCCTTCCCATATTAGATTCTTGATGAATGTGTGTTGTTGTTATTCAGCCTGGTTCAATGTGCCCCTTTTTAACTTTGAGCACCCGCCCCTTTAAACCTCTCTGCACGGCCCTGATGGGTACACTGAGGTTCGTTACATGGAATATAAATGGAGCTGGCTCCAGAGAAAAGAGGTTAAAAACATTTAACCAACTCAAAAAACTACAGGCAGATATTATCCTTTTACAAGAGACCCACAGACCTCTTAGAGGTTCGAATGAACTTAAACCACCTGAGTTTCCTAATGTGTTCTCAGCTTGTTATAATTCTAGACAAAGGGGAGTAGCAATTTTAATACGTAAAAATATTAATTTCACAGTACTCGATACAGTTATAGATCCAGAGGGCAGATTCTTAATCATTAAACTATCTATACTTGATAAAAAGCTATGTATTGTAAGTGTATATGGTCCAAATGAGGGATCAAATGTTGATGATCCCTCATTCTTTCACGGTTTTTTCAGTGCACTCTCATAACATACTGTGAGGTCCCGCCTCCATGTACTTGTGCAATTAATCGCTAGACGGGTATATTTATAAATAATATTACATTAGGGAAATTTTCCTATACATATTTTGACCTGGGGGTAGAATTGATTGTGAAATGGAAAGGGAAAATGCTTATGAACTTGCAATTTAAAAACATGATGCATTTAAGGTAACCCTTTTTCATTTTTATTTAAGAAGAGAATTTGTTCCTCTGTGCGATGGCTGAACCTGTTCCTTTTCGTGGAGATAATTTCTCGTGCCTTATGGAAAATCCCTTCACATGGCACAGAAGAGGCTGGAGCGCACAGAAACTGGTAGAGATGCAGTTATACAGTCTACCTGGGCCCCACCAACTATCAGCTAAAGAGAATAAATACATTAAATTGCTGCACATTTTGTAGACTAACATTTTAAGATTATTTAAAATATATAATATATCTTTTTATAACATTAAATGTTATGAGTCAAACAGAAGTCTTTCTAAAGTTCCAGCCATCCATCCATCTTCATCCGCTTTATCCGAGGCCGGGTCGCGGGGGCAGCAGCCTAAGCAAAGAGGCCCAGACCTCCCTCTCCCCAGCCACCTCCTCCAGCTTATCCGGGGGAATACCAAGGCGTTCCCAGGCCAGCCGAGAGATATAATCTCTCCAGCGTGTCCTGGGTCTGCCCCGGGGCCTCCTCCCGGTGGGACATGCCTGGAACACCTCACCCAGGAGGCGCCCAGGGGGCATCCTTGTCAGATGCCCGAACCACCTCAGCTGGCTCCTTTCGATGTGGAGCAGCAGCTGCTCTACTCTGAGCCCCTCCCGGATGGCCGAACTTCTCACCCTATCTCTAAGGGAGAGGCCAGCCACCCTTCTGAGGAAGCTCATTTCTGCCGCTTGTATCCGCGATCTCGTTCTTTCGGTCACTACCCACAGCTCGTGGCCATAGGTGAGGGTAGGGATGTAGATCGACCGGTAAATTGAGAGCTTCGCTTTTACACTCAGCTCCCTCTTCACCACGACTGACCGGTGCAGCGTCCGCATTACTGCAGCTGCAGCCCCAATCCGTCTGTCGATCTCCGGCTCCCTTCTCCCATCACTCGCGAACAAGACCCCGAGATACTTGAACTCCTCCACTTGGGGCAGGAACTCATCCCCGACCCGGAGTGGGCACTCCACCCTTTTCCGGCTGAGAACCATGGCCTCAGATTTGGAGGTGCTGATCCTCATTCCCGCTGCTTCACACTCGGCTGCGAACCGTTCCAGTGCGAGCTGGAGGCCCTCACCCGATGAAGCCAACAGAACCACATCATCTGCAAAAATCAGAGATGAGATTCTGAGGCCACCAAAGCGAAAGCCCTCCGCCACTTGGCTGCGCCTAGAAATCCTGTCCATAAAAATTATGAACAGAACCGGAGACAAAGGGCAGCCCTGGCGGAGCCCATCACCCACCGGGAACGAGTCCGACTTATTGCCGGCAATGCGAACCAAGCTCTTGCAACGGTTGTATAGGGATCGAATGGCCCGTAGCAATGGGCCAGACACCCCATATTCCCGCAACACCTCCCACAGGACACCCCGAGGGACACGGTCGAATGCCTTCTCCAAGTCCACAAAACACATGTAGACTGGTTGGGCAAACTCCCATGCACCCTCAAGTATCCTGGAGAGGATAAAGAGCTGGTCCAGTGTTCCGCGACCAGGACGAAAATTGGGCAGTCCACAAATATAATCAAACAGTATATGAGCGACTTTGGTCTTTGCGATGCATGGCGCTCCCTTCACCCCAACAGTAAGGAATATACTTTTTTCTCACATGTCCATCACTCCTACTCTCGTCTGGATTATTTTTTGGTCAGCAGCTCACTGCTGAACGACATTTCAGACACTGAGATTCACTTCATATTTGGACTATAATGACACTCCCGAAACATCAGCTTCTGTTCTATGGGAAGCAGGGAAAGCTGTGATGAGAGGTAAAATGATTTCTTTCTCATCACACAAAAAGAAAAAAGAAAACAAAAATATTCAGGAATTAGAAAAAAACATCAAATCACTAGAAGAAGCCTACGCGTCCCACCAAGATCAGGAAACATTAAACAAAATACGCAAAACAAAACTAGAATTAAATGAGATAATTGATAAAAAAACAAAATTCTTAGTACAAAGACTACGCCTACAAAATTATGAACATGGTAATAAATCCGGTCAATTTCTAGCAAACCAGCTAAAAATAAATAAAGAAAAAACAACTATATTTGCTGTTCAAGATTTATCTGGGAACACAATATATGAACCGATACAAATAAACAACATTTTCAGGGATTTCTATAAAACATTGTATTCACCACAAATAAACCCATCTAAAAAGGAAATTGATCAGTTTTTGGACAACATAACTCTTCCAAAATTATTAGACACTCAAGCAATGGCACTGGATTCACCACTGACACCAGGTGAACTCCAGGAAGCCCTGATAAGTATGCCCAATAATAAGGCTCCAGGTCCAGACGGCTTTCCTGCAAAATTCTACAAAGAATTCTGGTCGATTCTAGCACCAGTTTTCTACAGAACGTTGTTGGAAATTAAAGAAAAGGGCAGACTTCCATCAAATATGAATTCTGCAAACATTAATCTCCTGCTAAAACCAGGCAAAGACCCTGTATATCCCTCAAGCTATCGTCCAATATCCCTTATAAATGTAGACCTTAAAATAATCTGCAAAGCTCTCTCAAAGAGACTGGAGAAAATAACCCCCCTCTTAATTCATCCTGAACAAACTGGTTTCGTAAAAGGTAGGCACTCATCAACAAATACACGTAGATTACTTAATTTGATAGACTACTCATACAGTAAAAACCTAGAAACTACAATATTTTCTTTAGACGCAGAAAAAGCATTTGACAGAGTTAACTGGAAATTTCTATTTGCAACTTTACACAAATTTGATTTTGAATCCTCTTTCATTAACTGGTTAAAAATATTATATAATTCCCCAACAGCTTGTGTTAGAACAAATGACCAGACATCCTCAAGCTTCTGTCTCTTGAGGGGCACCAGGCAGGGATGCCCACTCTCCCCTTCACTGTTTGCAATTTTTATTGAACCACTAGCAGCAGCAATTAGACAGAATTCAGTAATTAAGGGCATAAAATGCAAGAACGTGGAACATAAAATCAGCCTTTATGCGGATGATGTGTTACTCCATCCATCCATTCGCTTCCGCTTATCCTTTTCAGGGTCGCGGGGGGCGCTGGAGCCTATCCCAGCTGTCATAGGGCAAAAGGCGGGGTACACCCTGGACAGGTCGCCAGTCTGTCGCAGGGCTAACACACAAGGACAGACAACCATTCACACTCACATTCACACCTAGTGACAATTTGGATTAACCAATTAACCTATCCCCACAAGCTGCATGTCTTTGGACGGTGGGAGGAAGCAGGAGTACCCGGAGAGAACCCACGCAAACACGGGGAGAACATACAAACTCCACACAGAAAGACCCCGGCCTGATGGTGGAATTGAACTCAGGACCTTCTTGCTGTGCGGCAGCAGTGCTAACCACCGTGCCACCGTGCTGCCCATGATGTGTTACTCTTTCTCCAAAATTCACAAACCAATATCTCTGGGGTGATTGAATTGATAAACTCTTTTGCAAGAATATCAGATTACTCAATTAACTGGTCAAAATCTACAGTCCTACCGATTAATTACTCCCTCCATAATTCCTCTTCTACACCACTGCAATCGGGAAATATAAAATATTTAGGTATTAATGTTTCTCCCAAGCTTGCAGATCTAACTAAATTAAACCATATCCCACTTTTAAAGAAAGTAGAAGGAGATCTGGCTAGATGGAAATGTCTACCCATATCACTCATGGGAAGGGTTGCCGCTATAAAAATGATGGTCTTACCAAAAATAAATTATTTATTCTCAATGATCCCAACTAAACCGCCACAAGATTGGTTCAGATCTCTAGATTCATGTACCGTATTTTCACAACCATAAGGCGCACTTAAAAGTCTTAGATTTTCTTCAAAAAGTACGGCGCGCCCTATAGCGCAGTGCGCCCTGTGTGTTGTAAGGAGGACGTAGTAGAGAACACCATGAGAACGCTAAAGGGTGAAGTGTGTGCGTTGACTTTATCGCACATACCTGTATAAAAGAACAGGTATGTGCGTTATGCAGGACATCGTTGTTTTAACAACCCTGAAAGTGGCAAAGAGACACGCTTACGAAGCACAGTTTAAACTGAAGGCCATCAGCTACGCGGAGGAACATGGAAATCGAGCAGCGGCGAGAGAATTTAAGATTAACGAATCGATGGTTCGCAAATGGAGGAAGCTAGAAAACAAGCTCCGGCAGGTCAAGAAAACGCAGTTGAGTTTCCGCGGACATAAGGCGAGGTGGCCCGAGTTGGAGGAAAGACTCGAGCGGTGGATCATCGAGCAAAGAACGAGCGGGAGAAGCGTTTCGACGGTCACCATTCGGCTAAAAGCAGTTTCACTTTCACTTTTTATGAAACGGTGCCATTTTTCCATCCGGACCAGGACTACGGTAGCGCAGCAACTTCCAGCGGATTATAAGGAAAAGCTGGCCATCTTCCGCTCCTACTGCAGCAAACACATCGGCGACAAACACATCCAGCGATGGATGACGGATGGAGACCACAGTTTCACCAAGAGTGGAAGGCAGCGCCCGGCGAGTTACGCCACAATTTGCCAATGGATTGTAGATGCTTGGGCTAACATGTCTGCTGGCACTGTTGTTCGAGCTTTCGCAAAAGCCGGCATCATTTCCGAGGAGCCGCATGGCACGGAAAGTGACTCTGACAGTGAAGAAAGTGAACCTGGCATGTTTGATGGAGATTTAGCGCAGCTGTTCAATTCAGACCCAGAGGATGAGGACTTCGATGGGTTTGATTGATGATAAAAATGTGAGTACCAAACTTTGTTTTGCTCCTGCTTTATTTTTAAATACGCACACTTGTATGCTTGTGTGTTGTTGATGATGACGATTACTGGTAATAAAAATGTGAGTAAGGTACCGAACTCAGGTTTGCTCCCGCTTTATTTTTAAATACGCATACGGTACTTGTATGCGCCCTATGATCCAGTGCGCCTTATGTGTGTGTTAAATACAGTAATGGCACACATAACTGAGACTGCGCCTTTTAGCACAGTGCGTCTTATGGTCGTGAAAATACGGTATGTCCAAATTCCTTTGGAAAAATAAGCCCCCACGTATAAGCTTAAAAACACTACAAAAGACCAAGGATAGAGGAGGACTAGAACTACCTAACTTTCAGCACTACTTCTTAGCCAACAGGCTTCAGTTTATCTCAGGATGGCTAAAACATACCCTCTTAGATGAACCTTGGCTAGATGTAGAACAAGCACTTTGCAATAATCTAGAGATCTCAGACCTACCATTTATCAGCTCAAACATCCAACGACATGAATGCTTTAAAAGCATCAACATCAGCTCTTCTCTGACAGCATGGTGGGAGTTTCTAAAATTGACGGCGTCTTCATTAATCCCATGCAAACGTACACCTATCTGGAACAACCCTGACATATTACAAAACAATAATATGATAAACTTTTCAGATTGGAGTGGTAAAGGAATCAAATATTTAGAACATATACTAGAAGGAACAGAATTTATTTCATTTGATGGACTAGTTACACAATATGGGATCAACAAGAAAAGATTTTTAGAATATCAACAAATTAAATCCATAGTAAAAAAGAAATTTAAACCGGGTCAAGTTGAACTACAAACACCACCAAGTGTGGTTCAATTTCTTACTCTTAAACCCCCCAAATTACTATCCAAAATATACAGAATGCTTTCTAAAACAGATGAATCAATATCACTTCCTATTGCAAAATGGGAAGTGGATTTATCAGTTAACTTAGACCTAAACTTCTGGTCTCAGATTTGCTTAAAAACCTTTCAGCTAATTAGAAATCCCAGTCTTCAATTAATTTAATACAAAATATTACATAGAGTGCACTATACAGGTCATCGGATGTTCAAGATGGGCTTTACGTCTACCAACAACTGCTCACACTGCCAAACCAATTCACCGGACAATTATATTCACGCTCTTTGGTTCTGTCCACCAGTTCAGAAATTTTGGCGCGAGATATGTGAAGACTTATCAATGTGTCTGAAATGTAACATTCCAACTTCCCCCTTAGTGTGTTTGTTGGGCAGCTTAGATAATGTCACTTCAGAAAAGAATATAGCCCATATGGTTTTCACTGCCCTATGCATAGCCAAGAAAACAGTCCTCATGAACTGGAAAAATAAAAATAATCTTAATTCTAACCAATATAGAAATTATCTATTAGATTACATTAGTCTTGATACAGCCTCTGCCACCACATCAGATCAATTGCTCTGGGCTCCTTTGATCAGCTCCATCACCTAGTGGGGGTGGGGGGTCATAGTTTGGTCCCGCCTTCACTGTTGTGATTGGTGTGGGGGTAGGGAGAGGCTTAGGGCGTTGGGGGGTTCCTTGGGGGCATCTTCCTTGGGGGCATCTTCCTTGGGGAGATGGCCAATTAGGGGCTCTGTTGGCTCTTAGGTGACGGTTTCCTCGTGGATTGTCAGCCGGTGATCAGCTGTGATCAGCTGATCACGGGGCCGGGGTTAAAAGAGAGACGCCACCCACCTGTTCGCCGCTCAGACATCATTCTCTTCGTGTCAGGAGCTCCGAAACTCTGCCGACGTCAGTCTCCGCCTGATTCAGCAACCGTGAGTGTTTTTCCCTTCAATCCTTTTTCTCTTCCTGGCTCGCACTGCTAACCTCTCTCTTGTCTGGCCAGGCTCAGGAATGGGCCGCGGCTCTCTACTACAATAAATCGGCAGCTTGCAATGACTATGCCCTGTTTGTGGAGGAATTTAAAAAGACGTTTGTTCCCCCGAGCAGCGAAGTGGAAGTGGAGTCACAGCTGCTTCATCTACGCCAGGGCAGCCGACCCGTCTGTCACTTTGCCTCACAATTCCGCACCCTGGCCGCCAAGCTACAGTGGGGAGACGCTTCTCTGCGCTCTATTTTTCTGGAGGGACTGGCTGACTACATCCGAGACGAGATGACCGGCCGTGAGGCCCCTAAAACCCTGGATGAGGCCGTGGACCTCGCGCTGAAGACCGACCAACGTGTGATGTCGCGGCCTCGCCATACCCCTCGGGCCTTCAAACCCTTCCAGCCTCAGAGGACCACGTCTTCGCGACCTCCTCCCCCCTCTGATGGAGCCACGGCTAGCCCAAGCAGCACATCCAGCGAGTAGCCCATGCAGCTGGGTGGACTCCCCAAAGAGGAGAAAGAGAGACGCTGGCGTGAGGGCCTCTGCGCCTACTGTGGATCAGCTCGACACCGTCGTCCCCAGTGTCCGCTACGGCCGGGAAACGACGACGCCAGGTAGACTGCGGGGGTGTCCCACCTGGCCCTTCCCACTCCTCTGACCCCTCTCGTTTTCTGTTACCGGTATCATTTCACCTGAAACACCAACGGCTCTCATCTGAAGCCCTCCTGGACACCGGAGCCGCTGAGAACTTCATAGATCAAAAACTGGCCTCTCGGCTTCGCATTCTGTTGACTTCCGTCGACCGATTCCTCCCTGTGACCTCAGTAGACGGGCGACCACTCCAACCCTACCCGATCCAGTTCCAGACCCAGCCAGTCCGCATGTCTGTCGGGGATCATCAGGAGGAGATCCGGTTTTTAGTAGTCTCGGCCACTTCCTCTCCTCTCATCCTCGGATACCCCTGGTTCCGTCAACATGACCCCCATGTCTCCTGGTCTTCCTGCCAGATCCTGGACTGGGGTCCCCAGTTTTCACGCCGCTGCCTTCTCTTCCAGACTGGAAAGGACTCAAAGTCAGAAGAGGCGTCACCCATTGATCTTTTTTTTTTTTTTTTTTTTTGCCTGTCCCATTTGGTTCTTTAGCCATCAGAATTGTTGTCTGAAGACCCATTGATCTGGATAAGATCCCTCCGGCTTACCATGACCTATCTGAGGTCTTCAGTAAGAAGCGAGCCTCTGCTCTCCCTCCTCATTGCTCCTACGACATGGCCATCGAGCTCCTCCCGGGAGCGGTCCCTCCTCGTGGTCGCCTGTTCTCGCTGTCACCCGCAGAGAACAAAGCCATGGAGGAGTATGTCGCTTAGGCTCTCCAACAGGGCTTCATTCGCCCTTCTACCTCCCCTGCAGCTGCGGGATTCTTCTTTGTCAAGAAGAAAGACGGCGGGCTTTGCCCCTGTATAGACTACCGGGGCTTGAATAAAATCACTGTTAAGAACCGCCATCCTCTTCCTCTGCTATCCACCGCACTCGATTCCCTCTCCCAGGCCTGCATCTTCACCAAACTAGACCTACGCAGCGCCTACAATTTGGTGCGGATTAGGGAAGGGGACGAATGGAAGACGGCCTTCATCACCCCTAACGGGCACTGGGAGTATCTGGTGATGCCCTTCGGCCTCTGCAACAGCCCTGCTGTCTTCCAACATCTGATCAACGATGTCTTGTGGGACATGCTGGGCCGGTGGGTGTTTGCTTATCTGGATGACATCTTGATCTACTCCCGCACCGAAGTGGACCATATTCGCCATGTGCGGGCCGTGCTGAGCAGGCTGCTCGAGTACCAGCTGTTCTGCAAACTGGAAAAGTGTGCCTTCCATCAGCGGTCCACCACCTTCCTGGGCTTCACCATCTCCTCCAATGGCCTGACCATGGACCCGCAAAAGGTCCAAGCCGTGACCCAGTGGCCTCAGCCCTCCAGCCTTAAGCAGCTACAGAGCTTCCTGGGCTTTGCCAATTTCTATCGGCGCTTTATCCGCAATTTCAGCACCATTGTCGCCCCACTGACATCCCTCACCAAACCAGCTAACCTGCCCAAGCCCTTCTGCCTACCGCCCTGGCTCCAAGAACACCAAGGCAGACGCTCTCTCCAGGCAGTTCGCCCAGGACGGCCTCACGTCAGACCCTGGACCTATCCTACCATCTCATTGTTTCGCTGCCCCCCTTCGGTGGCCCTTGGAGGACTCTATCCGGGATGCCCTGACCGCCGAACCGCCTCCGCCTGACACCCCGGCTGGGAGGCTCTATGTACCTGTGTGTGTGTCAGTGTGTGAATGTGTGTGTGACTGGGTGGATGACTGGATATGTAAAGCGCTTTGGGGTCCTTAGGGACTAGTAAAAGCGCTATATAAATACAGGCCATTTACCATTTATCATTTACCATCCCGGTGCCGTCAGGAGGCCTTGCTCTGGGCTCACTCCTCCCCGCTCTCTGGTCACCCAGGGCCCGACAGGACCCTCCAGCTCCTCCGTCATGCCTTCTGGTGGCCCTCCATGACTCGGGACATCCATGACTTCGTTTCCACCTGTGACACCTGTGCTCGGGCCAAGTCCTCCACCCAGCCGCCCGCTGGCGACCTTCGCCCTCTCCCTGTGCCGAGACGTCCTTGGTCCCATGTCGGTCTTGACTTTGTTACCGGCCTCCCATCTGTGGACGGTCTTGACACCATCCTCACCTTTGTGGACCGGTTTTCTAAGGCGGTGCACCTGGTCGCCCTGGCCGGCCTCCCCTCCGCCAAACGGACAGCCGAGCTCCTCCTGGACCATGTCGTCCGGCTTCACGGATTCCCCAAGGACATAGTCTCCGATCGGGGGCCCCAGTTCACCGCCAGGTTCTGGAAAGCCTTTTGCCGCCTGATTGGAGCGTCTCCCAGCCTCTCGCCCGGCTATCACCCTCAGACCAATGGGCAGGTTGAACGGACCAATCAACAGTTGGGGCGCTTCTTACGGTGCTTCGTCTCCGCCCAACCGTTGCTTTGGCCTCGTTACCTGGTGTGGGCTGAGTTGTCTCATAACCTTCACGTCTCTTCCGCCACCGGTCTCTCGCCCTTCGAGGTCTGTCATGGTTTTCATCCTCCTATCTTCAGCCATCAGGAAGCGGGGGTCGACGTGCCTGCTGCTGAACGGATGGTCCGCCGCTGTCGTCAGGCCTGGATCAAGGCGCGGGCTGCCATTACCCGGGCCAACGCTCTGTACACCCGGCAGCATCGTTGCCGCCACCGCCCGGGTCACCCCTTCCAGCCGGGGGACCGCGTCTGGCTCTCCACAAAGCACCTGCGGCTGCGCGGTGAGTCCAAAAAGCTCACTCCCCGGTTCGGTACGAAGTCACTGCCCGGCTCAACCCCGTGGCTTACCGTCTCCGGCTTCCGCCCGCCATGAAGGTCCATCCGGTTTTCCACGTCTCGCAGCTTAAGCGGTGGGTCACTTCCTCGCTGGCGCCCCCCTCCCGGGCCCCGCCCCCGCCCAGGATCGTCGATGGGGGTCCTGTCTACACTGTCCGACGGATCTTGGACTCCCGTCCCCGGGGCCGGGGGGTCCAGTATTTGGTGGACTGGGCTGGCTACGGCCCTGATGAGCGCTTCTGGGTGCCGTCCCGCTTCATCTTGGATCCTTCCCTCATCTCGGATTTCCGTTGCCGCCGTCCTGGCCCGTCGGGTGCCGGTCCTCGGGGGGGGGGTTCCTGTCAGCCGGTGATCAGCTGTGATCAGCTGATCATGGGGCCGGGGTTAAAAGAGAGACGCCACCCACCTGTTCGCCGCTCAGACATCATTCTCTTCGTGTCAGGAGCTCCGAAACTCTGCCGACGTCAGTCTCCGCCTGATTCAGCAACCGTGAGTGTTTTTCCCTTCAATCCTTTTTCTCTTCCCGGCTCCGCTCGCTCTCTGTCTGTAACGACAGTTCCGAAGCCACGCTTCGTGCACTGATCGTTACTAGAATAACTGCGTGTCTGCTCCAAACCCACCGCTAACCGTAGCCGCGCTTGGGTCTAGTCAGCACGCTACACAGGCACGCCGAGCTACTGTGCGTAGCTTGCCCCGCCGTGACATGGATGCGTGCAGCGGGGCTAGGGGAGGGTCTATGCTGACTTACATGGGTTACTGACCTGGTAGCCTGGCTGCCCCGGGGTGGGTCCGGGATGGGCGTGAGGTTCTGGGGCGCTCCGGCTCTGGGCTGGGGCCCTGGCCGGGCCTCGGGGCCTTGGGTTCTGGTTGGTGGTTGCCGGGGTTGTGGGCGGGTGGGTGTATGGGGGCCCAGCCCTGGCGCAGGGTGCAGCCGGTGCGTCGAGCCACCTGGGGGGCTCTTCAACTGGTGAGGGAGGTTGTCACATCTTGCAGGAGGGTAACACCACCTGGGTCTGGGTGCAGTTCCCCCCTCCAGGGGCAAGGGTACCTAGACCCGGTTCTTAGAGTATGCTTGGGTAGTGTGATTGTGTGTACAGCGTCTCTTTATGTCTGTCTCCACGTTGGTTGAGTGTGGAGTAAGTGCATATGAGAGCATGAGGGTGGGAATGGATGCTTGTATCTGTGTGTGCTTGTATGTCTGTGTCTATATGTAAGGTTGGGTATCACACGCCACCTCTCTGGGGACATCTCAGGCCCTCCAAGGTTTGGAGGCCTTTCTCCCCCCACCACCACTTCCCCTGCCGGTGGTGGATTCCCTCGGACATCGGTGCATTGGTGGCTCTTTGTGTCCGGGGATGGGCGTCCAGGTACACACCGGCTCACTCCTTGGCGGCCGCTTATCGGGGCCTGGAGCCTGGGGCTCGCTCGGGCCACTCCGGAGGTGGGGTGCCCCCGGCCCCTCGGCCTGGGGCTCGGTCACTCAGGTGCAGCTGGCTGCCGGCGGATCTCACGGGCGCGTCACTGCAACCCCCCCTGGCTTCTGCTCCGCGGCTGCTGAGCGACCCCTCATCTGGGACTCTCCTCAGCTCTTTCTGGGACAGTGGCGCGGCTGCCCCTCTGTTGGTCTTCCTTGGTCTCTTGTGTTCTGGGGGCCTCTGGATGTCTGGAGTTTTGATCTCCTCCATACCTGCTTCATGCCCTGGAGGACGGGGCTGTGGCCCCCCCACACCCTCTAGCAGATCATTACATGAAGGAACCTTTTAAAAAAACAAGCGTGTCCATGCTCACAGGTGTACACACGGGTGATCACACCCACAAACTACACCCCTTTTGGCTCCTACCTCAAAGCACACTGTGTTCTGTTGATCTTATGTGCTGCACAATAATGTTTAATATTTAGTATTTACTGTCATATTCCCATATATCATTGTGATGTTGTTTATTCTATTACTCTCGTTCTCTTCTGCTTGTTTTCTTTTTTCTTTCTCAACAGGTGATCCAGGTGATTGATATATGCATTTTTTTCTTTCCTTTTTTTTTTCTGCCCGTTTCTGTTTTTTTGCCCTTCTCCCCCGTCCCTCTTCTCAGCTGTTTCTCTTTCCCTCTTTCTTTCTCCCCTTCTTTCCCCCAGTCAAGTCTGTCCTGCATTCAGCAAATGAAAATAAAATAAACAATAAAAGGTGAATCAAATGGACCATCACGGCAAGGCTAGGATGGTCAATTTGGTAAAGTAAATCCGTTGGGCATTTTTCCTCGCCTTTAGACAATATTTCTGATGGCAAAAGAGCCAAACGGGACAGGAAAAAAAACAAAAAAAACAAACAAAAGCAGACTAAGGCTTGATTGAACATTTTCTCATGTTTAAGTGTGTCAGACTATTGAGCAAGTTATTAAAACTGTATTCTACTGTATTCCTTCTGTTTTTAAAGCTATTCTTCTGTTTCTGAGACCTTGTTAAATAAAAGCACGGATAGTGTGGATCACACTACCTTCTGTTGTGCAGGTCCTCACCTCTGCAGCACCACAAGGTCTCAGACAGAGTCAGACCTGATTTTCTGGACACAACCATCTGATCCCTGTTAAAGTGGTTTAGATCTTTACACCTGAACATCTCCAGGTGACTTAAAACAGACTGAGTTTACTCAGTGTCTGATACATAAGGACTCCGGTATCAGATAACCAGTATATAGTATATATAGTAGTATGCCTGTGAATGTTCTCAGTCATCCAGGTCATCATAGTCTATGGATCCTAGCGTCTGGATGCTTTTTTCTTCCAAGCTCAGAACACAGACACTCAGGTGAGCTGCTTCCTGGAAGGAGGCAGGACTCCACCTGAAGAGTGTGAGAGGGCCACACCTTAATGTGCTGATTTCAGAATACGTTGTCTGACTGCTCAGACTGAGTCTATCTCAGACTAAAGTTCACAAGTTGAAGTGTGAAGATACGAAATCTCGTTTTAGCTGCCAGTGTGAGCACATTGCTGACAAACTGTTTGCTTTATTTGTAATATGAACATTTCTACTGCAAAGCTTAAATGTTCAGCATGTTTCTCTGTTTCCAGTCTATAGATCCAGTCACACTTTCTACCTTCACCTGTGCAGTAAAGACTGAGAGGAGAGCTGAAACCAACCATTCAATCAGCAAGCAGCATCATCACCTGACCTTCATTCAGACTCTGTTATTGAAGATGTTGTTGTGTGAAATAAATACAAACATGGAAGGATGATTTTCTACCACGACAAACGTTTTTCCATGTAAATGGAGGCAACAGACTGGAAACGAGCCGGCTGAAGCTCAGAGGTGTTTCTCCACCTTAAAGAGAAGCAGATGTTCCTGTGAGATGCAGGACAAGAACGTCTGAATGCCCTTGCCATGGTGTCATGGAGACGACCCACCTCCTTCCTTACTCCTTACACCTATACTTTGTCTTCTTTACTTTAGTCCTTCAATGTCTTCTCTGTCCTGCCTATTATCTCCATCAAGCTTCCATCTCTTTATCCCTCTTTCTCACCTCCTCTTTTTTCCTTTGTTGTCTCCTTCCTTTACTTATTTCCTTGTATCCTTGCTTTATTTTCCACCCATCTCCTCCTTCAATCCTGCTTCCTTTCATCAGTACCTTGTCTCATCCTCCTTACGCTTCTCTCCTTCCTCGGAGTCTTCCTCAATGAGATGAGCCCATTTTAAAATTGTATAGTGAACATAAAAGAATCCATTTACACTAGTTAGTTCATTGATCTAACTGGACAAACTCTGGTGACGATGTTTAAATACAGAGCTCTAATATAACAAACATGTATATTTTTATGTATTTTATTTATTGTTGACTCCATTTAATTTGTAAAATATGTGTATACACACACACACACACACACACACGTAGAAAAACATTTAGTATACACATCCAGAATTTTTTTTTTTGCATATACTATTATATATTGTACATATATGTATTAGTTTCAGATTTAGCCATTCGTATATTTTGCCTGTTTATGTTATTGTATTTTGCACAACTCTGTTGCTTGTGAAGCTCGCACACAAGAATTTCACTCGCATGTGCTGTACCAATGTACCTGCACATGTGATGTGATAATAAAAGTGATTTGATTTGATTTGATGTAGTGAACGTTAACTGTGAAGGAGGTTGGTGCTCCATTGAGGCTAATTTGTTGCCATCTGGTGGTGAGAAGATAAACTGTGACTGTCTGTCTCCATGGAGATGCTGCCCAGCATTGTTGCTTCCATGGTTTCTTTGCGTCACGCTGAAAGCACATGAACAGTACCACATGTTTGATCTCAGGTTCAAAGAACGAGCAGCATCCTGTCTCCAACCTGTTTCTCCATCTTCTACAACAGCTGATTAATCTTCTCAGTCATGTGACCTGCCTCCATCGTGAGGCCTGGGTCCTCCAGGCTCAGGGATGGACTGGAAGGAGACAGCATAGAGTGCTTGGGAGAAGTCCTCACACAAGCAGCAGTGTAATGCTGTGATATTTACTATTGGTTCTTAGAGATGCTTTATTCAACATGGAGTTTCGTCTCAGTGCGTCATGTTTTTATTGGACTTGAAACTCATTCTGAATATTTGGCCTCATGATTGTCGTCTTGCTCTCTACATAATTTGGACTGTTTGAAGCTCGAGCAGCTCATTAAATTGAAGTGTTTTTAATTTGATGAAGGGTGAGTCAGACGCTTGATTGAAGCCAGTGTTACTGATGATTCTTATTGCCCTCTGTTGGGATATATGTATTGGTTTTAAATGCTCTTCATTAAGGACGGCACCTATCACTGCACTTCCTCACGGTGACCACCTGAGGGCAGAAGGCCGTCTTCAGACAGTATGTCTCTGCTGACAGTGTCAGTGTTTCTATCAGTTTAATAATTTTTGTGTTCTGTTACGAGTTCAAATATTGAGGGTGAGCACAGAAACAACAACTGGTCCAGGAGAGTTGGTCAAACAATGATTTTAATTAACGCACGCGTGGCAGATGAACACTGTACGCAGACAGCATCGATCTCCGCCCAATGATACACAAGCAGTTTTTTTTATAACATCAGGATATTATTTATGACGCCCCCTCATGCGTCAAAGCAGATACAATACATGCATAAGTTTCAAAACCACAAATGTTCTGTTGACGACTTTTGACACATTTAAAAGGACATCTTCTCCGTCTCGAGGCCAGGTGCTTCCTGTTAATCTTCTAACTCTCGCTTATCTCCTGGAACAAACTGTCCCTTAGGCAGACACAATTTTGCAGTCACAAGCGTTTGCCAACTATTATTTGAACTCTTACCCAAATATGAGTCTAACTACTGTTTGTGTGTGTGTGTCTCTCAACCTCCAACGCACTCAGCCTCACCCCGCCCGTCGGCGCTTCTAACCTTTTACCAGACAGAAGCTCTCTGTGATAGGTGTAACAATCTTAACTAAGAACATGTGTGATCTATTAAATAAATGCTTTGATGAAATGATATTTAATGTAATGGTAATGATGATGTTATGAATAGTAGCAGTAAAATATTTCCCTGATCTCCACAGTTCACATGTAAAGCCTCATTATCACACTGACTAACAGTAGTGGTGAAACGCTGCAGTGAATGTGTCCTAATGTCAGTATTATCTTATGTGGAGAGTTGTAGTTACTGACAGTGACCACTCTCTTAGTTACTCAGCGACATAACTTCAGGTATAACTGTGTGGGTTTCTTTTTCGTTGTTATGATGGTGCTTCGTCACCATGGAAATGTTATATTCACATTTAGTAAATCATCCTTATACAAGTTAGACACTCGTTATAGTTATACATACTTATTTTAATACTAGACACATTGAGACATTTTCCCCAATAGAATCAAATGTTTTTACAGTTTTTCTGTTTCTTATCGAGGCTTTTATTGTGAAACATCAGCAGCAGGAAGTGTGTTTTTCTTTGTGAAGACAAACCAAGTGTAAATGTGTGTGTTGGTGAGCTCACAGTGTTTGTGCTCCTCTTTTCTCTCTGTGGCCTCAGAAATGCTCACTCTGTTTGTACATCACTTATTTTCAAATGATAATGCTTTTAAACAACTTTTGTTAAAAATATTAATTCAACTGTAAATTGTAAATTCAGAACTGTTATTGATCCTTTTTAAAGTGTATATTTATTTATTCCCTTTGCCTTACCCTAGTCTTAAAGTGCATATTTATTTCTTACTCTTCTTATATTATATATTATATTTATTGTTTTTTGGGGTTTTTTGCACTGAATGGAACTGGTGCCTTGTTGTCTCATCTCTCTATATACTGTAATACACATAGCAGAGATGGCAATAAAGTTGACTTTGACTTTGAAATGGAGATAAAATTACATCATGAGGGAATTTTTCCCACCCTGTCCATCAAAAAGACGATAAGGAGAAAGTGTGAGGCGACCTCTGGGTTGAAGTGAGTGCAGAAGTGAAATCAAGAAAAGATGAAGAGAAAGCAGCTGAAACTGCTCCCAACAGCTTCACATGTAGGATCACACAGAGATCATCACCTGGGAGACCAAGTTCAGAAGAGAGGAACTTTGAGAAGGAAGGAAACACGAGAAAGGGATGGGACGCTGTTTCACAGTGTGGAACTTATGAGGCGCACATGTAACCATGGATAAAACTGTTACAATAATACAACAGGAAATGATACAATACAAAAAATAAGAATAAATATGATTAAACAGAAAGTCATCGTGAGTCACATTCATGCTGTAAACAATTGAACAAACGTGTGTAAAAATTCTTGTTAAAACTAGAAAACAGGTTCTGATTGAACGAGTGTTTTGTGTTTGCTATGTTTGCTCCTTTAATGGAACCTTTTCCACTTCTTCCTGTAAGAGAGAGTTAGCTTTGTGAAAAAATAAATAAATAAATAAATCTAGTGACTCCAGAGAGAAAAATCCGGGATTTGGAAATCACAAAGGTCTTCTTACTCTGTGGATTTGATCTGATCACAGTGACAAAGAACTAAACTGTGTAAAAGTGTGATTATTTGGACTGTTGACTCATGTTATATGATGATGATATTTTCTTGTTTTGAGCTGAAATATTTTTTCTATAGGAACTCTGTGTTTAAGCACCAATGCACCAAACTGGGTTTGAGAACAATTTAGAGCTCATGCAAGGAAAGACAGAACCTGCTCATCGGAATAACTAAAATGATCTTTATCCATGGAAGGTTAAGTGTGACTTACTCAACTGTCACTGATTTGTCTTGTTTCTGTCACAGATTAGTAGGCAGAGGACTCACTCGCAGGACTCTGAAGTTTAGAGAGAGGGTGAGGGTTTATTTGAAATGTGACACCAAGTGAGAATATATACATATATACAGTGGAACAGATAACACGGGGCTCCAGGGAGTAGGGCGGGGTCCGAAGGGAAGGTCCAAGACGGGGGTACACACACGCTCTTCTTCCACTCGATCCGTAACTCAAAAATGTCCACACTAAGAAGCTCACGCTCACTCACACACATCCACAGAAATCCAGACGGCAGGGAAGACGGGCAGGGAGTCTAGAAGGCCTGTACACAGAGGAAAAAACAAAGTCAGGAGGAAACTCTAGGGGATCAAAGGAACATTTTCATAGGTTACACTACACTGACACTTGGTAATGTGACGATCCAGCGAGGAAGCAGCCTCTCTTGCCATCTTAAGTAGTCTGCCAGGATCAGTGTGAATGAGCCACAGGTGTGTGTTCAGGGTGGGTTCAGAGGCGGGGAACCAAGGTCCAGTTCCGCCCTGGTGGGAGAGGTTAAGACAAACAATACACACACCACGACCTCTCCAGATCTTGAGAACCATGACAGTTTCTCTCTTTGTGTTTTATTAAATATGCCGGCTTTTCGTTTAAAGGTTTCCAGTTCTGGTCTTTTCACGGTGCTTTGCTCCACCACTCCTGCCAACCTAGAACTGGTCCAGTAGCTTTCATATTTGTCTTACAGTACAGCAGGTAGTTCCAGGACACACACAGACACACACATTACAGTGTTGCCTTCAGTTCAATTTTATTCATATAGCACAGCAATTAACTAAAGGTGTTTTATATTTATATCTTATATTATAAGGTAAAGACAATAATACAGTAACTCATAATTAAAGGCAGAGAGTTGTATACAAACATGGTGAATGAAGAAGAAACACTCAGTCACCAGCAGCCTACACCTATTGCAGCATAACTAAGGGAGGATTCAGGGTCACCTGGTCCAGCCCTAACTATATGCTTTAGCAAAAAGGAAAGTTTTAAGCCTAATCTTAAAAGTAGCCCTCTGAATCTGTTCAAAATCACCACCCTTTCAGCTTGTTCGTGGCCACAAGTGGCCACCTACAGATTAGGTCTGTAATTTTTTATTATTTTTGTTTTTTTGCCATTTTTTTTTTTGCATAAAGCTTTTAAGTAACTTCAGTTCTTTCCATAAATATAAAATAATTATTACTTTTTTATATTTTAACCCTTTAAACACCAGTTTGTTTGTCCACTGCACCAGCTGGACGACAACCTCAAATCTCGCAATTTTATATAATTGCATTGCTACTGAAATTTCTTGTATTATTAATAGTAGTCTGGGGCATGTAATTGATTCACATCAACATTGATTATAATGCATTGTTATTTTAGTGCAGAGAGAGCAAAAACATAAAAAACCCCTTTCAGACTGTTCGTGGCCATAAATGGCCACCCCTTGTTTACATTTACAAAATGCTATAAAATTATTATATATTAAGAAAAATGTCCAGTTTTTTTTACATGATTTTTTAGATTAGCATCAGGGCTGTTCATCAAAATCAAAATTTCATTAAAATTCTGAAATTTAACCCTTTAAATACCAGTTAGAGCACATAATCATAACAACTCATAAATAGAGAAAATCATAAAATCCCAGTTTTTTTTTTTCTAAATAATACATGCCATCTGATTTATTTGCTAACCATGATGAAGGTTAGATGCATAGCAATAATTAACACCATCAATGACATTTATGCAACATTGTTTTTTTCTGCAGTGGCAGAAAAACATAAAAAAAACCCTTTCAGACTGTTCGTGGCCAAAAGTGGCCACCCCTTGTTTACATTTACAAAATGCTATAAATGTCCAGTTTTTTTTACATGATTTTTTAGATTAGCATCAGGGCTGTTCATGAAAATCAAAATTTCAATCAAATTCATAATTTTAACCCTTTAAATACCAGTTAAATCACATAATTGTAATGATTTACATAGGGATAAAAGCATAAAATCCCCATTTTTTTCTAAATAATACATGCAAACTGATTTATTTTCTAACCATGATGGAGGTTAGATGCATAGCAATAATTAAAAGTATCAATGAGTTTTATGCATCTTTGTTTTTTTGTGCAGTGAGAGAAAAACAAAAAAAAAATCCCTCTCAGCTTGTTCGTGGCCAAAAATGGCCACCCCCTGTTTACATTTACAAAATGCTATAAAATTCATATATATTAAAACTTTTTTCTACTTTCATTGACTTGATTTTTTAAATTAGCACCGCTTCTAGTCATAAAAACCAAAATATAATTCAAATTCTGATATTATACCCTTTGAATACCAGTCAGGTTATGTATTATTATAGTAAAAATAGTAATAAAGTTCACATCTTTTAGCATATAAATGGTGAAACCTAATATGTTTTTTTTATCATCATTGCAGGTCAGTAACAGTAACTGTTACAATGATTTATTTTTTTTTTTTTTTTTTTTTTTTTTTTTACTCTTTATTTTGTACTTTTTCCTTTGTATTACATACGGACAAGACATTAATAATAATAACACAACAACAAACACACAAAAAAAAAAAAAAAAAAAAAAAAAAAAAAAAAAAAAAACCACGAGAGGTCCCGCCCTATAAGGCTGACTGAGACTTATAAATTATCCATTTTGTCCACTGTTTTCGGTGTTTGTCAGATTTCAGTCTCAGAGTGTAAGTCATTTTTTCCATTGTATATATGTCCTCGATTACGTCCATCCAGTCTTCCAGTTTTAAAGGATCGCTTTTCAACCAATTCTTTGTTATCACCTTTTTGCTTGACAACAACATAATCTTAAACAAATACCAGTCCTCCTTTTTTACATTTTCCCATATTCCAAAATACATTACTCGTGCCTCACACAGTACTTCATACCCCAGCACCTTCGTCATTGTTGCCGCGATTCTTTCCCAATATGATTTAATATATTTACACTTCCAAAACACATGTGAGTGATTGGCGTTCCAGTCTCCACATAATCTCCAGCATTGTTGGGGTGTTTTCAACTGCTTGCTTTTGATATATGGAGTAATAAAAAACCTAATCACATTTTTCCAGCCATATTCTCTCCATCGTCTAGAGCTAGTGGAGTTATGCTGTGTGAGACATAAGGATCGCCAATCATCCTCTGACAACTCAATTTGTAGTTCCGATTCCCACTTTTGTTTAATATATAATGTTTCATTCCTATTCGAATTTTGTAGGCCATCATATAATTTCGACAGAATTCCTGATGGAAGATTTTTATATGCACCTGTTATTGTTCCTATTATACGATTTCTTTCTCTCGAAAGCTTCTTTCTAATTTCTGTATTGTAAAAGTGTCTTAATTGAAAGTACCTAAATAAATCTGATTTATCCAATCCGAATTGTTTCTGTAGATTCTCAAAAGATTTAAATGTTGTCCCATCTATTAATGTACACATTGCTGTAATTCCTTTATTGACCCATCTTAAAAATGTACTATCCCATTTTCCACTTTGGAATTTTCGAGAGTATGCAGGCCAAATCAGCAATTTACAGTCTTCTGTAATTCTATATTTCTTCATTATTGTCCACCAGAGTTTAATAGTAAATTCAGTGATGAGATTTTTGTTCGTGGGCTGGGTAGTTTCTTCTCCCAATCTTGCTTGTGGATGACATGATAGGCAATAATTTAACTCTATATGCTTCCATTTTGAAGTATATTCTGATGAACACCAGTAAACAGTATATCTCAGCTGGGCTGCATAGAAATATTCCTTGAAATTCGGGAGGGCAAGTCCTCCTTTTTCTTTTCCTGATTGGAGTATTTTAAATCTTATTCTTGGCTTTGTCCCTTTCCAAATAAATCTACTAACTAATTTATCCCATTTACCAAACTGTGCATCTGTTATTTGGACTGGTAATGAGGTGAATAGATACAATAACCGGGGAAGCACATTCATTTTTATTACCTCTATTCTTGAGCTAAGGTCCTTGACAAGCGGAGCCCATTTAATCAGATCTTTTTGGATTGTGTTACTAAACTTCACATAGTTTGCCTCGTATAAAGTACTTGTATCACTAGTTAAATAGACACCTAAGTATTTGATCTTATTTGAATCCCATTTTAGTTTAAGTTCATTTTGTAATAATTCTTTGGGGAAATAATTCAGACAGAGTACTTGAGTCTTTACGATGTTTAGTTTATATCCTGCGTTTTTACCAAAATATTTTAATGCTTTAAACAGCCAAGGAAAGGTCGTATCAGGATCCTGTAGATATATAATTATATCATCTGCAAAAAGACCTATTCGTTGTTCAAGTTTGTTTCCAAACAATGATTTATTTTTACTTTATTTATTTATTCTTTCTTTTTTTTTGGGGGGGGGGGGGGGGGGGGGGGGAGAGATGAATGGCCAAAAGCAATGTCACACATTGTGTGTTAGTGGCCAGTGAGGCAATTTAATGACCAAATAAAGGAGCTCAATATTGAGCCGGAGAATACGATCCGCGTCCTCAGCCAGGGAGCGATAATCCTTCGTGCCTGGAAGCGGAGAGTTGGCGAGGCCGGCTCTCACGGCCGCCGGCAGCTGTCTGAAGAAAATGTGGGCGAAGAGGAATCCCCCGTCGTCCGGTCCGAGAAAGGATAGCATGTGCTCCATCAGTTCGAGAGCCGTACGACCACCCAGGCCTGAGAGGGAGAGGAGCTTCTCGGCTCGCTCTGCGTCGGTGAGGGCATAGCGCCGAAGAAGCAGCTCCTTAGGGGCGGCGTACTTGGGTGGGTGGGTCCCGGAGGAGCGTCAATGCACGACGGGTTGCTAGCGGGTCGAGAGAAGCCACCACATGGTGATATTTCGTGTCGTCAGCCGAGATGCCACGAAGGGCGAACTGGGCCTCCACGTGCACGAACCACAACGGGGGATCGTGAAGCCAAAAGTCCGGCAGCTCCACAGCAAACGTAGCTGCAGCCGGAGGCAGAGGGCTGGCGACTGCTGATGCATCCAGAGCGGAGTCGGCGCCACCAGCGGACTGCAGCATGTTCGAGTCAGGGGTCACCAATGTGGAGGTAAACACAGACGACACGAGAGCTCTCGATAAACACTGCTCGTTTATTGCTCATCACCACAGAACTCAACACTTTCACTCCAAAACACAACAACAACACTTCCTGAGAACTGGGTGTGAGTGGAGCCCTCCAGTGGTCTTGAGTGGAGTGGAGTGAGTGGAGCCCTCCAATCATTGGGGGGGGGGCTCCACCTCCATGCCCCCCAACCCCAATCCTCCCCCAAAGAAGAGGATTCGGGCACTGGCTAGAACTCAACATCAGTGGTGATGCAGTCAGCCTCTTTGAAGATTGTCCCCTCATCTTCTGGAGAGGAGGTTTCTTCATCTTGGGCAGATGTATTTTCATCAAGGACAGATGACTGCTGCTGTCCTTGCTCTCTGACCAGATCATATAGGCAGTGCTTGAAGCAGTGATGACCTTCTTGCCATATTGCCAGAATAAATGATCTGGAAGCTGTTAGGCTTACTTACAGCAGTAGCTCTGTCTGCACCTGCATAAACTCCAGGACACGTTTACAAACAGTGTTTGTTGTTGTTTGCGCTCCAGCTGCAGCTGCAGGTTTGAACTCTGCAAAATGTCCTGTGATTGGGGTTTTTTTTGTTTTTGTTTTTATTTCTAGAGTTGATATTTTGGGTATGGTATCTTTTGATGAAAAATACAAGAGTAAAAGTGCTTTTAGCATGTGCTTCAAAGCTAAGTTTGACTGGGAACCTCAAAGCTCAATATCCTGCATCCACAGAAATTCACTGCAGCCTATGTAATGTTTGAATTTATTCCAGTCTATCTTGCAAATACATGTTTGTACTGCAATGTCATGCATAAACACAAACTATTAGATCCTTAAGATCAAACCTATGTCAAAATTGTTTCATTATTTTGGTCCATTGGAGTGTGGTAGGCCATCAAAGGCCGCTACTAGAAACTCAGAATATTACATGAAATTGCTTGCTTGGCCAAAAATGGGTAAATGATGTAATTTGGTAAAAAACATTAAAAACTACAATTTTCATGTGTTGACTTTAGAATGAAAGCAATTTTACCTAAATTGCATGATATAGTACTGTCAGTAACAAGGAATCAAAAAAGGTGGTTATAATGGGTTTCAATTGGCCACAAATGGCCACAATAGAACCAAGAGGAACTATTCAGTGTATAGTGAATATTATTGACATTATTAAGGAGCTGATGTTGAAAATTAAAAAATCTGACAAAAATACACACCTTTGGGAAGTTTCATTCCACTGGCATTAACAGAACAAAAATGGTTGAAAAGCGAAAAGCAAAGTGGCCACAAATGGCCAGGATAGTACTCAGAGGGGTAGAGATAGTGTCTGTCTCCTGAATCCAAACTGGAAGCTGGTTCCACAGAAGAGGGGCCTGAAAACTGAAGGCTCTCCCTCCCATTCTACTTTTAAATACTCTAGGAACAACAAGTAGGCCTGCAGTGCGAGAGCGAAGTGCTCTAATAGGGTGATATGGTACTACAAGGTCATTAAGATAAGATGGGGCCTGATTATTTAAGACCTTGTATGTGAGGAGCAGGATTTTGAATCATGGGTTTAACATTAATATTAAAGTACATATAGAGCTTAATGCACTCCACTCAGTTTTCCTGAAATGCACATCTTACATTAGACTTTTTACAACCTGGAACAAACATTTCAAGAATTTCATTTTATATCTGACATTTCAATTACACTTGATTGATTTGAAATATTCAAATTTTGTAAAATGACGATTGGAAAAAAGTTAATTTCCTAAAACTCTAAGTTCACATTCACTGAATTCAGATGAAATGCTTCATCTTAGTCTAGTATCTACATATTAACATTTGTTTGCTAAAGGACTGAAGAGGAAGAAGTTTACAAGCAATCATTTAGAACAGTTTAAAACATCCACTGATTGAATCCATGAATCTGAAAACATGTTTCTGAGTGAACCAGACAGACATGTACAGACTGAACTGTTCAACAGTCAGAGTGTCTCTCTAACAAAAGGACACTCTTTACACTCAACTCAGCACAGATGCACCGAGCAACCAAGATTGAACCCAAACCCAGGATAAAGAGTTTCAGTGAATGTGGTGTTGAAGGTGTGGAGGTGGATCAGAGTCTCAGAGGAGACTCTGTAGAAAGACAGAGTGCCAGCAGGACAGTCCACATACACTGCTACTCTGTTAGAGACAGAGGAGGAGGGGGGGGAGGAGGGGGATGAGGATGAGGAGGAGGAGGAGGGAGGGGAGGGGGAGATGGATGTCACTCTGTTATTGTACATGACATAATGAGGATCATCTTCAGAGCAGATCAGACTCCAGGAATGATCGTTCCATCCATACACGCAGTCATAACTGTCTCCTTTTCTTCTGATTCTTCTGTAACTCACTGATATCTCAACCGTTTCTTTCCACTCAACCTCCCAGTAACAGCGACCAGTCAGACCATTACTACACATCATCTGATAATAATAATCAAATCTGTCTGGATGATCAGGATATGACTGAACCTCTTCCACATGTGTCATCTTCCTGTTGTTGTCAGACAGTTTAATGTGTCTGTTCACTGTGTTTGTGTCGATTGTGAGTTGACAGGAATCTGATGGAGAGAACAAACACAATCCAGCTGCAGTTATTGATCCATCATCTGTTCATTGATTGACACTTTGATGACGACTCCTGACATCAGAGATGTGACTGAGTGATGTGACCGTGTTAAGATGGTTGAATGAGTGCTGCTTTGTTTTCATGCATCACATTAAAAACACACTTACACTTCCTCAGACCTGGTCTCAACCATCGGGCTCCAGCAGGCTCCACCCTGAAAGGAGGAGGAGGGTCAGACCAGCACAATCAGCATGCACACATGGACATTACACGGCTCTCACACACATACTGTTAGACACTGATAAAGGAACAGTCCAACATTTTTAAAAATTCACTTCAATCCATACGTGGATCAAACTGATGATGATTTCTACTGATCCTGGATCTGTCAGTACGCCACTGTATTGAATGAAATATGAAAACTATTTATGTTCTGATCCTATTTCTCTCACAGAAAAATGTCTGCCTGTGTCACACAAACAGTGAGCCATGTATTTGTTTGTGAATAGTTTATGTCCTGCCATATTCAATTGTAGAAGAGCAGCAGAATATTCAGTCATCACTCTCAAAACGCTTCATCATGATGTAGCATCATGATCCTTCCCACAGGAAATAATTGTCATAGATTTAAGAGCTGCTTTGAACCATCTTCTTCTCCAGGATATTTCAGATTTAACATTTCAATGTGATGACCTTTGTTATATTGTGCTTCCTGTAAGATCTCTGAATACTGTTTCTGTCCTTTACTGCTGTGTTACATTCTTGATCCCACCATGCTTCACTTTTTCACTTCCTTCCTGCCTCTACAGCTTTCACTGGGCTCTTCTCCAAATGAGCATTTCTACTGGGTTGTTTTCATGAGGATGTACACATCCTGGACAGGCAGGAACGCTGGTTTGAGCACAGAGTCATGCAGGCCATTTACGTGAAAAGGGAAAGACCATCTCTGAATCAAGGAGGGGGCATAATCTGTCACCATCTTACAATGCTGTGATTGCAGCCATTCCCCAACTCTTTGTGAATGCTACTCATGGCCATTGATCAGTGGAATCATATTTTGGAGATTTACTTACCTGGATGATTTGCTTTGTGTCAAGATATTGGACTGTTTCCAGTTCCATTATTGTATATCGTGTATTGGCTTTTAAAATCCCATTGTGACCTTTGTCCATCTCCCTGTAGTTGTCAGTTTCTACCACAGCTCAAAAATAGAAGAATGATTTTATTCTAACAGTTCCAGCAGTTGTTTTGTTCAGGGATAAATATTTCTGTAATCTGAACTGTTAATAATACTGAAACATGTAGGTCTCCTACATTTCTATCCTTTATGGATCGTTTCATGTGATGTGTGTATGAAACAAACAGGAAGTGAGTGAAGGACACATGAAATGTTTCCAGCTGTTCCTCCTCTATCAGACATTCCCTCCATACCTGAGAGTGTCCAGTCTCCAGGGTGGATCCTTCAATCCAGCCATTCCTGAGTGACCCGGATGATTGTAGCTCAGGTCCAGCTCTCTCAGATGGGAGGGGTTGGAGCTCAGAGCTGAGGCCAGAGAAGTACAGCCTTCCTCTGTGATCAGACAGCCTGACAGACTGCAGACACACAAAACAACAATCCATCTGTGAACAACAAATTTCTGTTTTTCAGACACAATAACATTATTCAGTATTTACTTCTTTGTGTAGTATTTAATTTTGCTTTATTTATACACAAATATATTCCCAATGAAAACATTCTCCAAAAGGACCATCTCCCATGACTGGTGGCAGAGTGAGGGCAAAAAGAAGAGATGAGAGAGAGAAAAAACCCCAATAAACAAAATACAAATTAAGGAAAGAGATAAGCACATGCACCAGTGGCACATAAAAGCATCAGGGGTGAAAATGGGGGAATGGAGAAGAAAGCAGAGCACCATGGGAACTCTACTAAAAGCCTGACACTAAAGCAGCATAACTAAGGGGTGATTCAGTGTCAACGAATCCATCCACGCTCACATTTTTTAAATCCACGTTCAAGGACATTGTGAAACACAGCGAACACCATGAGACCGGACAGTGTGCGCGCCGCGGATGACATCAGAGTGCACACTGTGTCTGAGGAGGATGTGCGGAAGTGCTTCAGGAAGGTGAACGCGCGCAAAGCTACTGGTCTGGACGGGATTCCCGGCCGTTTCCTCAAGTCATGCACGGCTCAGCTGGCTGGAGTGTTTACACACATCTTCAACCTTTCCTCTCTCTGTCTGTAGTCCCAGCCTGCTTCAAAATGGCCACCATCATCCCTGTACCCAAAACCTCCACCATGTCTTCATTGAATGACTGGTGACCTGTAGCCCTGACCCCCATCGTGACCAAATGCTTCGAGAAGCTGGTCAGGGACTTTGTTTGCTCTGCACTACCCGACTCACTGGACCCTCTACAATTTGCATACCGCCACAACAGGTCTACTGATGATGCCATAGCCCTGACACTACATACTGCCCTGTCACAGCTAGAGAAGAGAGACACGTACAGTGGGGCAAAAAAGTATTTAGTCAGCCACCGATTGTGCAAGTTCCCCCACCTAAAATGATGACAGAGGTCAGTAATTTACACCAGAGGTACACTTCAACTGTGAGAGACAGAATGTGAAAAAAAAATCCATGAATCCACATGGTAGGATTTGTAAAGAATTTATTCGTAAATCAGGGTGGAAAATAAGTATTTGGTCAATAACAAAAATACAACTCAATACTTTGTAACATAACCTTTGTTGGCCAAAGGAGCTTGCAAAGAAAAGCGTCTGGACTTCTTTAAGTTGCTTGAAGACGTTTCACCTCTCATCCGAGAAGCTTCTTCAGTTCTAAGGTCAAATGGTGGAGAGTCACACCCGATCAGATCTGTACACTGTTAGACCTCTGCCTCACCACTACATATTTCAAGTACAACGAAGGCTTTACAGACAAAAACATGGCTGTGCCATGGGCTCCCCCGTGTCACCTATTGTAGCCAACCTTTACATGGAGGAAGTGGAAAGGAAGGCTCTTGGCTTTTCCAAGGAAGAGTACCCAGCCACTGGTACAGATATGTAGACGACACCTGGGTCAAAATCAAGACACAAGAAGTGGAATCCTTCACTGCGCACATTAACGCTGTGGATAAAAACATCAAGTTCACCAGGGAAGACACAAAGGACGACTGTTTGCCTTTCCTGGACTGCGCCGTGCACATTGAAGAGAACGGCAAACTCAACATCGAAGTTTACCGGAAGCCCACACACACACGGACCAGTACCTCCTGTTTGACTCCCATCACCCTCTGGAACACAAACTTGGAGTAATCAGGACCCTACACCACCGGGCAGAACATGTTCCCTCTAAGCCTGAAGGGAAAAAGAAGGAACACACACATGTAAAGAAAGCACTCAAAACGTGCGGCTATCCTAAATGGGCGTTCTTAAAGTCAGCAAAGAGGCACAGAAAAGAAGATCAGACACCAGCGAGGGAGGATAAGAAGGACAGACGCAACAACATTGTCATCCCCTATGTAGCCGGTGTATCAGAGAAACTCAGGAGAGTTTTCTCCAAGCATGACATCCCGGTGCATTTCAGACCCAGCAACACGCTCAGACAGAAACTGGTTCACCCGAAAGACAAAACGCCAAAACACAGACTTAACAATGTGGTGTATGCTGTACAGTGCAGCGAGGAATGCTCAGACCTCTACATTGGAGAGACCAAACAGCCACTTCACAAGCGCATGGCACAACACAGAAGAGCCACCTCCACAGGACAAGACTCAGCAGTCCATCTGCATCTTAAGGCTAAAGGACACTCTTTCGAGGATGCCAATGTTCACATTTTGGACAGAGAGGACAGATGGTTTGAAAGAGGAGTGAAAGAAGCCATCTATGTCCACTGTGAGCGACCATCTTTGAACAGAGGCGGGGGTTTACGACACCAACTCTCTGCCATCTATAATCCAGTTTTTAGATCCCTTCCCAGACGCCTTAACGCCCACTCACATCCTGGGCCATCTGACCTCAGGAATTCGCATGATAAGGTGGGGCCAGGTTTCACAATGAACACACCCGAAACTCTGGCTGATTGGGACCCACGCCCAGTTTCACACCTTGGCTCAGGCGATTAGAGGATCATCAGGGGGTCCTTTTGTCCCTCTGTGGGGGGTTTCTCCCACTAGGTTTATATCTGGGACTCTCCACCATTTGACCTTAGAACTGAAGAAGCTTCTCAGATGAGAGGTGAAACGTCTTCAAGCAACTTAAAGAAGTCCAGACGCTTTTCTTTGCAAGCTCCTTTGACTACGATGACCTGGATGACTGAGAACCTTCACAGACACAGACTTTGTTGGCAATAACAGAGGTCAAACGTTTACTATAGGTCTTTACCAGGTTTGCACACACAGTAGCTGGTATTTTGGCCCATTCCTCCATGCAGATCTTCTCGAGAGCAGTGATGTTTTGGGGCTGTCGCCGAGCAACACGGACTTTCAACTCCCGCCACAGATTTTCTATTGGGTTGAGGTTTGGAGACTGGCTAGGCCACTCAAGGACTTTCAAATGCTCCTTTGATGCCCGGCCGGTGTGTTTTGGATCATTGTCATGTTGGAAGACCCAGCCTTGTTTCATCTTCAAAGTTCTCACTGATGGAAGGAGGTTTTGGCTCAAAATCTCACGAAACATGGCCCCATTCATTCTGTCCTTAACACGGATCAGTCGTCCTGTCCCCTTGGCAGAAAAACAGCCCCATAGCATGATGTTTCCACCCCCATGCTTCACAGTAGGTATGGTGTTCTTGGGATGCAACTCAGTATTCTTCTTCCTCCAAACACGACGAGTTGAGTTTATACCAAAAAGTTCTACTTTGGTTTCATCTGACCACATGACATTCTCCCAATCCTCTGCTGTATCATCCATGTGCTCTCTGGCAAACTTCAGACGGGCCTGGACATGCACTGGCTTCAGCAGCGGAACACGTCTGGCACTGCGGGATTTGATTCCCTGCCGTTGTAGTGTGTTACTGATGGTGACCTTTGTTACTTTGGTCCCAGCTCTCTGCAGGTCATTCACCAGGTCCCCCCGTGTGGTTCTGGGATCTTTGCTCACCGTTCTCATGATCATTTTGACCCCACGGGATGAGATCTTGCGTGGAGCCCCAGATCGAGGGAGATTATCAGTGGTCTTTTATGTCTTCCATTTTCTGATGATTGCTCCCACAGTTGATTTTTTCACACCAAGCTGCTTGCCTATTGTAGATTCACTCTTCCCAGTCTGGTGCAGGTCTACAATACTTTTCCTGGTGTCCTTCGAAAGCTCTTCGGTCTTGGCCATGGCGGAGTTTGGAGTCTGACTGTTTGAGGCTGTGGACAGGTGTCTTTTATACAGATGATGAGTTCAAACAGGTGCCATTCATACAGGTAACGCGTGGGGGACAGAAAAGCTTCTTACAGAAGACGTTACAGGTCTGTGAGAGCCAGAGATTTTCCTTGTTTTATGTGACCAAATACTAATTTTCCACCCTAATTTACGAATAAATTCTTTACAAATCCTACCATGTGAATTCATGGATTTTTTTTCACATTCTGTCTCTCACAGTTGAAGTGTACCTCTGGTGCAAATTACTGACCTCTGTCATCATTTTAAGTGGGGGAACTTGCACAATTGGTGGCTGACTAAATACTTTTTCGCCCCACTGTATGTGAGAATGCTGTTTGTAGATTACAGCTCAGCATTCAATACCATCGTTCCCTCGAAGCTGGACAGGAAACTGCAGGATCTAGGACTGAGCAGCTCCCTCTGCAGCTGGATCCTTAGCTTCCTGTCTGACAGACGCCAAGTGGTCAGACTGGGCAGCATCACCTCATCCCCCATCACACTGAACACTGGTGCACCACAGGGGTGTGTACTCAGCTCTCTCCTGTACTCACTCTACACCTACGACTGCACGGCCACTAACAACTCCAACATCATTGTAAAGTTTGCGGACGACACTACAGTGGTGGTCTTATCACCAACGGTGATGAGATGGCGTACAGGGAGGAGGTCAGCGCCCTGACCCACTGGTGTCAAGACAACCATCTCACCCTCAACGTCGCAAAGACAAAGGAGTTGATAGTGGACTTCCGGAGGTGCAAAGAAGTACACACCCCCATCACCATCAATGGCGCTGCTGTGGAGAGAGTGTGCAGCTTCTGCTTCCTTGGTGTACATCTGTCTGAGGATCTTACGTGGTCTGTACACACAAACAAAACAGTGAAGAAGGCGCAACAGCGCCTCTTTCTCAGGAGACTGAAAAGATTCAGCATGAGCCCCCGCATTCTCAGGACCTTCTATCACTGTGCCATTGAGAGCATCCTCACTGGATGCATCACCACCTGGTACAACAGCACCGCTTACAACCGCAAAGCTCTCCAGAGAGTAGTGCGGTGCTCTGAATGGATAATTGGACGTGAGCTTCCCTCCCTCCAGGACATCTACAGGAAGCGGTGCCTGAGGAAAGCGGGGAGGATCATCAAGGACTCCAGTCACGCCAGACATAATCTGTTGAGACTACTTCCATCAGGAAGGAGGTTCTGCAGCATCCGGTCCCGTACCAGCAGACTGAGAGACAGCTTTTTCCATCAGGCCACGAACACGTCATAGACACCTCACCTCCACTACTGGAACTTCAACATTATGCACTACATACTGTATATGAATGCCACTTGTTTTGCACAATATCCAACTACCAACCTCTGTATATTTTATACATGTATTTTATTTTTACTCTATTTAATTTGTAAAATATGTATACACACACACACACACACACACACACACACACACACACACACACACACACACACACACGTAGACATACATATTTAGTATACACATTCAGTAATATGCATACACTCTTATATTGTACATATATTTATTCATATAATTCTCAGATTTAGCCATTATATTTGCTTGTTCTTATGTTATTGTACTTTGCACAACTCTGTTGCTTGTGAAGCTCGCACACAAGAATTTCACTCACATGTACTGTACCAGTGTACCTACACATGTGATGGGACAATTTCACTCACATGTACTGTACCAGTGTACCTACACATGTGATGGGACAATAAAAGTGATTAGATTTGATTTGAATCTTATCTGCTGAAAAAAGATGACAATTTACATCCAATCTAAAACAAACTCATAACCAACATTCTCCAGTGTTTTTTTAAAAGCTATATTTAAGAGTTTATGCTGCTCAGATTTCTGTTAGAATTTTATTATAATGATGATTGATTTTTGAGAACTTTATGGGGAATAGAGCGTTAAGATGTCTAGTTTCTTAATGTTTTACATCTAAATGTGCAGATGTGGCATTAATAAATAGATTTTTCCGCATTAAGGAAACTAATAGACCCCTAAACATCTGATTTGGATATTTTCTTAATAAAAATATAATATGGACAAATGACCCTAAATGTCTAACTTTACCAGTGTTAAGTAATTTTCTTTGAATACATCACTAAAGAAATGTGACTCTGAAAAATCTCAAACAATAATTGAAAGTCTAATAAAATTCTTTAAAAGTTCACTTTTTTATAGAACAATAGAATATAGATTCTAAATGATAATCGGTGGAAAAGTTTAAAACCTGACCTGAGAGTTTCCAGTTTAAAGTTTCCACTCTTTACTCCAACAGACAAAAGCTTCACTCCTGAATCCTGCAGGTCAGAGTTACTCAGGTCCAGCTCTTTCAGACTGCAGGACTGGGAGCTGAGAACTGAGGACAGAGCTTCACAATCTCCATCTGAGAGGCTACAGTGACTCAGTCTGAAAGATAACAGATTAACAAACATGATAAAATAACATTTTTGTTAAAGTGAAATGCTGTATTATTATTTTAGAAATATCTAATCCTGCTTCTTCTCTTTACCTTGTAATTCCTTTAGCTAAAACATTTAACTTATTAATTCTGTCATCAGATTGAAAAAAAAAACATATAGCTCGGTCTGACCTAAGAGTATTTAGTTTACAGTTTGGACTCTTTAGTCCATCACAAAGACACTTCACTCCTGAATCCGGCAGGTTGGAGTTACTCAGGTCCAGCTCTCCTAAACTAGAGGACTGAGATTTAAGAACCAAGGACAAAGCTTCACAGCTTCTTTCTGAGAGGTTACAGCCCATCACTCTGAAAAACAAACAAACAAAACTGCTTAAGAGTCATCAGGACTAAAGAACTACGACATTTGGCAATGTAAATTTTATTATTTTTCTTTGATCTCAAAGTCATTTTGACAATTCATAATATATTTTTTTTTCACTTGATCTGACCTGAGAGTTTTACACTGTGGACTCTTCAGTCCATCAGACAGAGGCTCCACTCCTGAATCCTTGCTGTTACTCAGGCCCAGCTCTCTGAGACTGGAGGTCTGGGAGCTGAGGACTGAGGACAGAGCTTCACAGTTTGTCTCTGACAGGTTACAGAGACTCAGTCTGAAAAAGTAATGCAGTTTGTGATTTTGATATATGAGCTACTGTGTAGAGGTCTGGGGAAACACATACAAAAGTAACACACAAACAATAACTATAATACAGAAAAGGGCCATTAGATTAATAAATAATGTAGGGTACAGGGACCATACAAATGCACTCTTTGTCAAAATGCAAGCTATCAAATTCCAAGACTTGGTGAAGCTTAAAACAGCGCAGATAATGTATAAAGTAAGAAATAAACTGCTTCCCAAAGAAATCTGTAAATTGTTCATAGAAAGAGAAGGTGGGTATAACTTAAGAGGGAGATGGAATTTAAAAATACAAAGTGCTAGAACAACTTTAAGAACTATGTCTATCTCAATTGCAGGAGTTAAATTATGGAACAGTCTAACAGAAGAAATAAAAGACAGTCAAAACATAAAACAGTTTAAAGTAAAATATAAAAACCTAATTTTAAATAAGTATAAGAATGAAGAAAACGGGGTTAACCCAGGACGGTAATGTTGCTGGAAATGGTGTTGCGGTTCTTTTTTGGTTTTTTTGTTTTGTTTTGGTTTGTTGTTTTTCCATAACTTGTGTATCTGCAAATATACACATTCTGTATTTTTCATATGAAAGAAACTATACTGTGGTGGGGCTTGCTAATTTCTTGTTTTGATTTATGTATGTTATGTTTTGTTTTACTTCATATGTTTCATATGTTGTTTGTTTAATTTAAGACAAAAAAAATTAAATGAATGAGAGGTAAAACTTGTGGGGGTAGGGACAAATAAGTAAATACTTCAGCCTACTCCTTTTCAAACAAATAATGGAATGATATTTTGTAATGATTGTGAAGGCACATGTTTGAAATGTTTGAAATAAAAATGAACTGAACTGAACTGAACTGATTAAACTAAATCACTTCATATAAACAGTGTACCGATTAAAATGTTTACATCAAGAAAATTAGCAAAAATATCAACTTAAGAGGGAAATTATTGTTCTCAGGCAAAACCAAAAGTAAAGCAGCAAGTAAAATGTATTTGTATGAGAATTAGTTTTTTTTAGCCTTACAATAAGGCATCCTTTGTAGTGCTCTGCCACAGTTTCTGAAACCTGCTGGCCGAGTTGTTGACAGGAGTGGACAAAATGGCACATTAGTACCAATTTAAGGCTACGTCACGCTAACAACTGCTGTGTACTTTTTCAAAGTTTTTCAAACGAAAATGCATTGTTTTCTCTCCGTTTTGGCCTCCTGTCCACACTGAGATGGCGCTTTTGTCAAGGAAAACCGCAGCATTTTAAAAACGCTCTAGAAAACGCATGCATTACAAAATGCAGCTGTCCCGTCGCAGTGCGGACACTCGGAAAACACATACATTTCAAAACTGAGCTGTCATGTTGCAGTGAGACACACGGAAATGCAGACTTTCTAAAACAATGACGTATTTTAGTCATTTGATGCAGTCATGTGACCAAATAAACAAAGATAGTGGAGGGCATTTGTTACAGCGGTTGTTTTGATTGCTCTCAATTTTGACAACCCTAAAAAAGATTAATATCAGATTAATATCGGTTTGTACATGCTCCAGATTCTTCAAATTCTTTAATTCTCACTCAATTTTTTGCATGCGCAGGACTGGAACCTACGTGTTTTTATTCGGGCTAGTGTGGACAAAGCCAGAGAGTGTGACCTCCACTCAAGGCTCCAAGGTTAGGAGTAGTAAAGACTTCTTGGCAATTATTCCTGCAGAAGCAGATAGAGCAATGACCAAAATGCTTACATGAGGGTCATCCACAGAGGAGCTAGATAAATTCAGCAGTCTAGTGCCTTATTATCCAAAGTGTTAATGGTACCTTTTCACAGGTCCATACTGGTCATGGCATTCTGTCCCAATCTGTCAAGAATCGCACAGTTTGTGGAACCAGGACTGACCCAAAGTGCAGGATGCAGAGGACATACAGGCTAAACAAGCAAGCAATTCACTGACTGATAGAAGTCAGTAAGAAATTAAATATCAAACTGAATACAAAACCACAACAAAGACTGAAAGGGAGGACAGGACTAGTCAGCGTAGAGGAATCAAGGGTGAGGGAAATGAGACAAAGTTGTAGAAAATAAAGACAGTGAGATTTTATTCTTAGAACTGGAACCAGGAACCACAAGCAACATGAGGAAAATGATTCAGTTCATCAGCAGCTGGTGAAATTTGGGTGATTGTACAAGCAAGGCCGATTGTAGCAGAGCAGTATTTTGGAAATGAGGTAGAACTGATGAGTGAACAATGCAGTAACAGAACACTGTTTTAGTCTATGTGGTTTTGGTATGAAAAAAATGTGTGATTATTTTTTTCTTTTTTTGTATTTGTTTTTGAAGAGTTTATGTTTAGCACTTGTGTATTCAGTACAGGGTGGGTCTGCACATTACTTTAATAACAACTGCACCTAGTTTTTTGTCAGAAATGCTGACAATTGTTGCTGCTTCATATGCATTAACAGTTGGTTTGAATACTGATGACAATGTAAATGTTTTATATATTTTTCAAACCCCTGAACCATTAGTTTTTTTAAAACTGCTTTATGTTAACCAGTGTTGGGACTAACGCATTATTAAGTAACGCGTTACAGTAACTACGTTATTATTGTGGTAACGAGCACGGTAACTAGTTATTATGCCAAAACCGGGAACGCGTTACTCGTTACTGGGATTTAGATAGGCTCGTTATTCGTTACTTCGTGTGGTGGCTATCGCGGAGCTTCCACAGATTCAATAACATTAGCAAGTGGTGGAAGCCAGCAGGTGGATGAAGGAAAAGGGAGGCAAGAGGAGAGACCCGAAGCGGCCGCCTGTTATGAGTGGCTGTGTGCAGACAGGAATAGGACCCAAGGTGCAGACTCCGGAGACAGTCGTGAACTCAAAACAGCTTTAATGTAAAACTCAAAATATAAAATAACTGGAAAAAATCAAAATAAACTTAAACTGGAGGATTGACAGAACACACAGCTAGGTAAACGGTAGATCGCGACCCAGACACAAAGAAACACAGGGCTCAAATACACAGAGGGAGCAATCAGGGAATGTGTAACAGGAGGGAAACACAGCTGGGGCAAATCAGGCCTAACGAGACAAGGGGAAGCAAAACCAGACACATTAACATCAGACATGGACTTTCAAAGTAAAACAGGCAACCCATAACACAGACTGAACAAAAGACACAGACTCACATGCAGGCCCTACAACAGAGGGAACAGAGATGTGGGACCAGGGCAAACACAGACACTGACTGGACACGGGGATATAGCAACTAAGGATACACAGAGACGCGAACTAGACAAGGGGATACAGCTGACAGGGGAGACAAAGCAACTAGAGAAGACAGAGACATAAACCATAAGACAGAACTCAAAGAAACCAAAGACTAGAAATTATAAATAATATAATAAACTCAAAAACCCTGGGTCAACGACCCAGACATCCTAACACCGCCGGTCCGAGAGTGTCAGGTGAACTGAACTTCAGGTAAGAAGTTATAACCTGCAGTCCATCTGGGTCAGATATAAACCAAGTTTAGGTGGAGTTTATTTTCGTTATGCTGACTTTTTCGTACTGCGTGCTAGCTAGCATGACGGAGTTTCTATACAGCTGGGTGGGTGCTATGTTACTGATGTTGAACTTTATTTTGTTCATAAGGTTAATTATTAGAGTTGCCAACCATCCCGTAAAAAACGGAATCGTCTCGTATTCAGAGAAAATATTACGCGTTTCGTATTGAGGTGAAAAGGAACACAGTTTGTCCCGGACTTCAGCTACAATGGAAAAGACACAAAGCTAGAGTTTTTTCTGCGTCTTTATGCTGCACAGTTGCCTCTTCTTCTCTCATCCTCTCACCCTCCCTCTCCTGTTTCTACTTCAATCATGAAACTGATCAATGATCAGCTGATTGGCTTTTCTCTCTCGTTTATTTATCGCCCACTTTGCGCCAGAAAGAGGAAACCAGTGGATGTCGCGTTACACAACAGCAGCACTTTTAAGCTTGATCAGCTGTTGTTAGAATTTATTTAATATTAATTTCTAGTATCAGCTGATGTTTGCTGGAGCCACAGCTGCAAAAAAGCTGCTGGTCATGATGTCGGTTTGGATATGTGATGAGAGGGAAACATGAAGATGAAACCAGGAGATGTCCTTACTGAATCATCAGAGCTGTGATGGAGAAACAGGTTTACCTTTTAGGTGACATGAATGAGTTGAAGGGAAGTTATGAACTGTTTCTGAGAGACAAATAACACCAGGATCCTTTTCTAAGTAGCTGACAGCTGGTAACTGTGCAGGGGCGGGTCTAGCAAAGTGTTGCCAGGGGTCCATGTAGGGCATTAAAAGGGAGAGGGGGGCACAAAGAAATACTTTCTTATTCTCATTTAAAATGTCTCACTTTAAAAAAAATAATTATCTGAGTCTTACAACAAACAATTGATAGATTGATACATATATACCATCAGAACAGTGTACATCACTGTCACAACAGCGTTTGTTTTCATTCAAAGGCTTTATGATCTTTGCTATAATGGTGGGCCGGTCTCTAGTCAAAATGCCCGGGACGATTTTTTTGTCCCAGTCCAGCTCTGTATGCAGCTCATCTGCAGTCTGGTGTTACCTACATCTTCCTATTCAGAAGGCAGAATTTCCGAGTTCTGAGTTCAATCAAAGCACCACGACTGCAGTTTTTGTGTTGGATGTAAAAAGCGAGGATAGAATGGCTAGGATAGAATCAGGTGTGGGATTTCTCTCTTGGAAATGTGCACATTATTTTTTCCTTTCTATAGGTGGCACAGTGCACTTGTGGCAAGTAAGCAAGCTAGAAGACTGGCAATCTTGCTGGGTATCCAGTTACGGAAGCAACACATTAACAAGAGAATTATGAGTAAAACCAAAGTTACTTTCCCTAGTAACTAGTTACTCTGAAGGTAACGAGTAACTTGAAGTAACTGAGTTACTTTTGATAGAAGTAACTAGTAATGTAACTAAGTTACTAATTTAAAGTAACTTACCCAACACTGATGTTAACTAGAATAACCATTTACTAAATAAAGGCATCAGCACATATTTACTTACAGAGATTTATTAGAGGCATTGACCTCTGGCAGCAGCTCCAGAAGAGCGTCCTCTGAAGAAAATGTCTTTGGGTCTGCATCTTTTTTTGATGAGACTAAGATTAAGAGCAGAGCTGACCACTGAGCAGGGGAAAGATTACGTATTGAGGGACTTCCTAAACTCATGTACCGCTGGACCTCCTCCACTAGAGAACGATCATTCAGTTCATTCAGACAGTGGAACAGATTGATACTTTTCTCTCCAGACTGATTCTCACTGAGCTTCTTCTTGATGTACTGGATGGTTTCCTGAATGGTCAGTGAACTACCTTCTGTACGTGTCTGTGTCTGCAAACCTTGTAGGAGACTCTGACTGGTCTGCAGTGAAAGACCCAGGAGGAAGCGGAGGAACAGGTCCAGGTGTCCGTTTGGACTCTGTAAGGCCTTGTCCACAGCACTCTGGTAGAAGTGAGTCGATTCTGTTGTTTCAGACTTCTGGGGGGTGGTTTGTTGCTCTTCCAGCAGATTGACTCCAGAGTTGATGAAGGTCAGATGGACATGAAGAGCAGCCAGAAACTCCTGAACACTCAGATGGATGAAGCAGAACACCTTGTCCTGGTACAGTCCTCTCTCCTCTTTAAAGATCTGTGTGAACACTCCTGCAAACACTGTGGCTGCTTTGATATCGATGCCGCACTCTGTCAGGTCTGATTCATAGAAGATCAGGTTTCCTTTCTGCAGATGATCAAAAGCTAGTTTTCCCAGAGACTCAATCATCTCCCTGCTCTCTGGACTCCAGTGTGAATCTGTTTGGGCTCCTTCATCAAACTTGACCTTCTTCACTTTGGCCTGAACCACCAGGAAGTGGATGTACATCTCAGTCAGGTTCTTCGGCAGACGTCCCTCTCTGGTTTTCAGCACATTCTCCAAAACTGTAGCTGTCATCCAGCAGAAGACTGGGATGTGGCACATGATGTGGAGGCTTCGTGATGTCTTGACGTGAGAAAGGATTCTGCTGGCCTGCTCCTCATCTCCGAATCTCTTCCTGAAATACTCTTCTTTCTGTGGGTCAGTGAACCCTCTGACCTCTGTCACCATGTCAACACACTGTGGAGGGATCTGATTTGCTGCTGCAGGTCGTGTGGTTATCCAGAGGTGAGCAGAAGGAAGCAGTTTCCCCCTGATGAGGTTTATCAGCAGCACATCCACTGAGGTGGACTTTCTAGGGTCAGTTAGGATTGTAGTTTTGTGGAAGTCCAGAGGAAGTCGACACTCATCCAGACCATCAAAGATGAACACAACCTGGAACTCTTCAAAGCTGCAGATTCCTGCTTCTTTGGTTTCAGTAAAGAAGTGATGAACAAGTTCCACCAAGCTGAACGTTTTCTCTTTCATCACATTCAGCTCTCTGAAAGTGAATGGAAATATGAACTGGATGTCCTGGTTGGCTTTGTCTTCTGCCCAGTCAAGAATGTATTTCTGAGTTAAGACTGTTTTTCCAATACCAGTCACTCCTTTTGTCAGCACTGTTCTGATTGGTTCAAGTCGTCCAGGTGAGGCTTTAAAGATGTCTTCTTCTCTGATTGATGTTTCTGGTCTGTCTCGTTTCCTGCATACCTTTTCAATCTGTCTGACCTCATGTTCATCATTGACCTCTGCAGTCCCTCCCTCTGTGATGTAGAGATCTGTGTAGATCTGATTCAGAAGGGTTGGGTTTCCGGCTTTAGCGATCCCCTCAAACACACACTGGAACCTCTCCTTTAGTGTAGATTTAAGTTTGTGAGGACAAATGGCATCTAGAAGTTTTCAGAGAAAAAACAAAAAAAATGTACAACATAAGGTACTGTTTAAAAAAAAATGTATAGACAATTTAAATTCCATATATCATCATTATTATGTGTTGTTCTATGTATTTTGAAATTAGTAAATTCTTTACACCAGCAACTTAAATCTTTAGTGAAATCCACTTACTTCTCTGCAGACGGTCAGCCAGCTCATCAAGCTTCATTGTTCTCATGAAGTCCAGGGTGATTTTCACAAATGCCTCTCTGCTGCTCCTCCTCTGCTCTTCCTCTTCCTCCTCCCTCTGACTCTCTAAGCATTCTGGGTAGCCTGGACTCAGAACCTTCTGGATCTTCTTCAGCTCTTTCTTCACAAAGCTGATGATGTTGTCCTCCAGCAGCTGGAACAGAATACTTCATGAATGACCCAATTATACTGAAATCATGGAGCCAAATACGGATTATCCACTGTTGCATAAAGAGCAGCATGAAGATGTAAAAGAAAGTGTTCAAAGGAGCTTGCAAAGAAAAGCGTCTGGACTTCTTTAAGTTGCTTGAAGACGTTTCACCTCTCATCCGAGAAGCTTCTTCAGTTTTAAGGTCAAATGGTGGGGAGTCCCAGATTTAAACCTAGTGGGAGTATCGCCCCAAAGAGGGACAAAAGGACCCCTTGATGATCCTCTAATCGCCTGAGCCAAGGTGTGAAAACGGGCGTGGGTCCCAATCAGCCAGGGTTTTGGGTGAGCGTATTGAGAAACCTGGCCCCACCTTATCGTGCGAATTCCTGAGGTCAGATGACCCAGGATGTGAGTGGGCGTTAAGGCGTCTGGGGAGGGATCTAAAAACTGGATTATAGATGGCAGACAGTTGGTGTCGTAAACCACCGCCTCTGTTCAAAGATGGTCACTCACAGTGGACATAGATGGCTTCTTTCACTCCTCTTTCAAACAATCTGTCCTCTCTGTCCAAAATGTGAACATTGGTATCCTCGAAAGAGTGTCCTTTATCCTTAAGATGCAGATGGACTGCTGAGTCTTGTCCTGTGGAGGTGGCTCCTCTATGTTGTGCCATGCACTTGTGAAGTGGCTGTTTTGTCTCTCCAATGTAGAGGTCTGGGCTACAATAGGTGACACGGGGGAGCCCATGGCGCAGCCATGTTTTTGTCTGTAGAAGCCTTCGTTGTATTTGAAGTATGTTGTGGTAAGGCAGAGGTCTAACAGTGTGCAGATCTGATCGGGTGTGAAGTTGGTCCTGTCTTCCAAGGAGCTGTCATCTTGTAGTCGTTTTCTGACAGTCTCCACGGCCTCTGTGGTGGGTATGCAAGTGAAGAGAGACTGCATCAAAGGACACCATGGTTTCATCTGAATCAAGGGTAAGTTTCTGGACCTTTTCGGTGAAGTCGGTGGAGTTCTTGATGTGGTGTGGGGCGTTCCCCACGAGAGGTGCAAGGATGGTAGCAAGGTGTTTTGTGTGGTAATCTGTAGTGTTTAGGACCACGGTGCATCTTCCCTTATCAGCTGGTAAAACAGTGATGCTGTAGTCTTGGCTCAGGGAAGCGACGGCCTTCTTTTCTTGTACAGGGAGTGCAGAATTATTAGGCAAGTTGTATTTTTGAGGAATAATTTTATTATTGAACAACAACCATGTTCTCAATGAACCCAAAAAACTCATTAATATCAAAGCTGAATGTTTTTGGAAGTAGTTTTTAGTTTGTTTTTAGTTTTAGCTATTTTAGGGGGATATCTGTGTGTGCAGGTGACTATTACTGTGCATAATTATTAGGCAACTTAACAAAAAACAAATATATACCCATTTCAATTATTTATTTTTACCAGTGAAACCAATATAACATCTCCACATTCACAAATATACATTTCTGACATTCAAAAACAAAACAAAAACAAATCAGCGACCAATATAGCCACCTTTCTTTGCAAGGACACTCAAAAGCCTGCCATCCATGGATTCTGTCAGTGTTTTGATCTGTTCACCATCAACATTGCGTGCAGCAGCAACCACAGCCCCCCAGACACTGTTCAGAGAGGTGTACTGTTTTCCCTCCTTGTAAATCTCACATTTGATGATGGACCACAGGTTCTCAATGGGGTTCCGATCAGGTGAACAAGGTGGCCATGTCATTAGTTTTTCTTCTTTTATACCCTTTCTTGCCAGCCACGCTGTGGAGTACTTGGACGCGTGTGATGGAGCATTGTCCTGCATGAAAATCATGTTTTTCTTGAAGGATGCAGACTTCTTCCTGTACCACTGCTTGAAGAAGGTGTCTTCCAGAAACTGGAAGTAGGACTGTGAGTTGAGCTTGACTCCATCCTCAACCCGAAAAGGCCCCACAAGCTCATCTTTGATGATACCAGCCCAAACCAGTACTCCACCTCCACCTTGCTGGCGTCTGAGTCAGACTGGAGCTCTCTGCCCTTTACCAATCCAGCCACGGGCCCATCCATCTGGCCCATCAAGACTCACTCTCATTTCATCAGTCCATAAAACCTTAGAAAAATCAGTCTTGAGATATTTCTTGGCCCAGTCTTGACGTTTCAGCTTGTGTGTCTTGTTCAGTGGTGGTCGTCTTTCAGCCTTTCTTACTCTGTCTCTGAGTATTGCACACCTTGTGCTTTTGGGCACTCCAGTGATGTTGCAGCTCTGAAATATGGCCAAACTGGTGGCAAGTGGCATCTTGGCAGCTGCACGCTTGACTTTTCTCAGTTCATGGGCAGTTATTTTGTGCCTTGGTTTTTCCACACACTTCTTGCGACCCTGTGGACTATTTTGAATGAAACGCTTGATTGTTCGATGATCACGCTTCAGAAGCTTTGCAATTTTGAGACTGCTGCATATCTCACTATTTTTGACTTTTCTGAGCCTGTCAAGTCCTTCTTTTGACCCATTTTGCCAAAGGAAAGGACGTTGCCTAATAATTATGCACACCTGATATAGGGTGTTGATGTCATTAGACCACACCCCTTCTCATTACAGAGATGCACATCACCTAATATGCTTAATTGGTAGTAGGCTTTCGAGCCTATACAGCTTGGAGTAAGACAACATGCATGAAGAGGATGATGTGGACAAAATGCTCATTTGCCTAATAATTCTGCACTCCCTGTATTGTGAGGTTGGATGGAGGGACTTTGGCACTGGAGAGGGTGGATGAGACTTTAAAGGAAGCACTCAAAACATGCGGTTATCCTAATTGGGCGTTCATAATATCAGCAAAGAGGCACAGAAAAGAAGATCAGACACCAGCGAGGGAGGATAAGAAGGACAGACGCAACAACATTGTCATCCCCTATGTAAACTCAGTAGAGTTTTCTCCAAGCATGACATCCCGGTGCATATCAGACCCAGCAACACGCTCAGACAAAAATTGGTTCACCCGAAAGACAAAACTCCTAAACACAAACTTAACAATGTGGTGTATGCTGTACAGTGCAGCGAGGAATGCCCAGACCTTTATATTGGAGAGACCAAACAGCCAATTCACAAGCGCATGGCACAACATAGAAGAGCCCCCTCCACAGGACATGACTCTCTTCTTTGGCTCTCGGAGAAGGCGGACGCACTTTTTCTCCTCTCCCTTATCTTCCCTGCTTATGTCCTTGTCTAGTCTCGTGTTTTTTTTGTATTTTCCCTGGAAGATTCTCTCACAGTCTGTTCTCTAAAACCTAAAAGAGGAATTATGGATTGGATCAACTGGTCCCTAAATGCAATTGACACCCCTTTCTCAACGAGAACTTTTGGCTTGGGTGAGCCTGAGTGCTGAGGATATCTACCTATTCGGAACCATGGTAACAGGGTTCTGGCTGATCGGAGCTGGCTTGGGCCTGACTTATCAAAGAATTAAGAAAGCGGAACCGGCTGTTCAAACCCCCACAAGGCTGCCCGCTGGGATTGGAAAGATGGGAGAGGCGTGAGTTTCTCAAAATGGGCCCATTGAGTCAGCACGGATAAGATCTTGGAGAGGCTACGGCTGCTGTGAATACTCAGAATAAGATCTCTGACTGCAGACTGGATACATCTCTGAAGGGCTAGCCCGGAATAACATCTCTGGGTGCAAAATTGGATGACATCTCGGGGAGGCACACTGCCGTGAGTTCTCAGAAATTGGCTCCTTGAGCACAAGAAATGACAACATCACAGAACGCAAGTATGGCGAAAACCAATATAGCCACCTTTCTTTGCAAGGACACTCAAAAGCCTGCCATCCATGGATTCTGTCAGTGTTTTGATCTGTTCACCATCAACATTGCGTGCAGCAGCAACCACAGCCCCCCAGACACTGTTCAGAGAGGTGTACTGTTTTCCCTCCTTGTAAATCTCACATTTGATGATGGACCACAGGTTCTCAATGGGGTTCAGATCAGGTGAACAAGGTGGCCATGTCATTAGTTTTTCTTCTTTTATACCCTTTCTTGCCAGCCACGCTGTGGAGTTCTCAGAAATTGGCTCCTTGAGCACAAGAAATGACAACATCACAGAACGCAAGTATGGCGAAACTCGCGGCTCTCCAACGGGAGATTGAGAGACCAGTGTTGGACTGTAGAACTGCTTTGAAATTCATATGAGCTGTTCGCACTAAAGTAAAAAATAACATCACTTATGCAGATACCCCTTCGGCGCCAGCTGCAAGGCCGGAGCTGAACAAAACACCCTGATAACGACTGTGTTTAGTCTGTTCCTTCCCATTCCATGCAAGGCCACCTGGGTTGGCTGGAAGACTGTTTACTTTGCCTGGCAGGGCGAAGGACACTGTCTCAGCTGAACTATGGACATGCACACACATACATATACTGATACTGATAAGGACTCACCGACGCATCACCCTCCCTACCCCGGATCCAACGCCACCTCCAACGCTTACCTCCCCTCTGATGTGGACATCGGGTCAGTTGGAGGCGCAGTCGAAAGATTGCAGTGGTCCCAGATCAGATGTACACACTGGGACTCTTTCCCATGTTGCTTGTCTGTGTTTATTGTGCTATGGTGTGTTGATATCTGTGCATTCCTGTATTATCCTTTTGTGTTACACATTTTGATGTTTTTTTTCCTTGCTACCTAACCTGACCTGTCTCCCCAATGTGATGTTTGTGTATTGTATGTATGGTCGGCAAGGTCTGTCATCTCGGTTGTGGGCAAAAGACCTGCAACTGACAAATAAAGGCTATCTCATCATCTCATCTCAGCAGTCCATCTGCATCTAAAGGTCAAAGGTCACTCTTTCGAGGATACCAATGTTCACATTTTGGACAGAGAGGACAGATGGTTTGAAAGAGGAGTGAAAGAAGTCATCTATGTCCACTGTGAGCGACCATCTTTGAACAGAGGCGGGGGTTTACGACACCAACTCTCTGCCATCTATAATCCAGTTTTGAGTGCCCTCCCCAGACGCCTTAACGCCCACTCACATCCTGGGCCAGGTTTCACAATGAGCTTACCCGAAACTCTGGCTGATTGGGACCCACACCCATTTTCACACCTTGGCTCAGGCGATTGGAGGATCATCAGGGGCTCCTTTTTTCCCTCTTTGGGGGGATATTCTCCCACTAGGTTTAAATCTGGGACTCCCCACCATTTGACCTTAAAACTGAAGAAGCTTCTCGGATGAGAGGTGAAACGTCTTCAAGCAACTTAAAGAAGTCCAGACGCTTTTCTTTGCAAGCTCCTTTGACTACGATGACCTGGATGACTGAGAACCTTCACAGACAAAAGTAAGTGTTGTACATGTACGGACCATAAATATGGAGTCCAGCTGTGTTTGATGCTGCTGGGCAGAGTGACCCCTCGGAACCTCTGAGCTCTCCTGATCCACTCTGTGGAGGAATCATGAAGAGTTAGTCCCCATGAAATCTGTCTCCAGAGAGACAAGGAAAGGAAAAGACACAGATACTTCTAGTGACGTTTATCTCATCAATATAATTTAACTCTTAAACAATATTTAGCTGTTCATCCAGTCCAGGAAAAAAGTAGCCAATCTGCTGGCTTATATTCCAAGAGCAAAGTAAATTAGAGCTTGTAGTGTATCCAGCTGCTATTTTGAATATAAGCTCCTGTGTGATTCCTGTGTGCCTGTTGAGTTTGTTTTGCCCATGATTAAGCTTATTTTTCTGTGGAGTTAATTTCTTTCATGTTTAGTTCCTCAGGGCTTTTCGTCTCTACTTTTTTTTTGTCAGAGCCCTGCTCTAAATACTGTCCTAGATTTAAATACTGTTTGAAACACTAGATTTAGAAGTATTTAGTGCCATCTTTTGCTGTTACAGAAGATGTCACCATGTAGGTTGCTGCCAATAGATTTACAAAACATAATGTTAGCTAACTACTGGCAAAACTGATATCGCAGTGAAAAACAAGTGAAAGTGGAGAGTATATCCTTGTTATGAACATAAATTCATTGTTTCAGCAACTCGGCATTGAACTTGATATTTAGTTTTATTGTTGTTGATTCTGTAACTAGTCAGGAAATAATGTAATGTAAGTCTATTGGCAGCAGGCTCAAATGTTCAAAGATGGCACTAAACATGTTCTAAAACTTTGAACATTTATTTTTTGTTTACATCCAGCTTAAGAGACATAGTTAAATGTATTACTGTTTTTTTTTTAGAACTCTCACATTTGTGTAAATTTACACCCAGTTACAGTCTTCTTTTCAACAACATCAGGTAGTTATTTACCTCTCAAAGATCCCAAAAAGTTGATTTTGTTCATCTGGATGTAGCATTTTCAATGGGAGAAACATTTCGTCACTCATACTTCATTCTCAGCTGACTGCAGGTTTCCTAAGCCTTATAAACAATACCTTTGTACAATGACTGAAATCTCCACAGAATGAACAATGGGCTGTGAGGTCAGTTACTTGATCATTTATATGCAAAATGTCATGACCATTGACCAAGAACCATTGATCAGGAAGTCTCTCAATACTCAATTTGTTGTGGTTTCTGGTAAACAACAATTAAGTAAAACTTTCTTTGTTAGTCTTGGACTTTTCATGCTGTGCTAGTTGGATTGTCTTACTGAATTCAAACACCCTTTGAGGAGTATTCTCATCTAGAAGCATTGTAAGTCTCTGTGGCATCCACTCCTCTTCAGATTTTAGCACATTAATGATAAAATTTGTTTCTTTGAAACATTCATTGAGGAGCTAGTTCTGCGTCTTCCTAAAGATTTCTTGTTGCTCCAAGGCCCTTAACTGAAGAGCTCATCTGCAGACTTCTAGGAGTAATCCTGTTTTGTCTGCATCTGAGGCTGAACAACAGGTGGTTCAGTGCTGTTTGCTCATAGTCATGTTAGCTTAAGCCAGTACTTGACAAAGTGGGTTAAAATGTCTTGATGCATGGTCAATAATCCAAGAAAGTAAAGAAAGTAAATCCAAAAAGTGTCACTTGGATGAGTGACAACATGTTTCTACCACTGAAAACACAACGTCCAAATGAACAGAATCATCTTTTTGGGATTAACTTAAATGGATGACTAAGTATGCATCAGGATACCTCTCAAAGACTTCATGTTACTAACAGCTCACCTGTATGCTGCAGACCCATGATGTTTAAATTCAATGGGGTCACGTTTTGACTGTTTACTCCTTAAGGACATACAGCTGGTTCCAGGTTCATTTATACGTTTAGTTCCTCGTTTTCTCCTGGATGTTGTTTGAGTCAATGGTCTCCTACAGAGATAAATTTTTGAAACCATGAAGGATTTATAAAAATAAAAAATAAAATAAGCATCATCATTTAAATCAGACACTGTACTGACATGAAAGAGTGTTACTAACAGCTCACCTCTCTCCAGCAGGCGACTGTTGAAATTCAATGGGGTCACGTTTTGACTGTTTACTCCTTAAGGACATACAGCTGGGTTCAGGCTCATGTTTACATTTAGTTCCTCGTTTTTTTGTGTATGTCCTTTTAGCCAGTGGTCTCCTACAGAGATGCATTTATGAAACCATGAAAGATTAATAAAAAAATAAAACAAAATACAACGAGCATCACCATTTAAATCAGACACCTGGCTGACATTCAAATAGTTCATGTTAATAACTGCTCACCTCTCTGGAGCAGACACGTGCTGGTGTTTAAATTCAATGGGGTCTCGTTTTGAGTGGTCACTCATTAAGGACACAGAGCTGGGTGGAGGTCCAGGTTGGTTCCTGTGAATAATGATGGAGCAGTGATGCGAGTGCTGAGCTGTGACATGGAGAAGAGTCATGGACAGTTAGAGATGGTCATCTCACCTCTGCGCTTTGGTCTGGCTCTCATGTTCCCCACACAGAGTGGTTTTAGAGGGAGGGACTCCCTCCTCTCTGTCTTCACACTGATCCATGCTGCTCAATTCACATCAGCTCACACACACTTTCTACCTTCACCTGCAGAGGAAACACAAATCATTCATGTGCACATAACAACATTTTGAAAAACATTTTCAAACATTTCTGCCGATCCATGAAAAAAACCTTTAGGGTCATTAGAGCTAAAAGCTTCAGACTAACTATTCCTGCTGAGTTTGCAGAGAGCTGTAGACACACTGATTCACTGGTAATACGAATCTTCAGTTCAGGGTTAATGTGAACAGCCAGTCAGAGAGAGGAGGAGCCAGAGCTTCAAAGTAAGAGAACTGGTCTTGAATTCAGTTCATGCCAGACTGGTGTTTTCTGACTGTGTAGCTTTAATTTAGACTGAAGGAAACATTTAGTGACAGCTCACTGTACTAGGATTTTCACTGAGAGAGGCCGAGTGAGTAAATTAGAAATGAGTACATCAGGGCACTCACAAATTCACATGAACACTTTTTCTATGCCAAAATCTACCCAGATGTGATCTGGTTCTGGATCTCAGAGCAGAGCCTCACACATTTCTGGTTCTGGGATTTTAACAGAGAAAAGCAAAACTGTCCCAATCTGCAGAGTTCACAAACTCTAGTTTAAAGAGTAGGAATCACATGCAGACATTAAAGCTGATTATCGATGTTTGCATCTAGGGAAACATTCCTCACATGTTTAAACTAGAAAAACTAGAAACTGCATGCAGCATAGTTTCAGTTTGCAGCACGCACAATCTTTTTGAAGCATTAACAGCAACAAAAGGTTATTAAAAGAGCTGTAGACAGACACACACAGACACACAGGTGAGCTGTTTCATGGAAGGAGGAGGGACTCTACCTGAAGTAGGACAGGTTGGAGGAGGCAGATTTTCAGATTTTCAGAAGAGTTACTGAAAATATGCCTTTATGTGGTCAGATTTAAAGTAGAATTCAACTTGTATCATTTAATTCAATTATTCACCAAGCAGTTTTGGTTATTATTAAAATAACATAATGAGTTTGTATCTTTCAATAAACTGATAATTACTAACCCTGAAAAATAATCGATTTATTATGTTGTTGTAAGCCCATGAACACCAGACAGAACTGCATGAAGCTGGTGATCAGGATGAGAATTCAGAAAACTGTTGAAAAAAAAAAAGCTCCAAGAGCTGCTCAACTAATATACTTTTTTCAACATTTACAGTTAATACATGAGCGAGGCACAAAAATAGAATTGTAGGATTACCAGAGGAACAAAACACCAGCTCCTGGTAGACAGAGCCGTTGCCCGAAACTGCAAGGCCAGACTGACCAACCTGTGCACTGCCTGGATTTATTACAAGGCCTGACTCGATGCCCCACACTTGGAGCTTGGAATGCCTAAAACTGTACAACAGGAACCCGAGACTCTTCACCAGGAACTCAATGTGAATGTGGTGAACAACAGTAGAGGTCAACTTCAAGCTAATGGCACAAGTCCCCATCAAGTGCGGGACCCACCAAGAAGAGGCTCTGTCCACACTGCTGTTCAACAGCAATGAATAATAAATAAAAGACCTCATAGTCTATCAGCCCAGAATAAAGTGTGTGTGTGTGTGTGTGTGTGTGTGTGTGTGTGTGTGCGTGCGTGCGTGCGTGTGTGTGTGTGTGTGTGTGCGTGTGTGTGTGTGTTCACTCCAGAAAAATGCTGTCTGACTACTCAGACTTAAGTCAGAGTAAACTTCACATGCTTTGTTAGGGCGGTCACTCAAAAAGTTAAATAAAATATTACACATTACTGGTTTCTTTTCTTAAAAGTAATGCAGAACATTACTTAGTTACTCACTGGAGTAAGTACATATTTGGGCTTAAAAGAAAAGATGTTTCTGTTATTATGCAGCCTTTTATGTAAGAGCTGCATAATATTGCAATATCTTTTTTCCTGTTCTCACTTGCTCTACCTGAGCAAAAAAGCTTTGCTTTTTTTTTGTGAAAATATGGACTTCTGTTATTGTTTGATTTTTCTTTTGTAACTGGGGTTTATATTTTAGTGTATACTTTTTGTGAATTTAGTGATTAGAATAAATTTATGTGATTATAAGTTCAAAATAATAATTTATTTTCTGTCTTTATTCTAATCCAGTTCACCAGTTGTCTGGATGCCAGTTCAGTTCCCCTCCTTGTCTCTAATCCAACGTTCTTCTGATTGTTGGTTTAAAATAGAATCTGGTGCTTGAAGACGCCATCTCGTCCACCCACTTTGGTGGATATTCAGTCAAATGAACAAAAGTTTTTCTCTATTGTTAAATCTATGTTGTTGTTTTTTTGTTTTGTTTTGTTTTTTGTTTTTTTAAAGGCACAGAAGAATTACAGATGATTGACGAGCACCTTTGAACACATCAGAGAGGAGGAGACCGAGTTTTGGCTGTGTTCTATTCCACCATCCTTGATTGGAAATATTGCCTTTAGCAACATTAACTGGTTGAGGGTGGTGGTAGCTAAATATAAAGCTGACAGAAAGATTGACGAAGAGTAGCTATAATATCATCAGAATTAATAGTCTTTACTGATAGAAAAATAATCCATGTGCAGACATCAGTTCTTTCACAGACACAGGCATAAAGAGATGTTTCAAAAACCTTTAAGGTATAAAACATTAGAAAGATCCTTACAATATTTACATACAATCCCCATAATATTGTTTACAATAGAAAAGAAGAGTAGAAGTGGATCCTGAGCTGTTCATTTAAGTCAGCATTAGTTCCCTCACTGGCTTCCATCATATACATGAGGAATTAAAATGTTTTGTGTGATGTTACCGAGTTCACCAAGTGTCTGATGTATAATGACTCTGATATCAGATAATCAGTACTGAGTGATGCTTATTTTTCATTACTTGAGCTTCTGATTGCATCCTGTGTGACGATGTTAACCTTTACATGACTACTTGCTCTAAAACAACAACAGTCTTTTACAGAATAATGAACTGACTACTGAGACCAGACTAGAGGTGCAAAGAGTCAGTGGGCCTCTGGTCTTATCTAAGAAATAAAATTCACAAAGGGACACAAAACCACCAAAAATCATCTATCAACAGTTATTTGTGTTTATTTTAATACAACTGACATAATTTTAACATGTATCTGTTCAGTTATTTATTTCATGAAAACGTACCACTGAGTGACTCTATAAATGTAACAAAATACTATTTTCATTAGCCGGCAGAGTTTTGAAGCCAAATCCAGGACAACTGGCTCAAATAACTTACAGCACACGTTCATTCAGACTTAAAACTGTTCACGAGGAACAAAATTCAAAATGTTTATCAAAAAATCCAACGACTATAAAAGAGGGCAACAAACAGGAAAACACAAGAGACCACACTCTGACCAACGATTAATGACTAAAAACTTCAAACACTAGAAGACGAAAACTCAAATCCACTGATTAAAACACAAAGTACAAAGTGAACATGACAGCGACACAACGCAAAAACAAATCCAAATACTTTCCTGCACAATATCCCAGCCTCCACATGCAGATATTATAAAGTTCATTTAAAAAAAATGCAGTAATTGTTCATGTTGTTTGTAAACTTCTAGATTTCATTTTCATTAACTTTGTTTGCAGTAAACCTGACCTGAGCTGGAGATGATTCACTTTCTGTTTTTCAATGTCACTTCAGTAAAACCTGAAAGTCGACTTCTAAGAACAGAATGATTATATCTGATTGTTTCCAGTTAAAGAAGGAAAAACGTCCCATGAGTGATGATCAGTGTCAAACAGATTCATTTAAACTCTTTATCACAGTAACAAATGTTTCAGTGCAGAGTTAACCAGTATGGATTCCACTCAATCAATAATCTATAATCATGTGGATTTATCTTCAAGTACAAGAGTGATCCAAAGTTTGTCCTGAAATAAGAGCTAAACATCTGGTCCTAATATTACAGAGCAGAAACAAACAGTAAAGTTCCTAAAGACAAACTGTTAAAGGACGACACAAAGCAAACTTACAGTTTCTTCAAACAGATACACGAACAACAAGCTCCAATCCACACTTGGACACTAAACACAGACACACAGGTGAGCTGCTTCCTGGAAGGAGGCGGAACTAAACCTGAAGAGTGTGCGAGGGCCACACCTCCATGTGCTGATTTACAAATATGTTGCCTGACTGCTCAGAGTGAGTCTAAGTCAGAGTAAAGTTCACAAGCTGGGCCCTGTTTCAGGAAGCCGGTTTAGTGCAAACTCTGAGTAAGTATACCCTGAGTTAACGAAAACTCTGGGTTTTCGGTTTCACAAAGCGAGTTTAGATTAATTCTGAGTGAGTTACTATGACGACACACTCCGTGAAGCTAACCTGCCCCCTAGCAGGTTTACTTCAACTAACCCTGACTTTCTCCGCCGTTTTGTCGGAAACCTGACTGTAGGAAGTGTCAGACATGGCGTGCCCCTTCCTTGAAGAGCCAGTAGATGTTGAAGCCCAAATTCTCCGCAGAGCTCTCCGCCGGGAGAGAGTGATTAGAGCGCGTTTGGACATTTTATCATTTCCTGATGATTTCCTGTGTGAACGTTACCGTTTTTCAGCACAATCTATAATTTATTTGAATAACATCCTCAGGCCTAATATTGCTCATGTGACACATCGCGGACATTCTCTCAGTTCTGTACATATTATTTGTATTGCACTTCAGTTTTTTGCAAACGGGAGCTTCCTGTATAATATTGGTGACGCTGAGCACGTTTCCGAGGCTACCGTCTGTCGGGCAGTCAGGAATGTTACAGTTGCACTGAAACGTCTCCTGTACTCGTCTGTGGTGTTCCCCGGTCATAGACCCACAAGATTTATCAAAGAGGGATTCCACAAAATTGCAGGTAGCAGGATGAACAAAACTTAATTCATGTGGTGATACTTGAACTATTACTTAAATTTTACATTTATTTTCAGGGTTCCCAGGCGTGATTGGCTGTATAGGTGGCACTCACATTCCAATCATTGCTCCTTCAGTAAATGAAGGAGACTATGTGAACAGGAAGTCTTTCCACAGCATTAATGTACAGGTACATAGTTCCCTGTAGCATTTCAAACTAACAAATTATTTCATTATAGTAATGGATGCTAATTTGTGTTCTCTGCACTGTGAAGATCATATGTGATGCTGCCAACATTATCACAAATGTGGAAGCCAAGTGGCCAGGCTCTGTTCATGACTCACAAATATTCCGTGAATGTACACTGAGCACAAAATTTGGACATGGTGAGTTGAAAATACTTTAAAATATATAAAGACCAATTGCTTCAGGGACATTTGAACTGAAGTGTATCCTTCTGTCTTAGGAGAGTTCACTGGCTACTTGCTTGGTGATAGGGGGTATCCATGTTTACCCTATTTGCTTACCCCTTACCCTGACCCTGAACCGGGCCCACAGCAGCGATATAATCTGGCTCATTGCAGGACAAGAGCCAGAGTTGAAATGACTATCGGATTGCTTAAGGCCCGGTTCCAGTGCCTGCAAAGACTCAGGGTCACCCCAGAAAGGGCATGTGACATTATTGTGGCATGTGTGATTCTTCACAACATTGCCACAATTAGAGGAGAACACTGTCCTTCTGAACCAAACATCAGCAGTGATCCAAACCATGAACATCCTGACCCTCCCACGGACATACAAGATGGAAGAGCAGTCAGAGACACCATGTGTCACAATCATTTCCTTTGACCCATCACCTCAACATGTTGAAAGAAGAATAAACAGATTTTTTGTTCAACTGGCTTTATTGGTCGCCTGTATTTCCTGTACACAAAGTATTAATAAGTATATTATTATGTTGTTCAAACACTGAAATAATTCGTCCATCTCTGACCACTTCACCCACCCTTAACTGATGTTCCAGCAGTAAAATCTCAATCTTGGTCTTTTGGATCTGCTGCTTGAAGTGTTCCAAATCCAAGTCGCATTTTTTTTTATTTTCTTGATCAAATAGGTCTTGTACAGCTGCTTTACAGGGAGTTATTGAAACACAGAAAATAGCACTGGCATTCATAGTACATGCCTACTTAGGTTGGTTGTAAATCAGTGCTGAACATCTTACTGAGGAAAGGTTTGTTGGAGAAGTGGCTGGACCCTCTTCCTCTTCATTTCCATCATCACTCTGTTAGAGACATAGAAAGTCCATGGTTTTATTATAGTACCACATTTTATTCAATTGTTATATTTTCCATTGTAAGATGTAAACCTCATAAAGTGTCTCTGTTGCTTCCTCCTCTGTAACAGCTGTCAATGTTTCTTCATTATTTTCCTGTAGTAAAGAAATTAACAACATTGCTGTTCTACTGTAAACTCATATAATCTGTGGAGTATTACTCACAACTGCATGTTGGTCTGGCTCAACAGGAGGCTGCACCAGATGCAGTACACCATCACCATCAACTGATAGAATATGAGGTTTATACAGGTCACTTATAACTTACAAGGGACCAAATGGCAATTAACAAACATACCAATCAGCTTACACTTCATTGTCATTATGCTCTCAAAGACAACCAAGACTGAGGGAAGGCAAAAGAGTAGGAAAATAACTTCACTACAAAATAATCCATTATGGTAAAGAGTTTATCAAATAAATGAGTAGCACTGCAAAGGTGACTGTGAAGAAAGGATGTATGCACATCATGTATTATTTTGAATTTACCTCTTATGTAGGCACTTGTGTCTTGTGGGGTTATTGACTCAGAGGATGTCCCCGCAGAGATGCCTTCAGCCACAGGGCGCCCACTGTTTTGGCTGAGGGCCAACTGCTCAGCCTCTGTGAGTGGTGGTGGTGGAGGACCCCCACCTGTTTTTCGGGCCTCCGCTTTTTTTCTGTTGGCTATAACGGGTCACATTTGAGCATACAGAGTAAGCAAATATGTACTTGTAATGTGCTCAGATAATTTCAATAAGTGCTTACAAAAAGAAAATTAATGTAGCCTCTAACTGCAATTGATTTACATGGGACAAACAGACCAAGCACTATGGCTCATAATACAATTACACCTTACCTGTTTGGACTATATTTTTATATTTCATTTTTACTTGCTGCCAGGAACGTTTGGGGCCTGTTGGGTTGCACCTGCGCTCACATCACATCACAAAATAAAATGTATAAAATAAAAAATAAAATAAAATATAATAAAATAATGTGTTAAATGGGTGGAAATCCCTAGATCAATGTTTAAATTAACACTCACGCATTGACTCTGTCGGCTATGTTTTGCCATGCATGCTCCCTTTCTTTGGCAGCTGAGGCTGTGTTACTTTTTTCTGCAAAATTTGCATGTTATCGGCATATGCTGCCATCAGAATTTCGGCCTCAAGCGCTGTAAGATACATTGACCGCGCCTTCTTTCCCTCCGTCTCCATGGTGACTCGCTTAATCTGTGCTCCACTAATCAGGGCTTTATGTATCCTCGTGCGCGCACTTAACTTGGGGTTAAAGCAACTCCGCGTTGATTGAACTAATTGTTATCAGCCTTTCTGAAACCGAATATTCCGAGTTGGACAGTTCGGGGTTACTCAACCCTGCGTATCGTTTTTCACTCTGAGTTTTCTAAACCGGCTTCCTGAAATAGGGCCCTGATGTGTGAAAACATCAATCTCTGTTGTAGCTGAACACACTGATCACAGCTCTGACACAACCACACTATTCACTTTATTTGGAACATAAATCTTTATACTGCAAATATTCACAGTGATTCACAGTGAAGATACGAAATCTCGTTTTAGCTGCCAGTGTGAGCACATTGCTGACAAACTGTTTGCTTTATTTGTAATATGAACATTTCTACTGCAAAGCTTAAATGTTCAGCATGTTTCTCTGTTTCCAGTCAGAGACAGTCAAACTTTCTACCTTCACCTGTGCAGTAAAGACTGAGAGGAGAGCTGAAACCAACCATTCAATCAGCAAGCAGCATCAACACCTGACCTTCATTCAGACTCTGTTATTGAAGATGTTGTTGTGTGAATGAAATGATGTAAATATCCAAATATGGATCTGGTTGTGTCGGGTTACATTAAAGGTTCCTGGGCAGGTCGGCCAATGAGGATGCAGCCTTTTGTTTGCCTTGAGCAAAATATTTTAAACATATCACTGACATCAAAATTCAAAAAAGAACTTTTTCAAAATACGAGAAATTTACAATTTGAACAATTTGATCTCCTGACTTTGAACTGTTTTCATTAAATATCCGATTGAGATCATTTCATTCAGTTTTATGGAGTAGTGATGAAGGGACGCTCCAGTGCGTGTCCAAAAAAAACATCACACTGCTTCAGAAGCACTGTGCCGAGGCTTCATTTGTTTGGCCAGAGTTACATGATCAGTGGCATCCAAAGCTTCATGTAGAACATAACTGCATCTGTAACCTGTTGAATGGTTTATAAGGAAGTTGGTTATTCATGGTATTTGATCTTTATTGAGAGATATGGAGCCAGCGAGGAAGAGAGGAGGCTCTTACATGTGGGAGCATTTTGAGTTGATTTTGTTCTGCAAGAACAGACAGCTTTCTGTTCAGAAGCATTCTCCATAATGTATTTTCATCTATTGTATTTACCAATATCAAGAAGTCAGAAGCAAAGAAAGACCACACAATGGCACATGTTTAAATAAGGAATGTTTATTCATCAAATGTATTTATTTAACAAATAGACATTATTTTTTCACCCAAAAAAATACATGTTCAAAGCAACACCAAGGTGACCCAGTATCTGTCATGGTCCTGGGCCATGTGGGCCCAGTATTCTTAGTTTTCATGTATTTTTGTATTTTGTTCTTTATTTAGGCCATGCTTCCTGGGTTGATCTGTTACGTTGTTCCTTATGTGTTTTCCCTTCGTGACTCTTACCCCCTGTGTGCCCCTCTGTGTATTTATGAGCCCTCGTCTCTCTTTGTGCTTTATTCTATGTTTTCCCCAGCCCGTTATGTCTGCATTCTCCCCGTGCTCTCTCTCCTCCTGTTTGAACCTCTGTGTACTTCCTGCTTTACTTTGCCCATCTCCCATCAGTGTTACGTTCACTCCTGCCGTGTCTTGTTATGATTATCAGTGTCACCTGTGTTCCCCGTATGCATCCACTTCCCCTGATCATCCCTCATGTGTATTTAGTCTCTGTGTTTCGTACAGTCTGTGTCGCGTCGTCTGTGTTCCCACCCTCCGTGTTTCCATGCCCGGTCGATTGTATTCCAAGTCATAGCCTTACCTTAGTTTATTCCCAGTTTAGGTTTCTGTTTAGTTATTGCTCTTGTGCTGCCCTTATTCTGGTTTGCTTCTTTTGTATTCATCAGCCACAATAAAAGGCTCGCTTTTGTTTAAGTTCACTTCCTTATCACTCGTGTCTGCACCTGAGTCCTCCACGCACTCTCCACTTGGTCCGTCACAGCGGACCGTGACAGTATCAGACAGAATTGTGAACTCTACTCTGTAGAGTGGGCAGGCATAATGAAGCAGTACACTTTTATTTGAAGATTCAAGCTGTTATTCATGTGTTGGTCACCAGATGTCACCAGAGAGGACTGTATTAAAAAGCCTCGGGTAATGAACCGTTTTTAACACAAGTTTCAATGCTTCAGAAAGCTACATTTGGCCATCACTACCACAGAGTGTTTAGATTTCCTGTACATGCAGGAGGAGGAGCAGGGAACAGGTGTGCTGATGGAGGAGGGATCAGGTGACTGGAAACAGTGGGAACATAATGAGGCCACCTACAGGGTAGGCGGGGAACTGAAATAATACGAGATGTTAGTGATCCGTGACTTTAAGAAGATGTCGGAGATGAAACAAGTCTTTGTGTGTTCTCCAAAGAAACAAGTCCAACCAGTCCCATCATCGAAAATAAGTCATGTGACCTCAGTAAGGACCACCTCCAGGAGACTTCCTCTAAGACAGGGACTGTTTAACATCCTCATCTTCACTCTAATGACACCTGTTGAAGCTCATTTTAATAGTTTTGCAATTTTCATTAGTTTTTATTTTTATTTAGTTTTGACTTCAGATTTTCAATTTTATATCAGTCTTAATTAGTATTTACCAATTGTTTGCTAGTTTAGTTTAGTTTTTATTTTTTTGAAAATCCTTTGTTTCAGTTTAGTTTTGATTAGTTTCAGTTATAGTTTTAGTTGTGTTTTTTATTATTAACCTTTATTTAACCAGGAAAAGTCCCATTGAGATTAAAAACCTCTTTTTCAAGGGAGTCCTGGCCAAGAGGCGACAACATGTTGAAATTACAAAGTTATATACATATTATAAGTAACAATTACATTTTAAAAACATTTTTCTCTGACTCTCTCAATCTGGACTTAAAAGTATTTAATGAAATAAGATCTGCTATCTTCCAGTCTTTTTGCATCATGTTCCATATGAAAGGGGCAGCATAAGTAAAAGCCCTCTTTCCCAGTTCAGTTCTGACAAATGGAACATTGAGCAAAAAAAGATCGCTTGAACGCAGGCTGTAAGAAGCAGTACTTCTCCGTGTGAGCAGATCGCAAATGTAGGTGGGCATTTGTCCAAGCAGGGCCTTATAAATAAAGATGCACCAGTGAACAAACCTCCTGGAGGACAACGAAGGCCATCCCACTCGAGCGTACAGATCACAACAATGGGTCAAGGCCCTGCAGTTTGTAATAAACCATAAAGAGGCATGATATACTGATCTTATGAAGACACTGGGCGGAAGCATTCATGTACAGCAGATCACCATAATCTAAAACAGATAAAAATGTGGCATTTACAAGAGGCTTTTTTGTCTCAAAAAAAAAGCAAAATTTGTTTCGAAAGAGTTTTTTCACAAGATTGTCTATGTGAGATTTAAAGGTCAGAGACTCATCAATTAAAAAGCCAAGATATTTATACGTATGCACCACTTCTATGAGGTTTCCCTCAAGAGTGGACACCAAAGGGACAGTTTGAGGAAATCTCTTCATGTTTGAAAACAGCATTAGCTTTGTCTTTTCTGCATTGAGAACCAATTTCAGCTCCAGAAGTGTGTGCTGAACCACGTCAAAAGCTTTCTGCTTTTGCAATAATTGCTGTGTTTGCAATAATTAAGTGTAACAAAATCCCAGTTTCATCATATCAGTCATTCTCTTCTGCTTATCCTTGGATATTTTGCTATTCCAGCTACCATACCCTGCACCCTGGACAGGTCGCCTGTCTGTCGCAGGGCTAACACGCAGAGACAGACAACTCACATTCCCACTGTTACATCCCCAGGAGGATGTCTCTCCTCCCTATTAACCCTTTGTTTTGTCCAGGCTCCACCTCCTCTGTCCTGATTGGATGCTGCGCAGAGTCCGGCTAATTGGTAATCAGCAGAGCACTATTTAAGGCCTGTGGAGCTGTGTTTCTGGGCCCTCTGGCCATTTTGGTTGCCATACTTGTGTAGGCCTTTGTATCTTGTATGAGCATTGTTGTTTTCTTCATGTTCAGACTGCTTGTAGGGGAGAGCTGCCTTTTGTTTTGACACCCTGTTTTCTCCTGTTTATGTGTTGTTAGGTAGGTTATGGTTATAGGTTGTATATTTTTGTTTCTTTGGAGTTAGGTAAGTTTCTTTTATTTCTACGTCAGGGATGTTTTGTTTGTTATGTTGGCCTTGGCTCTCCCTGACGTTATACCTCGGTCTGAACCCAAATCCCATCACCAGTATTAAATAAACCTTCTAAAATTACCATCTTGGCTCCTCCTTCTCTATCCACATTTATGTTCATCCCTTCAACCCCCTAGACTAGCCAGGGGACGTAACACCCACCTATGGGTTCTTTAAATAAATAAATAAAGGCAGATGAACAACCATTGATACCAGGCAACTATAAAATGTATATCTTGGCCCCAATGAGACTATTAACTCTCGCAGCACCGGGTGTTCGTAATTTTGGTTCAAGTGAATTGATAAACTTTTTGAAGGCAATTGACTCACACAGTTATGTCGATATCCCAGTCCTGTTGTCTCGGGATGCATCACGCTGCCTTGCCTGGGGTTAGCTTCTGTTTTCTGGGGATGAGGGTTGAGTGTTGTTGGGAGAAAACCCTGCAAAATAAACCCAGGAGGAATAAAGACACAATGAGACAAAGTTACTTTTTTATGCTTAACGTGTACACGGGTGAGCTGCTGAAAACAACCCACACCCATGGACAGTGGCTTGGCATTTTTATAGGCACAAATCACAGAGACAGTGAGAACAGGATAAGAAAATAATAAACAGATAAAATAAACAACTCCATATATGGTGCTAGTCTCGTCAGCAGAGAGCTGGGATAGATAAAACAATCTGAAACAATATGTCCTTGCTGGGAAAGTCTAAAAAGACACTTCTAAACTAATCTAAACACAGACAAAGGGCATCTTTGTACATTTAAAAGAAGGTAAAGAAACATAGAATCATTTTTCCTCTAACAAGTGTGCTCCCTTACCTTCTCAAGGTAAGCTAGGTTAGCCTTCTTGTGTGAGCTTTTAAAGTGCACTTTAAGGTTTGTGGGATTTTTTTCCCTTTAGAAATGTCTCTCATAATTTGTCTCTTTCCACTACAAGACACTTGCTTTATCCAAAACACAGTCATATTCAAAGTAATCCCAAATTGGCCATGGCACTTTCTCCTGACTTTTCCTGACATGACAACTCGACTAACGTACTGCCACCTGCTGGCATAATTAGACAGCAACAAAAAACTCTGGAAACTAAACTTCATTTTCACCCTTGACTATTGTATGACACGCACACATCAATGAAAACTAAACACATTTTTGCTATAAATTCAGTTAATTTTAGTTAGTTTTGTGAACACTCATTACAGTTTTAGTTAGTTTTCCTTTTTTTCTTTTTCTTTTTATTTCCGTTAACGAAAATGTTTTTTCACTTCTAGTTTTCGTTAACGATAATAACCTTGGTCTTAACGCCCTCGCCATGCTTTCATAGAGAGCCACCTCCTTCCTACCTCCTTACACCTTACTCAATTAAACACAGGCTGCAACAACACACATGCAAAAAATAAATGAAATAAATAAATAAAATAAAAATACAATTCAATAAAACTCAGTAAAATTCAAATAAACATTAAAAAGCAGTTAAAATGACAATCAATCTAATTGAAACGGTTGCATGTTATGGACTTGGCTCAAGGATTCATAGTTTAGATTTAAAAGCACTTAATAAAATGAATTCAGTCATTTTCCATTCATGGAGGTTGTTCCAAGCAAAGGGTGCTAAATGAACAAAAGGTCTTTTACCAAATTCAGTTCAGGCAAATTAAACAGAAAGCAAGAAGTAACCATGTGGATGAAGAGAATACCGACCAGCATGTTTCATTACAAGAAGGGAACATATATAAGAAGGTAGCAACCCAAGTATTGCCATATATATATACACACACACACACACACACACACACACACACACACACACACACACACACACACACACACACACACACACACACACACAGTGGGGCAAAAAAGTATTTAGTCAGCCACCGATTGTGCAAGTTCCCCCACTTAAAATGATGACAGAGGTCAGTAATTTGCACCAGAGGTACACTTCAACTGTGAGAGACAGAATGTGAAAAAAAAAATCCATGAATTCACATGGTAGGATTTGTAAAGAATTTATTCGTAAATTAGGGTGGAAAATAAGTATTTGGTCACCTCAAACATGGAAAATCTCTGGCTCTCACAGACCTGTAACGTCTTCTTTAAGAAGCTTTTCTGTCCCCCACTCATTACCTGTATGAATGGCACCTGTTTGAACTCATCATCTGTATAAAAGACACCTGTCCACAGCCTCAAACAGTCAGACTCCAAACTCCGCCATGGCCAAGACCAAAGAGCTTTCGAAGGACACCAGGAAAAGTATTGTAGACCTGCACCAGACTGGGAAGAGTGAATCTACAATAGGCAAGCAGCTTGGTGTGAAAAAATCAACTGTGGGAGCAATCAGCAGAAAATGGAAGACATACAAGACCACTGATAATCTCCCTCGATCTGGGGCTCCACGCAAGATCTCATCCCGTGGGGTCAAAATGATCATGAGAACGGTGAGCAAAGATCCCAGAACCACACGGGGGGACCTGGTGAATGACCTGCAGAGAGCTGGGACCAAAGTAACAAAGGTCACCATCAGTAACACACTACAACGGCAGGGAATCAAATCCCGCAGTGCCAGACGTGTCCCGCTGCTGAAGCCAGTGCATGTCCAGGCCCGTCTGAAGTTTGCCAGAGAGCACATGGATGATACAGCAGAGGATTGGGAGAATGTCATGTGGTCAGATGAAACCAAAGTAGAACTTTTTGGTATAAACTCAACTCGTCGTGTTTGGAGGAAGAAGAATACTGAGTTGCATCCCAAGAACACCATACCTACTGTGAAGCATGGGGGTGGAAACATCATGCTATGGGGCTGTTTTTCTGCCAAGGGGACAGGACGACTGATCCGTGTTAAGGACAGAATGAATGGGGCCATGTATCGTGAGATTTTGAGCCAAAACCTCCTTCCATCAGTGAGAACTTTGAAGATGAAACGAGGCTGGGTCTTCCAACATGACAATGATCCAAAACACACCGCCCGGGCAACAAAGGAGTGGCTCCGTAAGAAGCATTTGAAAGTCCTGGAGTGGCCTAGCCAGTCTCCAGACCTCAACCCCATAGAAAATCTGTGGCGGGAGTTGAAAGTCCGTGTTGCTCGGCGACAGCCCCAAAACATCACTGCTCTCGAGAAGATCTGCATGGAGGAATGGGCCAAAATACCAGCTACTGTGTGTGCAAACCTGGTAAAGACCTATAGTAAACGTTTGACCTCTGTTATTGCCAACAAAGGTTATGTTACAAAGTATTGAGTTGTATTTTTGTTATTGACCAAATACTTATTTTCCACCCTGATTTACGAATAAATTCTTTACAAATCCTACCATGTGGATTCATGGATTTTTTTTTCACATTCTGTCTCTCACAGTTGAAGTGTACCTCTGGTGCAAATTACTGACCTCTGTCATCATTTTAGGTGGGGGAACTTGCACAATCGGTGGCTGACTAAATACTTTTTTGCCCCACTGTATGTATGTATGTATGTATGTATGTATGTATGTATGTATGTATGTATATATATATATATATATATATATATATATATATATGTATATGTGCTGGACTTCGGGGGTAAGGAGCTTTCTTGTCTTTATGTCAGTGGCTTCTATCTCCTCCTTTGGCCAGCCTATTACCCCAGCAGGGTACCTGATCACGGGCAGGGCGTACGTGTTGATGGCCCGGATCTTGTTCTTACCATTCAGCTGACTCCTCAGGACTTGCCTGACCCTCTGCAGGTACTTGGTGGTTGCAGCCTTTCTAGCGGCCTCTTCATGGTTCCCATTTGCCTGCGGGATCCTCAGGTACTTGTAACTGTCCTCTATGTCTGCAATGTTGCCTTCTGGTAGTTCAATCCCCTCAGTTCTGACTACCTTCCCTCTCTTTGTTACCATCCGACTACACTTCTCCAGTCCGAACGACATTCCAATGTCATTGCTGTATAGCCTGGTAGTGTCGATCAGTGAATCGATGTCTCGTTCACTCTTGGCATACAGCTTGATGTCATCCATGTACTGGAGGTGGCTGACAACTGCTCAGGTATCCGTAGCCAGTCTTGTTAATGATCTCACTGAGGGGGTTCAGGCCTATGCAGAACAGCAGTGGGGACAGAGCATCTCCTTGGTAGATCCCGCACTTGATGGTGACTTGTGCTATGGGCTTGGAGTTGGCCTCTAGTGTTGTACGCCACATCCCCATTGAGTTCCTGATGAAGGCTCTTAGGGTCCCATTGATCTTGTACAATTCTAGGCATTCCAGTATCCAGCTGTGGGGCATTGAGTCATAGGCCTTCTTGTAATCAATCCAGGCAGTGCACAGGTTGGTCAGTCTGGTCTTGCAGTCTCGGCTGACTGTTCTGTCTACCAGTAGCTGGTGTTTTGCGCCTCTGGTATTTTTGCCAATTCCTTTCTGTGTCCCGCTCATGTATTGACCCACGTGCCTGTTCATCTTAGCCGATATGATGCCTGACAGGAGCTTCCATGTGGTACTGAGGCAGGTTATTGGTCGGTAGTTGGAGGGGACCGGTCCCTTCTTGGGATCGGGACCGTCCGACCTTCGGTTAGCCATTCCGGGTGTCTCTCGTTAACTAGCAGCTGGTTCATTTGTGCTGCCAGACGCTCGTGGAGTGCAGTCAGCTTCTTTAGCCAGTAGGCGTGAACCATGTCGGGCCCTGGTGCTGTCCAACTCTTCATACTGGAGACCCTTTCTTGGACATCTGCCACTGTGATGGTTACTGGACCCTGTTCAGGGAGGTCGCTGTGGTCTGCCCTCAGATCCACTAGCCACTGAGCATTGCCGTTATGGGTTGCGTCCTTCTCCCATATTCTTCCAGTATTGCTCCGTCTCCAGCCTTGGTGGTGCTGTTCTCTTATTATTGTTCCCTTGCCACTGAGAGTACTTTGTAACATAACCTTTGTTGGCAATAACAGAGGTCAAACGTTTAATATAGGTCTTTACCAGGTTTGCACACACAGTAGCTGGTATTTTGGCCCATTCCTCCATGCAGATCTTCTCGAGAGCAGTGATGTTTTGGGGCTGTCGCCGAGCAACACGGACTTTCAACTCCCGCCACAGATTGTCTATGGGGTTGAGGTCTGGAGACTGGCTAGGCCACTCCAGGACTTTCAAATGCTTCTTACGGAGCCACTCCTTTGTTGCCCGGGCGGTGTGTTTTGGATCATTGTCATGTTGGAAGACCCAGCCTCGTTTCATCTTCAAAGTTCTCAATGATGGAAGGAGGTTTTGGCTCAAAATCTCACGATACATGGCCCCATTCATTCTGTCCTTAACACGGATCAGTCGTCCTGTCCCCTTGGCAGAAAAACAGCCCCATAGCATGATGTTTCCACCCCCATGCTTCACAGTAGGTATGGTGTTCTTGTGATGCAAATCAGTATTCTTCGTCCTCCAAACACGACGAGTTGAGTTTATACCAAAAAGTTCTACTTTGAACATGTCTGGCACTGCGGGATTTGATTCCCTGCTGTTGTAGTGTGTTACTGATGGTGACCTTTGTTACTTTGGTCCCAGCTCTCTGCAGGTCATTCACCAGATCCCCCCGTGTGGTTCTGGGATCTTTGCTAACCGTTCTCATGATCATTTTGACCCCACGGGATGAGATCTTGCGTGGAGCCCCAGATCGTGGGAGATTATCAGTGGTCTTGTATGTCTTCCATTTTCTGATGATTGCTCCCACAGTTGATTTTTTCACACCAAGCTGCTTGCCTATTGTAGATTCACTCTTCCCAGTCTGGTGCAGGTCTACAATACTTTTCCTGGTGTCCTTCGAAAGCTCTTTGGTCTTGGCCATGGCGGAGTTTGGAGTCTGACTGTTTGAGGCTGTGGACAGGTGTCTTTTATACAGATGATGAGTTCAAACAGGTGCCATTCATACAGGTAACGAGTGGGGGACAGAAAAGCGTCTTACAGAAGACGTCACAGGTCTGTGAGAGCCAGAGATTTTCCATGTTTGAGGTGACCAAATACTTATTTTCCACCCTGATTTACGAATAAATTCTTTACAAATCCTACCATGTGAATTCATGGATTTTTTTTTCACATTCTGTCTCTCACAGTTGAAGTGTACCTCTGGTGCAAATTACTGACCTCTGTCATCATTTTAAGTGGGGGAACTTGCACAATCGGTGGCTGACTAAATACTTTTTTGCCCCACTGTATATATATTTTAGGGGTGCAACGATATTCGTATCGATATTGAACCGTTCGATACAGTGCTGTCTGTGTTGAGCGCTCAGTGGATCTGTGCTCGACAGTGCAGCCTAGGCGGAGTAGTCGAACGCAGATTCACTGAGCACAGGGCAAGCTAGCGAGAATGAAGTTAAGCTCTCATTGCAACATGGCAAATTGAACCTCCCCCACCCTCATTCATTCACCCTGTTTTCCAAAGATGAGTGATTCCTCGATCAGATAGATTTATTTATTTTATTACTTTGTTGTTTTAGCAACATTAAATCTAAAAACTGTACTTTTGAGTTAAAATATATATTTATAATTTCAATAAATGACAAATTTATTAAAAATATCTAACCGTGACACCAAAGTGTCGAACCGATCCGAAATGTGAATTTTGTGTATCGTTGCACCCCTAATACAGGGAGTGCAGAATTCTTAGGCAAGTTGTATTTTTGAGGAATAATTTTATTATTGAACAACAACCATGTTTTCAATGAACCCAAAAAACTCATTAATATCAAAGCTGAATGTTTGTGGAAGTAGTTCTTAGTTTGTTTTTAGTTTTAGCTATTTTAGGGGGATATCTGTGTGTGCAGGTGACTATTACTGTGCATAATTATTAGGCAACTCAACAAAAAATATATATATACCCATTTCAATTATTTATTTTTACCAGTGACACCAATATAACATCTCCACATTCACAAATATACATTTCTGACATTCAAAAACAAAACAAAAACAAATCAGCGACCAATATAGCCACCTTTCTTTGCAAGGACACTCAAAAGCCTGCCATCCATGGATTCTGTCAGTGTTTTGATCTGTTCACCATCAACATTGCGTGCAACAGCAACCACAGCCTCCCAGACACTGTTCAGAGAGGTGTACTGTTTTCCCTCCTTGTAAATTTCACATTTGATGATGGACCACAAGTTCTCAATGGGGTTCAGATCAGGTGAACAAGGAGGCCATGTCATTAGTTTTTCTTCTTTTATACCCTTTCTTGCCAGCCACGCTGTGGAGTACTTGGACGCGTATGATGGAGCATTGTCCTGCATAAAAATCATGTTTTCCTTGAAGGATGCAGACTTCTTCCTGTACCACTGCTTGAAGAAGGTGTCTTCCAGAAACTGGAAGTAGGACTGGGAGTTGAGCTTGACTCCATCCTCAACCCGAAAAGGCCCCACAAGCTCATCTTTGATGATACCAGCCCAAACCAGTACTCCACCTTGCTGGCGTCTGAGTCGGACTGGAGCTCTCTGCCCTTTACCAATCCAGCCACGGGCCCATCCATCTGGCCCATCAAGACTCACTCTCATTTCATCAGTCCATAAAACCTTAGAAAAATCAGTCTTTTTTTTTTTTTTTTTGCCTGTCCCATTTGGTTCTTTAGCCATCAGAATTGTTGTCTGAAGACCAACAAGGATACCCAATGGATTTACTTTGCCAAATGATCAGAAAAATCAGTCTTGAGATATTTCTTGGCCCAGTCTTGACGTTTCAGCTTGTGTGTCTTGTTCAGTGGTGGTCGTCTTTCAGCCTTTCTTACCTTGGCCATGTCTCTGAGTATTGCACACCTTGTGCTTTTGGGCACTCCAGTGATGTTGCAGCTCTGAAATATGGCCAAACTGGTGGCAAGTGGCATCTTGGCAGCTGCACGCTTGACTTTTCTCAGTTCATGGGCAGTTATTTTGCGCCTTGGTTTTTCCACACGCTTCTTGCGACCCTGTTGACTATTTTGAATGAAACGCTTGATTGTTCGATGATCACGCTTCAGAAGCTTTGCAATTTTGAGACTGCTGCATCCCTCTGCAAGATATCTCACTATTTTTGACTTTTCTGAGCCTGTCAAGTCCTTCTTTTGACCCATTTTGCCAAAGGAAAGGAAGTTGCCTAATAATTATGCACACCTGATATAGGGTGTTGATGTCATTAGACCACACCCCTTCTCATTACAGAGATGCACATCACCTAATATGCTTAATTGGTAGTAGGCTTTCGGGCCTATACAGCTTGGAGTAAGACAACATGCATGAAGAGGATGATGTGGACAAAATACTCATTTGCCGAATAATTCTGCACTCCCTGTACATTGGGAAGATGGCCCCAACTGACCGCGTGCTCAGTGAATACCTCAGGCAGCAGAAACCCAAGAAAGAGGAGGGAGACTAGGAACCATCATGGAAGGACAGGCCCCTGCACGGTATGTACCACCAGCAGATAGAGGAGGTGGCTGATATCCAGAAATCCTACCAGTGGCTGGACTAAGCTGGACTGAAAGACAGCACAGAGGCACTAATCATGGCAGCACAAGAACAAGCTCTGAGCACAAGATCCATAGAGGCTGGGGTCTATCACACCAGGCAAGACCCCAGGTGCAGGCTGTGTAAAGATGCCCCAGAGACAATCCAGCACATAACAGCAGGGTGCAAGATGCTAGCAGGCAAGGCATACATGGAACGCCATAACCAAGTGGCCGGCATAGTGTACAGGAACATCTGTGCCGAGTATAACCTGGAAGTCCCGAGGTCAAAATGGGAGATGCCCCCAAGGGTGGTTGAGAATGACCGAGCTAAGATCCTGTGGGACTTCCAGATACAGACGGACAAAATGGTGGTGGTAGACAAACAGAAGAAGACGGCCATAGTGATCGATGTAGCGGTTCCGAATGACAGCAATATCAGGAAGAAGGAACATGAGAAGCTGGAGAAATACCAAGGGCTCAGAGAAGAGCTTGAGAGGATGTGGAGGGTGAAGGTAACGGTGGTCCCCGTGGTAATCGGAGCACTAGGTGTGGTGACTCCCAAGCTAGGCGAGTGGCTCCAGCAGATCCCGGGAATAACATCGGAGATCTCTGTCCAGAAGAGCGCAGTCCTGGGAACAGCTAAGATACTGCGCAGGACCCTCAAGATCCCAGGCCTCTGGTAGAGGACCCGAACTTGAAGGATAAACCGTCCGCAGGGGTGTGCTGGGTGTTGTTTATATATATATAAAAACAACACCCAGCATGCCCCTGCGGGCGGTTTATCCTTCAAGTACCATGACTCATAAAGACAAATGACAAGTACAGACTCCATAATCCTTCCCCACTTCTTGCTACTCACACCCATGTTGTCTGTTCCTAGAAACACGTCTACCTTATTTGCTTTTAGGATTTTACCTGCTTTAACAGCTTGATTTCCCTAATGATTTGCATGTTGGTGAAGTAGGTTCACCTTTGATAACCTTGCTTGTGTTTCTTTAAGCCCAGAGGTGCGTCATTTCCAGATATGTTTTCTTTTGGAGAAGCACAGGTATGAAACATGCGCAATAATACCACTATATTTAGTTTTCAGAGCAGCACAACTACATGTAGTTGTTTTATTGTCAATAAAACTCTTTGAAACATGAGCATTATAGAATGCTTTATTGGTCAATATACCATAGAAACGCGTTAAATAAAAGCTTAAAGTTTGCTTTGGTGCCACTGCGAAAACATTTAATGACATAAAAAACCTGTTGGCTTTATAGAACATCTGCAAGTCCACTTATTACCTTTTTAAAAATTACAGATAGGCCATAATTAGAAAAGGTAAGGTGATAATCAATAAACTGGTTTTGCCTTTGATCAAAGTTCAGAAAATGCACTAAACATAATACTGTAATAGTTTAGATAAAAGTGTTTATAGCATTTGCTTATCTACACGAATACAATAATATTATTAATTAACATTCATTAAAACATTTTTATTACCATACCATTTTCATAACTCCACACGTCTTCACTTTCTACAGAAAGTTCACTCCCTCCTGATGTCCTCATTTGACAGTAAAATATATTAAGAGATCAAATAAACACCTTGTTAAAAGTCAGCCCCAGTCAGCAGATGATCAGATGAGCTGCTTTACTGTGAGCTTAACTAAAAAACTTAATAGACTGGAGATAAGAAACCTTAATGTTAAAAATGTGTGATAAAAATGTTGGTACAATAATAATTATGACTATATCTGTTATACAGATTCCAAGAATGGATGGAAGGTGTTCACTGTTCATCCTGCTGCTCTCAGGTCAGTAATATTAATAACTTCAACATTTGAAATATAGCTTTTAAACACACTAAGGAACACTGATGTGATTTAGGTAATCAGATTACATGTAGAGTTAAAAAAAACCCGTCTATTCATTAACACATCAACCACAAGAACAGAGAGAAAGTCTTTGCCTCACCATAACATGATTCTTATATTCAATTTAAATTATGTTACATATAAAAAAATAAATATTGGATTTATTGATTTATTTATTTGGGTGTATTTTATTTATTTATTTACTTTTTTACAGCTATTTCTATGATAGCTATTGAACCAAATAGTTACTGTGAATTACTGTCATGAACAACAGCCAGTTTATCCCTCTTGCCAGTCCTAAGCCCAGATAGAATAATTACATTTCCATACTGGATTGTTAGCACCCCGAGTTAACACTTGCCAACACCAGTGCTGTTGATGAGCTTGGTGCTGGCACAGGAGGAGGATAGGTGAATGTGTGTAAAGGAAAGGCAGTATGATGGTTGAGAGTAGGGATTTTAAATATAGTGACTATGACTGTAAATGGAAAGAACTGGCTGGTGTGTTGCAGACAATAAAGGTACAAACATTGGTACTGGCATTAAATAAATTAACGATGTAAACTTAATTTAAAAAACAATGCTCCTGAATAAAATTGTTTTAATTAATTAAAATGTTGTAATTATATTCAAGTTGATCTAGCATTTTCCTTCATTTGAGATAAGTTCAACTTATTATTTTTGATCAACTTCAACTATTTTGCCCCCAATATCTTCTAGTTTTTGTTTTTATTGGTTTTCTTTTTTGAAATATTACATAAACATTGTAAAAAAAAAGCTCTTCGCTTGTTTACTTTTGTTTGAGTTTTGATGTTCATTTTAACAGCCACAATAAAGGCTCACTTTTTGTTTAATGATAGGTTTTGTATTGTTGATTGTCATTTATGCTTAGAAACATTTACTCATATATGCTTAGAAGTATATAATCATTTGTAGATTGAAAGAATGTTTCATCCTAAGAGGTCTGTAACAACTCTGTGTAGCATGAAGAGGGGGTGAGTTCACTCCCCTACAGAGGAGAGATCGTATCTTCCTTTGCTGATTTATGGTATAGCAAGCACACGTATATCTGTTTAAGTATAAGAGCCTTTTGTTAGATGGACTCAGACACCTGGCACCAGCTTTAGGGAGTCTTCACAGGGTCACATCTTGACCTCACACAGATCCCACAGATCCCACAGATCCCACACACACACACACACACACACACACACACACACACACACACACACACACACACACACACACAGGCAAGGTACTCTTTGTGTGAATGTAGACGTCATATGTTAATGAACTTATGTATATTCATGTAACCTCAATAAAAGGACAGTGGTATGGGAGAACGGACGAGAGCAACCGGGTCAGGCGAGGGAACGGCGCCTCTTCGGTCTCTCCCGTGCACGAGTAACATGAAGAGCTTGCCTACTTCGTGTCTTGCTTTGCGGTGTAATTATATTGTCTTAACGTTCCAGCGAATAGGTTTATGCTACAAACCTATCATTAATTGGTCCTTCGATGCCGGATCCCTGGAATCGCATTCACCGAGGGGAGGAGGACACGCTGAAAGACTGACGTCAGCCAGGAAGTTCCTGTGGATTCGCTGTCTGTCCTTCTCCTCGATGAATGGCGATCGGCGGGATTCGAGGCCGATATTACACGCTAAGCAACACCGAGTAAGTTTAGAGTCCAACTCTATAACTGTACGTCTTCGCCGCTCAGTGGGGTGTTGTCCGTGGCCGCTCAGTGGGGATAAAATTACGTCTTCGCCGCTCAGTGGGATGTTGTCCGTGGCCGCTCAGTGGGGATAAAATTCGCCGTCTAAGTGGGGCGATGTACAAAGCCGCTCAGTGGGGTTTTTTTGTACAGAAGCATTAAGTCGCGGAGTTGCGCAGTTCGAACTTTTTTGGTTCTCCGCCGCTTTGTGGGATGTTGAGAGGTTCCGCGGGGTCCAGATTGTGCTGGACAGTAGGCCTATTTTGTGTTATTGTTATTTTCGTCCTCGTTGTTGTTGTGTGTGCGGAGCAGACCGCGTGGTGTGTGACGTCAGCAGCTGTTGTTGTTATCATGGGTTTCTAAGCAACCAAGAGTGAGTCGGAGGGAGAAACACGTTTGTGCTGGACTTTGCTCCTGGCAGCACAAACTATCTATGTAAAAAAGAGAGAGAGCGAAGGCTCCACAGCTGCGCGGGTGCACGCGAATGCGGTCGCGCGGGTTTCATGCGGACCTGAGCCGTGCGGTTAATCGCAGGCGTATAAATGGAAGAGATTCAAATGTTAGAAGTTTTCAGAAAACACACCAGCCTTGAAGAGCGTGTGGAGAAGGCCAGCCCACATCAGCAGCTATGCTCTGGTGGGTGGCTTTCCCCCCACCCCTTCCTGACACAAAATGTTAACAGCCTGTGTGCCAAACCATAGACGTAATTGAGGTGGATAGTTGTTAAAAGTAATCTACATTAAGCTTGTGGTTGCTTAAATTCAGTACAATGACATGTGAGGTGAAGTGATATAGGTAAATATTTAAACTAATGAAGTGCATAGAGGCACTTGACCTGTGTGAAAGACTGTCGTCTTATTATGAGCCATTGTTGAGATATAGAGCACACCTGTGAAAATAACTAATATGCTGAACCCTGTATGACACATCTAGAAGTACATGATGGAGAGCCCAGGCAGTGGTTGAGGTCAAAGATCAAGCTGGTTGGGGCCCATCATGAAATCAGACCTTGGAGCCACAGCAAGGACCATGAAACTGCCGGCAAAATAGAGGAGAGGATTGTCCACAAGATGGGAGCTGAGGCCAGGAGAGAGACTTCAGGAGGATCAGAGATCATCTTCAGCACAGCAGACATGACACAGAGAGCTGTGCTACTGAGTTTCCAGGAGATTTTAAATAAAATGAAAGATTCAATATTGACGCTGAGGAAGACAACTAAGGTATACGACGTGCTCTGCCTTAAACCTTCAGCAGCGTTGGAACATGAAAACTCGAGGGATGAGGGGAGCGTGCCAAGCTCCATCGACAGCGCAGAAGGAGTTCGAGGATGACATCATGATTCTGTGAAAGCACAGGAACCAGAAGCTATGGTGGTGATGACAGCAGTTTCCTATGTGCATACGATGACACTCTGAAGGCTGCTGGAATCATAACAGCAGTAAGATAACTGAACCCTGCACCCTTTTCACAGAGGTGTTTCTCTGCAGAGCGTGGACAATTAAGGAGTCATAAATATCCCCCTCACAGGACGAAGGCTTGAATGGGGTAATGGGAGGCCATAAAACTAGAGTGCTGAGAGGTCTGCAGCTTTGGAAATAGCTGAGACCCATGTTGACAAATAACAAAACCAACTGGTATGTTTGAATGTTTATTCTACATACATTTGGACTCTGGTCCTATGGACAATGAAACAACTGGAAGAGACATTCATGACGCCCTGCAGAACTCAAACCACCCTGCAGAGACATGTGATTTGCACACCCGGAGAAAACACCACCAAGCTGAGATGTTTTTGAAAATGTTACTTTCTTATTTTCACTATTAAATTAACAATTTCTTTGTTTGTTTGTAGGATGCAGTTTGCCATGAGATGAGATCAATGAATGGGATAACTGCTAATACATTTGTTAAACTGTGTATCTTTACAGTAATTTAGGGTGATTTGACACATGCTGAATATAACAATGTTTGCATTGAAACTGTCAGACATGAGGTATTCATAACTGGGAACTTTTCTAGCATAAAGGTCAAAAGGGGGGAATGATAGGTTTTGTATTGTTGATTGTCATTTATGCTTAGAAACATTTACTCATATATGTTTAGAAGTATATAATCATTTGTAGATTGAAAGAATGTCTCATCCTAAGAGGTCTGTAACAACTCTGTGTAGCATGAAGAGGGGGTGAGTTCACTCCCCTACAGAGGAGAGATCGTATCTTCCTTTGCTGATTTATGGTATAGCAAACACACGTATATCTGTTTAAGTATAAGAGCCTTTTGTTTAGATAAATCTGCTAGACTTCTAGGCGCCAGCCTTGGGGAGTCTTCACAGGGTCACATCTTGACCTCACACAGATCCCACAGATCCCACAGATCCCACACACACACACACACACACACACACACACACACACACACACACACACACACGGGAATGCTGATTCACTGAGAAGTGATGCACACACATACACATGCACACGCTTGTGCAATGAAGAGTGATCCACACGCACACACACATACACGCTGATGCAATGAAGAATGCTTTGCTTATGCTGATATGCAAAATGCTGCACACAAACATCCCAATGCATAATTTTTATGAGGAGCCATTGATTACCATTAAATACTTAGAATGTGTTATATGTCACCCAGAGGGCATTTATGTAGATTTTAGGAATAAGGTCTAAAAAAGTTTGGTTATGAAAACAATGTCTGTGCGTGATGTCTGTTTATGGCTCAAGGCCTTGACTGAATTCTTTGCTGTGCTTCACACAGCCCTGATGAGGAACAGTGGCACAGAGTGAAAATGATGAATTAATAGTGTAAGTTTAGGTTGGAGTACGGCATTTTCTGTGATTGAGTTTTAATTCAAGGAGGAACAAAAGGTGTTACGGCACCTGAGGTTCTCATTCCCACACAATATTGTCCCGGCAGGAAGCAAAATGTTCCTGTGAATTTCTGGTTGATTGTTTGGTTTTGTTTAGCGCTAGCTTGATTTTATCAGTGAGCTTTGGCTTGTGTTCTTTCTCGTAAGCGAGAGAGGGATAGTTTTATGCTTGGACATGTCTGCAACGGGCCCTAGTTTGTGTTATTTTAGTAGTATTTTGTTGGTTATGTCTGTTTTCGTTTTTGTTACAGTGCACTGGAGAAAAAACATCTGAGAGGTGTGATCCACCGGTGGTGATATGTTGATATTTTGTGAGTTCATGATTTAACAATCAGCTCTTTAAACAAGGCCTGAAAGATTGAAATTTAAAGCGCTATAAAATATTATTACTGTAAACAGTTGCAAAGTGTGCTTCTCCATGATTGTAATTGGCTTGGGAGAAATTCACTTATAGGGAACACTGATCTAAAATGATTGCACCGAGTCAATCCGGCCCAAAAAACAACAAGGAATTGTTTTCCTTTAAAATGATGACGTCATCTTGCTGGTGATGGAGGCTCGAATAGGTTGCGCGGGAGACTCCATTATCAGCAACATCTGGTATGAATGTGTATGGAGGTATGCATGTGAATGGACTGTGATGGACTGACGACTAAAGGTTTTGACTGACTTGATACTGAGACAATGACTGCACCCACTTTAGGATTAGTAAATGCCAATAAACAATTCATAAACAATTCACCCAGCCGACAAGAGAAGGGTGGATGCTTCGCTTTGTTTTGTTTTGTTTTTTCAGGAGCAGGAGGATAAGAGAGACTGGAGGAGGAGACTCTAGCTTCACATAAGTATGAACTGCAGACTTAACACTGTGGTTGCTGATTTTGAGTTACCGATGTTTGCATTAAGAAAACTGTGCTATATTAGCTGTGTTTTGAGTAAGGTATCATGTTATATTATTGGGAATGCCAAATGCTACAGTGGAGAAGACTTTTGATACCACTCATGACTGGAATATGTTACTATTAACCACAGCAGGCCACTGTAAAAAAGTCAATTAAATTTTATAGAGGAAAATCGCCAAAATTTAACAATACCTATGAATGACTGGCCACATTCAGAATAGAGATATGCAATAATAAACATTGGTCCACGTGATTTAGGTTCTCACTTGAAATAGTAAGTTATTAAATGTAGAATATAATCGACAGGGACATTTGATAGGATGTGGTACTGAAAAAGAACAAGAGCAAAGTAAATAAAGAAAATATTGTGTTTAGTTTGGATAAATTCAAATTAAAATGTACCATTACACTCAGAGGATCAATATGAAATAAAACATATGCAAAATTTGTAGGAAGTACATGACTGATAACTGTTCTGTCCTGAGCGTTTGTTTCTAGAGCACCCACTTGACCACACCAACAGTTTCTCGCCACCGAGGAGGGGTACTTGCAAAAAGAATAAAATAAAAATCTGAGTTTAACAAAACATTTTAAATGTAAATATCAAGCTTACCTTTCTTTTTCCATGAAATGTGCTTGTGGGCACGCCAGCCATTTTGAAAAGGTGGGCAAAACAATTGGCAAGGCCACACCCCCACACATGTGATATAATTTTAAAGGTACTGTTGCCCTCTCTAAGAAACATCAGGACTTAGAGGAGTGGCAAGTAGAGTATGCGAGCTACAAGCAAAAACTAAAATGTGTACTACAGTGTGCAAAAATGAAATACTGGGTCATCAGGGGGACATGAGGGACATTTATAAAACTAAAAGTCCCACTAACCTTAAAGTGCACTTGAAAAGCTCACACAAGAAGGCTAACCTAGCTTACCTAGAAGACCTCATCAGGGGGAGCACACTCCCCCTCCTTGAAGAGCTCACCCACTCAACCCGCATCCCCAGAAAACAGCTAACCCCAGATAAGGCAGCGTGATGCATCCCGAGACAACAGGACTGGGACATCTAAATAAAGGTGTGAAACAATCGCCTTCAAAAGATTATCAATTCACTTCAACCAAAATTAGGACCACACGGTGCGGCAAGAGTTAATAGTTATTAGTCTCAACACCCAAGGATAACCAGAAGAGCTTGACTGATATGATGGAACTGGGATTTTGTTACACTTAATTTTTGCAAAACACAAATAAAACTAAATTGAAACTAAGGATTTTCAGAAAATAAAAACTACACTAAACTAGCAAAGAATTGGTAAAAACTAATTACAACTGGTAAAAATTGAAAATCTGGAGTCGAAACTAAATAAAAATAACAACTAATGGAAATGGCGAAAAGTTTAAAACCCTGGTGCAGAGATTGGCAAATCTGACCAGGAAACGTTATAAAATGGATTGTCAGGACAGTCAGCGTTAAAGCCACTTTTGACAGTCCATACTAGGATGGCATTGGACATCTTCGGGGCGGAAGAGGGTTGGTGTGACCAAGGTGTGGTTTGGCTTGTTGTATGTACATTTCAAAATGTTACAGCTCTGGATGGACCAGTTACCAGGGCATGGAAGGATGACAGACTTTATTACATGAGGAGAAGGGACATTTTCGGGATCGAAGATCCTCAGGGATGACAAGGCTGGAGCAACGGTACTCGAGAGAAGAATTTCTGATACTTTCTGAGATATGATGTCACCAACCTTCTCTTTTAAGTGTCTAGCTCCGGTGAATTGACACATGGGAGTGTGTCAAAAAAGGGGGAAGTGGAAGTTGAGTTTGAACATCAAACAATGGTGATATGAAAATTTCTATGAGTTTATTTTTGTGTTTAATAAATTAGCTATGGTAAAACTTAAGCTTATAATGTGTTAGACTTAGAAAGGGTTCACTAATTTTTGATTTCTTTCACACACACATAGATTATGATTAGAATGAGTCCTGAACATAATATTTTAAACCAAATTTGAATCATTAGAAGAACAATGGATAACAATATTAGATTATCAAGGCTAGGGAGAGAGGTGTTTTGGTTTTCTGTCTCTTGCAGAGAAAGGAACAGACACCAGACGGGGACCCGGAGATGTGAGGACCCTTCACAGCAGGGACAGATGTAGGGACTGCCGAGACAGCAACTGGGGTCAAGTGTCATGACGTTTGGGCTCCTGGAGAAGATGGATCCCACAAACACAGCAATAACCATGAAGGGGTTGGCGAAAACCAGGAACACCAGACCAACGAGGTTCGAGAGGCTCTTGGCAAAAAGGGGGACACGCCGGTGAACCCAAAATACACAGATCTTTGTTTGAAATCGGGGCATAATAATCCCCAGAACTGTGCAATGACTAAAGGGTGGTCTAACCCCGGAGGTCGAAGAAAGAAGCTGAGAATCACCCAACTGGAAGACACTGGTAGCTGCAGCAATAAAAATAAAGGTTAAAAGCTCCTTAGACAGAGGTTCTAGTCTAAGTACATTTGAAAGGTATAAGGGGGCATTAAAATGGGAGTGGAAAACTGGAGCACCAAAATAAAGCTGTGGGAGAATTGGGGAGTGATGGGAGAGTCATCTGTAACTGCTGTTATGGTTGTAAATCTAACTTTGCTTGCATCTGAACTGCGTGAACACAGAGGTCATCCCACATATGGTCCACCCGTTAAAGGGGGACAGAGGGCCTCAGGATCAAGAAAACCTGGACCTTGCGACCCTGGAGTGCATGTTGTAAGTGATCTCTTTCAGAGATCAAAAGGGGGAATTATTAGATTATTCTGTTATTATATGTTACCTTATATATGTAATCAAAGTAGTTGAATTAGAATACTGCTGTAGATCACATTATACCCTTTAATATAGAGTGTGTGAGCTGTATGTAGTTTAGTTCTCATTATACTTTTGAGTTAACAGAACATATTCACATATTAGTTCATTAGATAAATGTGCATCACTCTGTATCCTTGATCTGCTGGGAATGTGTTACACTGTTTTCTTGACATGCTTAATTGTTGAATCATGAAGAGAAGGTTGTAAGCAGGAGACTCTGTGTCTAAAGACAGGGGAGATAGACAGACCACATTCCACACCCCCACCTTACAGAAAGCAGAGAAACAACTGCCGAGGTCATAACTTAGGCGCTGTAACAGAGAAAAAATGTGATGTTTTGGCTTTTACGACTAGCTGGGGGCCACTAGAGACTATAAAAAGCTGAGCAACCCGTCACCATTTTGAGACATGTGCCTGACCCTCTGGTAGCATCTCTCCCGTCCGGACGTTGTAATGCTCTGACTGTTGAATTGTATGGAAATAAATGATTGTTGATTGAGCATTTATACACCGAGTATTGTCCCTCCTTCAGCCCAAAGATTCAAAGAATTGGGAGAATTCAACAATATCCAGGTGAAAAGGGATTCTGAGCTGGTCAACTGATCAGGATGCACTCAAAGCAGCGAGAAGCCATTAAGCTGAAAACGGAGTGATAATATCAAGCTTAGTTAGCCTTTAGGTCTTTGGAGGCAGCTGATCCCGAGCAATATCTCCGGTGTGGGAAGAGTTTGAGGCCATAAAGAACCACTTTCAGATTTCCTCAAAACAATCTTACCTTCAACATATGTTACATATATTTAAACATAATTACATGTTTTTGCCTCTTTTTGCTCTTTTTATTGTATAAGTCCCGCTAATGGATTAACCAGTAGGTCTGTCTTTTTGGTGTTATTGTTGTCTCTGTTTAGCCTAAATAAGTTTGATGTTCAAAGGCGCACAGTGAGGTGAAATAAAAAGTACAGAAATCTGTGTAAGAAAGAATAAAACTAAATAACATGTAAATAAATACATGTCTTTATCTGATGTATTAATACCATATGTCCCACCTCATACTTGCACCACATAGTAAATATTTGTAATTGTTATTTCTGTAAGTTTGTCTTTTTCAGCCCAAGAGCCCAGTTTCAACAATAATTAGTGATACTTTTCTCAGGAGGACTTTCCACTCTTCCTCCCGACTCCAGAGAATACCACTTTGTGAGCCAGCTGAAGACCTGGACTGAAGCTCAGAGTTACTGCAGAGAACACTTCACTGACTTGGTCACCATCTACAAAAGCGACATCAACCAACTGCTTTTCTCAATGGCACCAAACGTTGATGACTACGACACCCACTAAATATACACACACACACACACACAAGGTAATCAGGTAATCACACACAGGAGGGAAGAACAGCTGAACTTAATACACATGAGGACCGGAGGAGACAAGCTGAACACAATGGCAACAGACACAGACTTTCAAAACAAAACAGGAAATCTAGGACCCGAACCGGACACAAGGGGGGAGGACACAGAACAACCAGAACAGAGGAAAATAATCACAAAACGCTGGGTCAACGACCCAGGACCATGACAGTTTTGACTTTAAAGTAAAAGTCAGAGGTCAAATGTGATATTAAATATTTGAATCTTTAAACCTGGGCTAATCCACTAAAATTTAAACAAGTGTACTTGGAATTTTATTGATCATAATGTCAACTGTTAGATTACATACACATGCACTTAACAACAACATTAGATAAGTAATTTGACAAATAGTTAAAAAACTATTTTTCATCACCCAACATATAAGTGAACAAATTTCAAATTGTGGATGTTCAAATGAAGTGCGTAACTTCAGAAAAATTAAACAAAAAGGGAGGAAAAGCTTGAATTTCCCTCTTTTCCACTTTCTGATTAAACAATCTCAACCAACGTTGCAAATCTCAACAAAGCTTAAGAATTTGAAACGTGCCAGAGTTTCCCCTTCTTCTCTCCCTATTACTACTATTACTACTGTGGGCAATTGTGGCTCAAGAGGCTCAAGAGTTGGGAGTTCGCCTTGTAATCGGAAGGCTGCCGGTTCGAGCCCCGGCTTGGACAGTCTCAGTCGTTGCGTCCTTGGGCAAGACACTTCACCCATTGCCTTCACCCATTGAGAGAAATGACCACACGTAAAAACTATTTTACAAATCATATGCTCAAACCTGAATACTGATATTTTATGCAAAATTTATTAAGTTCAGCTTCATGAATTTGCTCATTTTCTCTTCTAAAACACTTTCTTTATATAAAGGATCTACGCACCTGTGTCCAGTTCATTTTATGAGAGAGAAGAAAAATATGCTGAAATTACACATTTTCACAATTTCTTGTTAAACTGTTAGAATTTCAATTTAGTTTTACATGGCGCCATTGACCTCCACCTCCCAAAATTGCTCAGAGTGACACACACACCCAAGCTGTAAACACTTTAATTGCGTGTGGTAAATAATAAAATAATTGCGTGATAAAAGCAGAATTTTTATTATCATTACTATTATTTATTATGTTTGTTTTATTGGTCACAAAGTTGGGGGAAAACCCTAGTTCCCCTTATTTGCTTTGAATCCAGTGTCCAGCTCACGTTTCATGTCTTGCGCCTTTCATATCAGGATGACGCCTCTCACATCACCATGGCAACCATAGTACAAACCACACTACATTGGTTTACAACCACCATCCACATTCCTGAGAGGCAGTCGTAGTTTTGTGTCTGTTAGTATCAGAGTGTAACAATCTTAATCCAAAGCTATTCTACAATACACGTGTGAAAGTAAATGATAAAACAAATGTGTTGTATGAGTTATGAGGTAATTGTGAAATTTTAAAATAATGGGTTATGTAAATGTCAAAGATAAAAAGTAAATTCAAACGTGTGATCAGATTGCTTCGTGATTATGTGTGGATTGAAGCACGCAGTTGTAAGTTACACAAATCATTTTACACATTTGTAAGTCTTAGTTTATGCTTGTGGAGCGTATCAAACATTTTTGCAATATGTTTGAGTCAAATTTCCCCCATTTTTCTGCTCAGTGGGGGGATTTAGCTCTAGCTTATACAGCCAGGATTTTAAACCTTGGCATGAATGGAGTCCTCATACACATGTGGAGTAGCTCATTGATGAGCTGGGAATGATACTATCTTCACTGTGGAGAAAACTGTTGTCTCTTTTGTGTGGAGCTAAACATAGTCAAGATTCACAGATCCTTTTTTTTTTTACCTCATACCTGAGAAACTTTTCTCTCTAGAACGGAACAGGTCAGTTCTTACAAACTGCACTTTTGTCTCATTGTCAAGAGAAAAACAAATTGCATCTGAAGAGGCCCACCACTGACCCACGGAGGTTTCTTCCTGTTAAAAGGGAGTTTTTCCTTCCCACTGTCGCCAAGGTGCTTGCTCATAGGGGGTCATGTGATTGTTGGGTTTTTCTCTGTATCTATTACTGTACAATCTACTGTACAATATAAAGCGCCTTGAGGTGACTGTTGTTGTGATTTGGCGCTATATAAATAAAATTGAATTGAAAATTGAAATTGAGTTTCTACGGCATCATGCAGTATATCACCATAACCACCTACAACAACCCAGACACACAGTTATGCAGAAGTCTGTGACCCCAGCAAGATAAAGACCTGGCAATCTGGATTGCACTTGATTTCCAACCATTTTTACTTGTGGGTGATAAAGGATTCAGAAAGTTTATTCATGCATTGAATCCTATGTATGCACAGAAAGTTCCACAGAGTGGAATATAACGCTGTTCCCTCTGAAAACACCATTCTTGATCCAAGATTTAAGAAGCTGGTCTTTAATGACAACAGAGCGGTGGATGAAGCTCTTCAGAGAATAACTGCAGCAGCAAGATCCAGCAAACCAACTCCACTGCCAGGGGACCAAGAGGGAGAAGAGGGTAAACAGAAGGAGCAACAAGCATCTGCTCTTTGGAGGTTCTTTGAAGAACAAGCAACTACAGACAAAGGAGCTTGCAAAGAAAAGCGTCTGGACTTCTTTAAGTTGCTTGAAGACGTTTCACCTCTCATCCAAGAAGCTTCTTCAGTTCTAAGGTCAAATGGTGGAGAGTCCCAGATATAAACCTAGTGGGAGTGACCGTTAAGGCGTCTGGGAAGGGATCTCAAGACGCCTCCAGATGCCTTAACGCCCACTCACATCCTGGGCCATCTGACCTCAGGAATTCGCATGACAAGGTGGGGCCAGGTTTCACAATGAACACACCCGAAACTCTGGCTGATTGGGTCCCACACCCAATTTCACACCTTGGCTCAGGTGATTAGAGGATCATCAGGGGGTCCTTTTGTCCCTCTGTGGGGGTCACTCCCACTAGGTTTATATCTGGGACTCTCCACCATTTGACCTTAGAACTGAAGAAGCTTCTCGGATGAGAGGTGAAACGTCTTCAAGCAACTTAAAGAAGTCCAGACGCTTTTCTTTGCAGAGTTTGCAACAGCATGTTCACACTTAAACCCCCGGAGAGCAGCCATTTGGCTTTTCTACCTTTAAAACCCGGAGAGCAGCCAAATGGCTTTTAGCTAGGCTTTAGCTTCAGCCAAGTGGAAGCTAAATTGGCTAGTCATTCATATGTACATTAGGTTGTTACCTGGGAATTCTGGAAGGAGGGGAGTGGGGGTGTGTGAATGAGGGGGTGGGGGAGCTGCTAAAAGCTGTGAACTTCCTTTTGTGTTTCATCGTCCTTTGTTGCTGAGATTTATTGATAAAAACAGTACAAAAAACCAACCATTTGTACACATATTTACAAATAATAATAAAAAGTGAGTGAGTACATTTCAACATTTTCAGCAATCACTCACAATCCTGGCACTGCCATGGTATCTGTAGTCTGCATTTACCACATGTGTATCTGTTGCAGTGAACACATCGCACAGTGGCATGATTGTTCTTGCATTTGTGTTTGACCTGACACATGGCTCTTTTTCCAGGGCTCGGTGTGGAGGGTTGTGTCCAAAGCAACTGTTCTTTTCTTGCCTTCTTCGCAGCTACATGAGAGTGAGCCAACTCTCTTGCAAGCTCCACCAGGAAGTCCACCTGTCTTTCCTTCATCCCGGTGCATGCTTGATACAGCACATGTGCATTCAGTGCTGCCATGTCAATCATGTTATAAAACACGGCAACTGGCCAGCACCGTGTTCCTCTGCGGACAGTGTACTCCCGAACCATCTGGTCCATCACATCCACGCCACACTTTGTTTTGTTGTAAAGGGTGACAGTGTTTGGCTTCCTTTTGGTAGTGTTATCAGTCTGAACCACGCTGTGCATGCTGCTAAGAATATAGACTGTCTTCTTCCGTTTGGCCGCATACGCCGTCAGCGTGGCAGCAGAGGTTGAAAACACCTAAGAAATAAGATAAATTGTTATTTCCATAGCCCTTTTACACACAATGAAACACATAAACATAGAACCACAAAAGACCTGCAACATACCTGAGTGGTGAATTCATTGCGATCTGTCTGTCTAGTGGATTGAGGAATTTCCCTGCAAATCTTGTTGACTGTGCCGAGGATGGTGGTTTTCCGTCTAAGAAGTTTTTGCGCAAGTGAAAGCGATGTGAAAAAATTGTCCGTGGTAACATTTCTGCCCTTGTCTAGGAATGGTTCCATCAGCCTCATGACTACATTTTCAGAAAGTCTCTCCCCAGTGGGACGATTGGGGTCCTTGCCAAGATATGGGAAGACATTGCAAATGTACTTGGATTTTAGGTCGCAAGCCACCCAAAACTTGATCCCAAACTTGTCAGGTTTACTTGCAATATACTGCAGGAAACAGCACCAGGTCTTTGATGGGAAAAGCTGTTCATCAACGGTGATATGTAGACCAGGGTTGTAGCACCTGATGCAGTTGGTGACAAATGATCCCCACACACTGGAAATTTATATATATTATTATATATATTATTATATATATTATCATAACTAAAGCTTTTTGCGCTATTGGGGGTCTGGGGACCCAGAACCGGTCAGTATCTGGTGTGACCACCATTTGCCTCATGCAGTGCAACACATCGTCGCATGGAGTCTATCAGATTGTCAATTGTGGCCTGTGGAATGTTGGTCCACTCCACTTCAATGGCTGTGCGAGGTTGTTGGATATTCGTGGGAACTGGTACACGCTGTCATATACGCCGGTCAAGCACATCCCTGTTTCATCTTGTTCTCTCTATAAACTTCACAAGATGCTCGGTTGAACTTTCCCTCCAACTGGGGTAAACTTTTATTAAACTCTTAATAAACAGTCATGAGTCTCCGGTTCTCACCTTCCGGTGTTACACTCTCCAGACCCCGGGTGGAACACACAGATAAATGCAATTCCCATTGCTACATCCCTTTTCTTTTACAAAGACAATGAACTATTCATAAATTGAGAACTCAGTTTACAACTGGAACAAAACTTAGACATGACATTTCTTTGTTGGACACAATTTTCTTCAAAAATAAAAATTCTTTCTTCCACTTACTTTTTTAGCTTTCTTTCTATTTTCCTTTAGTATTACTTTTATTCATTTTTTCTGTTTTGTTTCTCATTTCCTTATTTTTTTTCTTTTATTTTTTTTTTCTTCCAAACAAGTAAACAGATCACAAAGCCATCACTCAAAATAGTATCACAGATGTTTTGCTCTGTTCTCTAACCAGTAAACAAATCACAACATATAACTCAAAATGTCGTCACAGATGTTTTTGTTTTTCTTTTGTCTTTCCTCTGACAAGTAAACAAATCACAGCGTATAACTCACAGATTACCCCTTAATTGCATACATAGTCCTTCAGATATCCAGGTTGTTGTACTACCCGTCCTGACCTGGTAGTGCTGTTTTGTGTGTTCTCTTTGCTCTGTGTCGGCACAGTAATGTTCTGTCCCTCAAGCTGGAGATGTGCTGACATGTCTTTTTTGACCTCCGTAGCTCGCCTCAGATGGCGACGATTCCTTCTGAGGACTCTGCCGTTGTCCAACTCCACATCATAGGATCTGTTTCCCAGAGTGTTACACACTCTAGCCTTGGTCCATAAGTTGTGTGGTTCAAAAGGTTGGACTCGCACCAAGTCCCCTGGGTTTAATGTGTCCATGTCCTTCGCTGTCTTGTTGTAGTACTTTGTTTGTCTCTCTCTGTTTTTCATCAGTGCTAACTTGTTGTCAGTCACTGTGGGTTGCAACAATCTGTCTCCTATTGGGAGAAGTGTCCTCGTCCTTCTGCTTAACAGTCTCTGTGCAGGGCTGGTAGTTAAACCTTGTGTTGGGGTGTTTCTGTGGTCCAATAAGGCCAAATATGGATCCTGTCCAGCCAATTTCGCCTTTTTCATGAGTCGTTTGGCAGTTTTAACGGCAGACTCAGCTTTGCCGTTGCTCTGCGGATAGCCAGGTGATGAGGTATGGTGTCGAAATTCCCATTTCCGGCTGAAGTTGGCAAACTCTGTTGAGCTGTACTGGGGCCCGTTGTCAGAAAAAACAATATTTGGGATTCCCTGACGTGCGAAATGAGCCTTTAGTTTCCTAATCACAGTACTCGACTTGGTATCAGGTAGATAATCTATCTCCCAAAAGTTGGAGTAATAATCAACAGTTATTAGGTAGTCCCTACCCTCAAAGTTGAATAAATCTGTCCCAACTTTGGTCCATGGTCTAGTGGTCGGCTCGTGTGGTTTTAGTGTCTCTTTCTGTTGTTTTGCATCCACAGACCGACATATGTCACATGTAGCGATGTACTTTTTGATGTGGTCGTTCATACCGTGCCAGTAGACGCAGTCTCTAGCTCTCCTGAGGCACCCTTCTGTGCCGATGTGTGTTGAGTGAATTCGCTGGGTTATATCTGCCTGCAGTGCTTCTGGAATCACTACTCTCTCTCCCTTGAAGACCAATCCATCCTGTGTGCTCAGTTCATCCTGCAAAGATTGGAACTGGGTTATTTCAACAGGTACATCTTTCTTACAGGCTGGCCACCCCTTTTGTATTGTTTTCATCAGCATTTGTAGTGTGTGGTCGGTTCTTGTCCCTGCTCGTATTCTGTCCATGCTTTCTGTTGAAACAGGTACATAGTCCACCATGTTGACACATTCTGTCTCCAACTCCGTCTGGCTTTTGATGCTATCCTGCAGGTAGGCCCTACTCAGCGTATCAGCAAGTAGCATGTCGCGGCCTGGAACATATGTTATGGTTATATCATATTTTTGCAGCCTTAATAACATCCTTTGCAGTCTCTTAGGTGCATGTAACAGTGGCTTTTTAATAATGTTCTCGAGTGGCTTGTGGTCTGATTGCACTCTCACAAGACGACCATATGTATATTGGTGGAATTTCTCCATCCCAAACACAATAGCTAAACATTCCTTTTCAATTTGTGCATAACCTCTTTCAGTGAGCGTCAGTGCCCGACTTGCAAATGCCACTGGTTTTCCATGTTGAGTCAGAGCTGCTCCCAGTCCTGTCTCGCTGGCATCACACTGCAGCGTCAGCTCTTCTTCAGGGCTGTAATATTTCAAAACTGGGACTTGTGTTAGTTTTTCTTTCAGTCTTTTAAATGCATCTTCCTGCACGTCTGTCCACTCCCATAGGCTGTCTCTGTGCGTCAGTTGTCTGAGAGGCTCACAGTCGTCTGACAGATGCTTGTAAAACTTTGATAAATAGTTGACCATTCCAACTAGTCTCTGCACCCCTTTTATGTCAGTTGGTGCTGGCATCTCTGTGATGGCCCGTACCTTCTCTGGGTCTGCTCTCAGCCCCTCTGCTGTGAGTAGATGTCCGATGTATGGTACTTCCTGTCTTCTAAGCTTGAGTTTTTCCACATTTAATTTGATGTTTCTCTCTCTGCAGCGTTCCAGGAAAAGTCTCAGGTTTCTGTCATGATCCATTTCTGCCAACTCAGTCGTCTCTCCTTTTCCAGTGATCAGGATGTCATCAGCAATGATGTATGTGCCTGGCAGGTTCTCTAACGCTTGCATCAGTTTGCGCTGAAAGACCTCTGGCGCTGGGCTGATCCCCATCGGCATTCTCAGCCAACGAAAGCGACCAAATGGTGTTGCGAATGTCGTGAGATGGCTTGACTCTTCTGTAAGCTTCACATGCCAAAAGCCATGTTTCACATCACAAACTGTGAAAACTTTCGCTTTTGACACATCTGGCAAGATGTCATCTATTGTTGGTAACGGGAAGTGACTACGCTTCAAAGCTTTGTTGAGCGGTCTTGGGTCAATACATATCCTGGGTTTGCCATTTGGCTTCTGCACTGTCACCATCCCACTGATCCAATCAGTACTACCTTCCACTGGTGCTATTATTTGTCTGTCTGCAAGGCTCATCAGTTCCTCTTTCAGTGGTTTCATCATCGACACTGGGACTCTGCGTTTTGGCAGTTTGACGGGCTGCACTGTTGTGTCGATTTCCAGCTCATATTCACCTTGCAAACATCCATCTCCTGTAAACACATCCTGAAACTCAGTCTTTATCTCTTCCAACAACCATGCGTTGTTCTCTGATGGAGCTGTTGTCACTGAGCTGTCCAACGCACAGATGTTATCATATTTAACTTGTATTAGCTTCATCGCTTCACTAGCTGTTCTCCCAAGTAGAGGTGTTTTACAATCCTCCTCCACCACTTGGAACTCGACTCTGTACTTTTTGTTGTTTCTTGGGTTTGTCAGCTTGACTTTACACTTTCCTAATGGACACAGCCTTGATTTATTGTACATCACAAGAACCTTGTCTGTGTGCTCCATTTTGGTGTTAGGGTTCAACAAGTTGATGGGAATAACGTTGCAGGTTGCACCACAGTCAACTTGAAACTTGACCAGGCTGTTGCCAATCATCATGCCTGCGAACAGCTGCTCTCGTTTTTTCATGTCTGATTCTCTGATCTGGTTCACTTCTACTGCAGTCTGTGTCATAGCTGTGACAGTCATTATGTCCTCACAGGAATCCGAGTCCTGCTCCGTCACTGTGTGGACCTTTTTTCCGTTTTCACTCTGTCCGCTTTTACTCCTGCATGCTATAGCAAAATGATTTTCTTTGCCACATTTTTTGCATTTTTTTCCATATGCTGGGCATTTTGATTTGAGTCTTTCATGTGCTCTTCCACAAAATCTGCATGATATCTCTTTATCCAGTCTTTTTCTCCCTTTTTGTTTTACTGCATGCAGTTCCTCTACAGCCTGTCCCGCTATTGTTTTGTTGTATTCTCTTGAAATCTCCATTGCTCTACAAATATCTAGACATCTGTCTAATGTGAGGTTCTCTTCTCTGAGCAACCTTTCCCTCCAACTGGAGCTGTTCGTGCCACAGACGATCCTGTCTCTGATCAGTGAGTCTTTTAATTGTCCAAAGTTGCAGGTGCTCGCCAGCATTCTCAGGTCCGTAACATATTTATCAATATTTTCTCCAGGAGCCTGATTGCGTGCAAAAAATCTGTATCTCTCGACAGTCTCATTAACTTTGGGATTACAGTGTTCATCGATTTTTCTCATCAGCTCACTTACTGTTACTCTTGCCTCAGCTCCGATCAGCGTTCCACAGAGCTCCCTGCCCCGTTCCCCGATCAGATAGTAAAACAGCTTCACTCTCGCCTTTTCCTCAGCATCCGGCAGAGCTAGTTCCGTGTAGAGTGTAAACTCTTCTTTCCATGTTTTCCACGCTTTAGACAGGTTCACTGAATCCATACTCCACTGTGCGGGTGGCTTCAATCCATCCATCGTAGACGCCGCTGCGCTCTTCTCGTCAGCGTCTCACTTGCTGTCCTGAGCCGTTAGCACCTCCGAGGCTAACTAGCCTAGCTGGACGCGTCGATACCGTCCGCTCAATCTGTTGTCTTCAAAGCGCGGTGTGGATCACTCTAGACCCCGCTGCCACCATGTTTCATCTTGTTCTCTCTATAAACTTCACAAGATGCTCGGTTGAACTTTCCCTCCAACTGGGGTAAACTTTTATTAAACTCTTAATAAACAGTCATGAGTCTCCGGTTCTCACCTTCCGGTGTTACACTCTCCAGACCCCGGGTGGAACACACAGATAAATGCAATTCCCATTGCTACAATCCCGAACATGCTCAATGGGTGACATGTCCGGTGAGTATGCTGGCCATGTAAGAACTGGGACATTCTCAGCTGCCATCTGCCCTGAACAATGTGAACCATGATTCATCCGTGAAGCGCACACCTCTCCAACGTGCCAGACGCCATCGAATGTGAGCATTTGCCCACACAAGTCTGTTACGGCGACGAGCTGGAGTCAGGTCAAGACCCCGATGAGGACGACGGGCATGCAGTTGAGCGTCCCTGAGACGGTTTCTGACAGTTTGTGCAGAAATTGTTTGGTTGTGCAAACCAATTGTTCCAGCAGCTGTCTGGGTGGCTGGTCTCAGACGATCTTGGAGGTGAACCTGCTGGATGTGGAGGTCCTGGGCTGGTGGGGTTACACGAGGTCTGCGGTTGTGAGGCCGGTTGGATGTGCTGCCATATTCTCTGAAATGCCTGTGGAGACGGCTTATGGTTGAGAAATGAACATTCAATGCACGGGCGACAGATCTGGTTGACATTCCTGCTGTCAGCATGCCAATTGCACGCTCCCTCATTGCTTGTGGCATCTGTGGCATTTTGCTGTGAGACAAAACTGCACATTCCAGGGTGGCCTTTTGTTGTGGGCAGTCTGAGGTACACCTGTGCACTACTCATGATGTCAGATCAGCATCCTGATGTGGCACACCTGTGAGGTGGGATGGATTATCTCAATATAGCAGATGTGCCCACTACCACACATTTGGACTGATTTGTGACCACTGTTTGGGAGGGATGGTTATATTGTGTATCTGGAATGAATTTTAGGTCTCTACGTCCATCCCATGGGGAATGGGAGCAGTAACAAAGGTGTTGCGTTTATATTTTTGTTCAGTGTATATTACTTCGTTAGAGTTATTAATACTATGTTTTGCACTATCCTACTGCTGAATATTAATTCAATTTTCAATTCAATTCAATTTTATTTATACAGCGCCAAATCACAACAAACAGTCGCCTCAAGGCGCTTCATATTGTACAGTAGATAGCACAATAATAAATACAGAGAAAAACCCAACAATCATATGACCCCCTATGAGCAAGCACTTTGGCGACAGTGGGAAGGAAAAACTCCCTTTTAACAGGAAGAAACCTCCGGCAGAACTAGGCTCAGGGAGGGGCGGGGCCATCTGCTGCGACCGGTTGGGGTGAGAGAAGGAAGACAGGATAAAGACATGCTGTGGAAGAGAGACATAATGCATAGTGCAGGTGATATTAAACACTTCCTGCCCATCCACAAGCCGGGCGGGCAGAGGGGGCCTGAAAGTAGGGCACAACGGGCTGGACAGCACGCGTTTGACCTGGGAGACATGAAATACATTATGTATACACATGTTGCGAGGAGCAGGGACCTGGCGCCGGTCAGCATCTTGTTGCACTCCGCTGTCTGTAGCAGAGCGGCTTCGGTGGCACGCCATGCCCAGTGGTACCTGCAGAAATGGTGTTGCACTGAAGGGATGGCATGCTCACCCTCCACGGCTGGGAACAGTGGTGGTTGGTAGCCCAGAGAGGCTTCGAACGGCGACAGTCCAGTGGCCGATGAGGTCAGGCAGTTATGCGCACGCGAGAGAGAGAGAGAGAGAGAGAGAGAGAGAGAGAGAGAGAGAGACAGCACAACAGGAAACACTTCTAGCCATACAGAGTCAGCTAAGAAGGCACAGGGACCATGACAAGCAAACAAAAACTGTTGTGAGCCGCCTCCCTTATTTCGCCTTTGGACTTTTGGAGACTTGACCTGGCTTTCAAAAGATATTGCAAAAAAAAAAACCATCATGCAAACATCGTCGGGTCTGCCGTGGTATGTTTACAATGGGACTTCTGCTCCAGAACCTCTACGCACAGCGTCTGCAAATCGGGGCTTTACTTTCATCTTTACGCAGGACTGTAAGCTGCCATCTGTGAGGCGCGAGCGGTGTTTGTTTTTAACATAATTCACGGTGGAGAATAGCTGCTGACATAATGTGGATCTGAAGATCCATAATAGACCCTGTGCACAAGAAAATGCTAACTTCCTGGTTTGAGACCGGATGTGGGGTTATACATTTCCTGTAGCTTTACTTTGCGGTCAATCGCTACTGCGAAGATATCCTCCAAAATCATGTCCAAAACTCAAAAACTGAAAGATTGCATTACGTTACAAAGAGCATAAGGTGGGAACACTCACCACTGTTGTGTCATAAAAAATCTAATGATCAATTTTGACGTTTAAAGAGTTTAGATCGATCAGTTGTTTACATCACTCAACACAAGCAGAACGGCATCACTGCAGCAGAAGACACATCGTCCACATTCAGAAGCACATCTCTGTATAGTGACTGGTCTCATGATTTAAACAGGCAAATGTTCAGCATTCAAACTACAGGTGAACAATAGTCAAACCAGATGTTTCCCCATTATGTCGATATCAGCTAGTCAAGTACACAACTACACAGCATGTTAACAAACTGTGAAAAAAAAAAGCCACACAAAAAATGAACGATTGCTGGTAAGGGTTTCTATACATTAGTATTTACGAAGGGTATGTTGTGACTTACCTTCAAAATTACAGAGGTCCCTCGCTATAACGCAGTTCACCTTTCACCTCGCTGTTTCACAGATTTTTTTAGTGCAAGTTTGCATTTTTTTTTACATCACATTGTGTCCTGATCGCTGCAAACGATCTCCTCCGTGCCGTCTCCTGTACAGTACAGAATCGCTGCATCGATCGCTAGCAGTGTGACTCTGAAGTGCAGTGCTGTATGTCGACGATGTTGACGAAACATTTTGCACCGTCAAAAAAATAAAATTGGCAGCGGGATACATCAAAGAGAGGCCTGCTCAAAATGAGACCCTTGAGCGAAAGTTGGATCACATCGCAGAACGGATCACCGCAGTTGTGGGGTCTCACCAACACCACGGAACAGAAGTTTGATACCATCGTGGGGAGGCTCGCGGCTATCCAACGGGAGATTGAGAGACCAGTGTCGGACTGTTAAAGAACAGCTTTGAAATTCTCCTGAGCTGCTCGCAGAGAAGAAAAATCAACGACATCAACATATGGACACCACGGCGCCAGCTGTGGGTCCAAGGCTGGTGCTGAACAAAAACAATTCCCTGATAACGACTGTGTGATGACTATCCTTCCCATTCTGTGTAAGGCCACCCGGGTTGGCTTGCAGACTGTTTACTTAGCCTGATAGGGCGAAGGACACTGTCCCCGCTGAACTCTGGACACGCACACACATACATTTACACTGAAAAGCAAACACTTATCCCCCTCCCTTTCCAAACGCCTTCGATCCTTTTTTCCTGTGGGGAAACAGAGAGAACAGATGGCTGAGGTCCTTCACGATCTTCCTGGCCTTGGCTGTGGTGTCATATCAATGTATGCTCTCGGTGTTTTCTGATATCAAACTGTGGTATGAGGACCACTGTTGGTAATCTTTGTAGTGATAGTCAAAAGATCTATCTTATAAAGTCCTTTTTTAAAATTTAGACTTGGTTTAAATCTGGCATAGAACCAGTTGAATATTTGTATATAATCCCTGCAGCTGTCAGACTCAATAGCAGGGGTCACCAGCCTTTCTTAAAATTGAGAACTAGATTAAAATTGTCAACAGTTTGATTCGTCTTTAGTTTTATAGTAACAATTCTATCTTGATATGGTATGTCTTATTACAGGTTAATTTTTCAAAAAAGGCCTTCCACTTTTAGCGAAATGGGCTAAAATCACCCCTGATTATCTCTTTAATAAAGTTCATGCGTTTATACAAAGGATACGCTGATTATTGAACAAAACCCCAACGATCGGATGTTAATCTGATTTATTTGCTCTCTGTCTTCCATAAACAGTGATTTTAAATCTAAACTACGAATCCTTTAGGCCAAGTCCATAACATGCAACTGTTTCAATTAGATTGATTGTCATTTTAACTGACTTTTTATTTTATTTGAATTTTATTGAATTTTATTTTTATTTTATTTGTATTCTTTCACTTATTGTTGCATGTGTGTTGTTGCTGCCTGTGTTTGAGTAATTTCTGTAACTGTGAGACATCTGCTGCTGCCTATCTTGGCCAGGTCTCCCTTGAAAAAGAGGTTTTTAATTTCAATGGGATCTTCCTGGTTAAAATAAAGGTTAATAAATAAATAAATAAATAAATAAAACATGTTTTTAATGTTAGTTATAATTCAGAATTGGCGACTGAAACATGTAGGACATATGGGCAGACATCTCCAAAATCATCGAAGCACTTATGCAAAGAGGCTCTCTCTTGACAAACCAGCCAGATATGTGAAGATTAAACGAGTGAGAGGAGCCAAAAACACACATTTACAATCCATTTCACTTTTAAAAGTCTGTCACAAAGTACATCCACCCTGTTTGTGAGCCTGCATTACACTCCCAATGCTGTGGAACCTGAACAATAACCAGAACAAAGTCTGAAATAAAAAACTGCCAAACAGCTGCACCACTGAGTCACACTTTGTTTTCTGAGTTTGAGAAAAGGTTTCATTTCTGACCTGCAATATAACTCTGCGCTCTGATGTCACACTCACACATTTATAAGAGGAAGTTGAATGAAGCTCCGCCCCCCACATTACTCAAATGCAACAGACCAGGAAACAGGCTGTTTTTCTTCCCCCGTAAAGAGAGACGCACAGACGATCAGACTGAGCTCAGACCAAACTAGCAGCTTCCTCTGAGTGAGTGCAGCTACAGGAGAGAAAAGTGGAAAACTCCAACACTGCTGCTTCAAGCTGCTGACGCTCCACACACTGAATGTGAGTTTGAGCAAAAACACGACTCAAAGGAAGTTTCAGTGAAGGTGGTAGAAGAGGGAGGGGAGCCAGGACTGACTGTACTGCCTGTCTGCTGTTTTCAGCTTCACTCACAGACTCAATGGCTTCCAGATCAGAGGAGGATCTCTGCTGTCCGGTCTGTCAGGAGGTCTTCAGATATCCTGTTCTTCTGTCATGTAGCCACAGCTTCTGTAAAGACTGTCTGAAGAGACGGTGGAGAGAGAGACCAACACACGAGTGTCCAGTTTGTAAGGAAATATCAGTGGATGATCCACCTTCAAACCTGGCTTTAAAGAACCTGTGTGAGTCGTTCTTACAGGAGAGAGATCAGAGAGCTTCAGAGGCTCTCTGCAGTCTGCACTCTGAGAAACTCAAACTCTTCTGTCTGGACCATCAGCAGCCAGTGTGTGTCATCTGCAGAGACTCAGAAAAACACACCAATCACAGATTCAGACCCATCGATGAAGCTGCACAACAACACAAGAAGGAACTTCAGGAAACTCTGGAGCCCTTAAAGAAGAAGTTAAAGGTTTGTGAGGAAGTTCAAGTGAAGTTTGATCAAACAGCAGAACACATTAAGGTCCAGGCCCGACACACAGAGAGGCAGATTAAGGAGCAGTTTAAGAAGCTTCACCAGTTTCTAGCAGAGGAAGAGGAGGCCAGGCTGGCTGCACTGAGGGAGGAAAAGGAGCAGAAGAGTGGGATGATGAAGGAGAAGATGGAGGCTCTGAGCAGAGAGATAGCAGCTCTTTCAGACACAGTCAGAGCCACAGAGGAGGAGCTGAGAGCTGAAGACGTCTCATTCCTGCACAACTACAAGGCTGCAGTGGAAAGAGTCCAGCGCTGCCCCCTGCTGGATGATCCACAGCTGCCCTCAGGAGCTCTGATAGACCAGGCCAAACACCTGGGCAACCTGACCTTCAACATCTGGAACAACATGAAGGACATGGTCTCCTACACTCCTCTCATTCTGGACCCAAACACTGCTCATCCAAACCTCATCCTGTCTGAAGATCTGACCAGTGTGACTGAAGGAGAGAGGCAGCAGCTTCCTGATAATCCAGAGAGGTTTGAATTATTCAGCTCTGTCCTGGGCTCTGAGGGCTTTAACTCAGGGACTCACAACTGGGATGTTGATGTTGGAGACAGTAAATGGTGGGGACTGGGTGTATTTGCAGAGTCTGTGCAGAGGAAGGGAATCATGCTGTCTGGATTATGGAGAATAGGTTTCTTTTTAGGTAAATATTCAGCGCGTTCACCATCAGCAGATTCTGCTCTCTCAGTCCAGAAGAAGTTCCAGAGGATCAGAGTGAATCTGGACTGGAACAGAGGAAAGCTGTCGTTCTCTGATCCTGATACTAACACACACATACACACCTTCACACACACTTTCACTCACAGGATGTTCCCATGTATTAGCACTGTTGGTAAAGTGAAGGTGTGTCCGTTGAAGGTGTCAGTGCAGCACATGAGTTGAGGATGATGATGTTTCTCATGTTGTTTTCTGTCAGTGAGTTGAAGCTGTTAAACTGCAGCTGTCCTCCTGCTGCCTCGTTGTTCCAAAGCTCTTTGTTTCTCTTTTAGTTCTCACTGTTTCTTTCTTTCTGATTTAGTTTGCTGGGATATGGACTGACATGTGTTGAATGGGAGGAGCAGTTTGTTGTTGTCTTCTTGTCTGTTTATGACAACAATAAATATATTATTGAAACAATGATTCATGTTTAACTCCATACATGAAATGTTTCTGATATTTAAATTGTGGTTGTTTGTATTTAATTTACTTTGTCTGATTACAATGAAAATTAGATCCTTCTATTGTGGAAGTAATGAGTCAGTAAACTGGAAAATGTAAAGGAAATCACGTTTAGGCAAAACCTGTTAAAAAACAATTTTAAAAAATCAAGTGCTTTCTTTGAACTTTCAGGTGTTTTCTTTTGTGTCCTCTATATTAAAAGTGCCAACATTACAACAATATGTCAGACGTTATTAGCCATGTATGGGCCCAAACTCCACTGCAAAAGTGCAATAATATGATCACTGCAGCATTACCGAGAGTTGAAAAACTGTCTAAATTTGTTCATCTGTAATAATATGATCAGTGTGGCTGCTTTGCCAGGTGTAACAATTAAGTTTAACATCCAGGCATCCATGAAAACTGAATTTATGAAATTTAACGGAGTTAGAAGTTAGCAGGGAGTTAGCTCGCTAGCTTCCATCTAAATATAATATACCATGTTCTGACTGGGAGATTTACTAAACAAATTAAAACGTACAACTCTGCTATCACTTCCAACATAAATGACAAAAGGAATGTAAACAGCAGCGACGTTTGTAGGGTTACTGAAGTTGGGCTAGCTGGTATATAATGATGTGCTATTTGATCGCTAGCGCGACAAGCTATGTTAGCATAAGATAAACAGTAAAGCTGGAGGACGAACGCTAACAAACGGTGGACTTTTTTCCACTCGATAAAGGTTAATATGAGGGTTCCTAATGGCTAGGAGCAATGCTCCTTCTAAGCTGCGCGCGTGCGCTAGTGAAAAGGCTCTTAGAGCCGGATCTTTGACGTGAACGACGAGAGCTGGCTCCTTATCCGGTTGTTCAGTGATGACGCGATGAATCCTACTTCCGGGTCTAAAGTAGTCTGCGTTTAATATGGCTTTTGTGTTGTTAACATGTTTAATGTTATGTATTTTCTTCTATTTGACCTCAAAAAGCTCCTAAAACAGTCAGTGATCACTGTTGACCTCCCTCGGATTTTATTACAGCTAATCATTTATTTAAGCTCAGTTTTTAAAACCTTAGGATGTAACTACAGCCCAGCCCATGCAGCAGTATATGAATGACTAACCTCGTATTGTGGATGGATTGTTCTCCTGGGTGAAGTTTTACAGCATCCTGCTATGCGATTACATTTGTTCCTGACCACCGAGAACACTCACGTTAACTTTTATCGAGTGGAAAAAAGTTAGCTTGTTTATATTATGCTAACATAGCTGTGTCGCTAGCGGTCACGTAGCACATCATTATATACCAGCTAGCCCAACTTCAGTAACCTTACAAACGTCACTGCTGTTTAGTTTTCTGTCTTCATTTATGCTGCAAGTGATAGCAGAGCTGTACGTTTTAATTTGTTTCCAAAACCCCGCAGTCAGGACATGCTATATTGTATTTAGATAGAAGCTAGCGAGCTAACTTCCTGCTAACTTCTAACTCCGTTAAATGTCATAAATTCAGTTTTCATGGATGCCTGGATGTTAAACTCAATTGTTACACCTGGTAGAGCAGAACGCTGATCATTTTATTAAAGATGAAAGACTTTAGACAGTTTTTCAACTCTCAGTAATGCCATACTGATCGTTTGATATATGGACCTGCAGCAGAGTTTAGACCCAGACACGGCTAGTGATGTCAGACTAGTGTTTTTTTTTTCTTTCTCTCACCCTCTCTCTCTCTCTCACTTTTTTTCGCCTTCACTCCGCATGCGAGCCTTGTGTTTTGCGCTGGGCAAAGGGGGGAGGGGCAGTAGTTGCACTTGCAGTAGCACAGGAACAGAGCGGGAGGGAGAGAGAGAGAGCCAGGGACAAGAACGTCACATTAGAAAGCTATATTAATCATCCACAACTATTTTCAGTTGCAGATGATAAAGGATTCAGAAAGTTTATTCATGCAGGCCCATATGACTCAGGCCCTCAGAGTCCGCGAGGGCTCATATGGTAAAAGCAGATCTGAGAGATAAGAAGGCCCAAGACCATTAAGACATTTAAAAACCAATAAAAGAACTTTAAAATCAATCCTGAAACATACGGGGAGCCAATGCAGCAATTCTAAAACCGGTGTAATGTGGGCCCGCCCTCTGGTCTTCGTCAGCACACGAGCTGCAGAGTTTTGTAAAAGTTGTAAAGGTGAAATATTCTTCTTCTTCTTAGGAAGACCAGAGAGCAGGGCATTACAATAATCAATGCGACTGGTAATAAAAGCATGCATCAGCATCTCCGTGTTGGCCCGAGAGAGAATAGGGCGGACTCTGGCTATATTTTTTAGATAATAAAATCCCATTTTGGTTACATGTTTAATATGTGGGATAAAACCAAGCTCAGAGTCAAAAATAACACCCAGGTTTTTCACTTGTAGCGATGGACAGTGAAAATGCCTCTAATTTAGACAAGAGTTTCTCTCTCTGAGCCTCGGGACCGATGATTAAAACTTCAGTTTTGTCCTGGTTAAGCTGTAAAAAATTTTCTGCTATCCAAGATTTAATATCTAGAATACAGTTAAAAAGAGCATCCATTGGTCATCAGGAGACACAGAGATGTACAGCTGCGTGTCAACAGCGTAACTGTGGGAGTTCACTCCATGCCTCCTGATGACACCGCCAAGAGGGAGCGTATACAAATTAAAAAGTACAGGGCCTAGAATCGACCCTTGGGGCACACCACATGTAATTTTATGGATCTTAGAGGAGCATGTATCCATATTCACATAAGTTCTGTCTGAGAAACAGGAAGTGAACCAGTTCTGTGCGCCACCAGAGAAGCCCACCATGTGTTTCAGTCTGTTTAAAAGAATAGCGTGGTCTACTGTATCAAAGGCTGCCCCAGTAGCACCAGGACTGAGAGCTTTTGGGAGTCCCAGTTACATCTAAGATCATTTAAAACCTTTAGGAGAGCCGTCTCTGTGCTGTGGTTCACCCTAAATCCAGACTGGAATATCTCCAGGATCTGTCTATCATTCAAAAAGTCATTAATCTGAGTAAAAACAAGGTTTTCTAAGATTTTACCTAAAAATGGTAAGTTGGATACAGGTCTGTAATTATTAAAATCATTACAATCCAAATTGCTCTTCTTCAGAAGGGGCCTCGCCGCCGCCGTTTTAAAGGCAGCAGGGAAGACATCCAACTGAAGAGAGCAATTCATCATGTATAAAAGCTCAGCCTCAAAAAATCCATAAAGTGTTTTAAAAAGTGAAGAAGGGATTGGATCTAAAAGACATGTGGTGGGTCTCACTGTGGAGAAAACTTTCTGAAGGTTCTCAGCATTAACCAGGACAAAGCTGTCCAGTGTCTCCTCAGGTACAATCGAGCCCTCAGATGTGTTTAAAATCATATCACAATTAAATAAAATATCAGATCTGATGGCGCTGATCTTTCCCCTGAAGTGGTCTGCAAACTGCTCACAGAGCGAGTCTGTGGGGTTTTTTTGGGAGCTGTTAAAATCAGGGTTAAATAAATGATCTATGGTGGAAAAGAGGACCTTGGGATTATTTTTGTTATTACTGATTATTTTGGCAAAGTATGAATTTCTTGAATTCCTTAGTGTATTATTGTACATTTTAAGTTGTTCTCAGAGTATTTGATGGTTAATTACATTTTTATTTTTCCTCCATCTCCTTTCTGCTGCCCTGCAATTTCTTTTGAGTGTTTTGACTTCTTCGTTTCTCCAGGGTGATGCACGTTTTACATTAATCTTTTTGGTGGTGAGTGGAGCAACGGAGTCAAGGCTTTTCTTCAGTTTGCTGTTAAAATGATTAAGAATCAAATCACAGGGTGCAGGTAGAATCAAAGGGGGGCATTTGTCTAAAACCCTGGTAAAATTTGCAGCCACTTCAGAGGTTAGATAGCGCCTCCTCACAATTCGCACCGAGATCTCTTGCTGACTAAAACAGGTGATGTTAAAAACACACAGTAGTGGTCAGAGACAGCCAAGTCAACAACAGAGGACACACTGGTGAACAGCCCATGGGTCACGAGGTCCAGAGTGTGTCCTCTGTTGTGAGTCGCTGCGTGACGTGCTGGTAAAATCCATACAGTGAAGAATGTTTAAGAATGCTTTTGATGCAGGGTGTTAAAATCTCCCAATTCTTTTAATCTTTGGGCTGAAGGAAGGACAATACTCGGTGTATAAATGCTCAATCAACAATCCTTTATTTCCATACAATTCAACACTTATGAGCATAAGCCATCCGGATGGGGAGACATGCGTGAAGAGGGTCACAGCAAATCTCAAAATGGTGACGGGCTACTCCGCTTCTTATAGCCTCTAGTGGCCCCCACCTAGTCGTAAAAGCCTAAACATTACATTCTTTCTCTCTTACGGCGCCTAAGTTATGATCTCGGCTCCTTGTTTCTCTGCTCTCTGTAAAGGTGGGGGTATGGAATGTGGTCAGTCTCTTCTATTATCGGCACAAGGTCCTCTGCACACAACATTCTCTTCATGATTCAGCAGTATGAAATGTCAAGAAACAGTGTAACACATTCACAGCAGATCAAGGGTACAGGGTAATGCACGCCTGTCTAACAAATCCAAAAATGGTCACATTCTTTTAACCCAAGAATATAATGGAAACTAAGCTACATACACAGCACACAATCTAGACTAAAGGATATTATATGACCTACAGCAGTATCCTAATTCAACTACTTTAACTACAAATATAAGATAACATATGATTACAGAATAATCTCACAAGGGTCAGAAGGATTATCTATGTGCAGGTTAAAATCACCGGTTAGAATTATCATGTTATATTTTGAGTGTATGTTTTTTAAAAATTCGGAGAATTCCTTGATAAAAGCAGCGCTGTCTTTAGGTGGTCTATAAATTGTGACAGATAAAACTGGAGGGCTGCAAAAAACAATAGCATGGAATTCGAAAGTGGTAAAATGATCAAATAAAATTAAATTTGGATATCAGCTCGTCTCACAGCTGCTAATAGGGTTTGGAGTGTGATGTCACGGGGGTGGGCGTGGAAAGGATTTTGGCCCGATCCGCCATTTTGGGGGTCTAGCGCAAGTGAAAAGGGAGAGAAGGCACACACAACAGCCATGGTTCGTATTTGCTGTGTGGTCGGCTGCAATGTTCGATCGCACGACCAGCAAGAAAATAAGCTTGAAAATGGTTTATCTTTTTGTTGCACACTTGAATTAAAATGAATTGAAACCAGTGTGGCTTTGTGAGTTTGCCTTTACTGCATCTGCAAATATATACATGGACATAGCACAGCGTTACACACTTTTGCAGTCTCACATAACGCTTATAGGCGCACTGCCTTATGGGTAGTGTTTAAACTCAAACCACTAATATTTCTTACAGTGGAACAATGAAATAAACATAAACACAAGGTAGTGTGATCCACCAGTCTACATCTGCTGTGATTAGAGCCCGGTACAGGTATAAATCCACAAAAGTGCCACGAGGTTTCCGCACAAACTAATGAATCAGATCTAGCTGCTAATCGTTAGCATCACAGCTAATTCACATCGCTACCAATAACTTATACACTAATGACACATAGTGGGGATTAACGGCCAACTTTCCCACATTCTCTGCAACCCCGTGGACTCATCTGTAGACACATTTTAAGTTATTTACCATCTTGTATCTGCTTACCTGCAAATATATACATGGACATAGCACAGCGTTACACACTTTTGCAGTCTCACATAACGCTTATAGGCGCACTGCCTTATGGGTAGTGGCTGGCTTCTTTACTCCCGCTAGAGCTGCTCATTTTAGGGGATACTCCCTCTTGTGGTGTAACGGAGGAATAACTACGCTTCCTGCACTATGTCATTTTTGGAGACTGGGGCACACATTATTTTACCACAATCAAAGAAAATACAGATTTGAACAATCAGACCATTTAACTAACTACAATATTGTCACTAAAGATTATGGGGGGTGTCTTGTTTTGTCCACAATGTCTTTCTTGTCCTTACATTTTCATTCTTTCCCAACCTGGAAGCAACATGAGGCAGCTCGTGTATCGATGTTAGCAAACGAAGGCGTCCAGCCTGGATAGCAGCTGTGAGACGAGCTGACGTGCAGTTCTCTTCCATCTCCAAATATCTGTTGGTGCTCCAGACATTTTCATTCCGGTAAGTTCTAAATATGTTCATATCACTCTTTATAGCCTATTAGTTTTATTTTCTATGCGCTCTGAGCTCATAGCAAATTAGAACAAACATCCTACTGAGTGATTTTGCAGAACTACCTTCTATTTATAGAGTTGCTAATTATTTGGCATTATTGCAGCAAACCAGCCGATGAAATGGATGAAACACATCGTTACTGAGTTCCAGCGCTACACAAGGGACCTGCTTCAAACATACCACCATGCCAATCAGATTACTTCTTCCATGTGAGGGTGAAGAGGTGACCCTTCAGGATAAGATGGTGAAGGTTTGCTGCGTTTGGTGAACAGTGTGATAATAAAACCAGGGAAGAATGAAACCTGCTCCTGTTAAATATTCTTAAGTCTTGTGCTGTTATTTTTTCAAAAGATACAGTAAATAAAGTAATGTTAGTAGTGGGTGATATCATGTAAACACTCATGATTTGGTGTAAACATTTTGTCATTTGTAAACTATAAATGACATGGATTCTACACTGTAACTGATGTGATGTTCTATAAGGTGGTTTTAATAAAAAAATTTAAAAAAAGAGGCAAAAATTAGTTTGTTTCTTTATTCAACTTTTGAACAGTGGTACTCAGTCAGTACATATTCAGTTAATGCAAATTATTTACATGGCAGTGCACTTCAGGCATAAATCTAGACTCCTCCACAGTAGCAGGTGGGATTTTTCTGTTTTGAGGACGGCTCCTTTTACCTGTCACTACAGATGGTCTGTTTATGTTTTGAACAAGAGCCTTTTTTTGGGCAGCTAAAGAGAAGTCCATCTTATGGCCAACCTCTGGCTGTATCTTGGTCATATTACCCAGCAAAACCCAGTATGCAGGTTCATCTGTAACAGTCCTTGTGCCACGGATCAACACTGCTGCTTCTACATTAAACAGAAGAGCAGTGACATGGCTGCAGGTCTCTGCGACTCCGGCCATACAGCTGCAGTGGGCGGCTTCAACCTTCCCTGTGATGCTCACAGTGACCCATGGCTGCAATGCTGGTTCATTCAGTCTTAGAGTGCAGCACCTGAAACACACACAGACAAAGTTCATTTAAAGACAAGAACTATGAGCCAAGGCCGACACAAATGTGTTTAATCTACTTTATCATAAATGTAACAAAGTGTTTAGAAAGTTAGCACATACATGTAATTTTTCATTTCTTTATGTGTCCATCTATAGAACGCTGCATGTTATATTCTAAATCTGTCTGCTCTCTGTCAGAAACCTGCCTGCAGAAAATGAACCTAAAGTATGTAATGCAAGGATGTCATCACTTTAGAGATGGAGAAAGCATAAAGTGACAATTATGAATCACTTAATATGATAAGGAGATTCTGCAGGTCATTAATCAATGTATAAAACTAAAATAAAATGTATTTTTAGTGACACAGGATACAAATATGGAAGCAAGATGTATAATTAGAATTATTTATAATAAATGTGAATAAATTAGTGCAATTTCTTTAACCATAAAGAATAACTAAATCCTTCAGGACAATGTCACATCAATGCACTGAACTCACTATGTTATCCCCCTAACAGCCTTTACATGTTCTCACTGTAATTTCCCCTCATCAATGAATTTATGCTGCAATAATCTGAATGTTTGCAGGGAAATCAAACGCATTTCACACGCAGTAGTCGAGCTGACTTACCTTTGTTTGAATGACGACTTGTACACACTGACTCCACAGACAAGGTACGAAAATATGTCAGGCTACGTCAGTAGCGCTAGGTGTTGGGGTTTCTACTCCACGGCCGTATTTCATACAGGTCCACATTTCCAATGCACGCTATTTTCTGCAAGTACCGCTGCTTCGCCTCTGGACGCAATCGGTCTCTACACAGTCCATTCTCTTTTGAGCTGCTTTTAAGCATCTTTCTTGTAGTCGTGGTTCCAACACAGTGTGTTTGTTTTAATTCGTAGACCCCGAAAATGGCGCTGCACTCCCACAATGCATTGCGGCGTGACGTCAACTCCAAAGCCCTATAGGGCAAAAGCCCTATTAGGCTAATTGTTGTGTCACTTCCGGTATTTCAGACAATCCTTTTCCGTCAAGGATTTTTAATTTGTTACAGTTTTTTAATTTGCTGTGGTTTTTTAATTTTATGCGGCTACCAGCTGCGGTCTCAAGACTGGAACTGAACATAACAAATAATCTCTCTTGATAACAAACTGTGTTTACACTCTCCGTTCCATGCAATGCGATACTTTTTAAGGTGCAATACCAGGGGTGTCACTAGGTTTTAAGGACAGGGGGGGCTTAGCCCCCAAGAGATGCACACGACATGAACGAACGTAGTGAATGAGCACAAAATTTCACAAACAGAAAACAAAGACTGAGAAATTGTTTTCCTACTTTTTTGGACAGATTAAACATCCTAGGCCACCAATAGATCTATTGTTTTATTTCAGTCTGCTTTATAATACAGTACAACAAAAAAACAGAGGAAATGTGTTTGCTGCATCAATAACAAGAAAAAAACTGAAAATAAAAAAGTACATTTTTCTGGCTGCAATCACCAGTTACTTGGTGGGTGGAAGCATCAAAGAATGACGTCTGTTTTTAAGAGTGGCAAATCGGTCAATCACTCTGTTGTGACTCAGATGCTGAAGCGTGTCTTTTTCAATAGACATGACTGCAAGACTGTGAAGTCTTTTCTGACCCATTGTTTGACGCAGCCAGGAGTGCAGCCGACGCAGTGCACTAAAGGACCGTTCGCACGAGCAGCTGCTGACAGGCACTGTTAGGGCAACTTGGATGGTTGCCTTCAGAGAGGGAAACATGTCTGAATCAAGGAGGTTGTACACAGACAACATATTTTTGGGTGGACATCCAGCCTCTGTTTTCCGGGTAAGAAAGTTTCTGGCCACCAGAACCTCCTCTTTTTTCAGGTCAAGTCTGTAGTGCTTTGCAAGTTCATTCAAGTGTGGTTCACTCAAGAAGTTCTCAGATTTAGGACTGCATGCCTGGACGCCTTTTAGCAGCCCTGCATCTACACTGCAAAATCTTTGATCAAGCTCGCCAACCATCCGATCCACACAAGGGAAAAGTAACTCTCTTTTCAATGTGTCTGAGTTGTTCAATTCAGTGCGTGAACCCACAGTTGCCTCCAGGACAAAATCCTCCATTTTCCTCTGTTTGTGCCTTGTCTTGGCACCTGGTTCAGGGATACTGTGGGTGTTACACGGGGCCTTGGTTTTCTCATACAGCTCTGTAGCAAATGCATCTGAGTGTTTGCCCTTAAGTGTGTCACACACAGCTTGTTTGCAGATAAAAGCTTCTGCCAGGTCTAAAGTCTCTTTCTGCAGGAATTTGTGGAGTCCTTCAGTTACAGACAGAATCGACTGAAACATCAGTAGTGCATAGACTGCTGAGAACTTGTAGAGCTTTGCTCTGAGACCAACAGCTATGGGGGATCCAATTGCAGATAGGCACTCCAAAATGGCAGGCAATGTCTCAAGAACTGCACTGATTGATCGCAACTGACATGCCCAGCGAGTGTTTGAAAGTTGCACAAGCTCAGTTTTTGTCAATCCAAGCTTTGCCTGAGTCTCCATGAACTTATGATGATTGACTAGGGAGGTGCTGAAGAAAGAATACACACACTCCAACAAGCTGAAAAGCTCCACAGCCTCTGGGACAGCCTTGCAAGTATTGCACAAAACCAGGTTGAGTTGATGAGCATAACAATGCACATAGATAGCCTCAGGATGGAGCCTTCTAAAATGTGCTTGTACACCTCCAGTGGAGCCACTCATAACGGCTGCACCATCATATGTTTGTGCTACACACTTAAGCTCTGCAAGACCATAGTTTTGGATCTGCTGCTGAATCTCATTTGCAATGGACTGGGCATCAAATGATTTTATCTCTGCAAGTGCAAGGAAACCTTCACTGCCCCCTCTGACACGTACCTGACACAAACAGCTAACTGCTCTGCCTTTTTATCCCTTGCCTCATCCACCATGATGGAATAGACTTTAGACTTTGTCATTTCAGATACAATGACACTAGTAACTTCCTGGGCACAACAGTCAATCATGTCATTCTGGGATGTTGGTGAGATATACTGTGCATTTGATGGGGGATTATGTTTTTGAAGAAAAGGATCAAACTCCTTCAAAAGCTCCATGCACGCAAGAAAATTCCCTCTGTTTGGGCTGTCTTCACCTTCATCATGACCACGAAAAGGGAGTCCCTGTCTCCCTAACATAGAGGTGACTGCAACAATTCGTCTGAGATACTCTCTTCTTTCGACTATCTCACTCACATTTGCAGTTGCTATCATCTGTGCAACGTTTCCCTGTTTGCTAGTTCCCTGGTAGCTTTTCCATGTAACAACACTGTCCTTATGTGTTTGTGCCATCTCATGCTTGCCAAAGATGACTAAAGCTTTCTTCCAGTTCTTGCAACCGTTACTGACCAAACTATCATGTTTGATGTTTTTGCCAAACACTCTACATGGGAAGCAGAAAGCTGCATTCTGGTTGACTGAATATTCTAACCAGTTGTGCTTTTCAAACCAGCTGTGGTTAAATGCTCGCTTCTGTGTACCAAAAGTATCATGTGGATAGCTCTTCAGCTTCACCTGTCTGGGCCCTGTGTCTTTGTCACCTAAATCAAACCCTGTAGTAGAATGAGTTGCTGCAGCTGCTTCATCATTTTCCCTCTCTTGGCCTGTTTGCTCTCCTCTCTCTGTAATAACTTGATCTTCCTCTGCCTCTCGATCTATTTGCTGCAGCTCCTCTGTCTCTCCTTGCTCTCTCTGACTTGAACTTGCCTGTTGACCTTTTTCTCCCTCAGCCACTCCTTCTGCCTCACCCTTCAAGATACATTAAAACATACTGAATTGTAATGTAAATTGCTAATATCATGACTTCTTCCACAGTAATTTGTTGCTCCCAAATATTTTGAAGTTACAACCATTATATTTTGAGCACGCATGTGACTAAAATGGTTGCAATTTAAAGCCCTGAAAAATATTACTAAATTACTTGAATTGAAGTAATATTAAAATAGAACCCTCAAAAATATGTGAGTCAGGCTAATTTGACTTACCGTATTTTCACGACCATAAGGCGCACTGTGCTAAAAGGCGCAGTCTCAGTTATGTGTGCCATTACTGTATTTAACACACACATAAGGCGCACTGGACCATAGGGCGCATACAAGTACCGTATGCGTATTTAAAAATAAAGCGGGAGCAAACGTGAATTCGGTACCTTACTCACATTTCTATTGCCGGTAATCGTCATCATCAACAACACACAAGCATACAAGTGTGCATATTTAAAAATAAAGCAGGAGCAAAACTGAGTTTGGTACTCACATTTTTATTACCAATAATCGTCATCATCAACAACACACAAGCATACAAGTGTGCGTATTTAAAAATAAAGCAGGAGCAAAACAAAGTTTGGTACTCACATTTTTATCATCAATTAAACCCATCGAAGTCCTCATCCTCTGTGTCTGAATTGAACAGCTGCGCTAAATCTCCATCAAACATGCCAGGTTCACTGTCTTCACCGTCAGAGTCACTTTCCGTGCCGTGCGGCTCCTCGGAAACGATGCCGGCTTTTGCGAAAGCTCGAACAACAGTGCCAGCAGACATGTTAGCCCAAGCATCTACAATCCATTGGCAAATTGTGGCGTAACTCGCCCGGCGCTGCCTTCCACTCTTAGTGAAACTGTGGTCTCCATCGGTCATCCATCGCTCCCAGGCCGCTCGCAGCCTTACTTTGAACGGGCGGTTCACACCGATGTCCAGCGGTTGGAGTTCCTTTGTCAGGCCTCCCGGAATGACAGCAAGCTCACAGTTCATTTGCTTCACAAGTTTTTTCACATCGGCTGTGAGATGGGCACGCATAGAGTCACAGATCAACAGCGATGGTGATGCGTGGAAAAAACCACCTGGTCTCCTTACATACACCTCCCTCAGCCACTCTTTCATCATTTCCTCATCCATCCAGCCCTTTTCATTTGCCTTAATGATGATTTCTGCTGGAAACTTCTCTTTAGGCAAAGTCTTTCGCTTAAAAATCACCATAGGCGGCAGTTTCTGTCCATTAGCATGGCAGCCAAGCACAACAGTAAAAGAAGACTTTTCATACCCCGTTGTGCGTATCGCTACCGTGCTGGTCCCCTTCTTCTCCACAGTGTGACTCACCGGGATGTCAAAAGTGAGCGGGACCTCGTCCATGTTTGTGATGTGGCTGGGCTGGATGTTTTTGTCGCCGATGTGCTTGCTGCAGTAGGAGCGGAAGATGGCCAGCTTTTCCTTATAATCCGCTGGAAGTTGCTGCGCTATCGTAGTCCTGGTCCGGATGGAAAAATGGCAGCGTTTCATAAAACGAAAGCACCAAGACGGACCTCCTTGGAAATGTTCAATGTTCATCTCTTCAGCTAGTGAAACTGCTTTTAGCCGAATGGTGACCGTCGAAACGCTTCTCCCGCTCGCTCTTTGCTCGATGATCCACCGCTCGAGTCTTTCCTCCAACTCGGGCCACCTCGCCTTATGTCCGCGGAAACTCAGCTGCGTTTTCTTGACCTGCCGGAGCTTGTTTTCCAGCTTCCTCCATTTGCGAACCATCGATTCGTTAATCTTAAATTCTCTCGCCGCTGCTCGATTTCCATGTTCCTCCGCGTAGCTGATGGCCTTCAGTTTAAACTGTGCTTCGTAAGCGTGTCTCTTTGCCATTTTCAGGGTTGTTAAAACAACGATGTCCTGCATAATGCACATACCTGTTCTTTTATACAGGTATGTGCGATTGTCCCGGTATATACGATCAACGCCCACACTTCACCCTTTAACGTTCTCATGGTGTTCTCTACTACGTCCTCCTTACAACACATAGGGCGCACTGCGCTATAGGGCGCGCCGCACTTTTTGAAGAAAATCTAAGACTTTTAAGTGCGCCTTATGGTCGTGAAAATACGGTATATACATATCTCTCTCTTTGCTCTCTCCACTTTCTAACCTTGACTCTCCTAAATAAAAGCTCAAGTTAAACAGGTCTTATATGTTGTACCGTGACTGAAATGTTTCATATTTCATATCCATATTGAGTCCCATAAAATTCTAATCAGACTGTCTCCATCACAAATGACTCCATCCTTTGACCCCCTCTGCCTCTCTGTGCTCCTCTGCCCTGACTCCTACAGGTTAATGGGGATGGAGTGATTATTATTATTTCCACTGATGATAACCATACCTGAATGAGCTCAGCTGGATTTTTCAGAGCTAAAACGAGTGACAGAAATTAACATTATGCTAACAATTTAACTTAGTGCGCTAGCCAGGTTTTTATTTACAAAATGGGGAGCACCTGGTTCATTATTTACATGGGACTCTCTGCTGTTAGCTGGAGCTAACTAATTGTTACTACCAGCCAGTGATGAAGACTTACTTTCTTGAAAAACTTGCGTATATCCATGATTTCTTGCCGTTTGCCACATGCACGCTAGTGTTTCTGCAGGTGTATACGAGCGGAGTGTAAAGTAGCAGTGAAAACGAGGACTGGATTTTCAGTCATGTGGATGTCCCCTGTGAACAACTGGAAGGGATTGGATAACGAAGCACTGACGCTACCTTAACAATGTAAAGCGAAAGGGACCAACCGAGTTATGATCATATTTGTGTGAATAGCGACAGGTTTATATTATTATTTCTTTAAACTCATATTCCTGCATCTTTATATTGAATATGTCTGCAAGTTCTGTAAAAAAAAAATCGAATAAGTTAAAAAAAAAAACAAAAAAAAAAAAAAACCCACCAAATTATTTAGGGGGGCTTAAGAATATTTTAGGGAGGCTTCAGCACCCCTAAAATAGGCCTAACGACGCCACTGTGCAATACTATGTTTTTCTGCCCAGCCGCTCGCAGGCGGGCACCGGCCTCTGGTGGAGGTGAGGCCGCTCTGCTCAGCCCGCTAACCTCGGGCTATGGTGGTGCGGACTCCCCTAGCACGGGCACCTCCGACTTATCCCGCGGCTTCTCCACCCCTCCCGGCTGGAGCAGCTCCCTGCACTGCGCCTCCACTGCTGCCTGCTCCTGCTGCGTGGCTGCCAGCTCGGCCACCATTCTCGAAAGCTCCTCCCTCTGCTGGCCCACTCCTGGATCTGCCGTGCCTCCCGTCCTGGGTTTCGGCACCACTGTAAACGACCACGGCAGACCTGGTGACATCAACATGCTTTGCAATCCTTTGATTGACACACGGTTGCTGTTTACAAGGCACACAGAGCTGCAGCTCTCCCGCTGCCAGCTCAACATAACGACCACAACAACAACGCCAACCATAAGACCCAGTACAATATTTAATTCGGCGGATCATGATCGCGGATGCCGTGCTGCTGCGTCCGCCTCCTCTGCACGGCACCGCAGGCCACGCCCACCACAGACACAGACCGTCCCCAACCTTTTTCGCGCCACGGACCGGTTCATGCCCGACAATATTTTCACAGACCAGCCTCTGAGGTGTCGTGGATAAATACAACAAAATAAAACTAGTACCGAAAAAAAGAAGATTTATTCATGACACACGTGAAGTCACCAAGGAAAACCGGGTTAACGATAAAAACGATAACAAAATAACGATAAAAAACGATAAAAATCCTGAAAACCATACATTTCACACCTGAGCCTCAACTCTCGCGGCCCGGTACCAAATGACTCACGGACCGGTACCGGTCCGAGGCCCAGGGGTGGGGGACTGCTGATTTACACTATAATAACCTGCCTGGAACGTCAGCATCTGTCCTCTGGGAAGCAGGGAAAGCTATGATGAGGTAAAATAATTTCATTTTATTTTACAAAGAAAAAAGAAAACAAAAATATTCAAGCATTGGAAAAAAAAACATAAAATCCTTTAAAGAAGCCTATGTGTCCCACCAGGAACAGGAAATACTGAACAAAATACATAAAACAAAACTAAAATTAAATGAAATGAAATCACTAATATGAGAAAAACACAATTCTTTGCACAAAGGCTTTGCTTGCAAAATTTTGAACATGGTAACAAATCTGGTCAATTTCTAGCGAACCAGTTAAAAATAAATACTAAAAAACAACTATAAGCAGGGTTTCACATAAGTGGTCCGCAGGTGCGCATGCACTGTCAAAATAAAAAATGTGCAACGCGCGTTGTGTACATAAGATTTTCTGGAGGAGGACAGAGATTTGTTTAGAACTCTTAAAGATGTCGAAGAACCAAGCTCCTTTAAGCAATTACTGTGATGTTCCTCCACCTCCAAAGAAATGTCAGAAGGAGTCTGAACCGCAAAAGAAGCGCCTATTCTCAGAAAATACGCCAAAGTAATTGCCGGTAATCTGGTGTGCGTTTTTTTGTTTTGACAGTGCATGCGCACCTGCGTACCACTTATGTGCACCCCTGACTAAAAGTTCTGTTAAAGATTTATCTGGGAACACAGTGTGTGTGTGACCCTGAAAGAATGAACAACACTGTTAGGGATTTTTACAACTTCATATTCAATACAAAGTAAACAGACATTGAGCAATAACACTGGATTCACCGCTGATATCAGGCGAACTTCAGCAGGAATTAGACAACCTATAGTGATTGAGGGCTTAAGATGCAAGAATGTGGAACATAAAATCAGTCTTCAGGCAGATGATGTGTTACTTTTTCTCCCAAACTCCCAAACCTCTCTCTGGGGTAATTGTTTTTTTGGGTTTGTTTTTCAGATCATTCGATGAACTGCAGTGATGGGTCGATCACGATCTTTGAAGTGAACGACAGGAGCCGGTTCCTTAATTGGAGCCATGTTTGTTTGTTCTTTCTCTTACTCTCTCACGCTGAGCCTTGTGTTTGCACTGAGCAGAGGGGGGAGGGGCAGTAGTTACACAGCAGCAGTAGCTGAGGAACAGACCAGGAGAGAAAGAGAGACAGGGGGTAACAACAGCAGACAACATCGACACATTAGAAAGGTATAGCAAAGAAAATAAGCGACACCAAGAAAAGATGCAAAATCTGGCACCATTTCAATTTTATTGACAAAACAAATGGCAGAGTGTAGAGTCTGCAAGAAAAGGAGCTGACATAGAGTAACTCCACAAACAACCTGCACTGACACCTGAGAACAGTCCACCCATCAGTGCACTGGAAAGATAAAACACAGTCAGTTATGTGTGATATGACAGAGAACGTGCATCACTGCGAGAGGGTTAAAAGAGCTACAGCAGTCTGTCCAACAACTGACAGCTGGACATCCCAAACCACCACATCCTTCTTGTCAGTTATGTGTCACCGACACAAATTATAAAACAGAGTTCTGTCTTCTAGATTGTTTTGAGATCAGCAACAGACACACTTCTGAGAACTTAGCAGAACAGCTCAAAGTGGCAAAAGAGTGGGATGTGGAAAACAAAGTGGTTTTGCTGGTGGTTATAATATACTGCTGAATTTTGAAAAAACAAACATAAATAACTTTGAGACTTATTATTTACCCTTTTTCAGTCATGTCACGGCCTCCAAATTGTTGTGCAAGGGTCTGCAGACAGTGAAGCTGAGCGTCAAACCAGAGTAACTACAGGAAAAGTGAAGTAGTTGGTGGATGCTCTCTGTGCACCATGGACAGAAAGTTCCACAGAATGGAATATAACGCTGTTCTCTCTGAAACCACCATTCTTGATCCAGGATTCAAGAAGCTGGTCTTTAATGACAACGGAGCGGTGGATGAAGCTCTTCAGAGAATAACTGCAGCAGAAAGATCCAGCAAACCAACTCCACTGCCAGGGGACCAAGAGGGAGAAGAGGGTAAACAGAAGGCGCAACAAGCATCTGCTCTTTAGAGGTTCTTTGAAGAACAAGCAAGTACAGACACTACCAGAAGGAATCCCTCAGCAGATGCAATACTGGAAGTGAGATCCTACATTGATGGGGCCCTTTGCCAGAGAAGTGCAGACCCACTGAGCTGGTGGGATACCAAGGCTTCAATTTATCCAGGTTTTACCAAAGTGACGACACAGACACTGTGCATTGTGGCAACATCGATACCCTCTGAGAGATTCTTCTCCAAAACAGCATTTTATCTATTTATACTTGTATGTTTTGACAGTGCACTTAGGACTATTGGGATGCTGATTGAAAGAAGGTCAGTAAGTCGAATGCAGATTAAAGCCCAACTTAGGCATTCATTAAGTGGTTCCACAACTCACTGTTGCTGTATCACAGAACACTTTATTAAAGTGGATGAAACAACAAAGCACAAAAAACAGCACTGCAATCAGTGAACTTGATTCTGAATGTAATGTGAGGTATTTTAAAAGCCAACTGTATAAAAAAAAGTGAAAATTAGAATGTTTTGATCATTGGATTGTAAAAGACAAGATGCCTCTAAAACCACCATCACACAATAAGAATGATTATACATGTGGTACGGGTTACCATACTGGGTCCTGCACTGGAATGGAAAATCCTTTTTATGTCCTTGGGTTGGCTGGTTGCACATTCTGCAAATGGGGAGGTTTTGCACCCATGACACTTCGGCTCCTACATCTGAGGGGTGAGCCCTCAGCTTACGCTTATACTGGGTTGCCCTTGTCCAGACTGAAGCCCTGCCTGCAGTGTCTAGATTGCTAATTGTGGGTGTTATGGCCACTGTGGAAGAGAGTGATGTAGGAGGGCCACAATCACCAGGGTTGGTCTGACTGCAGGATTTTTTTGGCAGTATGGAGGGTCCAACAGTCTCAGAGGTTGATGTACAAGCAGCCAGTGAAGACAAAGGTTGGGTGATTGTAGAGGTTGTGGGGCTTTTACCAAGTGGTGGTGGTGGGGGCGGTAGTGACACAGGTGGAAGAGGTGGCTGAGGCTATGAGACTGGCATCAGCAAGTCTTTCCTTCCCCTCAAAACCTTGGTCCCTGCAGTGCTGGGTGTGGGCACATAATTCAACAGGGGGTAGTCTGAAGGACTGAGAACTGCTGGACCAATGTTGGGCAATTAATTATATAGTTATTTCTTCAAAAAAGTAACTCAGTTTGGCAAACAACAAAGTTTTTTGCAGCTATTTTTTTTAAATGCAGCCAAGGCGTTTTAAAATAAACATTTCAAACTATTTACTGAACAATCAGCTGTTCTGCATCAAATCTGATGCCACACAAATTATTTGTGCCACTGAAAAAAATAATTTCTGTCCACTATGAGATAAAGGAGAACAACAGCCTGATACCTGCAGGCCTGACAACAGCAGATGTATCACTGCTGTAACTCCTGTAACATTCAGCAGTCGCCTCATTGTTCTGACACACACAACAAAACTATTGACACAATAACTACACAAGATTTGTGCTAAACGTCGCAAATCTCTCACATCTCAAAACACCGCAGTAACTCCTAACACTTCCCCACGTTTTCTTAACAACTTGCCATATCATTTTTTGATTGGTCGACATGGTACTTTTTTCGACCAATAGGAAAGGGTGGGGGTGTTTTTGTTTTTTGCTCACAGGCGGAGAGTGCTTTCGAGCCTTTCTTCTTGTAAAACGTTTCGTCCCGCAGGAAATATAAACAACGACAGTATTCAGGAAGAAAACCAAACATTGCAGATATTTTTATCATAACTCTGGTTTTACGTGGCCGATCAACACAATTTAAAAACTGGTATAAAGTCCAAACTGTTTCCGTCAATTGTTCCGTCTGTCCTGCTCACATCTCCAATGTTTGTACACGTTGTCATTATCGTGGCTTCACTCCACATCAGCCACGCCGCTTTGCTAAAACACCGGTGTCGGCACATAAGTACGGGCTGATCCGCAGGGCCAGCTCTGTTCTAGGATGCCCTCTGGACCCAGTGGAGGTGGTGAGTGACAGGAGAATGGTGGCTAAGCTGTCATCCCTGATGGACAACATCTCCCACCCCATGCAGCAGACTGTGACAGCACTGAGCAGCTCCTTCAGTGGGAGACTGCGGCACCCACGGTGTGGGACAGAGAGATTTCGCAGGTCTTTCCTCCCCACTGCTGTCAGACTCCACAACAAAGACTTTAACTGAACAAACACACACATCCACACATGTGCAATAACACTAAGTGCAATAATCTTTTCTGGCATCGTTGTATTTTTACTCAGTTGTATATAGCATTCGTATTCTATTTTTATCTTATTGTATATTTTTATTCTATTTTATTCTACTGTATATAGTATTTAATTTTATTCTATTCTGTACAGTTGTGTACTGTATTTATTCTTATTTTATTTTACTCCAATTTTTGCTTCATAACTTTTGCACTGTCCACTTCCTGCTGTGACAAAACAAATTTCCCACGTGTGGGACTAATAAAGGTTATCTTATCTTATCTTAGTATGTCTGCAGCCATTTCTTCTGATGGACAGTGTTCAATGCGGATTTTCCCTTCATTTACCGCTTCACGAAGTGATATTTCACATCAATATGCTTTGACCTCTCTGTTCACTGGATTTTTACTTAAAGCAATGGCCCCTTGGTTGTCCCCAAGCAGTTTAGTACATGTGTACCTTTTACAGAGGATGAACAGTCAGAGCCACTGTAAGCAATTAGATCTAGATCCTCACTGCTTTTCTTAAAGATCAGTTCAAAGTCATTTGTGCCTTTTAGGTATCTGAGGACTTGTTTTGCTGTTACTAAGTCCTCTCTCGTGGGTTGAGCTAGTGTTTGAGATAGTCTCCTAACAACACAGCTTATATCTGGTCTCGTACACGTCATGGCATATATCAGACTGTCCACTATTTCTCTGTACTCCCTTGAGTTAACAGTCTCATTTGCATCACTTCCTCCACATGTAGTAGTGTCCGTTTTTAGTTCACATAGTGTGGATCTGGGTTTGCATTCAGACATCCCAAAGCGTTCCAACATTCTTTGAATGTACCTCTTCTGATTCATCCTGATTTCACTCTCTTTATGTATAAACTGTATCCCAAGAAAACTGGATATTTTTTCCAGGTCTTTCATGTTAAACTTTGACCTCATTGTTTCTTTGAATGTGTTTAACAAGTTAGTATTGCTAGCCGCAATGATCAAGTCATCTACCCAGATGATAACCAGTAGTTTCATGTTCAATGTCCTTCCTGTATACACAGTGATCAGAAAGGTTTCTTTTGTTCAAGGTAGTCATTCAAGAGTTTGAACCAGTTTCTACCTGATTGTTTAACCCGTAAAGGGATTTCTTTAATTTGTACACCAAACTTTCTCCTGACTCTTGTGTTGATAGGACTTATGTGGGTTAGTTCAGCTTCACCACTAGGGGGCTGTCTAAACCAAATTGTGATATATACTGTGTCGGCAGGTTATGTTTACATGCATGGATGTGAGCCACGTTAAAATAAAGAAGCTTGCTCACTACTACTGATGTTTTATTAAAACACAACAACTCCGTTTGCTCAAAACCTTCTGGTTGGTCCATGTATATTTCTTCCTCAATGGGAGCATGCAAATATGCAGTTTTAACATCCATTTGGTGGGTAATAAGATCATTCTGGACTGCTATTTGCATTAGGGTTCGCACAGATGTCATGTTTGCTGTTGGTGCAAATGTCTCTTGGTAGTCTATTCCTTGTGTCTGGTTGTAACCTTTTGCTACAAACCTGGCTTTGAATATTTGTCCTTGTTCACTTTCCTTGAGGGCGTAGACCCATTTTCCTCCAATGGTATTTCTACCAGTAGGTAAAGTAGCCAATATGAATGTGTCATTCTCTTTCAGAGAGTTGATTTCTTCTGCTATTGCCTGTTTCCACCTTGGTGCCTCTGGTGACATCAGCGCCTCTTTATAGGTTTGGGGGATTCCACAGGTTGCTCTGTAACAATTATCAACACTTACAGAGGTTACATTAGCTAACTCTTTGCAGTTAGATGTGTAATCCGCTAAATATTTAGGAGGTTTCCTTTCTCTGTTAGGATAGCGTTCAGTTTGGTTTTGCTCATCACCCTCATTTCTTTCTATGTCAGGGTTTGGTTCATTTGTGTTGGTTTCCTCTTCTCTAGGAGGTCTGTTCTCTGCTGCATTTTCATTTTGTTGTTCTGTACTTTCTTTTGAAGGCACTACATGCTCATCAGTCTGAATCTCTGTGTCATATTCATCAGTCTGTGTTGTTTAACAGTGTTCTTCTTGATAAATCTCAGGAGTCTGTGTTTTGACACTTTTCCTGTGTGGGGGTTATAAACCAGGTATGCTGGGCAATTTTTACTATAATCCACAAATATTCCCTTTTCACATCTGGGATCAAGTTTCTTGTGATCATGTATGTATGCATAACAGTCTGACCCAAATATCCACAGTTTTGAGAGATCTGGTCTTTTCCCTGTTAACATCTGATAGGGTGTACTTTTAGTCCTGTTACTGTAGCATTTCTTGTGGGTGTGTGCTGCATTTTGAATGGCATAAGGCCATAATCCTTTTGGCAGACATTTTTCTAGTAAGACACCTCCCCATTTCAAAGACAGTTCTCCATTGCCTCTCAGCTGTGCCATTCTGATGAGGAGAATATGATGCAGATGTCTCATGCTTTATGCCCTTTTCCCTTAAAAGAGACTGGAATGAACTGCTTGTGAACTCGGTGCCATTGTCCGATCTAATGCACTTAACACTGCCGTATGGTGCACAGTCGGCTAGAAACTTTGCTGTGGCCTCTGTGGTGTCACTTTTCTGTTTTAGAAAGTAAACTGACACTGCCCCTGAAAAATCATCTGTGAATAATATAGCATATTTATAACCACTTTGGCCACTTGGTCAAAGGGGGCTGGCTAGATCAGTGTGCACCAACTGTAATGGCTCACTCGCTTTTGGGTCGCTTTGTCTGTTTCTGTTGTTAGTGAATTTCTCTTCTGTGCACACATTACAATCTAACATGCCACTGCCTGTGATTTTCATGCCCTCTACAACATCAGGTAGCTTTAACACATCGCTAACATTAAAATGTTACAATGTACATTACAATGAATGTAAAATTTTGTGCCATGTTTTCACATCACAAGTCAGGCTGACAAACAGTCAGAGCTCTACTGAGCCAACAATCCCTTTAACGTTAACTAGTAATGACTTCATGAATTTCTTCACAAATAAAATTTTTATCATTAGAGAAAAATTTACCAATAATCATCCCACAGATGTAATCAGAATCAGAATCAGAATCAGAAAGGGGTTTATTGCCAAATGTTGAGCAGGTTTACAACATTAGGAAATTGCTGCGGTGCTTCAGTGCAAACATAGTGTCATAAATAGCACTTAAATAGACATGGAAAAAATAAAAGTAGGAATAAGAATTAAAAGTGCTACGTGGAAAGATATGTGCATAAGATATACATGAGATATATACATGAGAATAAGAATTAAGAGTGCTACGTAGAAAGATATATACATGAGTGCAGGTGGTGATCAGTGCCAAACATGGAATGATGCAGTGACACAGCGTAGGGTCATGTGTTAGTGGCGGGGACAGTCATATGGTTATTGTTCATGTGTCCAACAGCAGAGGGGAAGAAACTGTTCTTATGGCGAGAGGTTCTGGTGCGAATGGACCGGAGCCTCCTGCCTGAGGGGAGCAGGTCAAACAGACTGTGTCCAGGGTGAGAAGGGTCAGCTGAGATCCGAGCTGCACGCCGCAGTGTCCTGGAGGTGTACAGGTCCTGCAGAGATGGGAGTCTGCAGCCAATCACCTTCTCAGCAGAGCGCACAACACGCTGCAGTCTCTGTTTGTCCCTGATAGTGGCTCCAGCGTACCACACGGTGATGGAGGAGGTGAGGATGGACTCGATGATTGCAGTGTAGAATTGCATCATCGTCCGTGTTGGCAGGTTGAATTTCTTCAGCTGCCTCAGGAAGTACATCCTCTGCTGGGCTTTCTTGATGACGGAGGTGATGGTGGGCTCCCACTTCAGGTCCTGGGTGATGGTGGTACCCAGGAAGCGGAATGAGTCCACAGAGGTGATGGGGGTGTCAGTCAGGATGATGGGGGGGAGTGGGGCTGTGTGCTTCCTGAAGTCCACAATAATCTCCACTGTCTTTTGGGCATTCAGCACCAGGTTGTTGTGGCTGCACCAGGACACCAGTCGTTCAACCTCCCTCCTGTAGGCAGACTCATCCCCGTCCGAGATGAGTCCAATAACGGTGGTGTCATCTGCAAACTTGATTAGCTTGACAGACTGGTGGGTGGAGGTGCAGCAGTTGGTGTACAGGGAGAAGAGCAGAGGAGAAAGAACACAGCCCTGAGGGGAGCCGGTGCTGATGGTCCGGGAGTCCGAGACATTCTTTCCCAGCCTCACATGCTGCTTCCTGTCCGTCAGGAAGTCAGTGATCCACCGGCAGATGGGATCAGGCACATTCATCTGGGAAAGCTTGTCTCGGAGATGGTCTGGAAGGATGGTGTTGAAGGCAGAGCTGAAGTCCACAAACAGGATCCTGGCGTAGGTTCCTGGGGAGTCCAGATGCTGCAGGATGAAGTGTAGGGCCATGTTGATGGCGTCGTCTACAGACCTGTTGGCTCTATATGCAAACTGCAGGGGGTCCAGGAGGGGGGCCGTGAGGGTCTTGAGATAGGAGAGAACCAGGCGCTCAAATGACTTCATGACCACAGATGTCAGAGCCACGGGTCTGTAGTCATTTAGTCCAGTGATCCTAGGTTTCTTGGGGACAGGGATTATGGTGGAGGACTTGAAGCAGGCAGGCACATGACATGCCTGCAGTGAGGAGTTGAAAATGCCAGAAAACACTGGGGCCAGCTCGTTTGCACAGTGTCTGAGGGTGGCAGGAGACACGCCATCTGGGCCGGGAGCTTTCCGAGCATTCAGATTCTTAAACTGCTTCCTCACATCTGCTTCATGAATATGAAGAGTTGTGGTGGGAGGAGGTGGTGTGAAATCCTCTTTTGTGTGGGGTGTTGTAGGTGAACAGTTTGAAGGTGGTGATGGCTCTATGGAGGGGGGAGAGGTGGGGGAATTAGTGTCCAAAGTGTCTCTATTGTTGGGGCCGTTGGAGGTGTGAAGGCTGCCTGATGGCTCGTCAAAACGGCAGTAGAAGTCGTTGAGGGTGTTGGCCAAGAGCAAGTCATCAGTGGAGTGGGGGGTTTTAGGCTTGTAGTTGGTGATATTCCTAAAACCTTTCCACACAGAGGCCGAGTCATTCTCTGAGATCTGCTGCTGCATCTTCTCAGAGTGCTGATGTTTAGCAATGTCCACTTCTTTAGTGAACCTGTACTTGGCCTCTCTGTAGCAGTCCCTGTCTCCGCTTCTGAACGCCTTTCTCTTTTCCAGCCACAGCTTTTTGAGTTTAGGAGTAAACCAGGGTTTGTCATTGTTATAACTCACCCTGGTGCGTGATGGCACAATGCTGTCCTCACAGAAGTGGATATAGGAGGTGACAGTGTCCGTAAACTCGTCCAAGCTGTTAGAAGCAGCCTTCAATGTGTCCCAGTCTGTGGTCTCCAAACACGTGCGAAGCTCCTCCACAGCCTCGTTGCTCCACAGTTTTTTGGTCCTCACGACAGGTTTGGAGAGCTTCAGCCTCTGTCTGTACGCGGGGATTAGGTGGATCATGACATGGTCAGAAAGTCCGAGTGAAGCGCGGGGCACCGCGCGATAGGCCCCGCTGATCGTGCTGTAGCAGTGGTCTAATGTCCTCTCCTCTCTGGTCGGGCATTTAATATACTGCTTATATTTCGGAAGCTCATGGCTCAGATTGGCTTTGTTAAAGTCCCCAAGAGCAATGATGAGAGAGTCCGGGAATGTCCGCTCCATGTGGAGAATCTGCTCCACGAGTGCGCACTGAGCTGCCTGCGCATCTGCGTCTGGCGGGATGTAAACAGCGGCCAGGATGAATGAAGCAAACTCCCGCAAAGAATAAAACGGTTTGCAGTGGATAAAAAGATATTCCAGAGAGGAAGAGCAGTGCTGAGCAATCACTGTCACATCTGTGCACCAGCCACTATTGATGTAGAAGCAGACACCTCCACCTTTGGACTTACCGGAGAGAGCGGCCTGCCGGTCCGCGCGTAGCAGATGGAAGCCCTCCAGCTTGAGCGCGCAGTCTGGGATGTTCTCACTGAGCCACGACTCCGTAAAACATAAGACACAGGAGGAGGCAAAGTCTCTGTTCATGCTTCTCATCAGGGCCAGTTTGTCAATCTTATTCCCGAGTGAGCGTACATTAGAAAGGAAGATCCCAGGAAGAGCAGTTCGCAGTCCGCGTCTCCTCAAACGCACGAGTGCGCCGGCTCGCTTCCCTCTCTTTCGGCGTCTCGCTTTCCTGGTCAGAGTCAGCAGTAAATCTGCCGCAGATGCGACAAATATTGGAAATAAATCCACAGGCGTTGTAGTCCTGTAGTTAAGGAGCTATTAAGGAGATAATATTATCTACAGCTACTCTCAGTACCATTGATGTTAAGTTAGACTCTTTTTCTCCAATTGATCTTTCTGAGTTAACTTCAATAATTACTTCCTCCAAACCATCAACGTGTCTTTTAGACCCCATTCCTACAAAACTGCTCAAAGAAGTCCTGCCATTAATTAATTCTTCGATCTTAAATATGATCAACCTATCTCTAATAATCGGCTATGTACCACAGGTCTTCAAGCTGGCTGTAGTTAAACCTTTACTCAAAAAGCATCTCTAGACCCAGCAGTCTTAGCTAATTATAGGCCAATCTCCAACCTTCCTTTCATATCAAAAATCCTTGAAAGAGTAGTTGTCAAACAGCTAACAGATCATCTGCAGAGGAATGGCTTATTTGAAGAGTTTCAGTCAGGTTTCAGAGCTCATCACAGCACAGAAACAGCTTTAGTGAAGGTTACAAATGATCTTCTTATGGCCTCTGACAGTGGACTCATCTCTGTGCTTGTCCTGCTAGACCTTAGCGCAGCCTTCGATACTGTTGACCATAATATCCTATTAGAGCGATTAGAACATGCTTTAGGTATTACAGGTACTGCGCTGCAGTGGTTTGTATCATATCTATCTAATAGACTCCAATTTGTGCATGTAAATGGAGAGTCCTCTTCACACACTGAGGTTAATTATGGAGTTCCACAGGGTTCAGTGCTAGGACCAATTCTGTTTACATTATACATGCTTCCCTTAGGCAGCATCATTAGAAGACATAGCATACATTTTCACTGTTATGCCGATGACACCCAGCTCTATCTGTCCATGTAGCCAGATAACACAAACCAATTAATTAAACTGCAGGAATGTCTTAAAGACATAAAGACCTGGATGGCCGCTAACTTTCTGCTTCTTAATTCAGATAAAACTGAGGTTATTGTACTCGGCCCTGAAAAGCTTAGAAATATGGTATCTAACCAGATTCTTACTCTGGTTAGAACCTTGGAGTCATTTTTGACCAGGACATGTCCTTCAGCACACATATTAAACAAATATGTAAGACTGCTTTCTTCCATTTGCGCAACATCTCTAAAGTTAGAAATATCCTGTCTCAGAGTGACGCTGAAAAACTAGTTCATGCATTTATTACTTCCAGGCTGGACGACTGTAATTCATTATTAACAGGATGTCCTAAAAACTCACTGAAAAGCCTTCAGCTAATCCAAAATGCTGCAGCAAGAGTCCTGACAGGGACTAGAAAGAGAGAGCATACTTCTCGTTTTGGCTTCCCTTCATTGGCTTCCTGTTAAATCCCAAATTGAATTCAAAATCCTGCTCCTCACATACAAGGTCTTAAATAATCAGGCCCCATCTTATCTTAATGACCTTGTAGTACCACATCACCCTATTAGAGCACTTTGCTCTCGCACTGCAGGCTAAAGCACAATATAACATATACAATGTTTTCCTATCCAGAAATTGTTTTGCTTTCCCCAAGACAGCAATGCGCCGAGCGAACTTTCCCCTCACATAAGTCAAATGTCATTTCCAACAGGCCTTATGATCAATGATCACACCAAGAGATTTTATGGTATTAACCCTTTCTAGATATACATTATCAATACAAATTTCTATTTTAATGTTTTTACTTATAATTCCCAAATAACATGAATTTTGTTTTATTTAAATTTAATGACAATTTGTTTTTATCAAACTATTTCTTTAATATCTTTAACTCCTGTGCCATCACGTCCAAAATCTGTTGGAATTTCACACCTGAACAAAGTATATTGGTATCATCTGCAAAAATTACAAACTTTAGTATCGTAGATACTTTACAAATATCATTTATATACATAATAAAAATTTCTGGACTAGAGGTACTCCACATTCAATATCCATCAATTTAGATTTAAAGTCATTTATTTGTACATACTGCTGTCGATTCATCACATAGCTTTTTATACAATCCAATACCACACCCCTAAACTCATATTTTTCCAGTTTGATTTTTAGAATTTCATGGTCAACAGTATCAAATGCTTTTTTTTAGATCTAGAAAGACTCCAAGTGCATACTGTACATCTTGTTATCCATACATTCTGTTATTTCTTCCATTAAATCCATTAATGGCAAAACTGTTGATCTATTATTTCAAAACTCATATTGCCGATTTGTCAACAAATCATGTTTATCCACAAAGTTATCAAATCTTTTTCATAAATTGTTTTTCCAGTATCTTAGAAAGCTGGGAGAGTACACTGGTCTATAATTTGTAAAACAATGCTTTTCAACTGATTTGTAAATGGGAATAACTTTCGCAACTTTCATTTCTTGTGGAAAAACCCCTTCCTGGAAAGACAAATTAAAAATATATTGTAGCGGTTTTACAATAACACCAATTACTCTCTTTACCGTTACCATATCAATATGATGACAGTCAGTACCCATTTTGTTCTTAAGTCCACTGCAATATCATATATCTCCTTCTCTTCCACTGCTCTTAAAACATGGAACTTGCATCCCTTTCAATATTTCCACCCGTCTCCCTTTCTATCATATCAACCTTTATTTCCACTGCCAGATTTGGCCCTATGTTTACAAATAATTAATTAAATCCATCTACTACTTCATTCATTTTACTAATAGTGTTTGTCCCTTCCATAAAATACCCAGGGTAGTCATTGTTCCTTGGTCCATTTTTTATTCAACTATTTAATACCTTCCATATCCCTTTCATGTTATCTTTCTTATCTTCCAACTTTTTGATGAAGTATTCTCTTTTATAAGTTCTCATTATGTTAGTTAATTTATTGTTATACTTTTTATATTTCTTTTCAGATTCTATACTTCTGTTTTTTGTTTTGTTTGTTTGTTTACAGGCATTTTGCAGTCCCTTTGTCATCTATGTCATCCTATTGTTTACATACAATACTCCAATCTTGTTTTATTAACTCACTTTTGAGAGTTAATAATGTATTTTCTGTTCTAATTCTTTTATATATTCTCTTACGTTCATTTCTATGAGCTTTATAACAACAGTCATAAGTTACAAAAACTGGTAAGTGGTCACTTATATCATTAATCAATATCCCCCCTTTTATATTTTCTTCCATTACAAAAATGGAAATAATATTATCTAGTAGAGTTGCACCACGAGTGGTTATTCTCCTCGGTCTCATTATAAGGGAAAATAATCCCATACAATACATGGGTTCAATAAATCAATATTAAAGTCTTCACAAATAACAATTCTTTTCTGATTCAGATTTGTAAATACGTCCTCCACAATGTCCTTAAAAGTATCAGTCTATACTGATCTGTTCTATATATGCAACTGACAATTATATTTTTCTGTTTTTTCATATTTATTTCCACTGTTATACATTCCATCACTCCATCTACCACCCTCATCATTCTTCTCATTTTTTCAAACCTTAGATTTTCATCAACATAGAGTGCCACCCCACCTCCTTTTTAATTAGTCCGATCTAAGTGGAGGAATTCATATCCCTCTATCTCAAAATCTTCTTTTCCAGTGTTTATCCAAGTCTCTGATATTGATATCACGTCAAATGGTTGATTCAATTGTGCCATATATTCTTTAATAAATTGAAAGTTTGCCTATAGACTTCTACTATTAAAATGAACCATCGTTATATTCTTACCCCGCTCTATGTTCCTATTAAATTGTTCCATTGCATAATAATTACAGTCTTTTAACATTTTGGTAAAAAAACAAAAAAAACATTACAGTCAGGATCTATATTGCTATCATACCTCAGTGTGCCACTTTCAACATCCATTTGATTTGTTATGTTGTGGGATTTCTCTTTAGCGTATTGTCCTTCGATGTATTGTCTTGATGAAATGCTTTCATGTTCCTTAGTTTAGTACGTCTGGTTCACACCTCATTCACGCTGGGAAACAGACGGTGAGAAACTGGTGAATGTCTCCCAGGAGACGGAAGCCAGGAGACGGAAGCTCACCCAGGAGGGCTTGCAGGGCTCTAGAGTGCGACCAATTTGGTCGCAAATGCGACCAAATTTCTCCATGGTGCGACTAATAAAAAATACTTGGTTGCACCGGTACGACCAAGTAAAAAAAATACTTGGTTGCACCGATGCAACCAAGTATTTTCTCGGAAAAAAAGTTTCAGCAACCCTGAAAGTCTCCGTGTGTTCAACAACAGACACACATTATGCCCATGTCGTGTTCTAAACCAATCAGAGATACTCAGAGGCGGGGACCTCTGTGATTGGCCGTGGTCCAGATATTCCTGCAGACCTACTTGTGTTTACGTTTGAAAGTGCGGGCAGATAGAGAAGGGTGAGTAGCCCAGGTCAGAAGTTTATGAAGTTGGTATTGAGAAAATATGAAAAGAACAATTGATAACTTTTTCGTTAAGTTAAGACCTGATCAGTCCAAAATTCTCAGCCAGCGCTCTGACACGGAGCCATCAACCTCTCTGTTTTTGTCAAACACTGGTCCGGAGACGGCATCAGAAAATGAGCCACATACGATCGACTCCCAGCCGGAGTCCACTGAAAGTAAAAGTGAGAAAATGTATAAATTTCGAATCGAGTGGCTTGACCAGTTTCCCTGGCTAAGATACAGCCAAGCTGACAATATGATGCACTGCATTTACTGCGGTGTTAAGTAATGCAGTTAAAAGATTTGGGTACGCCTAAATTTTGTGCTGGTGCGCCTAAATTTTATTTTTAGGCGCACCAGTGCAACCATGGCAAAAAGTTAGTCTAGAGCCCTGGCTTGACCCCAGAGTGGGGGAGATTCATATTAGTGATAGAGAGTCTTTCTGTTTAGAGCCAAGGCGTGAACTGCAACTGTAAAAGCCTTTTGTTCTACGACTGTGTATAAAAGGGACCTGAATTGTTCATTGTCAGAGATGACTTTCAGTGCCCCCTGACTGACGTCCCTCATTATGCATGAGAGAGCTGAAATAAAGGTGTTGTTACAACTCATCGTGTCTGCAGGCTTTGGTAATTAAAATTTCCACAACAGTTACTTGAAATTCATCAGACATCTGACTTCATTATACATCTTATCCACACACCATCACCTTTAACAATACTTTGTCTTAGTCAAGAACCACCAAGTTGACAGTGCATTGAAAGTGCCATTGACCAATGCCTTTCCTTACATTTTATCAGCCGTATTTTTCTAATTCTGTCAGCTCTTTAATGACTAAGACCTTTGCCTGCTCCGGTATTCCATTTAACTTAATGAACACCTTACAATCTGTTGTCCAGCTTAACTGTATTTTCTTCTGTTTTCTTGATTAGGTGTTCATTAACATACACATCCGTTCCTTTCAACTTTCTTCCTTGCTTCAGTAGCTCTTTCTTCTGCTTCCTATTAACAAATCTTATAATAATGGCAGGTTTTTAATTCTTGTTTTTCCTTGGAAGAGTATGGCATCCCTCAATGTCCTTAATATCCATTTCAATGCCTTTACTATTGTTGAGAATAGATTCCTTAATGTACATGAAAGTTAAAGAGAATATAGTTTGTGATTGCTTGCAACATTATAATATTGCGGTTAATGAGTGTAAGAATACAAAATAGAAAAAAAAGGCCTGGGATGGGAACAAAGAACTGAGGTACAGGGCAGGAGGACAATCAACCCCCACCCCCAGGACAGTAGCAAGAGTTACTGAGGGTGAGGAGCAGACAAAGGGCAAACGGGCACTACAATAAAAGGAGATGGGGGTCAGGGTGTCAGCACCCTTGGCCACTGTACTAGTGTATTTCCATTGCGGGGGTGTTTACTGTAGAGGGGAGGAGACCAGAGGTTATAACTGTAACTGTTGTGTGGAGTTCTTTAGATCAGCCTTTAGCATAGGACTGCATAGGAATGCAGTGTGATGATCTCCAGATGCATCTGTAAGAATAATGGGTAATAAAAGAATTGTGTAAAACATGGAAACATCTCAGCGTGATCTCTACCGGGACCAAAAAAATCGCAGAGACCGGCGTTGTCTCAACTATTGAAAAAGGCCATTACCTGTTCTTCCAGGCAGCGCAACTCTTGCTCAGGTGGCTGCCCTCTCTCTTCTCCTGCTGCCCATGCATATGTCTGGTGCTTGGTTTCCAGACCCGTTTCTATCACATCGGTTATTCTTGAATATTGTTCCAACTCTGCCACTCATCCTTCCAACATAGCAATTTTCTTGTCCTTTTTTTGTTGTTTTGCAATGATTGTTATTTCTTCTGACATGAAGTTCAAAGATTTCTTCCTTTCTCATTGACATTGCTTCTTTTAGGCAGCATCTTCTCAATACTTGTGCCCCTTTTTTACTGCAGCCTCAATCAATCCTTAGGCTTTTTAACTCTGGGCCTGCCTTTTCCTGTAGCTTCACTAGCTCTTGATGGACCCTGGCTGTGGCCTGCTGGCTGATGGCGGAGCCTGGTTGTGGTCTTAACTCTGACTCTCACATATTTAAACAGACTGGGATGCAGCTAACAGTTCAGCATCATCACCTGGTCACAATGAAGGATCACACCTGGGGGTACTTGTCAGCCGTTGCTAAACAATACAGTTTATTGTGAGTACCTTGATTTATAACATACAAATTTTATTTGCCAAAACACACCAGAAAATAACACATGCACACTTTGACAAGATTATTCACATAGCACTATCTTTAACCAAATCATTTACTACCCTGTTCTGCTGTCTGTCCTGCTCCAGAGCACTTACTTGTTCCTTGTTGCATATATATTTTCTGAACCTTGTGATGTGGGTCACCGGTGTGTTCAACCACCTCTTCACAGAACTGTGTGCCCTCTGAATGCTTATCACTGTACTTCTCAGGTCTGTCTTTTTGGCTGCTGTACTCATAGATGCACCCATAAATGTTGGCCTTGAGGACTACGGAGATTCGAGGGAAACTTTCCACACCCCCACCTGCAGCAGAGGGATAGGCCGTTTCAGCCAGCTGCTCAGCCTTAACACCTGACTTTCCTCCGCCTGTGTCACATCTGGGTTTTATTAACAATTTTGATGCTTTCTGGGAGAGGAGGCATCTTTTTGGGGAAGACGGGCTCCACCTCAACGCCTGGGGACGCCGTTTGCTGTCCGCCAATTTGACATTTGGCGTACAGCACTCCCACACACCGCCCTGTCACTACCCCAAACCGACATTACCTGCTGATCTGTCCGCCACTGACTGATGTCCCCCTGGTCCCAGCTCCTATATCTGTTCCACTTTTAACAGTAATACACTAAACTCTGGAATCGGTCCTCTCTCTCCCACAGTCAACACAATACCTGTCATAATCACAAACAGAGAGCAACAGAATTATCATAAATCCAGTAACTCCAAAAACATTAATAACCTCTGGCCTCTTCAAAAATGTCAGCATTCATTGAACTCTGTCAAAAATCCACCAGTCTCAATCAGCATGGCACTTTTAAATGTCCGCTCTCTGTGGAACAAGTCTTTTATTATTAATGATTTAATTTTAGATAATAAACTTGATTGTTTATTTTTAACTGAAACATGGCTGGGTTCGGATGCACCAGTTGTTCTCACTGAGGCCTCCCCACCAAATTTTAATTTCTATTTTTCTATTAGAAGTGGTGAGAGAGGTGGTGGGACTGCATCTTTGGCCAACAACACACTCACCTCCAAACAAATTTTATTTGATCATTTTACCACTTTTGAATTCCATGCTATTGTTTTTTGCAGCCCTCCAGTTTTATCTGTCACAATTTATAGACCACCTAAAGACAGCGCTGCTTTTATCAAGGAATTCTCAGAATCTTTAACAAACATTCACTCAAAATATAATATGATAATTTTAACCGGTGATTTTAAACTGCACATAGATAATCCTTCTGACCATGCAGCAAAAGAATTCTTAAACATTCTTCACTGTTTGGATTTTACCCAGCACGTCACACAGCCGACTCACAACAGAGGACACACTCTGGATCTCGTCACCCATGGGCTGTCCACCAGCGTGTCCTCTGTTGTTGACTTGGCTGTCTCTGACCACTACTGTGTGTTTTTAACATCACCAGTTTTATTCAGCGGGAGACCTCGGTGCGAACTGTGAGCAGGCGCTATCTAACCTCTGAAGAGGCTGCAAATCTTACCAGGGTTTTAGACGAATGCCCCCCTGTGATTCTACCTGCACCCTGTGATTTGATTTTTAATCATTTCAACAGCAAACTGAAGAAAAGCCTTGACTCCGTTGCTCCACTCACCACCAAAAAGATTAATGTAAAACGTGCATCACCCTGGAGAAACGAAGAAGTCAAAAAACTCAAAAGAAATTGCAGGGCAGCAGAAAGGAGATGGAGGAAAAATAAAAATGTAATCAACCATCAAATACTCTGAGAGCAACTTAAAATGTACAATAATACATTAAGGAATTCAAGAAATTCATACTTTGCCAAAATAATCAGTAATAACAAAAATAATCCCAAGGTCCTCTTTTCCACCATAGATCATTTATTTAACCCTGATTTTAACAGCTCCCAAAGAACCCCCACAGACTCGCTCTGTGAGCAGTTTGCAGACCACGTCAGGGGAAAGATCAGCGCCATCAGATCTGATATTTTATCTTCTTGTGATATGATTTTAAACACATCTGAGGGCTCGATTGTACCTGAGGAGACACTGGACAGCTTTGTCCTGGTTAATGCTGAGAACCTTCAGAAAGTGAGGCCCCTTCTGAAGAAGAGCAATTTGGATTGTAATGATTTTAATAACTACAGACCTGTATCCAACTTACCATTTTTAAGTAAAATCTTAGAAAAACTTGTTTTTACTCAGATTAATGATTTTCTGAATGATAGACAGATCCTGGAGATATTCCAGTCTGGATTTAGGGTGAACCACAGCACAGAGACGGCTCTCCTAAAGGTTTTAAATGATCTTAGATGTAACTGGGACTCCCAAAAGCTCTCAGTCCTGGTGCTACTGGATCTAAGCGCAGCCTTTGATACAGTAGACCACGCTATTCTTTTAAACAGGCTGAAACACATGGTGGGCCTCTCTGGTGCTGTACACAACTGGTTCACTTCCTGTTTCTCAGACAGAACTTTTATGGTGAGTATGTGTGACAGGTGAGACCTGGAGACTTGGGACCGCCCCTGGTGGGCGGAGCTGGTCTTTGCTCCTTTCATAAGCACAGGTGTGGGCAATTGGGTATTCCTCTGCAAACCTGAAGCTGCGAGTGCTTGGTCCGAGTTGGGCAAGTTGGTGTTTCTTAACTCCTGTCTATGAAAGTCTGATACGGGTCATCCCCTAAACTTCTGTTAGAACGGTAGGTTACACAAAAATGTACCACGTGAGCTCTGGCTGTTGGCAGAGGTTTACAGTTATTTCCACCTTTGTAGGTGGGAAACATTGCTCCCGTGAGAACGGTATAGTGGACTTCATCGCCACTGACCCACATTTATTAGGGTGTGACACGAACGTGTGGACAGGTAACAAAACCAATTCCGTTGAGGAATATTCCTGTGTTTTATTGTCCAGCTAGTGATCTCCTGCCTTTTATTCACAGAGTACCGAGCTGCTGCTTTGCCAGGTGGATTTCTGGCTGCGGCCAAAGGACCCGACACATCAGTGTGTTTTAATTTGTTTTAAACTGGTGTAAGTCGACAGACTGACTGTTGCGGCTGTCGATGGTTTTGTTTTTTGTTTTAATTTTTTTCTGTATCAGTGGGCACCACAGATATTGATCCTTTTAGTATTTTTATATATATATATATAAATAAAAAAATTGCCAAAGGAAGTTGCCTAATAATTATGCACACCTGATATAGGGTGTTGATGTCATTAGACCACACCCCTTCTCATTACAGAGATGCACATCACCTAATATGCTTAATTGGTAGCAGGCTTTCGAGCCTATACAGCTTGGAGTAAGACAACATGCATGAAGAGGATGATGTGGACAAAATACTCATCTGACTAATAATTCTGCACTCCCTGTACTCCTGGTTCTACCCAGAGCTCTTTTTTAGTTCTCCAATAGAAAAGGGACAACTCATTACATCTTCAGTACTCTCCTTCCTCCCTAAAGCTTCAAAATTGTATCCTTTAGTCCTCTCTCTTCCTCGTTTACTCTCATCTGATAAATTTCTCCCACTATGTATATCAACAAAAGTAATTGCCAATAAATCAGCTTTTCCCCTATCAGTTACAGCTACTTGATTATTCTTATCAACTATTGGATAACTCCATTCTCTTTTGTCTCCCCCCATTTTCCTGATCATCCCCCAAACCTCCCCTATTTGAATATTAGGCCTACTGCCAATTGTATTAAAGAAATCTCTCCAATACGTTCTTTGTTCTTCTTACTGTACTTCTGACTTTTGGCTGTGGTTTTTTGTAGTCAATTAAATGTTGAAAATTATGATCCCGCTTGACCAACTTAAATGCGCCATTTCTTTTTCTAACTACTAGGTTACATTCATCATTCCACCGTGGAACTGATCTCCCCCTAACTTTTCCTGATGTCTTTGAAAAAGCCTCCTCAGCAGAGCTTAAAATACTTTGACTAATTTCTTGATTCATTCTTTCAACACTCAAATGATTACGAACCTCTAAAAGCTTCCTCTCACACAACCTACTAAATTTCCCCCAATTTGCCTTCCCAAACACCCACTTCCCTCCAAATGCTTCAGGTACCTGTATTTGACCAATCCTTACTACCAGATAATGATCACTACCAAAAAGCTTATTCTTTACTTGCCACTCACATAATGGTGCTAAAGAACTAGAAGCAAAAGTTAAATCTAATATGGAATCCTTGCCAGAGCTAATATAAATTCTTGTCTTCTTCCCGTCGTTTAAATATATAAGATTTTAAACATAAACATATAATAAACATACAAGCAGAAATTCTAACACTTTCATTATTATATCTGGAGACTTTAATCATGCCACACTGCATTCCTACGGTGGCCCTGAGAGGCAAACGGACTGCAACTTCAGAAAACACTTGCAAAAAGAAAAACACTTTTTTTTTTTTTTGCCTGTCCCGTTTGGCTCTTTTGCCATCAGAATTATTGTCTAAAGGCAAAGAAAGATGCCCAACGGATTTACTTTACCAAATTGACCATCCCAGCCTTGCCATAATGGTCCATTTGATTCACCTTTTATTGTTTATTTTATTTTCACTTGCTGAATACGGGACAGACTTGACTGGGGGAAAGAAGGGGAGAAAGAAAGAGGGAAAGAGAAACAGCTGAGAAGAGGGACGGGGGAGAAGGGCAAAAAACAAAAACCAACAGAATGGGCAGAGAAAAAAAAATGCATATATCGATCACCTGGATCACCTGTTGAGAAAGAAAAAAGAGAACAAGCAGACGAAAACAAGAGTAATAGAATAAACAACATCACAATGATATATGGGAATATGACAGTAAATACTAAATATTAAACATTATTGTGCAGCACATAAGATCAACAGAACACAGTGTGCTTTGAGGTAGGAGCCAAAAAGGGTGTAGTTTGTGGGTGTGATCACCCGTGTGTACACCTGTGAGCATGGACGCGCTTGTTTTTAAAAGGTTCCTTCATGTAATGATCTGCTAGAGGGTGTGTGTGGGTGGGGGGGCACAGCCCCGTCCTCCAGGGTATGAAGCAGGTATGGAGGAGATCAAAACTCCAGACATCCAGAGGCCCCCAGAACACAAGAGACCAAGGAAGACCAACAGAGGGGCAGCCGCGCCACTGTCCCAGTAAGAGCTGAGGAGAGTCCCAGATGAGGGCTCACTCAGCAGCCGCGGAGCAGAAGCCAGGGGGAGTTGTAGTGACGCGCCCGTGAGCTCCGCCGGCAGCCAGCTGTGCCTGAGTGACTGAGCCCCAGAAAAAGAAAAACACTTGCAAAAAGAAAAACGCTGCAAAAAGGAAAATGCTGCAAAAGTACACAAGACACAATGGAAATGTTTCTGGGGAGAAAATAACCCGACGGACCAGTTGCATGAACCAAAACATGCTAACAAGTGCACTGGGACTGGGAGACACTTCAAAGAAGTGGAAGCGGGGCGGCCAAAGAGTAAACTTTCAAAAGTAAGTACTAGGGATGGGTATTGATAAGATTTTCACAATTCAGATTCCATTTTCGATTCTGTTTAACGATTCGATTCTTTATCGATTCTTTTGAAAAAGGAGAACACTAAGGTTGATTAGCTTAGAACTTTGTTTTATATCTTCTCTTTGAACGAGATAGAAATTTAGGAGTAACATGGCCTTACAAACCCAACAGTGAGATCTTAAGAGATCCACAGCCTACGGCTCTTCAATGGGGTGTCACAGGGTCCCCAGGAAAAAAAATGTATATGTAAAATAATAAAATAAATATTCTTCTGTAGCAATAACAAAGTATAACATAAATTATTCTGTAGCAATTACACAAGAATATCCAGTAATCTCCCTGCCTACAATTAAACACATTCACTTACCGGAAATCGGGGGCATCTGCTGTGGCAAATGCCTTTTACCACAAACTTAGTCACTGCTCGGTGACATCCTGGCCTGAAAGGAGACTCTACCGGTAGACTGCAGCGAAAACTGCCAGCATCTGAGCCAGACTCTGTCTCTCTCATCATGGTCACCTAAATGCACAGTAATGGCAGGTTGTGTAATAAGGCAGGTCGCGCTAACATAATACTGCCCCTTATTATTATTATTATTATTAGTATTATTAGCACTATCAGTTGATTATTTACCTGCCGCATTAACGGGAAAGGACGTGCAAACGTTACCGCTGCTGCTGGGTTGAGATTCACGAGTCCGGAGCAGAATTAAAAAGACGGCATTCATTTAAGGTCACTTAATCGCAAATGTTTAATAATGAAGAACATTAAAACATTACTGTTGGCCACATGCCGGCAAAGTTATGTGACATTAGCGATGTTTGTACTTTCAGCGTTTACTTTGTTTTAAAGCCTTTACTTTATACGCAGTTCAGTGGTTGCTGGAGTACTTTTCTATGCATTATGAACAATGCTGGGCATCCTCTGCACACGGCCATAAACAACCAGAAGAGTCTGTTCAGTGACAGGTTGCTTCTCCCAAAGATAAGAACTAACAGACTTAAAAACTCCTTTGTCCCACACGCCATCAGACTGTTTAACTCCTCTCTGGAGGGGAGAGGGAGGGGAGACAGGAGGACAAAGGAGGGGGGAACAACTAAGCTGTAGTTCCTCTTCACTTCACTGTGCAATAATTTTTGTGCAATACTTTTGTTAATAATCAACGGTGCAATAGACCTCAATACTTGAAATGTGCAATTCACTTGTATTCTTATTCCTATTTATTCTGTTTATCCTCTTTGTATATTTTATTTATATATGTCTCTGTATTTATATATGTGTATATATATATAATATTCTGCTCACGCTCTGTAACTTCTGTCGGTGCTGTGCTTTTGGAAACCAAATTTCCCAGAGGAACCCAACCGAGGGATTAATAAAGTTTTATCTTATCTTATCTTCCTTTACCATTGTAGTCTGTTTTCTCACTCACCCATAACGAATGGTGTGCATTAAAATGCCCACACCATATAATATTTTCTTTCATGTCTATTTCCTCCAGCTTATATCTTAAAGTCGATAACTTACTGTAAAGATAAAAGAAAAGCGACTTTTCAAACATAGCGGAGGTGCCGTTGTTGTTTTCTGGTGACGCAACTTCCGTCGACAGACGATTGGTAGTCTACAGTTTGCCAGCTCTCCTATTGGTCCACAGTCTGCGGGCGGGGCGAGCCCTTCTAATAATCAGAAGAAAGTTTGAAAGAAAAACTGCCAAACAGCTGCAACACTGAGTCATGCTTTATTTTCTGAACTTCACAAAATGTTTACTTTTTGACCTGCGGTGACAGTCTGCGCTCTGCTGTCACACTCACACATTTATAAGAGGAAGTTGAATGAAGCTCCGCCCCCCACGTGTTTAACACGCAACAAACCAGGAAACTGGCTTTTTTTTTTCGAGCGTCGTTCCAGACCATACTCCATACCACTTGGTGGCGGTAATGCACCTTTCAATTGTTTGCCAACCGCCAGTACAACTGTAAGAAAGAAGAAGAAGAAACTGGCTGTTTTTCTTCTTCAGTGCAGAGAGACGCACAGACGATCAGACTGAGCTCAGACCAAACTAGCAGCTTCCTCTGAGTGAGTCCAGCTACAGGAGAGAAAAGTGGAAAACTCCAACACTGCTGCTTCAAGCTGCTGACGCTCCACACACTGAATGTGAGTTTGAGCAAAAACACGACTCAAAGGAAGTTTCAGTGAAGGTGGTAGAGGAGGGAGGGGAGCCAGGACTGACTGTACTGCCTGTCTGCTGTTTTCAGCTTCACTCACAGACTCAATGGCTTCCAGATCAGAGGAGGATCTCTGCTGTCCGGTCTGTCAGCAGGTCTTCAGAGATCCTGTTCTTCTGTCATGTAGCCACAGCTTCTGTAAAGACTGTCTGAAGAGATGGTGGAGAGAGAAAGGGGAACGTGAGTGTCCAGTTTGTAAGGAAATATCTTCAAAGAAGCATCCACCTTTAAACCGAGCTTTAAAGAACCTGTGTGAGTCGTTCTTACAGGAGAGAGCTTCAGAGGATCTCTGCAGTCTGCACTCTGAGAAACTCAAACTCTTCTGTCTGGACCATCAGCAGCCAGTGTGTGTCGTCTGCAGAGACTCAGAAAAACACACCAATCACAGATTCAGACCCATTGATGAAGCTGCACAACAACACAAGAAGGAACTTCAGGAAACTCTGGAGCCCTTAAAGAAGAAGTTAAAGGTTTGCAAACGAGTTCAAGTGAAGTTTGATCAAACAGCAGAACACATTAAGGTCCAGGCCCGACACACAGAGAGGCAGATTAAGGAGCAGTTTAAGAAGCTTCACCAGTTTCTAGCAGAGGAAGAGGAGGCCAGGCTGGCTGCACTGAGGGAGGAAGAGGAGCAGAAGAGTGCGATGATGGAGGCTCTGAGCAGAGAGATAGCAGCTCTTTCAGACACAGTCAGAGCCACAGAGGAGGAGCTGAGAGCTGAAGACGTCTCATTCCTGCACAACTACAAGGCTGCAGTGGAAAGAGTCCAGCGCTGCCCCCTGCTGGATGATCCACAGCTGCCCTCAGGAGCTCTGATAGACCAGGCCAAACACCTGGGCAACCTGACCTTCAACATCTGGAACAACATGAAGGACATGGTCTCCTACACTCCTCTCATCCTGGACCCAAACACTGCTGATCCAAACCTCATCCTGTCTGAAGATCTGACCAGTGTGAGACGAGGAGGAGAGAGGCAGCAGCTTCCTGATAATCAAGAGAGATTTGATTTGTTCTGCTCTGTCCTGGGCTCTGAGGGCTTTAACTCAGGGACTCACAGCTGGGATGTTGATGTAGGAGACAGTACAGGGTGGGAACTGGGTGTGTTAGCAGAGTCTGTGCAGAGGAAGGGACGCATACAGTCTGGATTATGGGGAATAGTGTGCAGTTTAGGTATGTACTACACACTCTCACCATCAGCTCCTTTCACTGTTCTCCCAGTCCAGAAGAAGCTCCAGAGGATCAGAGTGAATCTGGACTGGAACAGAGGAAAGCTGTCGTTCTCTGATCCTGATACTAACACACACATATACACCTTCACACACACTTTCACTCACAGGATGTTTCCATACATTAACACTGGTGGTAAAGCAAAGGTGTGTCCGTTGAAGGTGTCAGTGTCAGTGGAGCAGATGAGTTGAGGATGATGATGTTTCTAATGTTGTTTCCTGTCAGTGAGTTGAAGCTGTTAAACTGCAGCTGTCCTCCTGCTGCCTCGTTGTTCCAAAGCTCTTTGTTTCTCTTTTAGTTTCACTGTTTCTTTCTGTTTCTGCTGTCCACCTTTTCACATGGAAAATCATTTCACTGTTTCTCACTGAATGACTCCCCAAACTAGATTTGAAATTCTATCAAGTTTCTAATCATTACAAGTGATTCATGTTTCTATTTGATGTGTAAATGGAGATGATTTAGTTTGCTGGGATATGGACTGACATGTGTTGAATGGGAGGAGCAGTTTGTTGTTGTCTTCTTGTCTGTTTATGACAACAATAAATATGTTGTTGAAACAATGATTCATGTTTAACTCCATATATGAAATGTTTCTGATCTTTGAATTCTGTTTGATTAAAGACTTTCTTCATGACACAAATGAGATTTCAGTGTATTAATAGAACTAAATAAGCTCAGAGTTGAAAGGCTGGAGTATTATGTACGTGCTTCACTGTCAGGATCTTCAGGGGGATTCAAAGGGAAACATCAAACTGCTGTAATGAGATAAACTAGTTGGGCTGAACACACTTATCTGTAGTTTAGAATAGAATAGTCTTTATTGTCATTGTACAGAGTGCAATGAAATTGGAGTGCCACTCCCTTGGTGCAAGTTTCAATAATAAATATAAATGTAAAATATAAAAAGTACAAAAAGACAATCGTAAGTACTCAAACAATAGTATGTACAATATATACAGGATAGCAGCATTAATATAATGACAGTGACGGTATGGAATAGGTTCAATTGTTTTTGTGCTTATTTACTACGGTGATAGCTCTGGGAAAGAAGCTATCCCTGAATCTGTTTGTCCTGGTTTTATGTGACCTGTACCGTCGGCCTGACGGTAATAGTTCAAACAGTTGGTTGCTGGGGTGAGAGTGGTCCTTGATGATATTGCCAGCTCTGCTGAGGTACCGAGAGTTTGCAGTGACCTCCAGGCTGGGCAGAGAGCAGCCAGTGATCTTCTGGGCTGTGTTGATGACCCTCTGCAGTACTTTCCTGTCTGCAGCTGAGCACCCTGCATACCATGTTGTTATGCCGTACGTTAGGATGCTCTCTATGGTGGCTCTGTAAAATGTCACCAGCAGCCTCTCCTCCAGGTTGTTCCTCCTGAGCACTTTCAGAAAGTGGAGACGCTGCTGGGCCTTTTTTACCACCGCCGGGGTATTTGCAGTCCAGGAGAGGTCATCAGAGACTGCCAAAATGAAATAAATAAATATATCATTAAATAATCAATTAAATGTGTCAATAATTAATTAAAATGTGAAATGCATAAATAATTAATTAAATGTGTCAATAATTAATTAAAATGTGAAATGCATAAATAATTAATTAAATGTGTCAATAATTAATTAATTGCATGTGTCATAACTACATATTTAATTAATTAATTCCAATTTTAATTAATTATTGACACATTTAATTAATTATTTAATGGTATATTTAATTAATTCATTATGGCAGTCCTGGCGTTCCATAAAAATCATCCATGCTTTATTTTGTTTCAAAAGCTGTCTTCCACCCGAAGGAACATCAATTGTTGTACTGAGTGCCAGAAGAAAAGACATTTTTAGAATTTATAGAGTTTAGTTCTTTTATTTTCTTTGTGTAATGTTTAGATTTTCTTTTCTTCTCTTCTGTTTTAAGTCTTCATTTGAGGCTAATTAGTGTGATTTACATCTGGCTCTGCATTTAGATTATGTAATTATTATATATTTTATATTGTGATTTTCTCTGTATCATGGTTTTACTGGAAAGCACTTTGGTGTACTTCGGTCTTTAAATGTGCTATATAAATATTTTTGATTTGATTTTGATTTGATCTGTGCTCGAGCTCTTTTGACCTTCAGTTTGTTTGACTGGTGTGTTCACTGCATGTTGGGCCCAGCTACACATCAATAATCACAATCCACACACACAGGTGTAGATCTACAACACTTCCTCACACAGAGCTCTTCCCAGAAAAATCACTGTAAGTCAGACATTACTGTGCAAAAGTCTTGAGTCACCTGGTATTTCTCTCTAATCAGTTTGTTTATTACAGCTTTTATCGATTGTTTAACCAGTGTTGTGAACCGAATTTCGAAACCATAATGCCACTTTCCAAAATGAACACCCATTTCCATGAACTATAAACGCTATGCTCCTGCTTTACCACATGAGTCAGATGTGATGAATTGTTACTGCAAATTTCTACACACAAATATCTAAATTTTTCAGTGCTGACGCCATGTGGTCACTTAGAAAGCACTAGCAGTTAATAATGTTAACTCACATCAGCACAGCTTCAGCTAAATTAGCACAATTAATGAAGTGGAAACACTGGGAGTCAAATCGTATCACACACCAATCTGAAACTTTGATGGAGAGACAAAACAGCCAAAGTCAGCTTTGAAATAATGGTTCCAAAGACATGCAAAGGAAGAGGTGGAGGGAGAGGAAGGAGGTCTAGGACACCAGCGTGGAGGAGGTGGAGGAACATAAATGGACATTGAGGTTTTCTAAATCCAATCCAATTTTATTTATAAAGCCCTTTAAAATATGTAGTACAGGACTAAAGAGCTGTGCAGAAAATAATTTAAAAACAATAGAATAACAGAAAACAGCAAAATAAATAAATAAAACACATAATACATAAAGATTAAAACAGCCATATTACAGTTTTTCCCAGTTGTTTACACACAATTACTTGTACTTCAGACACAATGACTACAACATGTAACTGATCCACCGACTCCCTGAACCAATTCTGCTAAACCAGAAGCACAATTCCTGCTTTACACTCAAATTGCAGTTTTAAAACACTATTTTCAAAACACTACACAAATTTTCTGCATTTGGCACAATTTACAGGAAGAAAATCTCTTGTTTGCACAAGGAACACACTGTCATTCAACACATGAAACACATGATATGTGATACAGACTTGGAGTGGTCTCTATTGTGAAGCATAATCAGAGTATGATTACTGTACAGTACTGTAATTTATACAGTGTTGAGAGTTTGCATCAATTGTGGGATTTTGGTTGACTATGTGGCTGTAGACTGTGTTCTGTAGACCGTGAAAATACTGTAAAGTATGTTTCACGTATTTGGGAAATGTATTCCTACTTTGTATTCCCGCACAGGATTTCTATTCACAGTATTTTACAATATACTATTTGTATTGCAGAGCTGAAAGTTTACCAACACGAGGTTGTCGGGAACATCTTTCATATTTCAACATATTTCAAAATATTGATAGGGTCAGCTAATCAACAGTGGATCATTTCTTGTACAGAAATAATCTGAGGATGAAGCAGCTCTAGAGGGCGCCATTAGAATGCAATTCAGAAAGAGTCAAAGAATTACAAAACAACTATGTGCACGTAAGTCCCACACAATCCCACAATTGATGCAAACTCTCAACACTGTATAAATTACAGTACTGTACAGTAATCGTACTCTGATTATGCTTCACAATAGAGACCACTCCAAGTCTGTATTACTTATCATGTGTGTTTCAGAGTCCGTCACTCGTTCACTGTCCAGCCACGCTTTTTAGTTGTTTATCTCCCCCCATATTCTCCATTCCTCAATCCTATTATAAAGAATCTTTTTTTGTCTGGAGATGGAAAGTGTATGACCAAAATCCACACACACATATACCCCTGCCCCAAAATATGGAAGACACATGTGGAGATTTAGCAGTTGATGCTATTCATGGCTGGATTTGTCCTGCTAGGCAACATTTGCCCTGCTGATCAGTTGCTTGTGTGCTGTGGCCAGATGGAAACAGAAGAGAGGATGCAGTCTTTTTGTTTTGTTTTGACTGTAACTGTAGTCAGTAAATTCTTCTGTTGTTTGTATATGTAGACCATGGTATGTGCAACTTTGTGTTGGTTGAGATGAACATTGTGTACATTGATTTAGTGGGAAAAATATAGTAAAATATATTTGGTACCGTGTATTTGTCTCTTTGTATACAAACATTCTGAAATCTTTCACAATGCACTTATGTAGGCCTATGTCCTGTCTTCATAAGTGTAACATTGAACAGAAAAGGTTTCCAGTAACTCATTAGGATGACTGGAGAAGAAGTGGCCACAGTGTTTTACATTACGTTTTTTTTATTTGTGTGTAGAGTTCTGACAATATGAAGGATGCTTTCAGGAAAATTGTGTAAACAATTGGGAAAAACTGTAAAAGAAAAAAAAAAGAAAAGAAAACAAGATAAAACAGCATAGAAACAACTAAAACAACTGAAATAAAACTAAAAAAAAATAAAAACCAACATGTCACGTGGTGTCAAAGGTCAGGGTAATGAGGTGAGTTTTCAGGAGTGACTTAAAAACAGGAAGGGAAGAGGCCTGTCTAAATGTCCCTGGTCAGCGTGGAGGGAATGTCACTCTGTGTGCAGCCGTCAGCCAATGAGGGATGCTCCACCTCCATGCCATTCTAGGACTCTATAACACTATGCTTCTCCTTGCTTTTATTGATGGTCTGAGACAACATATGATCCAGCGGGACTATAGGGAACCAGCACAGCCAGACAGCCTCACTACGTTGTTGTGTGGGATAACGTCAGCTTCCATCGCGCTGCTGTGGTTCATGACTGGATTACCAATAACCCAAGGTTTTCTAATATCTTTCTGCCTGCATATTCGGCCTTTCTAAACCCGATAGAGGAGTTATTTTTGACTTGGCGGTGGAAGGTGTACGATAGAGAACCTTATGTCCGTGTGCACCTCCTCCAGGTCATGGAAGAAGCCTGCATAGACATATCAGTAGATGCATGTCAGGGGTGGATCAGGCATGCAAGAGGATTTTAACCCCGCTGCCTGGCCAGGACCAATACAGCCTGTGATGTGGATGAGATTCTCTAGCCTGACTCAGATCACAGACGGGATGCTGAGGTGGAATAATGTTTTTGATGTGTGTTGTACTGTATGGTACATGAATAAAAACGTGCCACTGTATGTACATTGGTTACATGATTTGTGTTCATCATGTGAAAAGGTTATTGAAGGGAAGAACCACAAGCAACATAACTTGCCAGTTTTGGGAATATTGTTTAATATTTGTTGCAGCGATGTGTAGGACTATGTTGTAGTGTGTGTGTTTTTGAGGCCTTGTGTGTGATGTCTGTGGGCAAAGTTTGGTTTTTCAGCAAGAGTGAATGGTTTTGAGTGTAGAGCTTCATTTTGACCTAACATGATGTTTGGAAAATTGGGTGACACGTTATGGATTTGTGTTTACTGTTTTGGGAATATTAGGCATAGTTCCAAGAAATATGTTCAAGCAATCGAGAAAAACTGTAAAATCAAAGATGTGTGAGCAGCTCAGTTACACCAAAGGAACATCATCTCTTAGTAAACCTTACTAAACACAAGAATTTGAGGTATACAGAAACAGCAGAGTCTGTGTGTGTGTGTGTGTGTGAGATATTCAGGTAACATACTGGGTTACTGCACATGCTCACACCTTTTCAGCACAACAGGTGCAGTTTAGTGTATCACTGCCTCCTGCTGGAACAATGATGTCATTGTTAGTGTATCACTAAACTATTACTTAAAATTGCTCCATGTTACTGTTGTCATGACACCTGGTGTAGAAAGAGATTGCATTCCCTCAGGTGTCCTTTAAATCACAGCTGAAGGTCTTAATATCTCGCCTTCTGTGAGGAAAAATGGCTAAAACAGAGCTTTTCTCTATTTTGTAAAAATCATTTATTATTAATCAAAGATAAATCAAAAAATAAGTCTAATCAGTGTATTGATGAGACATGTAGTGGTGTGTGTGGTGCAGGATGGGATGTTTGATATATAAAATGTTTAATTTAATAAAAGACATTAAAAAAATTCTAAAGTTTCTACATTTTATTTCTAATTTTATTTTTACAACGTTTTCTGGTGACGTTAAACTCCTTGTTAACTCTTTTAATGAACACAGTCTTCCAATTGTCAATCAAGTCGCTCTGTACAAAACCAGCTTTGCTTTGTCAGTTCCTGCAAACTCTTTATGGTTAAATAATTAAACTTGTGGTCTTTGATGTTCCTGTCAAAAAGCAGAACATCTATGGAAGTCCACGGGTCTGATTTTTCATCGTGAATACTTCAAAGAGCTTCTTCACTTTTATAATGAGTCAGTGAAAGAGGCAAGATCCTCTTATTTCAATAAAATCATAAATAGTCAGAAGTATTGTTTCTCCTCCACCTCAGCATCCTGTGTTACTGTCACAGTCTGCAGGAGCATTTGACATGGAGGACCCAAAATGCAGACACAAGGAACTTGGACCAAAACTTGAATATCAACAAAAAGCGAGCCGTTTAATAAGGCCGGTAAAAAAGGTACAAAGGAAGGGCAAGGCAAACTGAAGTAAACTAACATCAACCTAAACAGGGAGCACTAAATAAACGATGAGAAAAACCTTGGACATGAAACTTGGAAACAAGGCATGGAAAACGTGATGTGAAGAACAGACAACCTGACAAGGAATGAACAGAAACACACAGACTAAATACACATAAGGGTGATTAGGGGAAGTGGAAACACATGGGGAAACAGCTGACACTAATCTGACATTACGAGACACAGGAAGCAAAGCTGACTATGCTGAACTAGGACACAGACTTTCACAAGGAAACAGGAAACATGAGGTGCAGACATATAAACTTGATAATACAAACTTGACAAAATAAGACATGCAGCTTGAACACATGAAGGGCAAAGGGAGACTAAAACACAGGGGTAGAAGACACAAGGGGAATCGAAATAGACAAATGAGCTTAGATAATCTAATGAACTTAAAAATAAACCATGAACATCAAACATAAACTAAAACTTAAAACGCTGGGTCAAAAGACCCAGGATCATGAGTTTCTCTCTGATGATGAGTGCGATACATTTCTCAAACCATTTTTACACAAGCTGATTGACTTGAGATCCCAAATCTCCTCCAGTTGCTCCCCTTATGGAGGTGATGACCCTCAGGCATGAAGGGCAAACTGCATGTTCAGTCCTAACCATTGAGACTGCTCTCTTGAAGGTCTGTAATGATCTTTTAATGGCTTCAAATGCAGGGATTTTTATCTGTAATCATTTTCTGTAATATTGACCATAAAATCCTACTTAATAGACTTCAGGTTTTGGCTGGTGTATCTGGCTCTGTGTTTTAATGGCTTTTACTTATTTCATAGGACTCTGTTAATAGAAACAAGTTCACCTCCAACATTGCCTCCCTAACCTGCAGGAATCTTCCTGTAAAATGAATCCCATACAAACTTGGTCGGTAAATATATAAACAATTGTCTTTGTTTTCAGACAAGCAGTGTGTGTTTTAATCCTTGCTTTAATGTACAAACTTTGTCCCTAATGTGAAAAGTAAACCTAGCTACTAACAAAGGCTGGAGGGTGAACCATGGAGGTTATCATTGGTGAGTGTAATGTGGGGAAGGAAAGCATCCAGCACAGGGTGCCACAAAAAGACGCGGCTGTGAAAAAACAGAGCTGTACATTGACCACAGCACCTCAGGAGATTCTGGTGGGTAAAAGAAATGTGATCTGATTTCATCACCCGTCGCCTCTTTAACACAACAGTAGTGTCCTTGTATGTCTGGACAGGGGTGAACAGCCCTCTGTCAGTTAAATTAAATTAAATTAAATTAAATTAAATTAAATTAAATTAAATTAAATTAAATTCTTTATTGTCCCACAAGAGGAAATTAGTTTAGCAGCAGCCAACATAAAAGTAGACAAAACAATAATATAAAATAATAATGACAATAATAGTAATAGAAAGTCACAGGATGGTTATTTGCCATTAAGAAGACGGGATGCAGTAGGGATAAAAGAAACCTGGAGTCTTTTGGTCTTCCTCACAGGTACGCGGCCGGAAGGCAACAACTTAAACTCACTATGAAGTGGCTCATACAATTAGCATCTGGGCCGATACTGTAAAATATGTGTGTACTCATACTCGCAAAAGTTAACTGATACCAAAAAGCTACAACAGAAATGACAAACCACCCTCTGATTAATGAAGTAAATTGGTATCGGTTCATGGATTGGCCACTAGGGGGACATCCCGCGCTAAACAGGCACAGGGTTAGGTGAGTGAGACTGGCGACTCCAGATAAAAAAGAGAAACTGGAGGCTGCTGTAGCTAGGCTAAACAAAATGTCAGCAGTGTGGACTGGAACAGCCAACTTTAACTCAGGTTTTGGAAAAGCAATGAAAAATGTCAAGAGAAAATCCACGGGCAGTTAAAATAGCAGAGGCTCTGACTCATTTTATCGCTCTGGATGACCAGCCAATGCCGGTCGTGGAAATCATAGGATTGCACCATCTTCTCAGCATACTCGAGATGCCATATGAAATTCCCAACCGCCCACATATCAGGGAGATAATGGTGCCAAAACTGTCTGAAGAGGTAAAGACAAGCAGTGTGTGCGCGATGTCAGTCCTCAGTTTAACGGCACAGTGGACTGATGAGGAGTTTGCCAAATACTTTCGTGATTTTGATGGTTTGTTTACAATATGGACACTCTGCAATAATTTAAAAGTTTATTTTATTCTCAAACCTTATTTGTATTTATTTTATTCCACACAGAAGTGTTTATTTATTATTCTGAAAGCTCTAGACAGTGCCAATAGTTCAGTGATATTTTGTAAAATTACAATGTGGAGACTCTGCAATAATTTAACAGAAGTGCTTATTTTTCACTTGAAATTTTTTTGTGGTCATTTTTATTAAGATTTTATTTTTTATCGGCAGGGAATATAATAAAACCTGTCTTCCAATTAATTGTATTTGTGTGTGTGTGTGTGTGTGTGTGTGTGTGTGTGTGTGTGTGTGTGTGTGTGTGTGTGGTAGAAGTATCGATTTTTGTACTCTGTATCGGCAAGTACTCAGATCCAAGTATCGGTATCGTATTGGTTTGAAACAATTGGTATCGTTGCATCCTTGATAAACATATAATAAACATATAAGCAGAAATTCCTCTAACACTTTACCATTGTTGTCTGTTTTCTCACTCACCCATAACGAATGGTGTGCATTAAAATGCCCACACCATATAATATTTCCTTTCATGTCTATTTCCTCCAGCTTATATCTTAAAGTGGATAACTTACTGTAAAGATAAAAGAAAAGCGACTTTTCAAACATAGCGGAGGTGCCGTTGTTGTTTTCTGCTGACGCAACTTCCGTCGACAGACGATTGGTAGTCTACAGTGGGCCAGCTCTCCTATTGGTCCACAGTCTGCGGGCGGGGCGAGCCCTTCTAATAATCAGAAGAAAGTTTGAAAGAAAAACTGCCAAACAGCTGCAACACTGAGTCATATTTTATTTTCTGAACTTCACAAAAATGTTTAATTTTTGACCTGCGGTGACCGTCTGCGCTCTGCTGTCGCACTCACACATTTATAAGAGGAAGTTGAATGAAGCTCCGCCCCCCCACGTGTTTAACACGCAACAAACCAGGAAACTGGCTTTTTTTTTTCGAGCGTCGTTCCAGACCATACTCCGTACCACTTGGTGGCGGTAATGCACCTTTCAATTGTTTGCCAACCGCCAGTACAACTGTAAGAAAGAGGAAGAAGAAACTGGCTGTTCTTTGTCCTCAGTAAAGAGAGACGCACAGACGATCAGACTGAGCTCAGACCAAACTAGCAGCTTCCTCTGAGTGAGTCCAGCTACAGGAGAGAAAAGTGGAAAACTCCAACACTGCTGCTTCAAGCTGCTGACGCTCCACACACTGAATGTGAGTTTGAGCAAAAACACGACTCAAAGGAAGTTTCAGTGAAGGTGGTAGAGGAGGGAGGGGAGCCAGGACTGACTGTACTTCCTGTCTGCTGTTTTCAGCTTCACTCACAGACTCAATGGCTTCCAGATCAGAGGAGGATCTCTGCTGTACGGTCTGTCAGGAGGTCTTCAGAGATCCTGTTCTTCTGTCATGTAGCCACAGCTTCTGTAAAGACTGTCTGAAGAGATGGTGGAGAAAAAAAAGGGAACGTGAGTGTCCAGTTTGTAAGGAAATATCTTCAAAGAAGCATCCACCTTTAAACCGAGCTTTAAAGAACCTGTGTGAGTCGTTCTTACAGGAGAGAGCTTCAGAGGATCTCTGCAGTCTGCACTCTGAGAAACTCAAACTCTTCTGTCTGGACCATCAGCAGCCAGTGTGTGTCGTCTGCAGAGACTCAGAAAAACACACCAATCACAGATTCAGACCCATCGATGAAGCTGCACAACAACACAAGAAGGAACTTCAGGAAACTCTGGAGCCCTTAAAGAAGAAGTTAAAGGTTTGTGAAGAAGTTCAAGTGAAGTTTGATCAAACAGCAGAACACATTAAGGTCCAGGCCCGACACACAGAGAGGCAGATTAAGGAGCAGTTTAAGAAGCTTCACCAGTTTCTAGCAGAGGAAGAGGAGGCCAGGCTGGCTGCACTGAGGGAGGAAGAGGAGCAGAAGAGTGGGATGATGAAGGAGAAGATGGAGGCTCTGAGCAGAGAGATAGCAGCTCTTTCAGACACAGTCAGAGCCACAGAGGAGGAGCTGAGAGCTGAAGACGTCTCATTCCTGCACAACTACAAGGCTGCAGTGGAAAGAGTCCAGCGCTGCCCCCTGCTGGATGATCCACAGCTGCCCTCAGGAGCTCTGATAGACCAGGCCAAACACCTGGGCAACCTGACCTTCAACATCTGGAACAACATGAAGGACATGGTCTCCTACACTCCTCTCATTCTGGACCCAAACACTGCTGATCCAAACCTCATCCTGTCTGAAGATCTGACCAGTGTGAGACGAGGAGGAGAGAAGCAGCAGCTTCCTGATAATCCAGAGAGGTTTGATTATTACAGCTCTGTCCTGGGCTCTGAGGGCTTTAACTCAGGGACTCACAGCTGGGATGTTGAGGTTGGAGACAGTATACGGTGGGCACTGGGTGTATTTGCAGAGTCTGTGCAGAGGAAGGGAGTCATAGGGTCTGGATTTTGGGGAATAGTGTTCAATACAAGTAAATATTTTGCATTCTCACCATCCGCTAAAACTGATCTCTCAGTCCAGAAGAAGCTCCAGAGGATCAGAGTGAATCTGGACTGGAACAGAGGAAAGCTGTCGTTCTCTGATCCTGATACTAACACACACATACACACCTTCACACACACTTTCACTCACAGGATGTTCCCATGTATTAGCACTGTTGGTAAAGCAAAGGTGTGTCCGTTGAAGGTGTCAGTGTCAGTGCAGCAGATGAGTTGAGGATGATGATGTTTCTAATGTTGTTTCCTGTCAGTGAGTTGAAGCTGTTAAACTGCAGCTGTCCTCCTGCTGCCTCGTTGTTCCAAAGCTCTTTGTTTCTCTTTTAGTTTCACTGTTTCTTTCTGTTTCTGCTGTCCACCTTTTCACATGGAAAATCATTTCACTGTTTCTCACTGAATGACTCCCCAAACTAGATTTGAAATTCTATCAAGTTTCTAATCATTACAAGTGATTCATGTTTTTTATCTGTCTGTCTATTGAGTTATATGGAGCTTAATTAAAACATATGAGCTCCAAGCTTGTGTGTTAATAAATGTTTTATATACTCTTCTTTATATATTCTTTATACTAATTTTATAAATATCTTTTTTTAATTCATTGTTTTCGACAGTTAGAAGTTATTAAGTACATAAACTGTTTTTTTATTAATGAAAATAAAAGTAGCTCGTGACTCAAAAAGGAGGAGTTTAAGAGCGAAAAATACACTGAGCCTCAGGATAGCCCAGCTTAAAAATATGAATAATGTTATAACGAAACAATATTTCACAAATAAGTGTAAACACCATGAACAAATGATCCATCGTGGCATTTGATTGACTTTGTCTGATTACCGTATTTCCCGGACTACAAAGCGCACCTGAATATTAGCCGCACAAGCTAAAATCAGGGGAAAATCCTGTTTTGTACATACATTACCACACCTGACTAAAAGCCGCAGGTGTTTCAATGTTGACTTATCATATGTAAGAGAATATGCACAAAGCGAATTGTCAGGAAAGAGATGGCTGTTTGGAGACATCCCTTTTATTAATATTTTGAAAAACAAGTTATGGGTACATATTTGCATAACTTTTTAGGTATATGTACAAGTAGCGGTAATTACAAGTACGAAACATGTACTGTGCTTCATAAATGAGTAACAAATGTAGTACATAACAATAACCTACAGCACACCAGAAAAATAGATTTGGACTACCCATTAGGCTCAGGTGCAGTGACACGGCTTTAACAAGAAGAAAAGTCAGTCATTCACCATCTTTCTCTTCTTCCTGCGCAATAAAACCACCAAAGTCCTCTTCTCCAGTGTCGGATACGAACAGGCTCAGGGTGGCTTCGTCATCCACTCTCAGCTTCTCTCCTTCGTTGTCACTTTCAAAACCAAAGAAATCCTCGTTGTCAGTGTCAGAGTCGAACACCCTCAGAAGGGCCGTGGCGGTGTCCTCCTCTCCATCATGCAGCAGCCAGTAACACTTGCATCCAGCCCTTCGAAATCAGTTGGTGATCGTGGATGTTTTCACACTTTTCCACGCTGTCAGAATCCACTGGTGGAGTTGGGCATAACTTGCTTTTTGCAAGTTTATCGCCGCTCATCATCCACGCCTCGAGCTGAACGCGTAGCGCTACTTTGAAGTTTGTTTTTCGCGCTACTTCGTATGGCACTACGTTGCCTGGCGGATGGACATGTGACCAACACACCACTCTTGAACCCCAATCCTTCCGCCAGGCAACGTAGTGCCGTACAACAGCGGAACAAACAAAACAAATCCGCTCATGGACAATCCATAGAAAAGCCGCACCTGACTAAAAGCCGCAGGGTTCAAAGCTTGTGCAAAAAGTAGCGGCTTATAGCCCGACAATTACGGTATAATGAATTTGAGATCCTCCTACTGTGGAAGTAATGAGTCAGCAAACTGCAAAATGAAAATGAAATCATGTTTAGGCAAAACCTGTTTAAAAAACAAAAAGATCATGGTCTCAAAAGTTGAAGGAAAAACAAATGAAAAAACATTTTGTAAATTATCATGGATTAGAGACCAATACTGGCGAATATCTTTACAGTCCCAAAAGATGTGGAAATGGTTAGCTCCATCTCCCCCACATCTCCAACATTTATCACCTATTCCTCGATATCTTTGTTGAGCAGGGGTAATGAAAAATCTCATAATGCTTTTCCAGCAAAATTCACGCCAAACATTAGACCCAGTGGTAGCCCACTGTATCTTGCATGCGTGAGCCCAACACTTCTCTGTAATTGTCAAATTACCCTCCTTTTCCCACTTCGCTTTAATATACAGAGTGCTGTCGTTTTTACACCGCCGGATGCTGTTATATAATTTAGAAATAATTTTGCTTTGCACTTCAGATTTGGTTAGTAATAAGAATGTTTCTACAAATTGTAATTCGTTTAGGTTCACTTTTAAGTTTTGATTAAAATAATTTCTGATCTGTAGATATCTAAAAAAAATCATCAGATCCCAAGTCATGTTTACTCCTTAAAGATTCAAAGCTTTGAAATGCACCCTTATGGACAAATGAATAATAATTGGTTATACCTTTTGAAATCCAGTTTTTGAATCTATTATCATATTGATTTGGAGTAAAATCTGAATAATATGCACACCATCTTAAAACCTTAGAGGCATTTTCCAAACCACCAATTTTTATTACTTCTTTCCAAGCTGATATCATTATTTGTAGTATAGGTTTATCTGCCATATGTATTTTATTCTGCAATTTTATGTCCGATATTAAAGCTGAAACTGGTATTTCTTTTACTATTGTTCCTTCAACATCTTTCCATCCGGCAGTGTAGTTTGGACAACAGAGACAAATCAGTGGTCTTAACTGAGCTGCACAATAATATTCTCGTAGACAGGGAAGCCCACGACCTCCCTTTTCTTTCTTTAATTGAAGCATTTTATATTTAACTCTAGCTTTTTTCCCATTCCAGATATATTTTGACAATGTTCTATCCCATACCACAAACTGTTTTTGTGGTATGGTAATCTGTAGAGACTGAAACAAATACAGCAGTCGGGGAAGAATATTTAATCTGATTGATTCAATCCTGGAGTGTAGGTCCAGAAATGGAATAGTGTTCCATCTTTGTATATCTGATTTTATGGATTCATTTTGAGGGGCATAGTTGGCATTGAACATTTTTGTGAAGTCACGATGTATTACCACCCCTAAATACCTAATGCTATCTGCATCCCATTTCCATTTATAACGATTCTTAATTTCGACTGGTGGTTCATAATTTAAAGTTAATACCTGCGTTTTATTTATATTGACCTTATATCCCGATAAAGAACCATACTGTGATAGTGCTTCCATGAGATGGGGGAGTGCCTGTGAGGGACAGGTTAATGTTAAAAGTAAGTCGTCAGCAAATAATGCTAATTTCTGTTCCCCTCCTGGCGTTTGTACTCCTGTTATATGCTGACTCTGCCTGATCCACTGACTAAGTGGTTCTATAAACAAAGCAAAAAGCAGCGGTGAAATGCAGCAACCCTGTCGTGTCCCTCGTTCCAGTATAAATGATTCGGTGAGGTCCCCATTGATTTTGATTTTAGCTGTTGGTTTGTTGTATAGCTCTGAGATAATATCAATTATAGATTTATCAAAATTAAACTTCTCAAGCACTTTGTATAAAAAGGACCATCTCACTGAGTCAAACGCCTTCTCGGCATCTAAGCTTAACACTAAGGTCTCTAATTTTTGTTTGTCAACTTGCCGCAATATGTGCAAAACCTTTCTGATGTTGTCCTGGGCCTGCCTATGTTTAATAAAACCCGTTTGGTCATTATGTATTAACCTAGGTAATATCATTTCTAGTCTCTTACAGATAATAGATGTGAACAACTTGTAGTCAATATTCAATACACTGATTGGGCGATAGTTGCTACATTCTAATTTATCTTTTCCTTCTTTTGGTATAATGGAAATTATTGCTTCCCTCCATGAAGGAGGGATAATTTTCTTTTCCATTACCCAATTAAATGTCTTTATCATGGTGGGGATCAAATGATCCTGCATTATTTTATACCATTCAGGGCCGAACCCATCTGGCCCCGCCATTTTCCCTCCCTTTAATCTTTTAATTGCCAAGTAAATTTCTTCTTTAGTTATTGTGGACAACAGCATTTTATTTTGTTCCTCTGTCACACCTTGCAACTTTAGACCTGACAAGAAAATATTGACACTAGAGTTGTTATCTACAGGAGATTGGGAGTAAAGTTTTCTGTAGTAATTCTGGAAGCATAGTTTAATTTTCCCCAGTTCAGTTTCTATTTGTCCATTAAAAGGATTCTTTATTCTATGTATAGTCCTCTCTGCTTGTTGCTTCCTAAGTTTAAGAGACAGAAGTCTTAGTGATTTCCTCCCTACGTCGCATTGCTGTTGTTTAATAAAAACGATTTTCTTTTGTATATCCATCATATTTAAATCATCTATTTTTTTCTTAAGTTTTATTATGTCAGATTTGATATCATCATCCAGCGTCACAGAATGTAGATGTTGTAGCTCTAACAATTTGTCTTCTAATTGACAACGGTTTTCCCACCTAGATTTTTTCAGGTAAGAGGATATACTAATTATTTTTCCTCTAATTACTGCCTTCAATGCAACCCATAATATTCCTGGAGATACCTCCTCATTTTCATTATACTCTAAATAAGTTTCTATTTCCTCTTTCAAACTCTCTTTAATATTTGGATAATTTAAAATGTTTGTATTCAGCCTCCATAAGGTTGATCTATTTTTGCTATTCGGGCAGATCTCAAGATAAACCGGGTTATGATCTGAGATGGTACAAGCGCCTATTTCACAGCTTTTAATTCTAAATAGGTCATTCTTAAACATGACAATATAATATAGCCTAGAATATACGTTGTGCGGAATTGAGAAGTGGGTATACTTTCTGTCATTTGGGTGTAAATCTCTCCACACATCTAGTAGTCCAAAATCGTCCATAAAATGCACCATTCTTCTTCCAATACTCCTCTGATCGTTTTTTGTGCAATGCACCAGTGGATAAACTGAATTCCAACGACAGAAGACTCCTGTATATCCTTCTGGTCGCAAGTAAAAAGCCTCTTACGAGAAGATGGCTTAAGCCTGAACCACCAACGATAGAAGACTGGATACATTCTGTACAAGGGATCTATACAATGGAAAAAGTGTAATTTTCTCTTAAACTTCAGAGGGATACCTTCTACGGAATATGGTCTAAATGGACAGACTATGTTAAGCATATGAGGTGTGATTTTGTGTATGATGTTACAACCCTGAGTACTACGTAAACCTACCTGCCCTGCTGCCTCCTAACCCTAGTTTTTTTTGTTTGTTTGTTTGTTTGTTTGTTGTTGTTTTTTTTTTTGGGGGGGGGGGGATTGTTTTTGTTCTTTTCTTTTCTTTTCTCTTCTTTTTCTGTCTTCTTTATTTTTCAATTATAAGTTAAAATCTGACAGCAAAGAAAATGTAAAAAGGCAAACTACTGTTATGTTCAACAGCTGTCCCAATAAAAGAGATAATAATAAAAAATTTAAAAAAATCAAGTGCTTTTTTTGAACCTTCAGGCGTTTTCTTTTTTGTCCTCTATATTAGAAGTGTTAACATTACAACAATATGAATTGGGACCAATTTAAGAACGCATACATACAGAAACCCATGAAAGTTTAACAGTGTTTAAGAGAGCTCACGAACACTTGATGGACTGACAGTACAAGCTCTTATGAACTTAATAGGAAGACTTCAAAGTGTAAGAAGCAGTGTGTAGATCACTGGTGCTTACACACTTATCTGTAGTTTGTCACTCATCAAGGATTACGAGAGTTACCAATTCTGAGAGAACTGGGTGAGGCAAGGAGAGGGAAGTGACGGGAAATGCCGTAGGTCACATTAGATGCTGGAGAGTTGACAAGAAAAAAAACTCTAAATGTTAGCTCACAAAGCTTCAGTTATAGTATACAATCAATTGACAAATAATAAACCAAATTTGTATAATCATCTCCATCAGCCTGGAGCACAGGGAGGAGAAATTAGACGCTCTCCAAGAATACAACGACTTTACTGACATCCTGGAATCAGTTGATAGGCGATGGTCCAGCTTGGATGCGATGTTGTCCCTGCTGAAGATTTTACACCAGGAATTTAAATCCCCGCGGGAATCTCTGGAATTCAGCCAGAATAAGGTGGAAATGGTCACTGCTAAAAAGTCCTCGCTACGAGACTGAGTTAAGTCTGTAAATGAGAATGTGACCCATCATAATACAGAAAATAAATGCAGGCCTGTAGTATGAGAGAAAACTATGTGTTTTCTGGTATCTCGAGGTCTACTGAAGAGGATGCAGAAGCAACTAATTAAAAGCTGCGCTCGAGTCCATCGTCTCAGACCTAAGAGGGTGCCGGGAGACAGCATCCTGTTGTGGAAAGACCAGCGAAAAGTTGCATCAAGGAGGTGAAAGGATTGGACTTCAGCATAAACCACCATTTCCCTAAAGAGATCCTGGAGCAACGCAATGTCCTGTTCCTAAGTCTTCATTAATAAGGGCTCTACGTGGACGGACAGCTCTATCGTGACCCTGCATCACTCCCTGGTTATATTAACATCACTGCAGATAAGAATCTGAGATGTTGCTTCAGACACCAACTACACTTAAAGAAAATAGTTCTGTAAAAATGAATTCTTGCTGTAGAAAAAGTTGAAAAATATTCAATATTCACAGCTTCACTAAAAGGATATTTGATTAAATATGAAGATTTTGTAACGCTGTTGTACTTTGTATAAAATCAAAGTGAAAAACATGGACGTATTATTATTATTTATAGGTAATTATTAGAGGTGGGAATCACCATACGTCCCACGATACGATATTATCACGATACTTACGCACGTTACGATATTATTGCAATTTTTAAAAATATTTAGCGATATTCAGATTCTGTACATAAAGGTAAACTTTATCAAAATTCATTTATCTAATATCAAAGTCTCACACTCAGTCTTTCTCTCATTTCAGTCAGTTTTATTGTTGACAAACTGAACGGTTTGTATTACAGTCTAGTCCAACTTAACTGAATGCAACCATCTGGTACAATTATAGCTATTCTGAACTATGCAATTTATGAAAACTATGCAGCCCATTCAGCAACTGAAGAATTTGAAAGTAAATTAAAACAAAATATAATTTTACATTAAATAAAATTTTTTTAAACGTAATTAAAATAAAACGTGTCTTAAATTAAAATAAGTAAACTGACATTTGGACAGTGAAGGAATGTCAGGATCCTTTCTCAGAAAAAGGATCAACACGCTCTGAAGTCAGAGCACAAAAACCTTTTTTGTAACAAAATATCGATTTCTGCTGTCCCTGTATCGATACATTATTAGCAAACAAAATATCACAATACTACACAGTATCGATTTTTTCCCCCACATAGCATAACATAGTAATTATGTTATGATTGTACTGCTTTGGCCCACTTTACATCTAATTAGGCTGCATGTTGCCCCGTAAACTAAAACGACTTTGACACCCCTGATATACACTATAATAACCTGACTGGAACATCAGCATCTGTCCTCTGGGAAGCAGGGAAAGCTGCGATGAGGTAAAATTATTTCTTTCTTCTTTTTTTAATGAAAAAAAGAACAAAAACATTCCTGAATTGGAAAAAAAAAAAACATCACCAGTGGTGTTAGTTACGTTCATAGGAGGAGATCGAGATAGAGAGGGATCCAGGGGCAACAACAAGAGACAACATCGACACATTAGAAAGGTATAATAAAGAAAATAAGTGACACCAAGAAAAGAAGCAAAATCTGAAACCACTTCAATTTTATTGACAATACAAAGGCAGAGTGTAGAGTGTGCCAGAAAAGGATATCACATAGAGTCAAAGGAGCTTGCAAAGAAAAGCGTCTGGACTTCTTTAAGTTACTTGAAGACGTTTCATCCGAGAAGCTTCTTCAGTTCTAAGGTCAAATGGTGGAGAGTCCCAGATATAAACCTAGTGGGAGTATCCCCCCACAGAGGGACAAAAGGACCCCCTGATGATCCTCTAATCGCCTGAGCCAAGGTGTGAAAGCAGGTGTGGGTCCCAATCAGAGTTTCGGGTGAGTTCATTGTGAAACTTGGCCCCACGTTATCATGCGAATTCCTGAGATCAGATGGCCCAGGATGTGAGTGGGTGTTAAGGCGTCTGGGAAGGGATCTCAAAACTGGATTATAGATGGCAGAGAGTTGGTGTCACAAACCACCGCCTCTGTTCAAAGATGGTCGCTCACAGTGGACATAGATGGCTTCTTTCACTCCTCTTTCAAACCATCTGTCCTCTCTGTCCAAAATGTGAACATTGGCATCCTCGAAAGAGTGTCCTTTATCCTTCTGACCTTAGAACTGAAGAAGCTTCTCGGATGAGAGGTGAAACGTCTTCAAGTAACTTAAAGAAGTCCAGATGCTTTTCTTTGCAAGCTCCTTTGACTACGATGACTGAGAACCTTCACAGAGATATCACAGAACTCAAACAACCTGCACAGAGACCTGAGAACAGTCCACCCATCAGTGCACTGGGAAGATAAAACACAGTCAAATGAGAGTGATATTAATGAAGGTGCCAGTGTGTCTACTGCAACTTTAGCTGCTGCAGTATCTACAGCATCATGCAGTATACCACCACAACCACCTAAACCAACCCAGAGCTCTATAAGAAAGTTTTTGCAGAGGTCTGTGACCCCAGCAAGACAGAACTTAATTGATAAAGACCTGTCCAAAATGATTGCACTTGATTTCCAACCATTTTAGCTGTGGATGATAAAGGATTCAGGAACTTATTCATGCACTGAATCCTATGTATGTTTTCTTGCATGCAGATTGAGGATAGTTTCTTGCTGATGGTTGAAGTCCCGCATAGTCTTGATGTTTATTTTAGAAAGAACCGCATCTTCCACCAGAACACGATGCTGGATTCGCTCACAGGCCTTTAAAATAGAGACTTTTTTTTTTTTTTTTTTTTTTTTTTTTTTTAATAAATAGGACAGGGGGAATGAATGAGAGAGAGAGGGGGAGAGAAAGAAAGAAAACCCAAGGGGAGAAGAGACGGTGAGAAGGGGGGGGAAGAGAGACAAAAAAAAACAAAACAAAAAAAAAACTCCTGGGTCACCTGTATGGAGAAAAAACAAACAAACAAACAAACAAACAGAGGAGACAGCAAACAACAAAGAGCAACATAATAATAGAGAAAACAAAGCACCATCACAATAAACTAGCTAGTCATAAATATCAGTATTTACTAAGTAATAAACGATATTGTGCAGCACGCAAGATAGACAGCGCACAGTGTGCTTTGAGGCAGCAGCCAAGAAAGCTTTAGTCCGCGTCTGTGAATACCCATGTGTGCATACCTGTGTGGATCAGCATGCTTGCATTCCAAAGGTTTCTCCATGTAATGATCTGCTAGGGAGTGTGGGGGGGCCACAGCCCCGTCCTCCAGGGTGTGAAGCGGGTATGGAGGAGATCAAAACTCCAGACATCCAGAGGCCCCCAGAACACAAGAGACCATGGAAGACCAACAGAGGGGCAGCCGCGCCACTGTTCCAGTAAGAGCTGAGGAGAGTCCCAGATGAGGGCTCACTCAGCAGCCGCGGAGCAGAAGCCAGGGGGGGTTGCAGTGACGCGCCCGTGAGCTCCGCCGGCCCCCAGCTGCGCCTGAGTGACCGAGCCCTAGGCCGAGAGGCCGGGGGCACCCCACCTCCAAAGGGGCCCGAGCGAGCCCCAGGCCCCAGGCCCCGACAAGCGGCCGCCAAGGAGTGAGCCGGTGTGTACCCGGACGCCCACCCCCAGACACAAAGAACCACCAACACACCGACACCTGAGGGAGTCCGCCACCGGCAGGGGAAGTGGTGGTGGGTGGAGATAGGCCTCCAAACCTTGGAGGGCCTGAGGTGTCCCCAGAGAGGTGGCGTCTGATACCCAACCTGACATATAGACACAGACATACAGGCACACACAGACACAAACATCCATTCCCACCCTCATGCTCTCATATGCACTCACTCCACACTCAACCAACGTGGAGACAGACATAAAGAGACGCTGTACACACAATCACACTCCCCAAGCGTACTCTACAAACCGGGTCTAGGTACCCTTGCCCCTGGAGGGGGGAATTGCACCCAGACCCAGGTGGTGTTACCCTTTTCCCTGCGGTGGGGAGAGGCAGACCACCCCGACTCCGCAGCAGCAGGGAGGCCCCACACCCCAGACCGCAGTCGGACGGCCAACTCCTCCTACTAGCCCTCCCGCTCCAGCAGGCCGCAGAGAATGGGGGTGGGAGAAGACTCCAAACCTCCCTCCACCCGCTCATTGTAGTGTTGATGCATATGTGTTCTAAGGTGCAATTAAAACCCAGGAGGGCATGGAGCTACCTGCCAAGGAGCAGCAGGTAAGCGCATAGTCCCTCCTGCTAACCCTCAATGACTAAGTGTATTTAAAATTGAGAGGTGGGCAACGACGTCAGGGGTGAGGTATACACCCTGATGGTGATTTGGACTCCGTGATTGTGCCCACCCCCAAGATCCTATATGTATGTGTAATGAGAGTGTGAATAATGTGAATGTCTAAGTTGTGGGATAAAATTGAGGCAGAGGCAGCCAGAAGGGGACAGGGGGGGGGGGGGGGGGGGGTAGCCTCCTCTGCACCCTGGTGACATACCCCCACTCCAAGGCCCTGCATGTGTGGGTGGTTGTGGAGGAGCGGGAAGAGGGAGGCAGCTGGAGATGGGGAGGGAAGGAAGGGAGGGGCAGGTAACCCCTCCCTGGGGCCAGCTCCCCCGCTGACCCCAGTAGGCACTCCCACCCTCCGCGACCCGCCAGGGAAGGGGGGCCCAGGCCCATCAGACCGGGGCCCAGTGCAGTAGCGCCCCCCGGCTCCACAGAGCCCTGGACAGTCCACCCAACCCCACCACAGAGAAAACTGCACCCACCCCACCAACCACACATCTTCCAGACTACATAAGACGGTAAACGCCCAGGCTGAGATCTTCCTCCACCTCTCCTGTATCTCCCCCTCCTGCAGAGAGTTCCTGAGAGAAGAAAGCTCCTGCCAGATGTGACCATCCCCCCCACCAGTTGAAGAGCCCCCCAGGCGGCTCGATGCACCGGCGGCACCCTGCTCCAGGGCCGGGCCCCCATGCACCCACCCGCCCACAACCCCGGCAACACACCAACCAGGACCCGAGCCCCCGAGGCCCGGCCCGGGCCCCCGCCCAGAGACGGAGCACCCCCAGAACCTCACGCCCATCCCGGACCCACCCAGGGGCAGCCAGGTTGCCAGGTCAGTAACCCACGTCCGTCAGCACAGACCCTCCCCTAGCCCCGCTGCACGCAGCTGCGAGGAAACAGTCACCTGAGAGCCAACAGAGCCCTCAACCGGACGTGACCGCTACCCCGGGTTGAGCCCCCCAAGGAAGATGCCTCCGGGGAACCCCCCGACGCCCTAAGCCTGTCCCTACCCCCTCACCAATCACAACAGTGAAGGTAGGACCAAACTATGACCCCCCACCCCCACTAGGTGATGGAGCTGATAAAAGGGGCCCAGAGCAATTGATCTGATGTGGTGGCAGAGGCTGTGTCAAGACTAATGTAATCTAATAGATAATTTCTATATTGGTTAGAATTAAGATTATTTTTATTTTTCCAGTTCATGAGGACTGTTTTCTTGGCTATGCATAGGGCAGTGAAGATCATATGGGCTATATTCTTTTCTGAAGTGACATTATCTAAGCTGCCCAACAAACACACTAAGGGGGAGGTTGGAATGTTACATTTCAGACATTTTGATAAATCTTCACATATCTCGCGCCAAAACTTTTGCACTGGTGGACAGAACCAAAGAGCGTGGATGTAATTGTCTGGTGTATTGCCTTGACAGTGTGAGCAGTTGTTGGAAGATGTAAAGCCCATCTTGAACATCCGATGACCTGTATAGTGCACTCTATGAAGTATTTTGTATTGTATTAATTGCAGACTGGGATTTTTAATTAATTTAAAAGTTTTTAAGCAAATCTGAGACCAGAAGTTTTGGTCTAGGTTGACTGATAAATCTGCTTCCCACTTTGCAGTAGGAAGGGATATTGATTCATCTAATTTAGAAAGTGTTCTGTATATTTTAGATAATAATTTGGGGGATTTAAGAGTAAGAAAATGTGCCGCACTTAGTGGTGTTTGTAATTCAACTTGACTGAGGTTAAATTTCTTTTTTACTATGGATTTAATTTGTTGATATTCTAAAAACCTTGTCTTGTTGATCCCATATTGTTTAACTAGTCTGTCAAATGGAATAAATTCTGTTCCCTCTAATATATGTTCTAAGTATTTAATTCCTTTGCAACTCCATTCTGGGAAATTAATCATATTATTGTTTTGTAATATGTCAGGGTTATTCCAGATAGGTGTACGTTTGCATGGAATTAATGAAGACTCCGTTATTTTTAGAAACTCCCACCATGCTGTTAGAGAAAAGCTGATGTTGATACTTTTAAAGCATTCATGTCTTTTGATGTTTGAGCTAATAAATGGTAGGTCTGAAATCTCTAGATCCTTGCATAGTGCCTGTTCAACATCTAGCCAGGGCTCAACTAAGAAGGTATGTTTTAACCATTCTGAGATGAACTGAAGCCTGTTGGCTAAGAAGTATTGGTGAAAATTAGGCAGATCTAATCCTCCTCTATCCTTGGTTCTTTGTAGCGTTTTTAAGCTAATACGCGGGGGTTTATCTTTCCAAAGGAATTTGGAAATATATGAATCCAGAGATCTGAACCAATCTTGTGATGGTTTGTTAGGGATCATCAAAAATAAGTAATTTATTTTTGGCAAGATCATCATTTTTATAGTGGCGACCCTTCCCATGAGTGATATGGGTAAAGATTTCCATCTAGTCAGATCGCCTTCTACTTTCTTTAGAAGTGGGATGTGGTTTAGTTTAGTTAAGTCTGAAAGCTTAGGAGAGATATTAATACCTAAATATTTAATATTTCCGGATTGCAGTGGGGCAGAGGAAGAATTATGGAAGGAGCAGTTAATGGGGAGAACTGTAGATTTTGGCCAGTTAATTGAATAATCTGAAACTCTTGAAAACCAGTTTATTAAAGTAATTACCTCAGAGAGGTTGGTTTGTGTGTTTTGCAGAAAAAGCAACACATCATCCGCATAGAGACTGATTTTATGTTCTATGTTCTTACATTTTATGCCCTTAATTGTTGTAGCCTGTCTAAATGCTGCTGCTAGAGGTTCGATAAAAATTGCAAAAAGTGAGGGGGAGAGTGGGCATCCCTGTCTGGTGCCCCTCAGGAGACAGAAGCTGGAGGATGTCTGGTCATTTGTTCTGATACGAGCCGTTGGGGAATTGTATAATATTCTTATCCAGTTTATGAAAGAGTTTCCAAAACCAAATTTGTGTAAAGTTGCGAATAAAAATTTCCAATTAACTCTGTCAAATGCTTTTTCTGCATCTAGAGATAATATTATGGCTTCGATGTTTTTATCGTATGAGTAGTCTATTAAATTAAGTAATCTACGAGTGTTTGTTGAGGAGTGCCGACCTTTTATGAAACCAGTTTGGTCAGGATGAATTAAGAGGGGGGTCATTTTCTCTAATCTCTTTGAGAGAGCTTTGCAGATTATTTTAAGGTCTACATTTAAAAGAGAAATTGGACGATAGCTTGAGGGAAATAAAGGGTCTTTGCCTGGTTTTAGCAGGAGACTAATGTTGGCAGAATTCATATTTGGTGGTAGTCTGCCCTTTTCCTCGATTTCCTGCAACATGCTGTGGAATACTGGTGCCAAAATTGTCCAGAATTCTTTGTAGAATTCTGCAGGGAAGCCGTCTGGACCTGGAGCCTTATTATTGGGCATACTTATCAGGGCTTCCTGGAGTTCACTTGGCGTCAGTGGCGAATCCAATTCCATTGCTTGACTGTCTAGTAATTTTGGAAGAGTTACGTTGTCAAGAAACAGATCAATTTCATTTTTAGATGGGTTTATTTGTGGTGAGTATAAAGTTTCATAGAAATCCCTAAAAATGTTGTTTATTCTTCCAGGATCATATATTGTGTTCCCCGATAAATCTTTAGCAGCACATATAGTTGTTTTTTCTTTATTTATTTTTAGCTGGTTAGCTAGAAATCGACCTGATTTGTTACTGTGTTCAAAATTCTGCAAGCGAAGTCTTTGTATAAGGAATTGTGTTTTTTTATTAATAGTTTCATTTAATTCTAGTTTTGTTTTGCATATTTTGTTCAATGTTTCCTGATCTTGGTGGGACGCGTAGGCTTCTTCTAGTGATTTGATGTTTTTTTCTAATTCCTGAATATTTTTGTTTTCTTCTTTCTTTTTGTGTGATGAGAAAGAAATTATTTTACCTCTCATCACAGCTTTCCCTGCTTCCCATAGAACAGAAGCAGATATTCCGGGAGTGTCATTAAAGTCTAAATATGAAGTCCATTCCTTTTTAAAGTATTTAATAAAGTCTTCATCTTTAAGTAGTGATATATTAAATCTCCAGTTTTTACTTGGCGTAGTATTATTCTTGTGCATTAGTGTTAAAGATACAGGAGCATGATCGCTGACAGCTATAGGATGAATCTCAGTGTCTGAAATGTCACACAGCAGTGAGCTGCTGACCAAAAAATAATCCAGACGAGAGTAAGAGTGATGAACATGCGAGAAAAAAGTATATTCCTTACTGGTGGGGTGAAGAGAGCGCCATGCATCGCAAAGACCAAAGTCGTTCATATACTGTTTGATTATATTTGTGGACTGCCAATTACGCTGAGTTCCTGTTGTGTTGAGCCTATCCATTTCTTCATTTAGTCCAAGGTTGAGGTCACCGCCAAGAATGAGTGTGCAATCAAGGTGTTCAGAGAGTGCACTAAAAAAACCGTGGAAGAATGAGGGTTCATCAACATTTGGACCATATATACTAACAATACATAGTTTTTTGTTCAATATTGATAGTTTAATAATTAGAAATCTACCCTCTGGATCTATAACTGTATCGAGTACTGTAAAATTAACATTTTTATGTATTAAAATTGCTACTCCCCGTTGTCTAGAATTATAACCGGCTGCAAACACGTTAGGAAACTCAGGTGTTTTAAGTTCATTTAAACCTGTGACAGGTTTGTGAGTTTCTTGTAATAAAACAACATCTGCCTGTAGTTTTTTAAGCTGGTTAAATATTTTTAACCTCTTTCCTCTGGTGCCAGCTCCATTTACATTCCATGTGACAAACCTCAGCATGCCCTTAATTGTGCGTGTATGTTTAATGATGTATGCTGGGTGTTTCGTTTAGACAGGTGGAGAGAATATGGAAACATCCCTTGTTTGTAAATAGAAAGAGAAAAAGAAGTGTGGTGAGAGACTCCATAAGTCTGACTATGTGTGTGAATATTCACTAATATGAACAAGCGTGGCTTGCTTATGTGTCCTGCAAGTCTGTGCGTGCTGTGAGGCTGTTGTGAATGTGCTGCCGTTGAGCTGATGTGTTTGCGTGATCGTGTTGTGAAAATATGGAGAAATAGAGGGTGTTGTTTGTAGGTGAGTGGGGAAGTAGGTGACCACAGCAGTGAAAGACAAGAGAAAGAAAGAAACCACATGAACTGTGAGCGACAACAAAAAAAAAAAGGAAACGAAACGGAAACATTCCAATTAAAGCAATGACGGAGGGTGACGGTGTTATATCTGCTATGACATCCTACTGATATTACTAGGTTAAACACATTTTAAAGGAGAAAGTGTGAATGAATAAGAAAAGAGTGTAGCGGGTTCTTATCTGGAGTGCAGTCAGTATAACCACGGTGTGGTGCCGGGGTCGCGGTACAGCTGTCCGTCCACTAAAATAGAGACTTTCTCTGGACTGTTGTGAGTACCCTGAGGTGAGCATAACCACAAGTGTTTAGTTTAACTGTTGCTCCGAGTGCTGATGTCACGTTGTGCGGGTCCCTAGCACTTGGTCATCTTTACTCTCTGTATAAGAGCAGCATCAACGAGGTCATCCCTGTCAGTGTGGCAGTAGAGGGTGTTGTCCCAGTGGGTCTTGTACAGCTGGTTAAACTATTGTGGCTGCTTGTCATGCCCCTCCACACTGAAGGACCTTGTTCCTCTGCTCAGCGGTAAGTGATAATTTGTCCTCTATCAGGCTAATCTCCACAAACACAGAGCAGAACATTTCCAGCTTTTCAAATCCAGGATGGCTTTTGTACTGCAGGCATCTTCCTGTAAAATGAATCCCATACAAACTTGGTCGGTAAATATATAAACAATTGTCTTTGTTTTCAGACAAGCAGTGTGTGTTTTAATCCTTGCTTTAATGTAAAAATGTTGTCCCTCATATAAAAAGTAAACCTAGCTACTCACACAGACTGGAGGGTGAACAGTGGAGGTTATAATTGGTGAGTGTAATGTGGGGAAGGACAGCATGCAGCACAGTGTCACATACCTCCTCGTCACTCTGCAATGTTTCACCGGGATCATCTGGCTCGGGTTGCTCAGGCTGAACCACCTCCTCCTCAGAACCAGGTCCATCACTGACGATGTCCTACAGAGAGAAAATTACAGTCTCCTCTGCTCTGGCTGAACAAGTACTCCAGTCTGAGTAATTCAGTGGATGTGAGATCAGCTGGGCCACAGATGTTTACTTCTACAGGTTCTCCAAACAGCTGCTGACAGCAAGTGTTGAGGCAATTGATCAGTGCTGCAGAGTAAATCCTTTACCACCAAATACAGCATCTGAGCTCCTCCTTCCACCTTGCAAAGCCACTTATCAGTGAGGACCTGAAAACAACAATAATAATGGAAATGTCAATGACATGACTACAAGTGTAATTTGTCACAAGTATACAGATTACAGCCGTGTACCTGAAATCATGTTAGGAAGTTATTCGTGAAAACCTTCCAGGCTGTTGCTTCCACGCAGACATTTTTAATCGGGAACATCCACGTTGTTTTTTCTTGTGGTACCCACCCTGTACATGTTTGTGTCTGCTGGGTCCTGAATGCACTCCAGGTGTCACTGCTGTGCTGCCCTCAACAATGACACCTGGAAATAAACAGACAAACTTTATGTGATCTTCAGTTTGTCACAATTTAAATTCTTGTTTTAATAACCTTCTGGAATGAGGACTTTCCTACCAGGTGTTTTGAACAGACTCACTCCACCCTCATCCAGCCCAGCTGGAACTTTCAGCTCCTCAATAACCAAATGGATGATCCGAAATGTTTCCTCGGGCGTCAGTGTGACCCTCCGCACATGCTGTTTTACCTGTCCCTGGAAATGTACAGGCAGACAACTGCAGACACAGACTGCATTGTTACTGGGTCCTTTGCTCTGGCGACCCTTATAAGCAGCTCGAGGTCTTCGCGGTTTTAAGGCAGCAGCGCCCCAGCTAGTGCAGACTTAAATGCTGAGTACTTTGCATGAGACTCTGTACGGATGGCTGCGTCAAACCAGGGGATCCAGTGAAAGATGTCCAGACACACAACCATCCCACAGTCCACCCGAGGCTGAAACAAGGCCTCTACTACTGATGGTCCCTTTGCACGACAACAAGCATCCAAAATGTTGGGAACAGGCTGATTGGCCAAGTGAAACCTCTCAATGACTCCACATCACATTGGTTCCAGCTTGTCAAAGGACTCCTCACAGGTTAGCACAAAGTGCGATTCATGTGATTCTCTTTATCTGCCGGTTCTGTCTCTCAGAAGGCGTGCAACATTCTTATCCACACCACGCCTGCAAGGACTCTCACAATTAAGATCTTGATGTTAAATTGAGTGAGCGATTGAAAAATTAAAAAAAACTTAAAGCTTTTAAAATACACATGAACATGATGGTCATTTTACTCACTTGCTAGTCAAGATGGCAGGGAACATGGCTTGATGTCCCTCACTGAGCTGTGATTAAATTCCTGAACTCCAGGCGAGCCACCAACCCTCCTCTGCCACTTCTGCCTTTGTCCATGGCCCGCAGCACAGGACCTCAGTAAGCATCATGCACCAGTTGGACACATCACAGGTGTGACGTACCTTAAGTATATAAGGAAAAAGAGGGAAAATGTAAATATGAATCCAGGATAGGGGTTTTACTGTTTACATTGGAGTAAAATATTAATGTGAAATTACACGGTGGTGATAGCCAGACTTATATAGGTGAACCTCCTCACACTCATCAGCTTGAGGATACTTCTAGGAGCACTTTCACACTCCAACAGAGTGCCACAAAAAATATGCGGCTGTGAAAAAAAGAGCTGTACACTGATCACAGCACCTCAGGATAGGGATGCAACGATACCAATTTTTTCAAACCGATACGATACTTGGATCTGAGTACTTGCCGATACAGAGTACAAAAATCGATACTTCTACCACACACACACACAAATACAATTAATTGGAAGACAGGTTTTATTATATTCCATGCCGATAAAAAATAAAATCTTAATAAAAATGACCACAAAAAATTTTCAAGTGGAAAATAAGCACTTCTGTTAAATTATTGCAGAGTCTCCACATTGTAATTTTACAAAATATCACTGAATTATTGGCACTGTCTCGAGCTTTCAGAATAATAAATAAACACTTCTGTTTGGAATAAAAGAAATACAAATAAGGTTTGAGAATAAAATAAACTTTTAAATTGTTGCAGAGTGTCCATATTGTAAACAAACAAACAAAATAACGAAAGTATTTGGCGTCCGTTGTGCCGTCGCGCACACATTGCTTGTCTTTACCTCTTCAGAAAGTTTTGGCACCACTATCTCCCTGATGTATGGGCGGTTGGGAATTTCATATCGCAGCTCGAGTATGCTGAGAAGATGGTGCAATCCTATGTTTTCAGCGATAAAATGAGTCAGAGCCTCTGTTATTTTAACTGCCCGTGGATTCTCTCTTGACATTTTTCATTGCTTTTCCAAAACCTGAGTTAAAGTTGGCTGTTCCGGTCCACACTGCTGACATTTTGTTTAGCCTAGCTACAGCAGCCTCCAGTTTCTCTTTTTTATCTGGAGCCGTCAGTCTCACTCCCCTAACCCTGTGCCTGTTTAGCGCGGGATGTCCCCCTAGTGGCCAATCTAAAAAACGACAACAAAAATGACAAGCCACCCTCTGATTAATGAAATAAGTTGGTATCGGTTAACTTTTACGAGTATGAGTACACACACATTTTACAGTATCGGTGCATCCCTACCTCAGGAGGTTCTGGTGGGTAAAAACAAATGTGATGTGATTTCATCACCCGTCGCCTCTTTAACACAACAGTAGTGTCCTTGTATGTCTGAACAGGGGTGAACAGCCCTCTGTCAGTGTCCTTTTTAAGCCAGGAAAAGTCACCAGATGGGATATATCAGGATTTTCCCAGAGACACGCCCATCCCTCTGTCTCCACTTGAAACACACACAGAAAACATAGAATACAACACACACATACAAATGCTCTAACTGAAATTGTTTGGATTTCAAATAAACAGCACTTACAGGTGAGTGACTCAAAGGTAATTGTATGGCATGATCATGACCCTGGGATGCAGGTGACTCACTCAGTCAAACTGTGTCATGTTTTTGGACCGTACAGCAGCCTCTGTGGACTCAAAATTATTTTGATGTGACTGTACAGTGGTCTCAAACTCCTTGGACAGGAAAGCTGAGGTCTGCCCAGTTCCCCGCTTGTCAGACTTCACTCCAGGACGAGGAGTGTTGGGACTTTAGTACATCTATAAATGGGATGAACAAGTAGTTTTGTAATTACGATTACTTTGTAGAAAAAGGTGGTTCCCCATCTCTCCGTTTCTTTGTGGGTTTGTCAGTAGTGATGGGACGTTCTGTATCGAGGCTTCGAAGCGTGTGTCGAGTAATGGAGGGGGCGTTTCCGCGAAGCGCGTATCGAGGCTTGCTTCATTTATGGGAGGAGCTGAAAATGATGACGTCCGAAGCCTCGCTGCCCGGCTGTACCACGTGACTGGTTCAGGAAGCAGTTCGAACTTTGCCGCAAATGATCATTTTCCATACTGCCAGCATAAATATACACAGTATACTGCCATCACTACAATATAGGTGTTTTACACACTCCTTTTGTTGTTGACATTTACAGGCTGTGTGCAAAATGCCACACTCTTCAAATTCATGCCAACTAATATTTTTACGTCCAGTAGGTGTCCTACTAGAGCAAATGAAGCTTCATGAAGCTTCGCGTTGGGGTGAACCAATTGGATGAAAAGCTTCAGTGCTTCATGAGGCTTCATCTGCCCATCACTATTTGTCAGCTCCGTTCTGCGCCTGTCAAGTATGCTGGAATCATGCATACCGTCAGCAATATCATCGTGAATGTTACACACTTAAAGAAAGTTTACAACGAGCAACATATGCTGACAATAGCCATTCTCAGGTAAATGAGTATTAATGGTTTAGTAATCCTGCCTAGTATGATATTAAATATATGATACACTTACTACTTCATATATCCGACATCGTTTGTAACGAGCCACCGAAGCGGTGCCTTTTCATATTGTCCTAATGGCACCACCAGCTCTCCCAGACACTGCTGACGTGAAGGCGCGTGGATACAATCTGCTCGGAGAAGCTTCTCTGCGTGAGTCAACGCAGTGATTTGGCTGAGCAGCTCCAGTGGAGGTTTGGAGAAGACCATACTTCCCACAGTAACGTGCCTCTTTGGTTGTCTTAAGTAGGGCCGAGTGACGACGTGCATCGGGATTAACAACGCGAATTGCTGGTGTCGCCACTGAAAAGACTAGAAATGGCAGTAATAGGTTAGATATTGGCCATGACGTAAAGGGTTGAATGAGCTTTTCATCCTGGTGTCATTTCAGCTAAATCCAGATCCAAATATCTTAAAGTGGATAACTTACTGTAAAGATAAACGAAAAGCGACTTTCCAAACATAGCGGAGGTGCCGTTGTTGTTTTCTGGTGACGCAACTTCCGTCGACAGACGATTGGTAGTCTACAGTGGGCCAGCTCTCCTATTGGTCCACAGTCTGCGGGCGGGGTGAGCCCTTCTAATAATCAGAAGAAAGTTTGAAAGAAAAACTGCCAAACAGCTGCAACACTGAGTCATGCTTTATTTTCTGAACTTCACAAAATGTTTAATTTTTGACCTGCGGTGACAGTCTGCGCTCTGCTGTCACACTCACACATTTATAAGAGGAAGTTGAATGAAGCTCCGCCCCCCCCCCACGTGTTTAACACGCAACAAACCAGGAAACTGGCTTTTTTTTTTTTATTTAACAAACAATGAGTATACAACATACGAACAGATGAAGTATACAAAACAACAGAACATTAACACAAAAAGCCAAGGGTAAAAGAAAAAGGTAACAGTTATAAGAATACACGCAAAAATTCACATACATATATTGTTTTGAGAGCCTTTTTGTTGGTGGAGTCTGATATTGATTGTATGTACATTTCCACATCCTTAAAATAATGACAGAAATATGGTGTTTTGTTAGTAAACTTAAATTTATGGATAAAAAATTTAGCTAAAAGTATTAACAAATTTATCATATAAAAACATTTATCATACTTCTTGGGGAACTTAAAGAAACAGAATAAAACATTTTCCCATCGTAAAGAAAACTCCCTTAAAATATGGACAATAACAAACCTGCTAAATTCCTTCCAGAATCTCTGTGTAAAAGAACAGTACCAAAAAAGATGTGTCACAGTTTCTGGATGATCCCCACAGAAAGTACAATTAGTATTAATGTCCCTTTTAAATTTTACCATGTAGTGACTGGCTGGATAACATTTATGTAGAATTTTAAATGAGACTTCTTTTACCTTATTTACAATCAAATATTTATGGGGACCATCCAGACTGTCTTCCACTTGATATCTGGAACATATCGGTTCCAATAAGATATTATATATGGGAGAGAGACGATATCTTCTTGGAATAAACTACGTATTCTCTTATTGCTGTTACCAAGTTCCTGTGAAAAGCAGATTTTTCCTATTGGTGACTCAGCTGGATCAGGGAGAGTGACTGAGGCAGATATTGAGCTGTCAGTGTTTTTATATAATATTAAAGTCAATGAGGGTATGGCACCAAGCACCATTGAGAATTCCTGAACACTCATTGGAAAATTATATAGTGCAATAAAGTCGTTGTAAGTAAGTAGTTGTCCCTCTTTATTAACCAGCTGAGCCACCAATAGGATCCCATTTTGGACCCAAGTTTCCAGGAAAAGTGATTAATTTTTATATCTCTTTTGTTCCAGATGAGGTATTTGTGAGGTGAGAAGTTGTGTTTATAAATGAGGGTCCACGCTAAGAGGACCTGCTTATATAAAGTTTTTTTTTTTTTTCGAGCGTCGTTCCAGACCATACTCCATACCACTTGGTGGCGGTAATGCACCTTTCAATTGTTTGCCAACCGCCAGTACAACTGTAAGAAAGAAGAAGAAGAAACTGGCCGTTCTTTGTCCTCAGTGCAGAGAGACGCACAGACGATCAGACTGAGCTCAGACCAAACTAGCAGCTTCCTCTGAGTGAGTCCAGCTACAGGAGAGAAAAGTGGAAAACTCCAACACTGCTGCTTCAAGCTGCTGACGCTCCACACACTGAATGTGAGTTTGAGCAAAAACACGACTCAAAGCAAGTTTCAGTGAAGGTGGTAGAGGAGGGAGGGGAACCAGGACTGACTGTACTTCCTGTCTGCTGTTTTCAGCTTCACTCACAGACTCAATGGCTTCCAGCTCAGAGGAGGCTCTCTGCTGTCCGGTCTGTCAGGAGGTCTTCAGAGATCCTGTTCTTCTGTCATGTAGCCACAGCTTCTGTAAAGACTGTCTGAAGAGATGGTGGAGAGAGAAAGGGGAACGTGAGTGTCCAGTTTGTAAGGAAATATCTTCAAAGAAGCATCCACCTTTAAACCGAGCTTTAAAGAACCTGTGTGAGTCGTTCTTACAGGAGAGAGCTTCAGAGGATCTCTGCAGTCTGCACTCTGAGAAACTCAAACTCTTCTGTCTGGACCATCAGCAGCCAGTGTGTGTCGTCTGCAGAGACTCAGAAAAACACACCAATCACAGATTCAGACCCATCGATGAAGCTGCACAACAACACAAGAAGGAACTTCAGGAAACTCTGGAGCCCTTAAAGAAGAAGTTAAAGGTTTGTGAAGAAGTTCAAGTGAAGTTTGATCAAACAGCAGAACACATTAAGGTCCAGGCCCGACACACAGAGAGGCAGATTAAGGAGCAGTTTAAGAAGCTTCACCAGTTTCTAGCAGAGGAAGAGGAGGCCAGGCTGGCTGCACTGAGGGAGGAAGAGGAGCAGAAGAGTGGGATGATGAAGGAGAAGATGGAGGCTCTGAGCAGAGAGATAGCAGCTCTTTCAGACACAGTCAGAGCCACAGAGGAGGAGCTGAGAGCTGAAGACGTCTCATTCCTGCACAACTACAAGGCTGCAGTGGAAAGAGTCCAGCGCTGCCCCCTGCTGGATGATCCACAGCTGCCCTCAGGAGCTCTGATAGACCAGGCCAAACACCTGGGCAACCTGACCTTCAACATCTGGAACAACATGAAGGACATGGTCTCCTACACTCCTCTCATTCTGGACCCAAACACTGCAAATCCAAACCTCATCCTGTCTGAAGATCTGACCAGTGTGAGACGAGGAGGAGAGAAGCAGCAGCTTCCTGATAATCCAGAGAGGTTTGATCATTCCTGCTGTGTCCTGGGCTCTGAGGGCTTTAACTCAGGGAGTCACAGCTGGGATGTTGAGGTTGGAGACAGTATACAGTGGGCACTGGGTGTATTTGCAGAGTCTGGGCAGAGGAAGGGAGTCATAGGGTCTGTTTTATGGAGAATAGGGTGCAGTGCAAGTAAATACTACACACTTTCACCATCAGCTATCACTGATCTCTCAGTCCAGAAGAAGCTCCAGAGGATCAGAGTGAATCTGGACTGGAACAGAGGACAGCTGACGTTCTCTGATCCTGATACTAACACACACATACACACCTTCACACACACTTTCACTCACAGGATGTTTCCATACATTAACACTTACGATAAAGCTAAAGTGTTGCCTTTGAAGGTTCAGTGTGAGTGGGGCAGATGAGTTGAGGATGATTATATTTCTAATGTTGTTCCCTGTCACTGTTAGACCTCTGCCTCACCACTACATATTTCAAATACAACGAAGGCTTCTACAGACAAAAACATGGCTGTGCCATGGGCTCCCCCGTGTCACCTATTGTAGCAACCTTTACATGGAGGAAGTGGAAAGAAAGGCTCTTGGCTCTTTCAAAGGAAGAGTACCCAGCCACTGGTACAGATATGTGGACGACACCTGGGTCAAAAATCAAGACACAAGAAGTGGAATCCTTCACTGCGCACATTAACGCTGTGGATAAAAACATCAAGTTCACCAGGGAAGACACAAAGGACAACTGTTTGCCTTTCCTGGACTGCGCCGTGCACATTGAAGAGAACGGCAACCTCAACATCGAAGTTTACCGGAAGCCCACACATACGGACCAGTACCTCCTGTTTGACTCCCATCACCCTCTGGAACACAAACTTGGAGTAATTAGGACCCTACACCACCGGGCAGAACATGTTCCCTCTCAACCTGAAGGAAAAAAGAAGGAACACACACATGTAAAGGAAGCACTTAAAACATGTGGTTATCCTAACTGGGCGTTTATAAAGTCAGCATAGATGCACAGGAAAGAAGACCAGACACCAGCGAGGGAGGATAAGAAGGACAGACGCAACAACATTGTCATCCCCTATGTAGCCGGTGTATCAGAAAAACTCAGGAGAGTTTTCTCCAAGCACGACATCCCAGCAACACGCTCAGACAAAAACTGGTTCACCCGAAAGATAAAACGCCAAAACACAGACTTAACAATGTGGTGTATGCTGTACAGTGCAGTGAGGAATGCCCAGACCTCTACATTGGAGAGACCAAACAGCCACTTCACAAGCGCATGGCACAACACAGAAGAGCCACCTCCACAGGACAAGACTCAGCAGTCCATCTGCATCTTAAGGATAAAGGACACTCTTTCAAGGATGCCAACGTTCACATTTTGGACAGCGAGGACAGATGGTTTGAAAGAGGAGTGAAAGAAGCCATCTATGTCCACTGTGAGCGACCATCTTTGAACAGAGGCGGGGGTTTACGACACCAACTCTCTGCCATCTATAATCCAGTTTTGAGATTCCTTCCCAGACGCCTTAACGCCCACTCACATCCTGGGCCATCTGATCTCAGGAATTCGCATGATAGGCTGGGGCCAGGTTTCACAATGAGCTCACCCGAAACCCTGGCTGATTGTGACCCACACCCGCTTTCATACCTTGGCTCATGTGATTAGGTAGAGGATCATCAGAAGGTCCTTTGTCCCTCTTAGTGGGTGGGACACTCCCACAGGGTTTTAATCTGGGACTCTCCACCATTTGGCCTTAGAACTGAAGAAGCTTCTTGGATGAGAGGTGAAACGTCTTCAAGCAACTCAAAGAAGTCCAGACGCTTTTTTTCTTTCCAACAGCTTCAATTCCTGTCAGTCAGTTGAAGCTGTTAAACTGCAGCTGTCCTCCTGCTGCCTCGTTGTTCCAAAGCTCTTTGTTTCTCTTTTAGTTTCACTGTTTCTTTCTGTTTCTGCTGTCCACCTTTTCACATGGAAAATCATTTCACTGTTTCTCACTGAATGACTCCCCAAACTAGATTTGAAATTCTATCAAGTTTCTAATCATTACAAGTGATTCATGTTTCTATTTGATGTGTGAACTATTAAGCTTTAGTAAGCTATTATTAAGTTCTTATTTCATCATTTATAAAGCATTAATTCTCCTTACTGTTCATTTCTAAATGTTTATTCTTGATTAATACAGCCCCATATAACATGTTCATTGTATCATTTTTAAATAAGTGATAAAGTATTTAGATGCACATCTAGCTCATGTCTGTGTGTTAATAAATGTGTTATAAATGCTTATTTTAAAATATAATTTTGTAATTCATTGTTTGCCACAGTTACAAGTTATTAAGCATTTTTTTGTGACCTCATCTAAAGTGAAGTGTAATTTTGCCTTAAACTGTTTTTATAGTTGACTCAAAAAGTCTCACATGTCTTCACAACAGAAAAATGTCACAAAGCACAAAGAGATGCAAAACATTCAAATATTCTTTTGCCAGATTGAAACAAAGCCCACCTGAGGTTTGCAGGAGAAGAGACTTAAACTCCTCCTACAAACTCAGTCTGAGTTTGTAGGAGGAGTTTAAGAGCGAAAGATGCACTGAGCCTCAGGATAGCCCAGCTTAAAGATAAAATATAAATAATGTTAATACGAAACAATATTTCACAAATAAGTGTAAACACCATAAACAAATTGTCCATCATGGCTGATAATGCAGGAGTTTGTAATAGTTGATCCCACTTTCCTCTGGATTGTAGTCTGTTAGCTTTAGTCAGACAAGACAGCATCCAGTCAGGTTCAGTTTCAAAATGCTCCTGAAGTTAAAGAAATACATGGAGACGATTTAGTTTGCTGGGATATGGACGGACATGTGTTTAGTGAGAGCAGCAGTTTGTTGTTGCCCAGTTGATTCTTTATGACAACAATAAATATATTTTTAAACAATGATTCATGTTCAACTCCATATATGAAATGTTTCTGATATTTCAATTGTGGTTGTTTGCATTTGATTGACTTTGTCTGATTATAATTAAAGTGAGATCCTTCTATTGTGGAAGTAATGAGTCACTTCCCTCTCCTTACCTCACCCAGGTAAGGAGAGGGAAGTGACGGAAAATGCCGTAGGTCACATTAGATGCTGGAGAGTTGACAAGAAAAAAAACCTCTAAATGTTAGCTCACAAAGCTTCAGTTATAGTATACAATCAATTGACAAATAATAAACCAAATTTGTATAATCATCTCCAACAGCCTGGAGCACAGGGAGGAGAAATTAGACGCTCTCCAAGAATACAACGACTTTATCGAACTCCTGGAGTCAGTTGATAGGCGATGGTCCAGCTTGGATGCGATGTTGTCCCTGCTGAAGATTTTACACCAGCAATTTAAATCCCTGCAAAAATCTCTGGATTTCAGCCAGAATAAGGTGGAAATGGTCGCTGCTAAAAAGTCCTCGCTACGGGACTGAGTTAAGTCTGTAACTGAGAATGTGACCCATCATAATACAGAAAATAAATGCAGGCCTGTAGTATGAGAGAAAACTATGTGTTTTCTGGTATCTCGGGTTCTGCTGAAGAGGATGCAGAAGCAACTAATTAAAAGCTGCGATCGAGTCCATCGTCTCAGACCTAAGAGGGTGCCGGGAGACAGCATCCTGTTGTGGCCAAATTCGGACATTTCAAATAGAAAGACCAGCGAAGAGTTGCGTCAACTTGGACTTCAGCATAAACCACCATTTCCCTAAAGAGATCCTGGAGCAACGCAATGTCCTGTTCCTAAGTCTTCATTAATAAGGGCTCTACGTGGACGGACAGCTCTATCGTGACCCTGCATCACTCCCTGGTTATATTAACATCACTGCAGATTAGAATCTGAGATGTTGCTTCAGACGCCAACTAAAGTAAACAGTTCTGTGAAAATGAATTCTTGCTGTAGAAAAAGTTCAAAAATATAAAATTTAATGTAAGTCAACAGCTTTACTACAAATTAGTTTGGTTTGGTGGCATCCTATTGTTCGTGCAATGCCATAAATGTTAAAGTGCAATACTATGTTGTCAGTTGTTTGTATTTGTGCAACACTTGAATTAAGAAAGCAAAAGTTGTTATATGTTTTGAAAAGGGATATCTGATTAAATATGAAGATTTTCTAATGGAATTGTACTTCTTTGCATGAAACAAGTGAAAAAAACATGGACTTATTATAATTATTAATATTAATAGGTAATTATGTTATGATTGTACTGCTTTGGCCCACTTGACATCTAATAAGGCTGTATGTGGCCCCATGAACCAAAATGAGTTTGACACCCCTGATCTACACTATAAAAATCTGCCTGGAACATCAACATCTGTTCTCTGGGAAGCAGGGAAAGCTGTGATGAGGTAAAATAATTTCATTTCATTTTAAAAAGAAAAAACAAAACAAAATATTCAGGGATTAGAAAAAAAACATGAAATCCTTCGAAGAAGCCTTCGTGTCCCAACAGGAACAGGAAATACTGAACAAACTATGTAAAACTCGAATTAAATGAAGTTATTAATAAGACAGTCAAGCAATAACGCTGGATTCACCGCTGACAACAGGTGAACTCCAGCAGGAATTAGACAGGCTATAGTGATTGAGGGCTTAAGATGCAAGAATGTGGAACATAAAAACACTCTTTATGATGTTTACTTTTTCTCCAAAACTCACAAACCACTCTCTCTGAGGTAATTATATTAATAAACTTTTTTTCAAGATTTTCAGATTATTCAGTATCTATACTTCTTCTGATTAATTGCTCGTTTCATAATTCTTCTACACCACTGCAGTCTGAAAATATAAACCCCCGCGTGTTATCTTAAAAAGCTACAAAGGACCGAGGACAAAGAAGGACTAGATCTGCCTAACTTCTTAGCCAACAGGCTTAGGATGGTTAAAACATACCCTTTCAGATGGGCCCTGGCTAGACGTAGAACAGGCTCTAACAATAACAGAGAGATTTTGGAACTACCATTTATCAGCTCAAACATCAAATGGCATCAATATCAGCTTCTTCCTGATAGCATGGTGGGAGTTTCTAAAAATGATGAGTCTTCATTAATCCCCTGCAAACATTCACCTATCTGGAACAAACCTGACATATTACAAAACAATAATATGATTAACTTCCCAGACTGCAGTTGTAAAAGAATTAAATACTTGGAACATATATTCTAAGGAACAGACTTTATTCCATCTGACAGACTAGCTATACAGTGTGGGATTAACAAGAATAGATTTTTAGAATATCAACAAATTAAATCTATAGTAAAAAAAAAAAAACAAACAAAAAGGAATTTAAGGCTAATGAAGTTAAATAACAAACACCATCACAATTCCTTAATCTTAAAACCCCCAAAGTACTGTCTAAAATATACAGGACAGTCTCCATAATAGATGAATCTTCCTATTGCAAAATGGGAAGCAGATTTATCAGTCAGTTTAGGCCAAAAGTTCTGGTCTCAGATATGCGTAAAAAGCTTTAAATTGATTAGAAATCCCAGTCTACAACCAATACTGTACAAAACACTACATAGAGTGCAATATACAGGTCAGTGGATGTTCAGGATAGTTTTTAACAACTGCTCACACTGTCACGGGAATACACCTAGCAACAAGGTGTATTAGGAGGATACAGATAATTGTCAGGCAAAATGTCCTCAGTTTGATGAAATAATCCCCTCCCATAATACACCTACCGTAGCACAACACTGGCTTCATAGACATTTATCCTTTCTTACTTGAACAAATTGATCTGTTGGAGGCTGGATGAGTCACTTTGGTAATACAACTGATAAACAGATGTCTTGCCCAGAGGTGTGTTATAAAACTGAGTTTTGAACCCCCCCTTAATGAAGTACCAGCTGATCTATTTGTTAAGGCTAGTGTTTATTTACGGGATGTTTGTGTATATATACATTGTATATATGTACTTTGACATTGGAGTTGTGTCATTTATTTGCTTCTAATTATTTTGTATTTTGAATACTACAATTGCAGTTTTTCCTCTTTATGTTTTACATTATTGTGCTAGTGATGTTAATGATGGTAACTGTTTTCTTCTGGGCTCACTGGTGGCAGTCAGTGTGCAGAGTCAGGGTAACAGGCTTCATGTTAGCACCCGGTTTGGTAGTGGAGTTATGGACAATTGAGTGCGATCACTGAGGGGCTCCATACTGTTCTGCATCCTCCATCTGTCCCCTTGTTTCCCAACTTAATCTTTAGCAGGACAGGTTGATTTGTTTTTCATATAATTAATAAAACCGTGGATAACAGTACAAATTCAATAGTGCTAACCCTTCTTCTTCAGAACAGCTGTTAGTAAAGCAAGTTTACAATGATGATTAACTTCAGCCACAAGATGGCAGCAGCTGGTCTGAGATCCTTTATCGGAAAGAACAATTCAACTCTCAGGTGTCATCAGAGACAGTCTTCACTTTCAGAGATGAATTCATGCCTGCACTGCCTTGTTGGTCGTAAACATCTTTTTCTTACAGAGAAAGCAAAGACAAAGAGGAGCCGGGAGGCGTGTAGAGAAAAATATTGGAGCTTTATTTAGTATCAAAGCGGAGCGTGTCATCCAGCTGAAGGAACGTCTCCGACTGCTTCACATGGAAACGTCAGCAGGACGTTTGTAATGACGGAGCTCGTTTCATCAGCTTGTTTTACTTCATTTACAGCAGAAGAACTGAAAGTGTGTGGAGGGGAAGGGATTTAAAGGAGCAAAGCGCTGTTTTTAGAGCCTTAAAGAGAAATCACATTTCCAGTCTGAATCCTGTAAACTTCACACGATGATCCAGCATGAACCTGCATTCACAATCACTTCCTGTGTGCTTTAATTCAACGTCTTTTCACCCCGCTGACAGTCTGTTCGTCGCTTCATCTGCACGTCATTAAAGCCCAGATTCATTTACTTTAAATGACTTTGGACCTCTGAAAATCTGAGAGCTAAAAGAAGAATTTACGAGGCCCCGTGAGACATTTGTAACTAGCGCTCACAGAAGATGAAGCTCTGACTTCTTCATGTGATTCATATATTTCCTGTTTCACACACACTCACAAAAAAGTGTTTTGGATGAGAGACGTGCTGCTGATAGACGCAATCTGCAGATTTCAACCCTGAGTTCAAAATAAACATTTTATCTGTAACTTAACTATTTCATTAATTCATCACAAATATAACCAATCACAGCTCAAGCAGGGTTTATTGTGAAGAAGACGCACTAAATGTAAGTGACAGTTACCAGAGGAGAGATTAGAGTAACAGCTGTGGTTGAAACTAAAGAGCTCCAGCAGAAAAGCTAAAATTGCTTCTTTAAAGTAAACGTTTGTCTTTAAACCGTTTCTAATATTAACACTTATGATATGTGACTGAATAATCAGCGGAATGAATTAAACGGCTCCTCAGAAATAAATAGATTTGTTCTTTTTGTTTGTTTCACATTTGAAACACTAAGTAATAAGCAGTCATTAAACAGCGGTTAGCAACAGCACTCGAAATCACATAAATCACTGAACTATTATTGACAAAAATACAAAATTCACAACAAATACACTCAATATGAACTGAAACTAGAACAGGTGTGTTAGACTTTTAATTTGGAAGACATTCTTTTTTTTCACATTAAAAGTCTTCCAGGCTGGGCTGCTCTTCTCAGGCTTCAATGTACAAAAGTTTAAAATCTGAGGCGTGCTGCATGTAAACATCTGTCTGAACCTTAACTTTGTCCTGTTATTACAATGATTCACAGTATGATGGCTGAGTCTTTCTGAGTAAATGAGCTCAGACTCACGAGGGTCCTAAAGACTGAGCGACGGTCTGAGAAAGGAGGCGCGTTCGCAGGATTTATGATTAATGAGCCGACAGCAGGAAGAACAGCGCTTTGTCCCTTTAAACCGGGGACTGAGAAAAGCAGCAGAGACGAGAGACAGCAGCTGGACGACCGACAGGAAGAGGATTTAAGACTTCATCTGACAGGAACCAATTATCAATATGTGATGGATCAGCTTCATCGACAGAGACGGGAGTAAACAAACAGGCGATGTGCTGCAGAGAGAGAGGGAAGAGTCCAGACTCCACAGGTACAAGTGTGTGTGTGAGAGAGTGTGTTGGGGGTGTGTTTTGAAGGCGATGTGCCCCTCCCTCCCTCCATCGGGCTCAGCATCTCTGGGGTCAAAGATCATCACATGCCCTGCCTGATGCTCTGGATGATCTGGAAGATGGCTGCAACAAACACAAAGGAGGCATTAGCAGCAGGTCACATGACACAAAACTAGCTCATCCGTAGACACAGAGAGACGCTGACACCTGTTTTCTTAAACACTCTTAAACTGTATTATTGCTCAGTGAATCAAACCTGGAAATTGTGGCACAAACGTTCAAAAAACAACCACAAACGACGCAAAGCAACGAGCCACGATCGCTTCCTGAGTTTTACTCCGAGGGCTGGAGGCCTGCCAGCCGCCTGTGTTTGTCACGTAACACTAGCTACTGTATTTTAAAGAAGATAAATGTTATGAAACGGAGGTACCAAACAACCGTGTGCAGCGGAGATAAGATCGCATGAATCATGTGACGTGTGAACGCGCTTGAAATGATGGCGAGGTGATGTGCTCTGTTGTTGGCTGCAAATGCAGAAGTCTCTGCGTTATCACTCTGCAGCTGCTCGTGTGGTTTCACACGTGTTCCTCAACAGCGAGCCTCCTCACCAGCTCGCAGTGGAGTCTTAAACAAGAACACTAACCGTCCAAAGACTCCGAGCGCACGCAGTCATGACGGACGTGTTTATAGCAACGTTTCTGTAAATGTACATAAAAGCACAGTTTGTGTTTCATAAGCTCCTCGAGTCTGTGAGGACTAACTATGAAGCAAAGACGCAGGGACACAGTGTGGTTTAGAAACCTGTCAGTGAAATAAGCACAGGTTTCCACCTTAAATGAGCCCGGGCTCAGAGCTCATTTAAGGTGGAAACCTGTGCTTATTTCACCGTCAGTGTTTCTTCAGGTGTGGATGTTCCTGAGCACACGCAGGATCAGGTCGGTTTCTAATGCAGCGCTGACACCAACATTCACACTGTGCAGCCAAATCCATCAAGTCATGAAACCTCAATGACGTTATGAACCACATATGATGGAATCCACAAACATCTGTAAGAAAGTTGTTACTGTTCAACTAACGCAGCCACCAAAGATTCAGCTTTTTTCAGCAACACGATGCCAAAGCACATTGTTGTAAAAGAGCCCAGCTGCTACTGACCAGCATGTAGACTTGAACGGTCGCCCACTGAACTTTATAAAACCCAACATATGAGCAAAGAGCTGCTTGAATCCTAGATAAAGTGAAAAAATGAAACATTATGGTTTCAAACCACAAGCTTACAACCTAAGATTATGAACACGTAAAGAGTTACGTTAGAAGAACAACGGCCACAGCTCAGTGGGAAACATGCTCCTCTATGTCTCCATCTACCTACACGGTTACCTTCCAAGATATGTGCAGATCCACCTACTGACAAACCTGCTGCATCCATCTACCAAACTATGTTCCCACCTACTTATCTACCTATATACCAACCCATATCCAACTACCATCATACCCTCTACCTGCCTAAAATCTACCTACATAGACACCCATAGGTGTCTCTGTACCTAAAGCCTCTCTATCTATGCACCTACCTGCCACTTCTACTTTGGCTCTTGGAGGAGGCGGACGCACTTTTCTCCTCTCCCTTATCTTCCCTGCTAGTTCTTATGTCCTTGTCTAGTCTCGTATCTTTTTTGTATTACTTTCCCTGGAACACTCTCTCACAGTCTGTGTCTAAAACCTAAAAGAGAATTATGGATTTGATCAACTGGTCTCTGAATGCTATTGACACCCTTTAACGAGAAGTCTGGGCTCGGGAGAGCCCGAGTGCCCTGGAGGGACTTTCCCTGCCGGATACACGATGGACGGGTGGCAGAGGATCGTGTGCCTGGCGGGACTGTCGATCGAGGACGCTGAAGATATCTACCTATTCGGAACCATGATAACAGGGTTCTTGCTGATCGGAGCTGGCTTGGCCCTGGCTTATCGGAGAATTAAGAAAGCGGAACCGGCTGTTCAAACCCCCACAAGGCTGCCCGCTGGGATTGGAACGACAGGTGCGACTTCTCAGAAAGGGCTCACTGAAGGCAGCATGGTTAAGAGCTTGGAGGCGCTTACGACTGCAGTGAATGCTCAGAATAACACCTCTGAGCGCATGTATGTTGGATTACATCAGGAAAGAATCAACTCAGAACAACATCTCTGGGCGGAGCTGGATTACACCTCGGATCAGTTGGCTGCGGTCGTGAGGTCTCAGAATCTGCTATGTGAGCAAAAAGAGTGACAAGACCACAGAATCGACGGCTAATAACATCACGGAGAAGCTCGCAGCTATTAACGGGAGACTGAGAGACCAGTGTCGGAGTGTTAAAAAACAGCTTGAAATTCTCAATTACCATCATAACCCAGCTACCCCTTCGGCGCCAGCTCAAGGCTGGAGCCGAACAACAACTCCCTGATAACGACTGTGTTGAGTCTGTTCCTTCCCATTCCCTACAAGGCCACCTGGGTTGGCTGGTAGACTGTTTACTTAGCCTGGCAGGGCGAAGGACACTGTCTCAGCTGAACTCTGGACACGCACACACATACATATACTGATACTGATAAGCACTCACTGACCTATCACCCTCCCTACCCCGGATCCAACGCCACCTCCAACGCTTACCTCCCCCATGATGTGGACATCGGGTCAGCTGGAGGCGCAGTCGAAAGATTTCAGCGGTCCCAGATCAGATGTACACACTGGGACTCTTTCCCATGTTGCTGTCTGTGTTTATTGTGTTATGGTGTGTTGATACCTGTGCATTCCTGTATTATCCTTTTGTGTTGCACATTTCAATGTTTTTTTTCCTCGCTACCTGGCCTGACCTGTCTCCCCAATGTGATGTTTGTATTGTATGTACGGCCGGCAAGGTCTGTCATCTCGGTTGTGGGCAAAAGACCTGCAACTGACAAATAAAGGCTATCTCATCATCTCTCTCATCTCATTATACCCACCCACCCATTTACCTACCTACTTAACTACCTGTGTAATGATCCATATACCTACCTACTGATATATGACTTAATCTACTTTACCAACTGTCCTGTTTATCTTATCCATAGGCATGTATTCATATACTTACCTATGGATAAGGATGGATGTGCCTGCCTATCTACTGAGGTATTACAACTAGAGACACCCCATTGAATTTGATGATCAGTGCTTTAATAGAGGACTCTTAATAGCTTTTTATCTTCAGAGGCTTTGATTGTGATTGCAGTAATAGTAACGATCGCAGTTAATCCAAAAAGTAAAGCAAACATGTTTCTCTCTCTCCAGGTTTATTGTCATGTTAACGAAGAGTGTTGAGCCTTGTAATACTTTTTATTCACACACATGCTCCAAAATAAATGTAGCAATCTGCACATGTATTTTTAGTCGCAAATGTGAAACTTTCACAATGTCCAGCACCGCCAGCATCAACTTCCTGTCCTTATTCCAGTAACTCTAATACTTCTTTTAGTATGAAACAGTCAAGTCTTCTGCTGCTGGCAGAAGCAACATTAATCTGCTTAATGAGCAGGAACATCACGGGAAACCCAAACCGGCTCTATGTCTCAAAGCCACGGCACAAACAGAGATTCTATTGTGACCTACAATTAAAAAACAGGCTGAGAAAAGCAGGAGAGCCAACTCCCATCTATTTAAAGCGACTGTTTTTTGACATGTGTTACCAAACGCTAATTAGAGATGGCAAGTCCTGACTGGCAGCGATAAAAGTGCAATCTGTCACAGGAAGACCTTCTGACTCCGTATCCTGCAGGCTGAAGACAAAACTTCTGGGGAAAAATGTGACTCAGAGTTTCGAGAGCTGATAGAGTTCTGCAGAAACGCCACAGAGATAGGATCAGCTGAGCGGGAAGCAGAGCCCGTCTGCATCAGCAGCTGTATCAACATCTGTATCACCTGCAGGGGAGAAACTCACCTGATCCACAAACCACAAAGACGAACAGAGCGAGCAGCCACGGGCCCACCGGAGACTTCTCATCGTTTACTGGCCGCTGGAAAACACAGAGAAACCACGCACCGTCAAAAGCGTCCCGTGGAAGCCTTTTGAGTTTTACTTCTACATAGAACTTGGTTCTTTTTATTCTGATGGTAATGATAACACCTCGTGGTGAAAACAGGCGTCTTTGGTGTTTTCACAACACTTCTCTTATGATACCTTTACACCGTTTACATTATATGCGACTTTGTTTCACACATTTCACTTGCTTAATCCTGAGATTTAAGCTTGTGCTTCATGAAGCCTCGTTTATGCAGCAGGGTGAGTAAAGTAGAGAAACACGAGGTGAGACAGTTCTAACTGGTTTGTCTACTGCAAGGACAGACGAGCTGAAAAAAATGACATTTTGTGACAGGTGAGATGGGAGTGTTGGCAGGTCAACGCTAAGAGAAAACCGAAAGTCTCCAACAAACCAAAGACAACCTGAGAAACCGAACTGTAGACAGGACGGGCAAACAGAACGTGCGACAGCCGCTGAATATTTCAGCTAACATCCCTGCTGTAATCGTCCCGTTTCAAAGACTTCTGCTAGCAAATGAAAAGATTTCTGTGGACAGTCAGTGTTTACTGTGTTCACCTTAACGTCTGGAGGTCATCATTACAGGGCCAAACCCTGACTGATGAGATCCATTCATGCCTCAGAGCTCCAAGCTCTGACCTTTGATTTATTTTAAACACTAGAACTTTAAAAATGTTTAAATTATGTAACCCTGTTAAAATAAAACCCGTCATGTTACCATTTGCAATATGTGGTACAACGGGAAGGCCACTTATACCTCAAACCGCTGAAGACGTCACGTTAATATAATAATGAACGCAGCGCTGGACATTAATGGCACACGTAGTTGCCTAGTAACGCACACTGTTTACATACATTTTGGCTGCTGTAACATAAGCTAAAGTTAGCTCGATGTGACTGAGCAGCAGGGACCATGTAAAGATGCCAGTATAGCCTCAGCATTGGTTGATTCACGTGGTGCTGCTTCAATGAAATATTCGTTGTGCCAAAGCAGTGCAAATATCACTAGAACTGTAATAAATGTATATTTAAACCATATTTTATGAGGGGTTTTACAGGTATTCAAACATCAAATACTTCTTTGTTCATCAAACAGAAAACACAAGTAGTTCTGTTGTACGGTGTGACACCACCAACTGAATCAAGGCAAACTGTGGTTTTGTCACAGTTGCCCACCACACACTGTAAATATCCTGAGCTAGCGTGCCTGCTGATGGCACGCAAGCTAAATGTCTCTGAATTTAAGCTTCAAAAGTACAAAGCTGGGTGTTTACAGATGTTTACTAAATCACATCTGTGGCTTCGAGTTCCTTGAGAATCGCTTCACAGTAAAAAATGTTAGGCTGACTCTGTGTGTGTCACACTCATAACTGCTCACACACACACAGCTTTGTGTGCGCTCAATGTTGTTACACCTGCCAAACCAGCCACTCTGCACCAGACTCCATTTAGAAAACAGCTCATTTAACGCTGCTCTCTGTCTGCACGGACAGAATCGAGCATCTGATCTTCATTTAAACGGTCCGAAGCCCTTTGTTAAATTCGGCCTGCGTGTGATTCCCTAACATCACCTTCTTTGACACAAATTCTGTTTTAAATGTGCGCACTGAGCTGCACGCCTCCGCCCACTCCATCTGTTTACACCTCATCACACAGAGGGGATGGACGATTAAAGCCCCCCAAAAGCTCACAAACAGCCGACAGCTTTATATGTTTGTGCCGATTGAACACCACAAAATAAAACTTTAATATATTAGAATAAAATCGTATTTCTATAAATTACAATCGAGCGGCGCGCTAAAACTCCAGCTTTCCTGAAGGACTCTGGCTCTCTTTAAGATGACACACTAAACAGCCACTCACAGTGCGCCAGCAGCGGGACCTCTGTTACTATCCCACCATTTCACTGGTTTTTAACAACAATTACATGCAGCATGATGGCGACTGTGATGGTAACAGAGCTCCGTGGCTAACTTAGCGAGCTAGCTGTTTCCTGGATTCGACTCTAAATAAATCAAATAAACGTATTTAAATGCTCACTTCTACACGAACATCACATCTACAGACCACACGCCGGCCACAGCCCACGGGCTCTAAGTTAACGGGTCAGCCGTTAGCCCTGGTTTCCCTACCGACGTTTTCTGGACGTGTCCCCGCTGTGTGATCGTCTTGCTGTGTCGCTCGTTTGCCACTTTCATCCGCTGCACTGCCGACATGCTTCAGGCTTATTGACCGGTGCGGACCAGGAGGACGGAGGAAGAGGCGGGAACAGCCGGGATCCAGAGGCAGGAGGCTCGCTGGTAGCGGAGGAGAACGTCCCGGAGGAGAGGACAGTCAGCTCGTTCTGTTTCCGTGTTACCGTCAACGGTTTGCTTGATGTTAGCTGAGCGAGCCCTGACCCCGGAACTACTGACCTCGTCACGTGACAGGGAACAGCCAAATGTCTGCATGCTGCCCCCGAGAGGCGGGAACAACCTGTGGATGTCAGAAATTTCACCAGAAATACAAAAATAATTATATATTCTTAAAAAACGTAGAAATATTCAAAATAAATGTAATATTATTAAACAATTACTGAAACTGGTTCAACATGAGGAAGTCTTATGAATGTTTGCAGATGATGTTTTGATCTGTTGGGAGAGAAGGGAGCAGGAGGAGGAGAGAGAAGAGGAAATAAGGCAGATAACATGTGTGAGGATGAGGCAAGTGGATAAAATGAACGTGCGAGGAGTAAAAGGAGTGACGTAGATGAGGTTCCTGGGGTCAACCATCCAACTGACAGTGTACAAGAGAGGTGAAGAAGAAAGTGCAGGCAGGCTGGGGAGGATGGAAACGAGTGTCAAGGGTGATTTGTTACAGAAGCAGCAAGAGTGAAACAGAAGGTTTATAAGATGTTAGTGAGACGTGCTGTGATGTTTGGTTTGAAGACGGTGGCACTGATGAACAGACAGAAGGCCGAGCTGAATGTGTTAAGAACGTCATTGGGAGTGATCGGGATGGAGAGGATAAGAAATTAGGAAGAGCAGTTTGGAGACAAAGTTATAGAAGCAAGGCCGAGATGGTGTGGACATGTGCATAGGATGTTAAAAATGGAACTGCCGAGCAGATAAGATGCACTGTGGCAACTCCTAAAAGGAGGATCCAAAAGAAGAAGAAGAAGAAGAAGAAGAAGGAAATCACTTTGAAATGAGTGGTGATTAAATTCAAGTTTTAGGTAACCTGTCTAAAAATGTATTTCTTCTTCTCAAGTTTCAACTTAGACCACCTTAATAATAATAATAATAAGAAGAAAAAGATTATCTTTTATTATTTCCAGTCTTTTTCAGTGTGAATGAATGACATTTTCTCTAACAATGTAATGATATGATCATTTTTGTATTTTAACCTTTAACCGGTAAAATTATTAACGCGTCACACATTTTATGATGTGTTCCATACACCACCAACACCATGAACCATCCACTGATGTAAATGGCACTCTGTTCAGAAAATCCTGACCAAAAAGAATTATAATTAAGAAAACTTGGTATTTGCACAAGATATTAATATCTATCCAAAAGAACTTCATGATCAACTTTTAATAGAGCTGGTCATATCACTGACTTCAACTAGAAGCTTCAAATTATGAGATAAAAGAGAAAAACTGATAAATGAAAAGTGGCAGTGGACTTATCATAAGAAAGCTTTAGGAAATATGTAAAAGGAAGTCAAGTGATGTGTTCACTGTCTGTTTCAAAATAACACTCCAACAACAGTGACACAACTCCAGTGAACTGTTGCTTTCATTATATGTTTCATAATCTTTAGTTTAATAGTTATCAGGTTTATCGTATATTTGATAGTCATATGTAAAAAACCAAACAAACAGACAAACAAACAAAATGTTTCCGATGTGAAAGTGCAGCACCAACCTGCTACATTTGACTGTGTTGACGAGGACTAATTTATGACTGTAGGACTATATTATGTATTAAAAAACATTACGGTCAAATCATTTAAATAATATGATTTTTTTTTATATAGAAATAATTTGTAACCCTAAAGAGTAATATTTATGTGAAGGTCAGTAAAACAAACAGCTGACCTGTTTATTTATCACAAACATGTTTATGATAAATTAATTTGACGAATACTCAGACACGTGTTTTTAAAAACAGTTCTTCCTTGTTCTAGCTTGGTTTTAGTGAAGCATGCTGTGCGCAAACTTAGGTAACTGCACTCACTGGCATCTGCCACATGAGGGCGCACTAATAACACAAACTAAAGGAGTCTCACGTGGAGACAAGGTAATAAACCATTTCCTAAAGAAACAGATGAAATGAACACAGGGTAAAAGAATAACTTTCATTACCTTAAACATCACAGAGCATCTTATAGTCTGCTATAAGTTTTCAAAACCAGATCACAGGCAATAAGAAGTAACCCTTGTGGCAAGGCTAATAAAAGTCTCTCCCGTTTTCTTGCTCATTTGCTGTGATTCTGTCTTTTCTGTTAAACTGCATCTATAAATAACTCACTTTGCTAAATTTCATACAATGGGATAAACCTGTAAAAATAATCCCAGTGAGCCAAAAGCTCAGGCTTCAGACTTGCTAAACAGTCACCTTACACATTACTGTTTACTTCATAACAGCCTGACATCATCTCAGTGGAGTAAGTAATTACAGTAAGGTGAAAACAGTTGAAATTAGGCTTTTATTTTAAAAACCTAGCATTGACTATTATTTTGGTCATCTCATAACATTAATGCATCTTCATAACATGCTTGAAGAGATATTTTGAAACTCATATGTCAAAACTTGGGAGCGATGTCACTCTTGAGTTAGCGAGTTCTTAAAAAGTAGGTTTTCTTTTGGTTCTCAGAAAGGTAGAGCGGTCCTGCGCAGTATCTTAGCTGTTCCTAGGACCGCGCTCTTCTGGACAGAGATCTCCGATGTTGTTCTTCTCAAGCTCTTCCCTGAGCCCTTGGTATTTCTCAAGTCTTTAACCTCAAAATGTTTTCCTGGTTAAACAACAGATAAATACATTCCTGCTGTTACAGAGCCATAATATGCATTCCTATTTAGGATTCTTCTTCCTTGTTGGAAGCACCATAATGTCCGTTCAGTGTCACCATAAACAGGAAGTTCACACAGTAAAAACTGAAACTTTCATTAATATTAATGTTGTAATAAATATCTGTGTGATGTTATTTACCTGTTGAATCAAAGCAACATAAGCCCAGTGAGGTTTTCTCTGTAGTTTATTGTTGCCTGCAGTCCGTCCACACAAACACACACATACCTGCATGTTTAACACATGGTCGTCTATTAAGCTGCTTTCACACATGCCCCACTGTGATCAGCTTTCCAGTACATCACCCGACAGAGACACATGTAAAAGCGCAAAAATGTGCAACACTATCAGATTGGACATTCATCTGTCTTTAACCTGCCATGTCCTGCACACATTATCCAGACTCCGCCCCTCACTGGAGCAACACAGAGTACTTCCTGTAATGAAAAGGCGTGTGAAGCGGATCATTTCCTGCTGTGAGCTAAATGCCTAATGTTCTTACACACACAAATATATCTACATGTTTAAAACATGTTCGTCTTTCACACACACAGAGTCCTGCTGGCTGCACTGGAGCCAGGCGTCAGAGGTCATTAGTACGTTTCCTTTAGTCCTTTATTAGTAAAGATCCAACATGAAGTCTTTGCCCAGTGGAAAAATTCATCCTTCTGGAGGTCAGAGGTCATGCAACGTCAGGCGGAGCTTAGGTCGTAGTGTAGTTACCATGGTGACACATATGTCTAACAGCCCAGACCACTCATGGACCCAATACGGTCCATCTTCATCCCAAAGCATCCTCTCCCTCCCATCATCGACTTGCGGCTCCACCTCCTCATCTTGGTCTGTTGCCGCAGGAAGTTGAGAAAGAACTGAGGGACTGCTTCAGTTCTGCTGTTCACTCGCTTTGCAAGGGTGTGGCTCACAGGCAGTACTGCAGAAGGAGTTGTGGAGGTGAGCTGTCCAGCTGATCCCTCTGTGATGTCATCAAAAGTGGGAGTGGCCAAGATGAGAGTTGAAAGACGAGAGCCAAACAGAGAGTGTAAAACCTGAAATACAGTCAGTAATCATCTGTGTGATTCACTGCCTTTTCTAGTGAATGTTGATAACTGTACCTCAAGTACACAGAGTAGTCAACTAATCAGATTACTCAGATTACACACTGGTCCCACATAACAGAACTTAGAGTAAGCCATATTATATATTGGTTAGTACTCTTGTAACGATGGGTCCATTAACCTTTGCCCCATATTTGAGTCTTTAAAACAAGTCTTTAAAACATCAAACAGATGACATTTTTTAAGTGTCACATTTATCTTCCTATTATGTGTCACTGATCGGTGGAGCACTGAAAAATCTTGCACAGACTCACTTATGCTGATGACACCATGCTGTTAATCTAAGATCATCTCTGACTATGAGATCTGTTTCATTGTATCTCTTTATTAAAGCTGACATAATCAATAAAAAGAGCAGAAACTATCGATGAAGACGATGAATGAAGATAATGAGGACAAAGATAATGATTAAAATAAAGGGTGTAAAAAGAGAATGAAGGTAATGATGAAAAGGAAGTTCTCCACTGACCTGTTTGTTGTCTCGTTGAGGTGACGGTTTTAACTCCGCAGCAACAGCGAGGAAGAGGAGGAAGATGAGGGAAATGAAAGGAGATGAAGCAGCAGCCATCTTTGTTTGTACAAAAAACATTTAGTTAAAAAAACACACCACCGTGACTGTTTTTAACCTATAAGCTTTAAGAAGAACATGAAATAGCTGAGTTACGTGTAGCTCTGACTGAAGGTTATTAAAGCCTACAGCGCCATCTATCGGTCAGAGGATTGCTGTGACTTGATAAAAGTGAATATTGTGGTGAAATAACCTGATCAGGAGATAAAAACTGATTGGGTCAAATTTTGTTGTGGTATTAAAAAAGAAGCAAAAATATATTTTTAACATAAATTTGAATTTATTTGTGCATCTTAACAAATTTGTAGCTTTATTCACGTTTGTACAATTCTGTTTTTTTACAATGTGGTCATGAATAGTTTTTTTAAATTGATTATTACAGTCTCAGATTACAGATGTAGATTAGAGTCTACCAAACTGAAGGTGTTTAGATTTTTATTATTGAATTCAATTCAATACAATAGAGTTAAAAAAACATTTTAAGTAAAAGAAGGCTAGAAAATTTAGACTTAAAATAAATTTTGATTTTTGTTATTTTATTATTAGATATGAATAAATCTTCATTGGGTTATGGGAGTTATTAAACTGGATTATTTAGTAAATTTCAATTTAGATTTTCTTTAATTTGATGAAATATTTTTGAAGTTTAAATGTCATTTTCTGATGTTTATGTATTAGTAAATTTGATGATTAGGACAATAAAGAAGCAGAACTTACTGACAAACAGTTTCTCAAAAATATTCCAACAAAAATCAAAGTCAAATAAAAGATTCTGCTGGTCGTCCGATCAATCCAACTGTTTTTCTCCAATCACAGTAATTGATTATCAGTCTCAGAACAAGTCGTATAAGCTTTTTTTTTTTCTTTTTTTAACTATCACTGGTGTCTGTCCTGTCTCATCTCAGGACCAGTCAGTATCTGTGTGCCGGCGGCGGGCTGACACTTTTATACGACTCGGCGCTATGATGTCACACATTCTTACTGCTGTCACCCCAGACAACGGGTTCACACACTCACAACGACGCACACACAGATGAATGTGGACTCAATGGATGCATGTGTTACAAAAAACACTCAAAAAAACAAAATAGATAAAAATATTCAATCGACAAAGTTTAATCATGAAGTTCTGGAGGAAGTTCAAGGAATCCTTGAAGAGGCTTCTTTGGTTTGAAATAGTTTCCTTTGGTGTTTTAAAAGCATCTTGAAGTCCTTGTGGTGTTTCAAAGACCATAGGAGTGTTCACAAGTTTCATGAGGGTCTCAGATTGTCCTCATTGTAGCTCCAGGGTCTTTCCTAGGTCAGTTTGAGGTGTCTTTACAACATTCAATGACTGAAAGGGTTGTGGGCCTCCAGATGTCATCTAGTGACCTGTAATAGAGCTAAAAATGTCTTGGCTTTGAAAACTTTCCAGGTGAGACAAACCCTCAAAACTACTCTCAAACATCTAGATGTTCTTGAAGAAGGCGAATTCTTCCATGAGTAATTAAGAACACAATAAATGGAAAGGAACAGGCTCATACAGTCCTGGAAATGGTTCAGGGTTCTTGAAAAGTTTCCAGGAGTCACAAATAGGTGCAAGTGGTATTTGAACATGTTGTAAAAGTCATGACAGGAGACAGAATGGGCCTCCTTCTACTGTAGTTTCAAGTGTCTATTGTTGTCATTGAGGAAGTTCCAGGAGCACTTTCAGAGTTTCTGGAAACAAATGTTGTTAAAGACGCGATTGCAGTAGGGTAAGTTGGAAATAGTTTATCTGATTTAGTCACTAAAGTACTAAAAGTATAGTAAAGAAGTATAGTCTTTGAAATGTTTCAGGGCTCTTGAAGATTCTGAAGGTAAAAAACAAAACAGAAAACTTTCTAGTTCAGGGGAGTCAAACATAATTTATTTTGTGAATTAACAAATAGTTTTTATAACTATAATTATATAATTAAAGGTCAGTCTGGACAATGACATACCAGAACTTTATTTTTCCAAACACATTTATTTCTAACAATTTAAGCTCAAAGAGTTGTACTGAGAAATTTCCTTCTTTACTCTGAAGAACTTCTAGGAGATTCTAAAGAGCTTTCAGAAGAGAAATGATCCTGCAGGAGGTTTAGGTATTCTTTGTAGGCTAGTTCCACATATACTTGACAAAATTCATTGAGTTAAATGGTTTATTGGTTCAAGGTTTCCAGGAAAAGTTTAGTAAGTTACTGAAGGTGTTGTAGATGTTCTTGAGAGAAAGCCAAAGGATGTGATTGTCCTTAAAGAAGGAGTTCTAGACTTTCTTGAGAACTAAAAGTCAGTAAAGATGTTCATGCAGACTAAAATATGTTCCACAAGTCAGCAACTTGTGGAACATTTTAAGGTACATCGAGATTCTCCAGCAGTTGAAAATAGAGAATCGAGCATGGGGAGAATCAAATAGATCCTGCACGGTCCTCAGGGTCCTTAAGGGAAAATTTGATTTCACTTCCAGGATTCTTCCAGATAGAATGAATGACTCAATCAGTCTTTCAGGGGCTTCCGGGATTCCTGGAATGACTTGGGTCTTTTAAGTGAGATACTTAAAATCTTCCAGGGGAATATGAAGATAATCCTGGAGTCCCAGATTAAGTTCCAGATGTTGAGTTGAATCCTAGAATATTCGGGAGCCGCCATTGTAACCGCACCCAAAAGAAAGGATAGCTTCGCCTTTCCCTCCGTCTCCTTGTGACCCCTGACCCCAGTCGTCCCGTCAGCTCGTAAAGCATCACCGTGGAGACTGAGTCGTGGTTTGCAACTATTTCCTGTGGAACGGGGCGGGGCCACAGAGGTTCACATGCTCCGAAGGATAGGTGTGTATGTATGGGTGTGTGTGTCTGTGTGTGTTTAATGACCCCCTGCTGTCTTTGTCCTCATCAGACAAAATCCCGCCCCCCATTCAACCTCACACGTCATCAGCCACGCATAACACACACACGCACACAAGGGCGGAATAACAGATCATCAATCACCTCATTAGAGAGGAAGATGGGTTATTATGTGTGTGTGTGTGTGTGTGTGTCAGCATGACAAGCAGGAAACAACAGCGCCTTTACTTCCAAAGAAGGCCAATCACAGGTCAGAGAGCAGCTTGTTCTTAATACAATAACACAATATTTACCTTTGTGTCACTTTCGGTGCATTTCAGCCCGACCAGTGCTGTAGGGCTGCAACACTGCACTGTAACACACACAGCTGCAGTTTTGCTGTTCTTACACAGCGATTGTAAAGTAACAAGTAATTATTTCTAAATGAGTTTTGATCGTTTTCAGAGTGAACTTCGGCACGGCTGCTGCTCATATCCAGGCAACAGGCTGCCTTCAGCCTAAACTCCTCCACCAATCAGCATTGACGTCACACCAGCGTGTGTGTGTGGACATGAATAGTGGACTCCAGTTGAGTGTGAGAAATCTGCCCTTCGTTCACAAGACTGAACACATAAATGTTTCACCTCTTTCTCACCACAGGATTTTATTTAAAGCTTATTTTCATATTAAAGATATTTATTGCTAAAACCTATTTAAAAACCTTCCAGAATAACCGGAAGCTATCAGCAGACCTAAGAGACCTAATCGTGGGCCAAAATAGGCCCTACAATGATGCTTGGAAGGGGAGGAAGAGGAAATGCAGACGGAGAGAGGTATTCTAATGAAGGCCGAAGACCCTAGAAAGCACCAAATGCTGCAGGAAAGAAAACTCATCTTTAAAGAAAGAAATTTCAAGGAGGAAACGAGTTGCTTTCCACCACTGGAGACTACCCTTAGAGAATAAGTGACACTGAACTGGCATAATGTCCTTTTAACTTTCATGATCAAAGCAGAGGCTGTTTGTAGCTGTGGGCAGAGCTGAGCCAAGTGCACTGAAAGAGTTCAAAGATTTTTAATGTTAAATGTTCAACTAGGAAGAAAAACACACTTTAGCTGCTCATAAATAAACAGGGATCCATACACTGGCATACAAACTGCTTTGAATCAGTTGGTTATTCTTCATTGTGAAGCGTAGGAGTTTATCTGATGTAGTAAAACAGTCGTGCCTCCTGTTACACTCGTCGCACACGTCTCATTTGCATCTTTTCTGACTGCTGCAGGAAGCTGAGAGGGAACCTGCAGCTCTGCAGCTCATCCACTTCCCCTTTAGATGCATTGCTCAATCCTTATGTACTTTCATGGTATAACAACACTGAATGTGCAGCCTAATGGCATGAAAACCAGCCCCTTATCAAACACTCAAAACTTATCTGTAGAGATCACGCAAGCTAAGATATTCACTGATGCTTATATGGCTAACTATTTTGACAAACAAGGGTTTTAAATGTTTGTCTTAATCTTATAGATAAGACCGAGAAACGTTTTCTTTTCAAATCCTCTTTTAGTTTGTAGCACAATAAAAATCACGTGTAACAAGACAGAACTTTAATTCATTACAAACATTATGTAGGAATATTATTTCTAAATAACTGGACACGGATAATGACATGATATAATATACTACACTATTTCTAACCAGGAAGCTTAGTCTCATGTTTTAGGCTGAACGCGAAAGGTAGATATGAAACCTAAGAGGTCAGCTCATGTGTGACATATTTGAATGGCCCTACATCAGTCCCCGTGTCGTCAGGAAGAAACTCTGTAGCATTATCAACTTAACCTTTCGGGTTGATCAGAGCTTGCAGGAGGTGTCAAATTACACTTTATTTATAAAGTACTTCATGTTGATAACACTCGTTTTATTTTTAAACCACTGTAGTTGTCTAGTTATAAAGCATTTGTCAGTTTGACATCACCAAGTAGTCTTTGAAGACCTTGTTGGATGATAGCCCCATCTTCAAATTGTCAAAATGATCATACAGACCAGAGGAAAAAAAAACCCAAAACACTCAGACAGGAAGTAGATTCACAGATGTTGATTCCTAAACGAGTTCTTCAGCCTTTTGGATCCATTTGTGTCAGATCTCATTAAACAGATGCTGATCACCTAGCCAAGCCCAGAGACTGTCTGGTCCATGTTGGTCACTATGAGAACGCCTCACGGCTGGAATCAGCTTTGATAAAACCCATTACTGACTGCTGTGTTATCCAGGCTGCCTTTTTACTGATGCAGTTCAGATAATTGTTGGGTGGCTAAAAATGCTGATATACATTAACCAAATAGAAATGTCAATGGGAGGGAGAAAACTAAAGAACCCAGCCAACAAGGGGACATGAACCCAGAACCTTTGTCCAACCAAAAGTTTATTTTGTTTGTTGGTGTTTGGCTTGATAACTTCCATTTGATTTGTAGGAGTTACAGAAACACATTTGAAGCACACCTGAGGATTTTGAGGTGGAAAGCTGAAGGAAAACTTCAGAATATCAGTCTTTCCTATTAGGAAGCGATTAGTTGTTCACGTCAAGCAGAAGCTTGTTCTGAATGAGTTTTGTTCACCATTGCTGGTGAGGATCTGTACATGCATGATGCATTGAGGAGCTCAGCTCTTTAAGAAGTTTGAATGTAAAAAGACTATAAGCAGCCTAAATGAATTAAACTCGGAGATGTTTCCTTTTCACTCTTTAATGTTTGTCTTTTGTATAGAAAACATCATTAATGGAATTACATCTAGAGAGACAGTCAAGCCCACTATGACCTCTAACCCCTCACCCCCAGTGGAAAGGGGCAAGAGCCTTCTGGGGTCATCAGGTGTCAGTCAGTTGCCACAGCGACAGGAAGGCAGCATGGTGCTTTAGTTGATCTTTGGGTGGCGGAAGTCTTTGCCAGCGAACTTGGCCTTGCCTCCAAGCTCCTCCTCAATCCTGCAAGTCAGAGGTCATGATTAGCTGTGCTTTGTTTTTCTTAAACGTCTACTAGCCTGAGAATGACAAAAATCCTAAAGTTCTTACCTCATCAGCTGGTTGTATTTGGCCAGACGTTCTGACCTGCAGGGGGCACCGGTTTTAATCTGAAAGAAACAGTAGAATGAGATCAGCACTGGAGTTGTAGTGACCCAGTTTCCTACCCAGCACATTTAATCAGAAATAGGACCAGACAGTTCAATAGTGGTTTCCCTGCTTTTATGCAACCACTTATTTAAAAAAGGCACAAGTCACATTTATTCTTCTGCCTGCAACTGACCAGTGATTTTCCCACAAGACTCAAAACTTTGGGTCTTATAAGTACTGATGCACTTTAATTTTCATTTTGAGTCAGACCTCTGTAGATAATCAGTGTTCATATCAGTCCTTGATTATCAAGGCATTTTGCACACACCCAGCAGTTAAGATTCAAGTGATTTTCTTACAATTTTGCTTCAAAATGATCTTAAATCTTTCATTCAAGCTCAAATACATGAAGCAGTAGATTGACCAGCCATGTGTGAGCAGTCTGGCTTTTTCAAATGACTTTAAGGGGCATTTTTTGTTTTTAATGAACAAAAACTTCAATTATTCTTTGTGAACACATTAATCTCACTGAGACTGTCTGATGAAGTTTAAATACCTGTCCAGTGCAAAGTCCAACCACCAGGTCAGCGATGAAGGTGTCTTCAGTCTCTCCGGAGCGATGGCTAACCATCACACCCCAGCCGCTGCTCTGAGCCAGCTTACATCTGACAGGCAGATACATTTAATTAACTTTACGCAGAAAATGTTAATGTGGACTAAAACGACTGATTGGTGTCTTACGCCTGGATGGACTCGGTGACAGAGCCAATCTGGTTGACTTTCAGCAGCAGACAGTTGCAGGCCTTCTTGTCCACTGCCTGCTGGATCCTCTTTGGGTTGGTGACAGTCAAGTCGTCGCCTACGATCTGATTAGAGCAGAAAAACCGACGTGTTACTATAGTAACACTATATTCCCGTTACTGAAGGTTTTCCTTGAGTTCTTCCAGGAAGAACCAGCTTGTATACTTGAGATTCCACAAGGCTAACAAACGTCTAGGGATGCCAATGATTGTGGCAAAGAGGAAAAAAAAGAAGAAGAAATCGAATGACAGTGAGGTTGTGTCACATGTCTGCATGCCTGTGTGCACCTCACCTGGATGTCTACAGAAGAAGTGAATTTAGCCCACTGCTCCCAGTCATCCTGGTCAAATGGGTCCTCAATGGACTGGACTGGAGAAAGAGAGACACTGAGGAGAAAGTTTCCACAGTAGAAATGCCACAGACACCCAACAGGCTCAATGATGCTACGGTGCTTAACAGTTACATGAATTCAATTGGAAATGTGCACACTGCACAAATCTTTGTGGTTCTCCAAATTATCAGTTGAACATCACACATTTTTAAATGGAAAAAAGAAATTTAGAACCTCTCTAGAGAGATTTTAGAGCATTTTTCCTGCAATGAACAAGAAGGCAGCCTGACCACTTCCTGAACTCAAAAGGCTTATTTCACTCCCTCAAGAGCTCAAGTGAACTAAACCAAGTAAACATTTTGAATACTTCTGATCCAAGTATTCAAAAAGGAATTTGAGTTTCATACTTGGCAGCCTTGTTTGAAATTTAAATGCTTTAAGAGACCAATATATTCCATTCCAAAGACATTCGGTTAAACCACAGACTCAAAGCTACAGAATTAGTTTTGTTTCCTAGGTTTGTGAAAGACATTTGAAGACCATAAATCAAAGTCAAATCTCAAGCTCAATTTGACACATCAGTGCAACATTGGTTTAGTTGTCCAAATTCACTGCAGTTTCTCAAAGGTCATGGCTAAACACATCTTGTCTACATTCAGGATGCGAACAGATCATCACTGTATGTTCTGAAGTCATTCAGTGGTCATAGCAGCAGCTCTAGTCAATCTTACCAGGGTAGTTCTTGATAAAGCTGCGGTAGAGGTCACCCAGCTTTTCACCAGAAATGTGTCTAGAGGGGTCATCGGGGGACTTGAAGTCCAGGTCGTACTTTCCATTGCGGAAGAACTCTGAGGCGGCCACGTCCATGCCAATGATGATTTTGTCAGGGTAACCGGCCTTCTCGATGGCACTCTTCAACAGCTCCAGAGCTGTGAACACAAACTCTCATTGTTAGAAGTCATAATAACTTCAACCTTGAGTTGTGCCAAATGTGTATTATTAGTTTTCTAGTAATCAGCTCAACCACTGGTTAATTTAACTGTCTGACTAACTGAAGCAGCAGCAATACACACAAGTCTGCTTTAAATTCTATTGCATTAGCAGTCACATCAGTCCCAAGATAAACTACATAACGTCACTGCGTGGTCACGTGCAGCTCTCACCCTCATTATTCTCCAGGATGTTTGGAGCGAAGCCTCCCTCATCTCCCACGTTGGTGGCATCTTTTCCATATTTAGCTTTGATGACATTCTTCAGGTTGTGGTAGACCTGAAAACAAAGTATTTAAACAGTTAGACATCGGTTTTACCGTTCATAGCAGAAACATTGCAAGAGGGCAGGGTTTAACCTCAGCTCCAATCCTCATGGCCTCATGGAAGTTGGAGGCTCCAACTGGCAGGATCATGAACTCCTGCATGGCCAGTTTGTTTCCAGCATGGCTACCACCATTAATCACATTAAAGGCCTGCAGAAAGAGAAAGATTCTAAAAATACCATCCATATGCAAACTACCCAAACATAAGTTACAAAACACCTCTGGAGCTTAAATGAAACCACTGAATTGAAAATAAAAATCTGGTGCACAATAAAAATTGTCCAGAGGCTCACTACAAATTTCCCATAGGCTTGCACGTTAATAGCAAACTAAATAAAAAAATTAAATAAAAATATAAGTAAAGTTGAGTCAAGAAGTTTGGGTCTTTAAAGCCAGTTTTCCACTTCACTTAAGCACAAGCCCCTCCCACTCACAGGCACAGGTAGGATGACATCTTTGTGACCAGCAAGGTCAGCAATGTGGCGGTAGAGGGGAACTCCTTTCTCTGCTGCTCCAGCTTTACAGACAGCCAGCGACACACCCAGGATGGCATTGGCACCAAACTTGGCTGCAAACAAAGAATCAGACATCCTTGCTTCAAAACAATCTGCATACAGTTGCACAGTACGGCCAAACTACCAGGTAAAGAGGGTCAAGAAATCCTCCAAGTTGTTTGAACTCATCTGTGTTTCCCCAAAAGTTAAGTATAAATATAACATTTGAATACATTCAGTACATGAATGAAGCATGAAGAGTGTTAAACCACGACTCGAGGGATGTCAATTGACTTTCCTTTACACGATTTGAGGGTTTCTCAAATATAATTGTGGGTTGAAATATTCTTCTTGCTAGTGAAGAGCTGATTTTAACCTGCCACTAGAAAGGTTAAACAGATTGTTGAGTCCATGGACTCAGGTTGAAGTTATTACAGTCATTTATTAAAGTCCCATCCTTCAGTACACAAACTTGGCAGACACAACTTTAAGTGCAGTGGAATTTCTTAATTTCCTCATGCCCAGCAAGTTAACATGAATGGTGATCCTCAGAGTCCATACCAGGTGTTCACCTGAATCAGTTACAATGTCAGAGGATCACAAATCTTAATGAAATATTAAGAAATCTGTCAGATGGCACATTTATTTCAGGCTATATAGACGGGTGCACCAGTATACCTGTATAAATGCCAAAGAAAGCAGTGCTTCCAGCTTTGTTTTCACTCTTTTTCTACAATTCACTTCAGCAGTTCATTTCCTGTTAAATATTTTGTTTACCCAGTTCTTATAACCTAATATTGTTTGGACTGGTTTTAAAAGAATTTGCCATTTTACGTCGCCACCCTTTTATGTAAAAACATGGAAGAAACAAATCTTAAATTCAACTACTTTTATGAGGCGAGTTTCTAAGTCTTACATTTGTTTTCAGTGCCATCCAACTCCAGCATGAACTTGTCGATCTTCTCCTGCTCGACGACGCTGAGTTTCTGTACAGATGGGATGAAGTACCATTAGCCTGCAGTGAATCCCTGCAGTAGTTAAAGTGTATTAGCATCAAGCTAACATCAGCAATCCAACTTAACGGATACCTTCTCAATCAGCTTGGGGGCAATCTCCTTGTTGACATGCTCCACAGCCTTGACGGTACCTGCAGGGAAACACAGGTGTTAGCAGCTACGCTAAAAGTAGCATTAATGCTATCCCCAGCCCCACACACTTGACTCCTCCCACCTTTGCCCAGGTAGCGGCTCTTGTCTCCGTCACGAAGCTCCAGAGCCTCATGGACTCCGGTTGAAGCGCCGCTGGGAACAGCAGCCCTGAACAGACCTGAGGTGAAGTTTGACCGTCAGGTTACTGAACTCGCTGCAAACAGGAAGTGCGTCATGGTCAAAGTGACAGCTGCTCACCTTTGGCTGTCCACAGGTCCACCTCCACTGTGGGGTTTCCCCTGGAGTCCAGAATCTCACGAGCGTGGATCTTGGTGATAGACATCCTGACTGAAGGGGGAAGAGAACCAGGTGATTAGTTCAAATACAAAGAATCTTTTATAGAAGTGTCATCCGCACTGGGTCAAACATTTGTTTCATCTGAAATTTGACATGTTACTAAAAAAAAAAAAAAAAAAATCCCCGTGAAGAGGTCAGATTGAGTGAGAGACCTGCTGCAGAAATCCTGTTTAATGCCATGATGCCTCCATGATGACCTTTCTTATCAGACTCCACCCACACAACCAATCACAGCCCTGCACTCCTGACTGACAGCTACAGGGCTCAACAGAAGAATGGGAGAGACCATTCTGCAGGCACGAGGGGGGTATCATAGTCTGGCTGGGTTATTTATACCAACACCAGCCGTGTGGGAGCCTTTGACCTTTTCCCCTGACCTTTCTGCAGAGGTCATGACTTCCTCCCTGCTGTTCTTGAGTTACACAGACTCTTATTAATGCTTGTGACATTTGAAGAGGCATTTCTGACTGAGCTGATATTAGCCTCCACCGTGCATGACCCACTTCACCTCACAGCTGAAGGACTGGGCTTTATCTGGTTGCTAGGTCTCATACAGCAAGCTCTTCTGATTCTGTGCACACTGAGAAAAGCTGCTGTAGTAAAAGTGTTCTGGTCCAACTGTGTGAGCAGGTTCAGAGCGTCCGTCACATCTGCTGCGTGTTATGTAAGAGTGTGTCTGGGCAGATGCCATTTGAACAGCTGAGCTCTTACAGTACACTCCAAACCCCTGATGGCTTTTACAAACACTGTACACCTGCTTAGAGTTGAACTTGGCTGCAGATGAGTGTGGGTCAGCCAGCCTCTTTCAGATCTGCTTTCAGAATGAATAAACTGACTATAACAGCGGCAGTCTGACAAAGTCTGTTAAACACGAGGCACAGCAGCTCCAACCAAATTCTGAAGTCGCTGATCCTTCGAAGAATTAAAGTGTTTTTCCTGTACACAGGTTGGGTACATCTGAGCACCTAGATGTTGTTTTGATCCTATGTCAAGTCCAAACAGATGAGTCACTGAAGTCTTTAAACTTTTAGGGGAAATCTGTTAAAACCCCGTTTTGTTATCATGAGCTACCGTTAAACGTCTCAGGCAGATGGAACGAGGCCTGTTCATGCTGTGTGTGCTGAAAACTGAGCGAATTAAAGCTGACTGAGGACACTTAAATGCACACCATCTTCACATGTTTCTTTAAAAGGCATCACAATAACGCTGACCACTAAAAACAGTTTTTAGGTAGCTTTGTTCATCAGGACTTTCAGCCGTGAAACCCGAGACACTCACCTCTGCAGCTTCTGGCCTTAACAGCATACAAGAGGCTTTAACTGACTCTCACAATGCAAAGCCAATCATACTATTAAAGTCCATCTTTTTAAGGATTTCTTATTCCTTCATAGACTCTCTCCTCACAAACCCCAGTTTAACACCTGACAGGGTCACTCAGAGGTTTTGACCTGCTCAGAAGAAGAGTGAGTAGGCTTGGACAAACCCATTTAATGGTTTTGTAAGTGGAGTTTAAGTCACTCAAGCATAAGTATGTTTATCGGTTTATGGTTAGAAATAAGATGAGAAAGGCACCTTCATTGGTTTTTACTACATGCAGGCCCAGCAAGTGGCCAACATGCTTTCTGGAGTCAGCTGTGAATACATTCAAGTCTAGTGAGTAACAGAACAGCTCACATGAGATCAAGCATGTGGCACCACGGGTCTGTGAGCTGCTCCTGCTCACTGTTGGTCAGCCGTGGAGAAGCATGAGTTTTAACATACAGACTGGGTCACCAGTATGTAATATCTCAAACATCAGACCACTGAAGGACGATGGGGAGGGGGCTTTACATCGATAATTAGCACAATAGCTTTAAGTCCATGACCGCTCACATTAGTTATATTTACAATGATGCATTCAGGGGGACAGACTAGTCCACACATGGCTGCTTTGATACAGAAACATCATTTTGAAGGATTAGTGCCCCCCTTAAACCACACCCCTGTCTCCCAGACCCCTGAGGGGAGGCTATGCCTCATTTTAAGGTGCAGAGTGGCCATTTAGACACCCAGCAGGTCACGTTTAAACCACCTGTGATCATTAGCTTTGAGTGAAGTCTGCTGCTAGACCACGTGGGACGAATAAAAACATTTTTTATTGGCTGAATGAGCCTTAGCAGCCTAGCAGCGGGGCAGGTTTAGGGACACTTTGTTTCAGCCTGCTAAACAAACAAGAAATGAACCAATAACACAATAAAATGTCTCCAAGTGTAAAAGTTATCACACAGAAAGCCGAGCGTTACACTACAGATGAATCAAAGTCACTCAGCAAGTAGAAAGTCAACAGAACAGAAGTCTTTTCAAAATGTAATAAAACCTTTTCCTTTAAGGTGAAAAGTCAGATTCAGGAAGTGTTGCTTGGAGTTTATATAACCTGCTTAAATGTGTGCAGATCTGAGCTCAGGAGGACTTTTAAATGCTAAAGAGTCACATTTAAAGCTCCCTGTGAGCACATGGAGGGTGTCCGTCCGTCCACGGACTTTGAGCCTCTCACGTCTGTCTGTCAGCTCTGTGACCTTCAGCCCACTCAAAGTCAAACCTTTCAAACTTTGTTCCCCTTCCTGCCATAAACAGGAACAAAATAAGTCTCCAGAACAGGAACTTATTTAAGTTAGCACCTCAGGAGAACTTCTGCAAACTGAGCTTTCAGAGTAAAAGTCTAAAACGCATGCCACCAAACCAGAAGCAGTCTGAGCCGGACACAAACAGGAAGTTACTTAAAAGAGCTCCAAGCAGAGCCCTCAGCTGTCTGCCGTCCCAGCTTACCTGTTCAGAGGCAGTGAGCACGAAGAGGGGGCCGTCTGTCTGACTGTCCGACTGACGTGGAAAGTGTCTGTCTGTCCCCCAGCAGGGTTTTTATAGCCTCTCCCTGCAGCTGCAGCAGAAGGAGGAGGAGGAGGAAGGAGGGAGTGTGTGCATGTGACAGGACGGAGGCAAACAGAAAAACCTCCCGGCTGTAGTTAATCATCAGATCCTCACTGCTGTTTGCCGTCTCCAAACATAATTATAAGAGCCTTAATCTGAGGCTGTGTAAGTTTGGACTGCAGTCCTAGCGTAACATGCTCAGATATGTAAATACTTCCTGAACACACACATTTCTAGTGCTTCCCAAAGAGTCAAAAGGAAAATCACCAGCAGCGTAACACAATCCAGGAAGTCTTTAAACTCGGGTACAATGAATGTTTCTGTCCGTCAGTTGCTCTGAAATAAGAGCTTAAAGACTTCAGGAGACATGGATGCACTGGACCAACAGTGTGATATAATCTTTATTTAACCCAAAAGTCATTAAGTGCCCGTGTTACTGCAGCCAAAACATTAAACACAGCCTGCAACACCACAAAGCAAAGGCAGGAGAGCTCAGGTAGATAACAAAATACATACATAATAATAATGAAAATGAAATGGAAAAGTCTGAAAATAATGTAAGAAATGTATAAAACCACCTCTTTAACAGTAATAATAAATAATAATCAGGACCAGCTGTGCTGCTTTAAAAGGAACTGCTCTTTGATTTTATATCTGCAGAGACGATTTGAATCCAGGAAGTGCTGCGACTCGAACACTCGAGTGCTATCATCACTGTTTAATTTAATGCTTTCAAACACAAGAATCGTTAAACAAATGTGGCTCTGTGTGCATGATCTAATCTAAAACTTTAAAATCACTGTGGCGCTCACAGAACCCCAGAGCTCCGGCTCATCTGAGGGAAAACATCACATGTTAATTTGTCAAATAAGCAGTTTGTTAAGGTTTAATATTTATTCAGAGGAAAACCTAAAGAAACTAAATCCCTGATGACAGAGAGGACGGCCTTTACTCTGAGGAAGCCGTCAGTGTGCTGAGCATGTGGAGGCTAAATAAAAAGAGGCGTTTATTTCGTCTCAGAGGGCACTCCAACTGTTTAGACCAATTACTTTTAAGTAAAAGTTACCCAGTTTAACTCTGTTTTATGTCCCTCATCTTTAAAGGGCAACGAGGTTTTTCTTATTCTGACTTTCATTAAAAAATACACATAATAAAAAAAACCTGAAACCTCTTAAATTCCCATTTGATTTCTGCTTTTTTTATGTGTCTTTTTTGTGTGTACCTGATTTAATTGTGCTTAAATGCAAAGATGTTAAAGGTGTTTACACCTCAGTGGTTTCCTGGTTTAGTGTTTCAGTCCCATCTGTGATTAGAAAACGTGTCTCTTTGGTTGACAGCAGCGGAAACCTGCAGTCGTTTCAGGTACACAAGCTCAGACTGGTGAGGTTTAACGACTGTATCTGCATATTTAAATTGCATTAAAGCTTAAAGTTTGCATTTTTACAGGCGTGGCCTCTTTGACTCACAGGTGCATGGCGACACGGGCAGCTGCAGCAGCTGATCACTGAACACAGGTACGAGTTCAGAAAGGTTTCAAAATACAGCCCAACTGTTGAAATCCAGCAGACTGATTAAATGAAACGATTTCGTTCATCATTTGTGCGAACTGGTGTGACATGAACTTTCACAGAGGACTTTCCTCTTAAACAAAAGCCACAAAGGAAACAAAAGTTTACATTTCTACCATAATCCAGTGAAAAAAGGCACAAATTAGTTCAAAACATCACAAGAATGAAGGGGAAAAAGTCTTTTTGTGGGGCCCAGTTTTACTCTCAGTGTGCTGAATGACTGTTATGCTGTGGGGTGAACAAGAGTGATGGTCCCTAACGCTCACAGAGAAGGTTAAAGTTCATCTAAAGGGGAAATGTGAGACCAGCTCAGCAGTCACTGCAAAGGGCAGTAACCCCAGAACACACACACACACACCTTACCCTTTACGCTCACCTTTAACTGTACTTCACACACACCGAGTGGCTACACGGCGGCCTGTCCAGCGCCCCGGTGCCTTTACTAAATATAACTGCACTTTACTGGAGTGGTGGGGGAGGGGCACACTCTGTATATGACACATAGTGTAAGTTCTCCTGCAGCATTTGATCGTACTGTCTGTGTCAGTACAGTGGAAGTTTGTCGCTTAACTTCACCGTGACGTGTAACTGTAGTTCTGCAGCAGTACGAGGGGGCTGCAGTACTATAGCAACAAAATCACATGTTGCACTAGAAGTTCACAATTTTATATTTCAATAACACCACTTTTAGTTGTACTACTCTTAGCAGTAATAATTTATGTTGCCTTTTAACCACACACACAGATGTTTGTTTTTATACACCTGTGGGGACTCGTGTTTACAAAGGTCTCCAACTAAAAGGTGAACAGCAGAGTGTTTGTAAGGGTTTTTGGCTGGTGCCATGTTGATCTTTTTAGAGTCAGGCGTGGCCATGTTTGGATGAGAGTTTGGAGTGCTAAGTTATGACCTTATGCCATCTTGCAGGGTTATAAAGTCGCGTCCATGGACTGAATGAGTGCACCACACGGGCACAGAGATCAGCCTTTTTGGGCATCTTGTACAAACATGTTTACTTCAGTTCTACGTTTGGACATTTTAACTTGGGAGATCATGGGGACTGAATTACTGTTGGAGGCCCGAGTGGACATTACAGGAACTGCAGTTTTTAGCATTTCAGCTCTTGTCTACAGGTCAGAGGTCAGCCGATCGGTCCCTATAAAGCACATTCAGTACTAGTGTGTTTGGTCTGTGTTTTCAAACATTTTATAAGCTAAGGTATGTTTTCCCGTTTCTTCAATTAGATGATATTCTCAGCTGCCTTAAAATAAAAATTTATTTGAAAGAGTGCATCATACAAAGCTCTAAAGTTAGCCACACCTCTTCACTGAGGTAAGACTTTTATTCCTCTTCTGCTTAGTTTTCCTCTACATTACTTTTAAGCTGTCTGTGCTGATATGCTAACAAGGTTTCTGTGAGAACTATAAGGATCTTTATGCATATGGGACCTAATTTAAAGGGTGAGTTCAAGAAGAAAAAGTCATTTGTGGGCGGCTATACTTGGTATATTTTTACCATGTTACTTTTAAATCAAAATAAGAGCACATTTTTACATTATAGGGATATTTCAGAGAGTCCTCATGCCTTTGAAAGACTAAAGAGCCATGATAAGCCTCTAGGTTAACATGTGCCCACACATGTGTAGGATGACACATGTCTGGGCTTGTACAGTTTTCATTGTGAGAGCCATTTTTAGCTTGACTCCAAAATAATGCGAATGTTTCTACATTATGAGAATTTTTTTCAGTCATTGTCACGTTCACACCCACAGTTAACCCAACACACGTGTTTTTGGACTGTGGGTGAAGCTGTAGTTCCCCTAGAGAACCCAAACAAGCACAGGGAAAACAAACAAATTCAGTCTGGCCTGGTTTTGAGGTGGAGGGCATTTTTTCATCCTTTTTTATAAAGCCACAAAAGCCTTTTCTGCTTCATAGTACAGTGTGAAGGGAAGGGAGGTGTGAGGGCTCATATCTGGTTTTGGAGTCAATTAGTTTTGGACTTGACAAGCCAGTATGTTAATGTGTACAAAAAGCAATTTGGATGTGTGCACACATACCTGTGCAGGTTTTAAACCAGAATAATGAAGACATTCAGCATGTGATGATATTTATGTATGAAGAGGAAGTTTTGTATTTTATGGAAAAGTTGGCCTTTTCTCCTTCAGAGCACTCTTTGAACACACAAACATGGCTTTGAGGTTCAGGTTTAGATCAGGAGACTTGATAAGGCAGTGAGTCAATATGGGCCCAACTTATACAGAAAGACAAAAGTGCGTGTATTGTTTAAACATTATATAAGCTCTAACAAGGAGTTGTACGTAATACTAATACTACAACTTGTTGTGGCATATTTAATCAAATATTAGGTGTGATGCGCGTATATGAGTGCACTAGACTGTCTTATTTTTTAGCTGTGTGTCGCACAGTAAATCAGCCCCTGAAGAAGAGGTGTTTGTAGAAAACATTTGAAGCACACACACACACACACACACACACACACACACACACACACACACACACACACATAAAGACACCCTCACAATGTAAGTATAACCATGTTTGTTTTTATTTCATTCAAGTGTGCAATCAGTTTTCACAGAGCTCTGATTGGACGCTGGTCAATCGCCACTGTAGAAAAATAATGGTAACACTATGTTCCTGCGTTAAACATGAGGTGTACTCTCAGGTTAAAAGCTACCACACGGTAACTTAGACCAGAGAAAACACTGATTCATCTCTACAGCAGGAAACACACCTGAAGATTGAAAATGACTTAAAAAAAAAAAAAAAACTAAAGAAGCTCAGATGTAGAAACACAGGGAGGAGGGTAGGGGAAGGGAGGCGGGAGGTGGCATCCATCTCATGTGGTGAAGGTGACTGTCTTGTCCTAATAACCAGCCTTCCTCAGGTACTCAACGATTTTGAACACCTTGCTGGATAGCTGACCACCAGAGGCGTCTTTCGTGCCCTTGGCTATGACTATCGCTGTAGAGACAGACAGAAAGCAGGAGCGTGTCAGCCTCAGAGATTTGGAGTGAATTCAAAGGATAAAAATGTGCTGAGTCAACGGGAACATCTTACCTGTTTTTGCCTTTCCGACACATACGCTGAATGTGTTTCCTTCGGCGTCTGCTGAGGTCTTCAGGTCCAGCGCAAAGACTGGGTCAACGTCCATCTGGTCTCGGATCAGCCGGCACCTTACTCCACCGATGTGAACGCCATTCTGAGCGAAGCTCGACCGGTCGTTAGCACCCAGCTTCTTGATCTCATCGACCTAAAAAAGGGAAACAGAGCGAGAGATAGAGATTACCATACCATCTTCATCCGCTTTATCTGAGGCTGGGTCGCGGGGGCAGCAGCCTAAGCAAAGAGGCCCAGACCTCCCTCTCCCCAGCCACCTCCTCCAGCTTATCCGGGGGAACACCAAGGCGTTCCCAGGCCAGCCGAGAGATATAATCTCTCCAGCGTGTCCTGGGTCTGCCCCGGGGCCTCCTCCTGGTGGGACATGCCTGGAACACCTCACCCAGGAGGCGCCCAGGGGGCATCCTTGTCAGATGCCCGAACCACCTCAGCTGGCTCCTTTCGATGTGGAGCAGCAGCTGCTCTACTCTGAGCCCCTCCCGGATGGCCGAACTTCTCACCCTATCTCTAAGGGAGAGGCCAGATAGAGATTAGTGGATCTATTTAACTGAGTCCTCCAAATTCCCAGCCACCTTGAAGTACCCACCACGACCAGCATGGGCTCTTCTCCTTTTACAGCCTGAGTTTATTTAAATCTCACAATAAAAAAGCAGCCGCTGTGTGCGGAGGATCATAAACAAGCGTGGGAATAGGAAGCTAAAGTCATTGAAACATGATTTAATGTGGTGTGACCATTGTGAGCATGCAGAGTAGGAAGTGAGAGAGAGAAAAACGACATTCTTGCTCATTGGTTTGTGTGTTTCCAGCTGGAATCGGAACAAATAATAACTTTGTTGCGCTGCCTGTTGATACTGGTTTTACTGGTTTGTCTGAGCTTTGTTAGTGTGTCACACTGACACAGCTGACTCACTGGCCTAGTTCAGACACCATCCACTAATCAGAGTGTTTTTACCAGCTCTGAGGTCACAGAAATGTTTTAATTTAATGCATTTATCACAATTAAAGTCATTTTTTCATGATTATGCATCTGTGAGATATATATATATATATATATATATATATATATATATATATTCTTTTAACTTGAAAATTAAAAATGATCTAATGTGGTTTTAGGACTGCATCACATTTATAGGTTCAGGTATTGATTTATCTATTAAATAATCCTGTGTTTCAGTTACCTATTAACTGCATCATTAATACTGCTAATTAGATTATTTTAAATCAGAAAAATAAAAAAATACAGTATAATCAATAATTCTAATAAAAAGAAAAGCTTTACTTTACGTTTTTATATTAAAAATAAAAGATTATTATCATAGTATATAATAATATACACTGTTATGGGACTGCATTGGATTTCTGGGGATTTCAGTCTGGTTTTATTATTGAAATTAAATTATTAATCAAATGTATTTGTTGAAAGTTGAGATGCGGTTGAAGAAGTTGAAGTGTTGACTTGCAGAAATAAAACGTGATTGCTGCTGTCAAAGAAACTGTCGCTGCACTTTGCTCTGAAGCAGCAGAGCTGAATCACATGAACTGTGATGACAGCTAGTTTCACATCTGTCATGTACGTGGACAGATTTGACCTTTTGAAGTGTTTCTTCTCAGAAGGAAAAGTTTTCACTGCACTTCATTTCTCAGAAAACGTGTTTTGTGAGTGAGACTCAGAGAGGAAGGAGGCCTCGAGTGCCTTCAAACTCACCAGGAAGTACATGCATTGTAGCTTTAAACGCAGTCTGCGTTAGATCTCCATTTACACATATGAACCTGACATGCTTAGATTTAGCATGACTTCCTCTTTCTGAGGCCTTCTTTAATTAACAAACCTGCACAGCGTCTGATTCAAAGCTGATCACCGCCAACTGTTTTTGATTTAAACTCAGATGTGCTCGGGCTTCAGCCTCACGTGTAACTGAATTCACACTTCCTGCTTTCTGTCAGCTTTGCTCCGCAGGTTTCTGAGCTCATACGTGAGATTTAACCATCGCTCTGTTTTTGTGGAGACTTTTCTGAGAAGTGAAGGGAGCTGCAGGAAGATCGAGGAGGAAAGAATGTGAGGACGACAAGTCAAGACATGAACACACACACACCAAAATGCACACGCTGCTGCCTGCACAGGCAAAACCACTTCCCAAAAAACATCAGCCAATCAGAGAGGAGCCCACTAGTGAGTGTAACAAACCCACGCAAATGCACACAGAGTGTTTTTAAAAGCAGGAACGAACTTCTTTAATTTTATAATTTAAAGTTTACAAACTGTAAAAAAGACAAATCCTGCAGACGTGTGTGTCCATGTGTGTGTGTTTGAGACATTGTGCAACACTCCACTCCGTACCTCAGTGTGTGTGTGTGCGTGTGTGTGTGTCTCAGAAACAAGAAGTGATCGTCTCGTCTTCCTGTATTCGCTGTTTTTCGACATTGTCTCCTTATAAGGTAGTTAAAGCAAACGCACAGCACAAACACCCGGAAACTACCGGAAGCTCACAACCGTTACGCAGCCTGCTCTGAGACATTAGCATTCATCTTTTTCCATTTCCATTTTCCAAAATGTGTAGAAAAACGAGCACCTCAGGTGAAACGTTTTTTGTCACACTGAAAGATTATTTTATGGAAATTAAATAAAACCTAAAAACCTTTAATAGCACGTGTTTTATTTCCAGTTATAATTACCACCATTTCCAGAAAACTACATGTACTGTAGCATGTTTGTGCTTTCTGGCAAAAGTTAAAACGAGGGAGTTTAAACACATCTCCTGAACTCCTGAAAAGTTGTTTCTACACCTGAACTAAGATCAAAACTAAAAAAAAAAACATAAAAAAACATTTCTCTTTGTACTTTTAAAAATTAAAAGCTAAGGGAAGAAGCCAATGAGCTGAGAATTGTCATCTTGTTGCTCAGTGACTTTCCCCTTTGAAGCCAAGCTTTAAATTTCTGACTTTTTTTAAAAAAAAACCTGTATGGCACACGTGTTTTCCTGCAGCACCTGAACACAGCACTGAGAGCGGGAAGTGAGCTAGACAGGCAACAAACTGAACACACCCAAAGCTCAAGAAGAAGACACGGACATGCAAAATAAGAAGCTATTTCCAAGAAATTTTCTCATAGCAACAGAAAATGAGCCGAAGGAGTGGCAGTTTGTGCAGGTTGATGTCACCAGTCTGAGCAAGTTTTTAAGTGTGAGGTTGTTTGAAAACTCTTGGCAGAAGCTTTAAAGGAGGAAGTGGACATTTTTTTTTTACATATATTTAGCAGTTTGTAGAGGCAGGAAGAGGAACAGTGTGTGTTTGTGTGTACCGTGACTTGGATGCCGGGTGAGCTGGCCCAAACGCTCTCCTGCCCAGCTGTGATTCCACAGATGGCTGCCTCTGACACCGGGCACGTCCCGCTCTGGTCGGGCGTCTTCAAGTTATCAATATAACCTTGCCACGACATCCTGATCAATAACACACACACTGATCAATAACCTCGATTCACAAGCACCAAATCAATATTACCTTTAGCTATGTGTGAAAGAGAGAGAGAGAGAGAGGTGGGACAGCTCGCTAGCTTACCTGTGCAGGTAGAGTCTTGGGTGTGAGGAAGAGGGGAGAGAGCAGTCGAATGCAGAAAGAAGGAAGAAGAGTTGTCTTTTATACACCCAACCACTCCCAGCCTGCTGGCAGCTTCCTCTCTCACTGTCACTGTTGAGTGAGAGAGTCGCCCGACCCCTCCCCCTCTCTGTCACTCTCTCTCACTCACCTGGGAAGTAAAAAAAAAAACAAGGAAGTGATTTGATCAGCACACAAACATCCACTCATTTAAACCTCTAAAACATCAGTCCTGTAACCCGCTGAGCTGTAATCGGTCAGTCGGCGTCTCTGTGGAGAGACCTGCATTATTAAATTGAACTGTTAACCAAGCATTAACCTCCAGTGCTGAAAAAGGCACGTGCAGTTCCTCTAACATCCACTTGAAGCAGTGAGTCAGTCAGCATAGATTCACGTTATACTGTCCAACTTTACTGCAGATATAAACCCATTTACAGCCTGATTTGATGTAGTTTTCTGACAGGTTGTGGAGTTCCACACGGCTCTATTATCGGTCCTCTGCTTTTTATTCAACTTTGTATTATAGTCTTGTTTTTAAAAGCACATATTAGGGAGGTTAATATTTAACATATTGAAATTGTATTAATACTTAAAGTTACATTAGGGTGTTGCCTCTTTGATGGACAGGTGGGCATAGATGCTAGATTGTAACTCCATCTCAGCTAACTGGACTCCCTGAACTGGACCTCTGGACTGTGTATATGCTGTTGGAGCTGTTTTAACATTTTTTATGCAATTATCAAAACAATAATATGGCTGCTGTGTCAATAATTGTACTGAGAGTCCATGAAGCTCCAGTTTTGGTAACATAAACGCTACTGAGCACTAATTAACAGCTGTCATCGTGTGACATGATTGTGTGTGTGCTCCCATACAGTCTGTGGATGTAGCTTTTTAACCAAGCTTGTTAGCATTAGCTAATAGCTGAGTGCACCACTCACCTCTTTTCTAAATTTGGTCACTTCTGGCTCAAAAAATCCCCAACTACCTACAATATAGCAGCAGTTTTGATCAGTAAGATTGAACACAGTGAATTGCGCTTTAACTTGAAATGAGAATTACAATATTTGACAGTGACTGTTGTGTTTTACTCGCTGTAATTTGTGAACTTTTAGTTCTTGTTCTCTGATCAGACATAATATTAAATACTTATAAGAGTGAACAAATCTCAAAATACACGCCACAAACATGCTTGTTTCAGCTGTAAAATTGGACATCTTAACATGGGAGTCTGTGTGGTCGATATCTTCGAGTGGACATCTGAGGCACTGCAGGATTTTCTGCTAACCTCAGGTCTGGGACTGGGGTTAATGGTCAGATTGCACTGTTAGTAACTAACCTAGTTATCCTTAATCTCTTAGTGAGTGAGTGCAGCGGAAGGTTTGTGAGGTGTGAGCAGCTCAGTTAAAACCGTCAGCGAGCAAGAAGCTGCTGAGAAACTTGTCGTCCCACACAAACCACTTCCTCCTGACGCGTTTCACTTCACATCCACTCCCATGGCTGAGATGTAGCTCACATTCAGAGACATTAAAACACGCGACCGTTGTATTAAAGTAAACCTATATTGATCCCCAACTGTTAACCTTAGACATCAGCAGCCTCACCCACAGTTGCAGTGCATTGTGGGAGCTGCAGTTCAGCAGAGGTGACCTAGAAGGCAGATTCAGTGAAAGCCATGGCGTCTCTATCTGCTCCCACATGCTGCATACCTCAGGTTAACACACACACAGACCACACACACATACCTGAGCTAGTTCAGGCCTGTGTGTGTCAGCGGCGTGTTTAAACACGACGGTCATGCTATCACTATCTAGTACTCCCACCCAGTCACAGTGTGTACTTTTACGACAAACCAACATGAATGAAGTGGTTTTCATGAAATCAGTAACACGAACTGGAGGAGTAACTTCAGGGTTTTGCATCTCTTGGAGGACCGGCTCCTCAGCAGCATGCAAAGAAAGGGAAACAAGTCTAACGGGTACAGGGTCTCTACCTCTGACTCCACACTGCAAAAACTCAAAATCTTACCAAGTATATTTGTCTTATTTCTAGTCAAAATTATCTCATTACACTTAAAATAAGACACAATCAGCTACAGGGCAACATTTCAGTAAGCTAAAGGAACTTGTTTCAAGACAGTGAATCTTGAAACTAGAGAAAAACTAGAGATTTTTCACTTGTTCCACTGGCAGATTTTTTCACTTATTTTAAGCTAAAATATCTTGTATTAAGTGAAAAAATCTGCCAGTGGAACAAGTGAAAAATCTCTAGTTTTTCTCTAGTTTCAAGATTCACTGTCTTGAAACAAGTTCCTTTAGCTTACTGAAATGTTGCCCTGTAGCTGATTGTGTCTTATTTTAAGTGTAATGAGATAATTTTGACTAGAAATAAGACAAATATACTTGGTAAGATTTTGAGTTTTTGCAGTGCAGGCAAAAGGGTTTGTGAAGAATGAAAAACATGCTGAAGCATCAGTCAGGTCCAAAGGGAAAAGAAATGTGAGGTGAATTGGGAGGGACAGGTTGATACAGGCCGGCATGTAGAATATGCATACCCTGAGGAAATGCTCTCTTTCTGCCTTTCTGCGGCAGGAAACAGGAACCAAACCTCATTGACATTTTGTTCGATTTTACCTTAGACTGCAGTTTGACAAGACTCTGATCTTCTCTCATTCTTGTTCCCACTCATGTGCTACTAAACTTCATGTCATGATGCTGCCTATGCAGTATCATATCCATCACACCTTGATGCAAAGCAAAGTGAACGAGTCACGCTGACATGAAGATGAAATGCTCACAGATCACAGAGGAGGGAAGGCTGAAGGATCCGCACTGTCAGAAAGTTCATTTAAAAATCTGTAAAAGAAACAAGTTTGGACACTACAGAGTGACAGAAAGCTGTGCAATATGCTGTGGTTGTTAGCAGAGCTTAAAGTGAGATATGGCGGGTGTGGCAACCCTTAGATTGCCTGCAGAGTGGTGAAAATGATCACTTCACAGAGTAATTTGCACTGTGAGCTCCTGTAGATTCCTCTTTGTGTGCAGGCTGTGGTCAGCTGACTTGCTGCTGCTGCTACTGCTGAGGTTTCCTGTCCTTTGTGGACAGTTTTTAACCAGCTGAATTCAATAAGTTAAAAATAGATGTTATATGAGCTTCAACAGCCGATTTCCAGCACTGTATGAAGGTGGTATACAAATCAGAATTCAGTGAGCCACTCTAATCAGCATCGTCATCTTAAATTTAGACTGATGTCTGCCACTTGATGTAACCTTCAAGTAACCTTGACCATGAACACCGCAGTCTGCGAACGTCACCACAATACTGCAAACTAATCAGTTCAGTCTGCAGTAAACGCCAAACGGTCTCTGTGTTCACGCAACATTCCACATGACAGGTAAGAACACAAACTGAGAAACACATCATATCTGATATCTGATTTAACTCCTTTTAAAGTGTTGTTTTATGGTAGTGACCGCCAAGTCTTCAGCTAAAGCTAACCGCATGCTATTTGGAGACTAAACTTGACAAGTCAGTAGTTTTAAATATGCAAGACAACGTGCAAAACATATTCTGCATCGCAGGCCTCCAAAGATAAGGATCAGAGACTGTTATTTCTGAGAGGCTGATACAGCTGTGGGACCATAGGTCACCATGTGCTGGTGGCAGGGCGCCGTTATGTGTCACTGATTTGCGTTGACAACCAAGAGTCATCCACACTGAGTGAACAGAAAACTGGATTCTTGACTAGTTTTCAGCTCTCCTGTGGAACGAGGACTTTCCATCGGTTATATTGAGAGCAGGAATCTGGCGTGATGCTCATCTAGAGAATCATGAGCTGATTAAATCAAATTGAAACTCATTCTTTAGGCTGTGTGCCGTGCTCTGACGCAAGAGAGAAGCAAGCTGAAGTGAGAAAGCTTTCAGTAGAGACGAGTCTTCGCTCGGATTGATCAGCCCTGATCAATCAGTCAAATCAAAGAGAAGCCGGTGGCCTCCAGTCCGCAGCTCAGGCACCATTTATGGAGGTTAAAGCAGAACGTACAACACACACACACACACACACACACACACACACACACACACACACACACACACACACACTTCCTCAGTAACTGAACTCTTGCTTTCTGACTCAAGTTGAAAGAAGTCGAAGCGAGTGAGAGAAGAGGAAGTGGTGTTCTCCTCAGTCTCACACACACTTTACTGCACTTTAAGTACTATCAAGTGTGTGTGTGTCCTTATATGGAGAAGCACAGTGAAGTGAAGTGTGTGTCTGTGTGCTTGTGTGTGCACGTGTGTGATGGCACGCTCACACGTTTAGAGCATGTAAATTGACTTTTTATAGACGACACTTGTCGAGTTTAATGGGAAACAGAAAATTTAAACTGTGCTCAGTGTCTTCTTTAAAGGCCACACCCACTTCCTACCACTAGATCGTTCTTCCTGTGACACACAAACACACATGCACACCTCCTCCACCCTTCCACCTCTGCAGAGTTGAACAGATGCTCTCACCTCATTTAGAGGAGGAGGAGGGGCATCACACTAAGGAAGATGCTTCAAATATGGTGTTTTTTTAGTCTCTTTGTAGTTGCTTGCTGCCTTTTTACTAAACTGTGACTTTCTAACAGGAAGTAAAGACGCGTTCATGCAGGGACTCAGAGCGATAGGCATTGATGCAGACTTTGTACAAGCAGTGAGTGCTTTGTGGTAAAAACAATAAAACACGGGGGAAAAACCCCTGACTTTAAATGTGTGTGAGGATTGAGAGCTACATGATGGCAGAGGTTCAACTCTCAATCTGAAGCAAAGCTGCAGTTTTAAGGCCTCTGTGAGCATTGAAATGAATTCAGGATCTGTTTCAAAATATCTGCCCGTAGGTGTTGTTTCTAGAAGGACTTGGATTACATTCAGGGTGAAGACACGGCCTGCCTGAACACGACTGCCCCCCCTCACACGCCCGTGATGATCCAACACAACAGCACATCAGTGTTGAAACGACCGCTTGTTTTGTAATTTTGTGTCTTAATTGCAGAAACCATTTCACACCATCCTATCACTGCACAGAAGTCTTGAGCCATCCCTTGAAAATTAAAAATGAGTACAGTGATTTATTGAAACACCAGCAAACAAGCACGAAATATGGAATATGGGGCAGAAACAGAGTTTTTACAGTTCTGACCAGCCTTCTGAGCAGTTCACATAATTTCTTTTAAAACTTTCGATTCTAAGTTATAATAGTTTTCAATTTGAAACCTATTCTAAACATATCTGTCCGTCTTCTATAGCTTATAGTCGGATTCATTTAATCTCCTTAGCTATTGCAACATGTTTATCAACACATTAAATCACATTTCCTTTTAATTAGAAAAGGTGTTATTACAACATGTTCCCTTTTTGGGGGGTTTAATTTGACGTGTCGTAGCCACAGTACTGAGGGCTTCCCTTTTCTTTTTATATAATAAACATTTGGTCTGAGTCACAGCAGCCTTTCAGCCTGAACTCTCTGAGGAGCTTCCTGTAATGTCTTTAAGTATCTTCAGGAATAGTTCTCCGGGTTTTTGAAGAGCATTTAAAGCTCTTTTTTGGATGTTTCTTCCTTTTGTTACATTCTGTCAAGCTACGCTGACGTCCGGGCTCTGATAGTGTTCACCGCACTGGCTTTGTGTTTGGCATCATTGTCTGAAAATAAAGCTGCTGCCAATCAGATGCTTTCCAGGTGGTATTAAAAGATGGATTAAAACATGATGGTACTTTTCTGTTTTCATCATTCATCACTTCAACACACCTGTTCCAATCATTTCCACTCCCCTCCTTTCCCCTCCTACTGAACTGCCCTCCTGGATTTTTTTCTTAAGGTCATGACTTTCAGATACTGTTCATCTGCTGGAGATTTTCAGGCCTCACATTTCTTCTTTATCCTCCACTGGGCCAGTTTTAGATTCAGCTAAACAAATTGTACTGAGGGTTGTTTTTGTGACAGGCTGCTGGTAACAAATGACCCAAAGATACAGTTTAAAACTGGTTCTTTGCTAAGTTGCCTGTAGGCACAACGCTGGTCCATTCACTGTGTTGGGAGCCTTGGTTACAGTTGAATGATTCGCAAGTCAGAATTAAACATTCCTGTGAAAATGTTTAGGTACAAGGACTGGACTGAAAATTAGTGAAAAAGCAGCCAGTGTCCAAAGAAGTCATTGACTCCCAGAAAGCTTCAGAATCTCTGCTTAAAACCACTTTAAAAATCAGAAGAAAGTTAAATCCTTGGAGGCAAAATGTAGAGAAATACCAGGTGACTCAAGACTTTTGCACAGTAATGTCTGACTTGCAGTGATTTTTCTGGAAAGAGCTGTATGTGAGGAAGTGTTGTAGATCTACACCTATGTGTGGATTGTGATCACCGAAGCGTAGCTGGGCCCAGCACGCAACACACCAGTCAAACAAAGTGTAGGTCAAAAGAGCTCGAGCACAGATCACCCAACAAAGATGGAGGAGAAGTGAAGAGTGATCCTTAAGGTTTGAGCTTAGTGAAAGGGTCATGCTGAGCAGGGATGATGGAGGGTTGAGCTCATGTGACACTGAATTGAGGGCTAACAGGTCATCATATAAAGACAAAGGTTTTTAAACATGACAGAAACATTTAATCTTTACTAGGACCTTCTATAGGTTTAGGTGATCAGTGTGGTGTTGTCTAACAGAGATGTCATGAAAATTAAAACACTTGACCGATTTTTATCCTGATCCTCTGTCCAACCTCGTTTAGATGACTATCACAGCAGGTGTAAAACACCTTTCCCGAAGCTTTTAATCTGAAACTTTTCTTAGAGCCATTAAACTGTATTTCCCTTTTCATGGCGTCTTAGAAACTTCTTAGGAACCTCCTACTTATTTCTTCTTTCCAATGTGTTTTTCTGGGGATTTTCATTGTTTTAAAACTGTTGATTTTCTAATGAACCCTTTTCCAGCACATTTTTACTTTGCTTTAAATGCTGAGCTTTAAATTTGAAAGTTGACTTAGAGCTATAACATCATCTTTTCTTCTTCTGTGGTTTTAAATTGTTGTTTTTTATTTTTGTATATTACATCATATTTATTAACATATTAAATCAAGTTTCCCTTTAATATAAAACATTTCTGGTGTCACTGTCACATGTTCCCTTTTCTGGAGCTTTTAATGTGACATGTTGCAGCTCTGGTACTCTGTGCTTCCCTTTTCTTTTAATATTAAACCTTTGGCTTGAGCCACTGCAGCTTTTCCAGACCACATTAAATGATCACACTGCAGACTCTGACATATTTGGGTTTAATGTCAGGGGATGTTTGTCGATGAAAGTTATGATAGATGAAAGTTTTGGTAGGACACATGATGTGGACAGTCTGGCAATCACAGAATATTCTAGTCTAAAACTCCAGACAGCTCTAGAGAAAGTTTCAGATTAAAAGCCCTGGAGTGTTTTACATGTTATTCTGTTGGATTAAATCTGATGGAGCTGATTTATAAACACTTCACTGCAGGTATCAGGTGACCTGCAGAGACTGATCCTACAAACAATCCACATCTCAGAAACAGAGTAAACCAAACTGCACCACAGTGATCAGACTAAACCTTCCTGACATGAACACAGTTTCACAGTAAAAACCATGAACCAGCAGAGAGACTACACCCAGCAGCATACACCACCTCTCTGACACAGTACACCCTCGGGCAGGTGGTGTCCCCATAAACAGTCTGAGAAGCTCTGATTATTTACTATGTTCAAACAAACTGAGTGTCCACAAACGTCTGAGCTCACAGTGAGAGCTGCTGGCACAGGTTGGAGATGTTCTGCCCCCTGCTGGACACACAGAGCTACAACATGAAGATCAGAGGAGGCTGGTGCTGCTTCACCTTTGGAAACAAGAAGGAGGTCAAAATATTTAAAAACAGAGATTGTTTTTAAACCTGTAAAGGGGGAAATCCTGACGAACCAATCCACAGCCAGAAAAGAAGACTAACTCTGTAATGGTCCAATCAGGTGTCAGCTCTGTCAGTGTAGAGGTCCCAGATAGCAAGACGACATAGAATTGACGTTGATTTTTCATCCGATCCGTTGTTATGGTCAGGGTTGAAATGCCACTGTTGTAACAACATTGAAATACTGTGGTAAACCGACTGTGGTAAATCTTACTATAGGGACGTTGTAATGATGTTGATTTACCGTTGTTTTTTTGTCATTGATATTTGATCTATTTGTAGTCGACCAGGTGACAACAACAATGTCGAGAAAAGGTCTATTTATAGTTGACCTTCATTCCGCGCCGGCCACCATCAAAAAGCCATTGATTTGTAGTTGAGCGTTAAACTGCTCTGGTCTGACAGCATCGTTAACACCTTTTGTGAGGTCGCATCTGTTTCAAAGAACAATTCTAGAAAGATTAATGGCTTAAGCAGTGAGAGGCGAAAAACTAATATATCCATAAGTGATGGTGTAACATTCTGCATTCAAGTATAAGTTGTTCTAACTGCTAAAAGTGTTTGCTAGTTTTTGCCTGTCACATATATTTGATATTTGTATATGTAGCTTGCCATCACCAGTGTGAATAGGTGGATGACTGGTTGTGTAAAGCGCTTTGAGGTCCTTAGGGACTAAAGCGCTATACAAATACAGTCCATTTACCACTGTTATCATCTTCAATGCCCTGTACCAACACAGAGCAGAGCAGCTATCTGAACGCTACCCCAACAGATGTCGATTATCTTTTTAATAATTTTACCTCCTCACTGCGTACGACTCTGGATACTGTAGCTCCTGTGAAAACTAAGGTCTCTAATCAGAAGTACCTGACTCCGTGGTATAATTCTCAAACACGTAGCCTAAAGCAGATGACTCATAAGCTGGAGCGGAAATGGCGTGTCACAAATTTAGAGGATCATCATTTTGCCTGGAGAAACAATTTGCTGCTTTATAAGAAGCCCTCCGCAAAGCCAGAACATCTTACTATTCATCACTGATTGAAGAAAATCAGAAAAACCCCAGGTTTCTCTTCAGCACTGTAGCCAGGCTGACAAAAAGTCAGAGCTCTGTTGAGCCAACCATCCCTTTAACGTTAACTAGTAATGACTTCATGAACTTCTTCACAAATAAAATTTTTATCATTAGAGAAAAAATTACCAATAATCATCCCACAGATATAATATTATCTACAGCTACTCTTAGTACCATTGATGTTAAGTTAGACTCTTTTTCTCCAATTGATCTTTCTGAGTTAACTTCAATAATTACTTCCTCCAAACCATCAACGGGTCTTTTAGACCCCATTCCTACAAAACTGCTCAAAGAAGTCCTGCCATTAATTAATTCTTCGATCTTAAATATGATCAACCTATCTCTAATAATCGGCTATGTACCACAGGCCTTCAAGCTGGCTGTACTGTACTGGCTTTACTCAAAAAGCCATCTCTAGACCCAGCAGTCTTAGCTAATTATAGGCCAATCTCCAACCTTCCTTTCATATCAAAAATCCTTGAAAGAGTAGTTGTCAAACAGCTAACAGATCATCTGCAGAGGAATGGTTTATTTGAAGAGTTTCAGTCAGGTTTCAGAGCTCATCACAGCACAGGAACAGCTTTAGTGAAGGTTACAAATGATCTTCTTATGGCCTCTGACAGTGGACTCATCTCTGTGCTTGTCCTGCTAGACCTTAGTGCAGCATTCGATACTGTCAACCATAATATCCTATTAGAGCGATTAGAACATGCTGTAGGTATTACAGGTACTGCACTGCAGTGGTTTGTATCATATCTATCTAATAGACTCCAGTTTGTGCATGTAAATGGAGAGTCCTCTTCACACACTGAGGTTAATTATGGAGTTCCACAGGGTTCAGTGCTAGGACCAATTCTTTTTACATTATACATGCTTCCCTTAGGCAGTATCATTAGAAGACATAGCATACACTTTCACTGCTATGCAGATGACACCCAGCTCTATCTGTCCATGAAGCCAGGTAACACACACCAATTAGTTAAACTGCAGGAATGTCTTAAAGACATAAAGACCTGGATGGCCGCTAACTTTCTGCTTCTTAATTCAGATCAAACTGAGGTTATTGTACTCGGCCCTGAAAATCTTAGAAATATGGTATCTAAGCAGATTCTTACCCTGGATGGCATTACCTTGGCCTCCAGTAACACTGTGAGGAACCTTGGAGTCATTTTTGACCAGGACGTGTCCTTCAACGCACATATTAAACAGATATGTAAAACTGCTTTCTTCCATTTGCGCAACATCTCTAAAGTAAGTTTTTTTTCTTTTGCCACCGGCAGGGGAAGTGGTGGGGGGGAGATAGGCCTCCATACCTTGGAGGGCCTGAGATATCCCCAGAGAGGTGCCGTCTGACACCCAACCTGACATATAGACACAGACATACAGGCACACACAGATACAAACATCCATTCCCACCCTCATGCTCTCATATGCAATTACTCAACACTCAACCAATGTGGAGACAGACATAGAGACACTGTACACACGATCACACTCCCCAAGCGTACTCTACGAACCGGGTCTAGGTACCTTTGCCCCTGGAGGGGGAAACTGCACCCAGACCCAGGTGGTGTTACCCTTTTTCATTGCGGTGGGGAGAAGCAGACCGCCCCGACTCCACAGCAGCAGGGAGGCCCCACACTCCAGACCGCAGTCGGACGGCCAAGTCCTCCTCCTAGCCCTCCCGCTTCAGCAGGTCGCAGAGAACGGAGGTGTGTGAAGACTCCAAAACCTCCCTCCGCCCGCTCATATGTAGTGGTGATGCATGTGTGTTCTAAGGTGCATTTAAAACCCAGGAGGGCATGGAGCTACCTGCCAGAGAGCAGCAGGTAAGCACATAGTCCCTCCTGCTAGCCCTCAATGTCTACGTGTATTTAAAATTGAGAGGTGGGCAACGACACCAGGGGTGAGGTGTACACCCTGATGGTCTTTTGGAGTCCGTGTTGCGTGCCCACCCCCAAGATCCTATATGTATGTGTTATGAGAGTGTGAGTAATGTGAATGTCTAAGTTGTGAGATAAAATTGAGGCACAAGAAGCCAGAAGGGGACAGAGGGGGGGGTAGCCTCCCCTGCACCCTGGTGACACACCTTTACCCCAAGGCCCTGCATGTGTGGGTGATTGTGGTGGAGTGGGAAGAGGGAGGCAGCGGGAGATGGGGAGGGAAGGAAGGGAGGGGCAAGTGACCCCTCCCTGGGGCCAGCTCCCCCGCTGACCCCAGTAGGCACCCCCATACTCTGCAACCCGCCAGGGAAAGGGGACCCAGGCCCATCTGGACAGGGGGCCCAGAAAAGCAGCGCTGCACGGCCCCACAGAGCCTGGGACAGCCCACCCGACCCCACCACAGAGAAAACTGCACCCACCCCATCATCCACTCATCTTCCAGATTACATGAGACAATAGACACCCAGGCTGAGCTCTTCCTCCACCTCTCCTGTATCTGCCCCTCCTGCAGAGAGAGTTCCTGAAGAGAGGAAAGCTCCTGCAAGGTGTTACAACCTTCCCCCTCCAGTTGAAGAGCCCCCAGGTGGCTCGATGCGCTGGCGGCACTCTGCGCCAGGGCCGGGCCCCCATACACCCACCCGCCCACAACCCCAGCAACATACCAACCAGGACCCAAGTCCCCGAGGCCCAGCCAGGGCCCCAGCCCGGAGACGGAGCTCCCCCAGAACCTCACGCCCGTCCCGGACCCACTCAGGGGCAGCCAGGCTACCAGGTCAATAACCCACGTCCATCAGCACAGACTCTCCCCTAGCCCCGCTGCACGCAGCCACGAGGAAACCGTCACCTAAGAGCCAACAGAGCCCCTAATAGGCCATGACCGCTACCCCGGGTTCAGTCCCCCAAGGAAGATGCTCCTGGGGAACCCTCCGAGGCCCTAAGCCTGTCCCTACCCCCACACCAATCACAACAGTGAAGGCGGGACCAAACTATGACCCCCCACCCCCACTAGGTGATGGAGCTGATCAAAGGAGCCCAGAGCAATTGATCTGATGTGGTGGCAGAGGCCGTATCAAGACTAATGTAATCTAATAGATAATTTCTATATTGGTCAGAATTAAGACTATTTTTATTTTTCCAGTTCATGAGGACTGTTTTCTTGGCTATGCATAGGGCAGTGAAAACCATATGGGCTATATTCTTTTCTGAAGTGACATTATCTAAGCTGCCCAACAAACACACTAAGGGGGAAGTTGGAATGTTACATTTCAGACACTTTGATAAGTCTTCACATATCTCGCGCCAAAACTTCTGAACTGGTGGACAGAACCAAAGAGCGTGGATATAATTGTCCGGTGAATTGGTTTGGCAGTGTGAGCAGTTGTTGGTAGACGTAAAGCCCATCTTGAACATCCGATGACCTGTATAGTGCACTCTATGTAATATTTTGTATTGAATTAATTGAAGACTGGGATTTCTAATTAGATGAAAGGTTTTTAAGCAAATCTGAGACCAGAAGTTTAGGTCTAAGTTAACTGATAAATCCGCTTCCCATTTTGCAATAGGAAGTGATATTGATTCATCTGTTTTAGAAAGCATTCTGTATATTTTGGATAGTAATTTGGGGGGTTTAAGAGTAAGAAATTGAACCACGCTTGGTGGTGTTTGTAGTTCAACTTGACCCGGTTTAAATTTCTTTTTTTACTATGGATTTAATTTGTTGATATTCTAAAAATCTTTTCTTGTTGATCCCATATTGTGTAACTAGTCCGTCAAATGAAATAAATTCGGTTCCTTCTAGTATATGTTCTACATATTTGATTCCTTTACCACTCCAATCTGAAAAGTTTGTCATATTATTGTTTTGTAATATGTCAGGGTTGTTCCAGATAGGTGTACATTTGCATGGGTGTTGGGTCTGTCTAGCACAGGCATTTTTAGATAAATAGCTGTATATGTTTACAAAATGTACAATTAGATTACATTTGCATTTCAAGTTATAAAAGTTTACTCAACGTGTCTGTGGGGTTTTTTTGTACAGTAAAGAAATACTACTAGGATTTTAAGTTCTTTGTGTGATTTCAGATCACTAATACTAATGCAGTATGTCAGTGAAAAAAACAACTAAATTCAGTTGAGCTGAAAAGATACCAAACAAGGCAAGGGGAAAAAAATAAAATGAAACAATCTGAGGGTGAAATACAAACGTAAACTAAAAAGGAGTCAAAAATGGCCGGTTGTATTTTGGAGGGTTAATCCAACAAATCACGAAAAATTAGGTTTAAATTTTTTTTCATGACAGTGCAGATTTCTGACATTTTGTGTAATTTAAGCTGTAACAATGTGATTGTTTTCTAACAAAAAACAGTGAAACTTAAGTTAGACTTGTGTTAAATGTTAAATGTTAAATGTGTTTGTAAATGAACCGCCCCATGTTGTGTAGCTTTCTGGATTTTATACTTATTGGGCTACATATTTATTTATCATACATGCTATACAGTACATAGCATCAAAACTCATATGTTTTATGTAACTAAAGTGTTTAATTATGTGGGCTACAGAAAATAATTAAGTTGTAGACTATATTTATATGAAAAACATGTATACTTACTGCATTTGAATCATTTTAACCATATGTAACCACCTGCATATGTGTTTGGGGGGAAAAAAGGGCTTCGATTTTGCCACCCTCATGCCACCCTAAGAAAATTTCTCTAGATCCGCCCCTGGGTGGAACGAATGACCAGCACGCACAGGGTGTGCAGGAACACTATGGCGCGGAGCACACACATGGGAGTCTAGAGAGCAAAGGGGATTTTGTGTGCATCTGTTATTTACCTCACTGTAAACAAACGTACTGTTTTCACTAAAGAGTCTTTCGGGTCCTCCTTCCCCACATCCCATGGTTTGCTCTGGCAAACCGTGACATTAGCAGCATATTAGTCAGCTTAGAACACAGGGATTTAATAATAGATACACAAAACGGAGCATGCCCGTTCCGGCCGGCTTTAAAGGGTTAAAGTGAAACAGCAACATTTTACTCCTCCCCTCACGTCACTCAAATGCAACAAAGCAGGAAACATGATGTTTTTCCTCCTTAGTAGAGAGGAAGAAAAACGCCCAGAGAGATGCACAGACGATCAGACTGAGCTCAGACCAAACTAGCAGCTTCCTCTGAGTGAGTCCAGCTACAGGAGAGAAAAGTGGAAAACTCCAATACTGCTGCTTCAAGCTGCTGACGCTCCACACACTGAATGTGAGTTTGAGCAAAAACACGACTCAAAGGAAGTTTCAGTGAAGGTGGTAGAGGAGGGAGGGGAGCCAGGACTGACTGTACTTCCTGTCTGCTGTTTTCAGCTTCACTCACAGACTCAATGGCTTCTAGATCAGAGGAGGATCTCTGCTGTACGGTCTGTATGGAGGTCTTCAGAGATCCTGTTATTCTGTCATGTAGCCACAGCTTCTGTGAACACTGTCTGAAGAGATGGTGGAGAGAGAGACCAACACACGAGTGTCCACTTTGTAAGAGAAGATCTTCAAAGAAGCATCCACCTTCAAACAAGGCTTTAAAGAACTTGTGTGATTCGTTCTTACAGGAGAGATATCAGAGAGCTTCAGAGGCTCTCTGCAGTCTGCACTCTGAGAAACTCAAACTCTTCTGTCTGGACCATCAGCAGCCAGTGTGTCACATCTGCAGAGACTCAGAAAAACACACCAATCACAGATTCAGACCCATCGATGAAGTTGCACGACAACACAAGAAACTTCAGGAAACTCTGGAGCCCTTAAAGAAGAAGTTAAAGGTTTGTGAAGAAGTTCAAGTGAAGTTTGATCAAACAGCAGAACACATTAAGGTCCAGGCCCGACACACAGAGAGGCAGATTAAGGAGCAGTTTAAGAAGCTTCACCAGTTTCTAGCAGAGGAAGAGGAGGCCAGGCTGGCTGCACTGAGGGAGGAAGAGGAGCAGAAGAGTGGGATGATGAAGGAGAAGATGGAGGCTCTGAGCAGAGAGATAGCAGCTCTTTCAGACACAGTCAGAGCCACAGAGGAGGAGCTGAGAGCTGAAGATATCACATTCCTGCACAACTACAAGGCTGCAGTGGAAAGAGTCCAGCGCTGCCCCCTGCTGGATGATCCACAGCTGCCCTCAGGAGCTCTGATAGACCAGGCCAAACACCTGGGCAACCTGACCTTCAACATCTGGAACAACATGAAGGACATGGTCTCCTACACTCCTCTCATTCTGGACCCAAACACTGCTGATCCAGACCTCATCCTGTCTGAAGATCTGACCAGTGTGAGAGGAGGAGAGAAGCAGCAGCTTCCTGATAATCCAGAGAGGTTTGATCATTCCTGCTCAGTCCTGGGCTCTGAGGGCTTTAACTCAGGGACTCACAGCTGGGATGTTGATGTAGGAGACAGTACACCGTGGGGACTGGGTGTGTTAGCAGAGTCTGTGCAGAGGAAGGGAGACATATGGTCTGGATTATGGATAATATGGTTTGATGAAGGTGAATACTCAGCATGGTCACCACCAGGTCCTCTCACTGATCTCTCATTCCAGAAGAAGCTCCAGAGGATCAGAGTGAATCTGGACTGGAACAGAGGAAAGCTGTCGTTCTCTGATCCTGATACTAACACACACATACACACCTTCACACACACTTTCACTGACAGGATGTTTCCATACATCAGCACTGTTGATAAACTGAACGTGTGTCCGTTGAAGGTGTCAGTGTCAGTGCAGCAGATGAGTTGAGGATGATGATGTTTCTAATGTTGTTTCCTGTCAGTGAGTTGAAGCTGTTAAACTGCAGCTGTCCTCCTGCTGCCTCGTTGTTCCAAAGCTCTTTGTTTCTCTTTTAGTTTCACTGTTTCTTTCTGTTTCTGCTGTCCACCTTTTCACATGGAAAATCATTTCACTGTTTCTCACTGAATGACTCCCCAAACTAGATTTGAAATTCTATCAAGTTTCTAATCATTACAAGTGATTCATGTTTCTATTTGATGTGTAAATGGAGATGATTTAGTTTGCTGGGATATGGACTGACATGTGTTGAATGGGAGGAGCAGTTTGTTGTTGTCTTCTTGTCTGTTTATGACAACAATAAATATGTTGTTGAAACAATGATTCATGTTTAACTCCATATATGAAATGTTTCTGATCTTTGAATTCTGTTTGATTAAAGACTTTCTTCATGACACAAATGAGATTTCAGTGTATTAATAGAACTAAATAAGCTCAGAGTTGAAAGGCTGGAGTATTATGTACGTGCTTCACTGTCAGGATCTTCAGGGGGATTCAAAGGGAAACATCAAACTGCTGTAATGAGATAAACTAGTTGGGCTGAACACACTTATCTGTAGTTTGTCTCCATCCAGGATCATCAGAATATAATGAACATGTGTGAAGAGCAGTGTCGTGTAAGTTACTTTACATTAGTAACTTAGTTACATTACTAGTTCTATCAAAAGTAACTCAATTCAGTTCAATTAAATTTTATTTATATAGTGCAAGGCACTTTATGTTGTACAGTAGATCCAGAGAAAATCTAAACAATCATATGACCTCCTATGAGCAAGCACTTTGGCGACAGTGGGAAGGAAAAACTCCCTTTTAACAGGAAGAAACCTCCGGCAGAACCAGGCTCAGGGAGGGGCGGCCATCTGCTGCGACCGGTTGGGGTGAGAGAAGGAAGACAGGATAAAGACATGCTGTGGAAGACAGACAGAGGTTAATAACAGATATGATTCAATGCAGAGAGGTCTATTAACACATAGTGAGTGAGAAAGGTGACTGGAAAGGAAAAACTCAATGCATCATGGGAATCCCCCGGCAGCCTACATCTATTGCAGCATAACTAAGGGAGGATTCAGGGTCACCTGGTCCAGCCCTAACTATATGCTTTAGCAAAAAGGAAAGTTTTAAGCTAATCTTGAAAGTAGAGATAGTGTCTGTCTCCTGAATCCAAACTGGAAGCTGGTTCCACAGAAGAGGGGCCTGAAAACTGAAGGCTCTCCCTCCCATTCTACTTTTAAATACTCTAGGAACAACAAGTAGGCCTGCAGAGCGAGAGCGAAGTGCTCTAATAGGGTGATATGGTACTACAAGGTCATTAAGATAAGATGGGGCCTGATTATTTAAGACCTTGTATGTGAGGAGCAGGATTTTGAATTCAATTCTGGGGGCGACCGTGGTTCAGGGGGGTTGGGAAGCACATCTGTAACCGGAAGGTCGCCGCTTCGATCCCCGGGCTCTCTGTCCTGGTCGTTGTGTCCTTGGGCAAGACACTTTACCCTATTGCCCACTGGTGATGGGCAATAGGGAAGCTTCTTCAGTTCTAGTGTCAAATAGTGGGGAGTCTCAGATATGATATGATATAATGATATAAATGAATATATGAATGAAAATAAATAGTGGCATTGTAAAGCGCTTTGTGTGCCTTGAAAAGCGCTATATAAATCCATTATTATTATTAAACATTTTAGGGAGGTTTTTAAAAAATTGTGTCTATTGTCTTGTGTAGTCTGGAAGATGAGTGGATGATGGGGTGGGTGCAGTTTTCTCTGTGGTGGGGTCGGGTGGGCTGTCCCGGGCTCTGTGGGGCCGTGCGGCGCTGCTGAACTGGGCCCCGGTCCGGATGGGCCTGGGCCCCCTTTCCTTGGTGGGTTGCAGAGTCTGGGAGTGCCTACTGGGGTCAGCAGGGAAGCTGTCCCCAGGGAGGAGGCCTATCTCGGGCACGTCACATCACGGGACAGTGGCACGGTTGCCCCTCCGTTGGTCTTCCTTGGTCTTCTTTGCTCTTGGTGCCTCTGGATGTCTGGAGCCAGTGGCGGAGCGGGGGGGTGGCTTACTGGGCTTAAGCCCGGGTTGTTTTTTCAGAAGCCTGGGGTCTTTTGGAGTGTAATTTTTTCATAATTAGATGCCTGGATGACAACTGTATTAAGCAAAAAACTACACACAATATTTAAAGCACATAGCGCACACTGTGGGAATTTACGACTGTGCGTAAATCCCCCCTAGTATTGGTATGTTCCGAGCTCAGGCACTAAGCGGGGCGGGGCAGCTGCTGCATGAGAGTGTGCTGTTAGAGAAACGGAGCCAGGCAGACAGAGGAGAACTGAAGTTCGACCAGGTACCAAAGCAAATCATTCGTACTGTACAAATAATGTAAATATGTATCGCGAAAGATTGATATCAAACAGATCACTTGACCCATATGACGTTACTTACTCTTCGAGTGAATCAACAAATGGCGAAATGAAAAGCCGAACAACAACAATGCTGTTTCTTTAGAGAGTCTTAGCTTACATGTGTGTTTATTTCATATTTTCAGTTGTTTCCCTCCACGGCTAAATAAATCGGTTTCAGTAATGCACTGATATACAAGAATGGACATAAGGAGCTTCTTTCAAAGAAAAACTCTGGTAGATGTTATTTTATATATTATGCTTTGTATGTTGTTCAGTATATTTCTATGCAAAAGCAAGAGGAACTTCAGTACACAGCAGTATATTCACAGTTGAAACCAGATATTTACATACACTTTATGGAAAACACAAGAACATTTTTTTACTGTACAACATCAATTTAGAGTAAACTTGTTTTGTTTTGGATAAATAAATATTGAAATATCTTTTGAATTAGTTAAATGTCAGAATAAAGATAGACAGAGCTTCTATTTTTATCACTTTCATCAAATTTAGGAGTACATATACACTAAGTTTATTGTTAATTAATAAGAAAACTCCAGACGATTCCATTCTGAGCTGAAGAAGCTTCTGATTGGTTAGTAGAGTCCATGTGAGTAAACTGGTGGCACAGCTGTGGATGCATATAAGGCAAAACACAGAGCCTGTTTCTGTGACATGGGAAAATCAAGAGATGTCAACATGTCTGTGAAGGTTCTCAGTCATCCAGGTCATCGTAGTCAAAGAGATGTCAACCAAAACACCAGGAAAAGAATTGTGGACCTCTATAAGTGTGGCTCAATTTTGAATACAATTTGGTGCCATTTATAATTAAGAAATACAGATAGTTTCTCTCTTTACTCTTAAAGTTAACAAATATGTTTTTTATATTTATCAATCTAAAAAAATAAACATTTAGTCTAATTTGATATTAAAATTAAAAAAGTGTTTGTTTTTTGATCTGAAGAGTAAATATCTGGTTTCAACTGTATATTTGATGATTGTCAGCAAAAAGAGGGAGAGAGAGGGAGATGGAGAATGATAGAACAGAGATGAACAAGAGGAGGTGAGACACACATGTTAGTCAAACGACAAAAGAGTGACTGTGTCCAGTCTGTTCCAAATTTGTTAGAGGGCTATCAGCCATATCATCCTGAAATGCTTGACTGCAAATCTGAAGAAGACTTCCTACAGATCCTCAGTGCTGATGAGGTGAGGAAACGGTCTTCCTGTGACATGCACGTTGCAAATTATCTATGACATTCCCATTCTATGTAACTTGGTCTTAAGTTTGGAGATGGTACTTTGTCTCACTCCAAATAATGCTGAATCTTGGTTATGTGGAATACCAAGTTGAAACAGCCCTATAGCATGGACCCTATCTAAATCTTTTAAATATGGCATGCTTAGAGCAGATACCCACGGACTGCTGTATCAGGGTCATGCTAATCACGAGCCAATCAGCCACCTGATTTTCAGCACCTGGTTTACTGGAAGCTCACATCAAGAAACAATAGCAGAACAAGTGGTTTGTCGTGGATGCAATCTACATACTCAACTCTGCTGCTCAACCAATGAATAAAAATTTCATTATAAATGTGGCTCCATATAAAAGGGAAAGAAACAGGCTTTGCAGTAGTATAGGATTTATTATCAAAAAGCATTGTTACAACACACAAATAAACAAACACTAATTGAATCACTTTTGTGCTGCATGTTCTCTAAATGTTAAAAAAAATAAAACAACAACATCTGTTTGTACATCTCTTTAAAAAACAACAAAACAAAGAAAAACTCTGAAATGAGACAGAACTGTCTTTTATGCTGCTTACATATGTTAGCGATTGCCCTTCAAAAATAATTTGATTTAATGAATTAAATATTTATTTAAAATTTAACACACGTTGATAAACAAAAGAACTAAATAATGATCTGGAAGAAAAGGAGCACACTGAACTTTAACCATCATTAAATGTAACATCAGGGTTTCTCTGATACAATTAGAAGAATAATGTAATGAACTGAATTAAGAATGCTGAGAGTTTTTACTGCTCTGGACAGAAAATACTGATTTGAATATCGGTCATCTTTTCACTCAGGTGTTGCAGTGATTTGACTCCTGGTCAGTGCGAGCTCTACCACCTACACACTGCTATGACTCTGTCCCACATTTTCTAAACATAACACTTTTAAGCAATATCAATTATCGTATCTCATTAACAAAATCCTTTTCCACAGATTCTACAGCCTTCATTCCCTTGTGTGAATTTGTGTGAGCTTTCAATCCTGATTGATGAGGGAATCTTTTCCCACAAGTGCTGCAACTATATGGCTTCTCACCTGTGTGACACCTCATGTGACGCTTCATGTTAATCCATTGACTAAATTCTTTCCCACAGGTGATACAAGGGTAAGGTTTCTCACCTGTGTGAAGTTTGACATGTGTTTTCAGGTTGCTTGTACTCTTAAAAGTTTTTCCGCATGTCATACAAGGATATGGTTTCTCACTTGTATGAACCCTTCTGTGAGCATTCATTTTTGAGTTGGAAGCGAACACTTTCCCACAGGTGCTACAGGAATATGGCTTCTCACCTGTGTGAACTCTAAAATGTGTAGTCAGAAGGGATCTAAGGAGAAACGTTTTACCACAGATGCTACAAGAATATGGTTTCTCACCTGTGTGAACCCTTGTGTGAACAACCAATTTTGACTTGTAATTGAATACTTTCCCACAGGTGCTACACAAATAAGGCTTCTCACCTGTGTGAACTCTAACATGTGCAATCAGGCGTGATTTAAACTGAAAAGCTTTTCCACATATGTCACATTGTTCAGTCTTTTTTCTTGTCCCACTTTGACCCTGACTCTCTGACACAGCAGCCATTTTTACTCTCTTACTGTCACTTTTCTTTCTGCAAAGTCTCCTCTTCTTCAACTCTGCATTTTCAAGTAACCCCAAGTCCACATGGTGACTTTCTTCCTGATCTTGGCTCTCAGCAGAGCTGTGAGAGATTTGTTCACTGTTTGGTTCTGCTTCACTGTGGTCACTTTCCTCATAAGCAGGAGTCACCATGAAGATATCAGGCTCCAGCTTCACTCCCAGCTGCTCTCCCTTCTGACTGCTGCAGAGATCCTCCTGTTCCTCATTAATCTGTGGAGAGTCTGGGTCCTCCTGGTCTACACTGGAGCTCCTCACCTCGCTATAGATTGGCTGGTTTGCGAGTGGCTCCTCCTCCTCCGCCGCCTCCTCACAGACATGTAGTTGTTGGACGTCTAAAAAAAAGAAATGGAAATTTTTTTTTTCTCTAAAACAACAATCACCAGAGAAAATATATTTTGATCTGAACCATAAACAGGTCTCTACATAGTGAGAATTTGGCCCACTGAACTTTGCAGAACTGTTGTAATTCATTAATTAGAGGGTTTTCGAAAAACCGTCTTTTTACGGTCACGCCACAGCGAAATCTTCATTTTGTTTTTCTTAAGGTGAACTTGCTGGTATGTTTTGGATTATTATTCTGCTGCAGAATCCTAGTGCCCTTCAGTCTCTAATAAATGGTCGGATATAGGGCCGGGCCATATTATACCGTTCACGGTAATACCGGTACAATGTTAAGCAACGATAAGAAAACGCGATACAATATGGGTGAAACGCACATGCGCAGTGCCTTTGTTTTCATATGCACATGGCCGAAAAAGCATGGAGGCAACAGAGAATGAGAAGGGAAAAAGCGGATTGTTGAGTGAAATGGATGAACCAGAATTAGTTTGTAAAAATGGTGCCACTTCAGTGATGTGGAACTGGTTTGGTGTCCATCAGATACACAACAAAGCACTTTTTCCCCCTGTAGAACATGCAAGCAGGCCGTCGTTATTGCCGTATAAGGCACCCGTAAATCTGGGTCTTAAACTCCGTCCACTTCAAGTCCCAAAGTCAAACGAACACTGCAGCATCCCTGAGAGTTAAAAACTGTCTAAATTCTTTCATCTTTAATAAAATCATCAGCATTGCTGCTTTACCAGGTGTAACTATGAAGTTTAACATCCAGGCATCCATGAAAACAGAATTTATTACACTTAACGGAGTTAGAAGCTAGCAGGAAGTTAGCGGAAGTTAGCTCGCTAGTTACCCAAGCATGATATACCGTGTTCTGACTGAGAGATTTCTGAAAAAATTCAAACGTACAGCTCTGCTATCACTTCCAACATAAATGAAGACAGGTAACTAAACAGCAGTGACGTTTGTAAGGTTACTGAAGTTGGGCTAGCTGGTATATAATGATGTGCTAAGTGATCGCTAGCGATACAGCTATGTTAGCATAACAAAACAATGAAGCTGGAGGATGAACGCTAACACTTTTCCACTCAAAAGTTAATGTGAAGGTTCCTGATGGTTAGAGACAAATACAATCACATGGCAGGATGCTGTAAACGGACCAAACTTCAGTCAGGAGAACAACTGAGATAATCCATCCACAATACGAGGTTAGTCATTAATATACTGCAGCAACATGGGAATAGAGCAGCTGTGATAGAATACAGCATTAATGAATCAATGGTATAGAAGTGGAGGAAGTAAGAAGAATGAGTTGAATAAAGTTTTATTTATCCGACTGCTTTATTTCGCTTAATGTGCCTTATAACCCCATGCACCTTATGGTCCAAAAAATACATATTTGACTTTTTTTATTTGGCACACTGCAGTTTAATGTAGCAAAACACCTCTTTTTAACTTCAGTGGATATTATACATGGTTATGCTCAGGATATGTCAGCCCATTTCTACTGGAAATGCCTTTTGGTTAAACTTTCAGCACTAGTAAAGTTGTGAAGTTGTATTTTGTGTCGCAGAAATTATATCGTCAGTTATATCGTTATCGCAAATTTTCAAATATATATTCTGATAAATATTTTTGGCCATATCGCCCTGCTCTAGTCGGATATTCTCCTTCAGGATGTTTTTGTAGACAGCAGAATTCATGATTCAATTTACCACAACAAGCCTTGCAGGTGTGAGGCAGCAAAAGCAAAAGCCCCAGACCACCAATACTGCCCTCGCCATATTTTACTGTGAAAATGATGTTCCTGTTCAGAATTGTTGTTACTTTTACACCAAATGTAAAGAGACACATGCCTCCAAAAAGTTTCCCTTTTGCCTCGTCAGTCCACGGAATATTTTCCCAATGTCTTGGAGATCATGGAGACTTTCCTTTGGCAAAACTGAGACAAGATTTTATGTTACTACATAGCAGTGGTTTTCACCTCGTAACTCTGCCATGGATGCCATTTTTGCCCAGTCTCTTATAGTGGAGTCATGAACTTTGACCTTAATTGAGGCAAGTGAGGCCTGGAGTTCTTTGGATGTTGTTCTAGAGTATTTTGTGACCTCCTGGATGTGACCTCGGGAGTAATTTTGGTCATTCGGTCACTCCTGGGAAGGTTCACCATTGTTCCAAGTTTTCTCCATTTGTGCATCATTTGGCTCTCACTGTGTTTCAGTGGAGTCCCAAAGCCTTAGATGTGGCTTTGTAACCCTTTCAAGACTGATAGATGTCAATGACTTTGTTTCTCATGTTTTTCTTTACATTGTGGAATGATGTGTTGGTTTTTGGGATCTCTTAGCCGGCTTCACTTTGTCAGAAAGGTTCTATTAAAGTGATTTCCTGACTCAGCCTGCAAAAAGGTGTGATTAATCAGTTAATTCGTTATTTAACAAGGGGGCAATTCCTTTTTCACACAGCACCAGGCAGGCTTGGATAACTTTTCTCCCTTGATAAATAAACTCATCGTTTACGAACTGCATTTTGCATTTACTCAGGTTATCTTTGTCTAATATTTAAATATGTTTGATGATCTGAAACATTTAAGTGCGACAAAATGTGCGACGAAAAGTCAATAATCTTTTGACTTTAGACTTGAAAAAATGTTCTACGACTTGCAACTTTGTTAAGTCTAATTGTTGAATGTTGTAATCGTAGTTCTTAAATTTGTAAAGTCTTAGTTCAAACTATAGGATCAAGACATTCCTTTGTCCCCCTCCCCAGCCTCTCGAGGTTCTGGGAGGAGGCTGTAGTGTTTTATCACAGACACATCCCTTGTAAAGACTCTGTTTGATGTTGCTTCCTGCTTTTATGATCCTTTTGGTGAGCAGGAGGTCACACAAACGCACTCGCATCACTCACACACTCACACACAGTGCCTTGTCTTTGTAACCAAGGGGGGTTTTACATCAATACTAGAGACGGCATGATGCCACTTTTTTATGTCCGATGCCAATATCATAAATTTGGATATCTAACAATACCGATAGTTTATTTCACAATCAAACTGTTTGTTTTTTTTATACCTTGCTACATTTTGTATAAGTTATACTCAAGTTTAAAAAATAAACACTAAAGCTAATCTGTTATACATATATGCAAAAAATACCCTGCACCCAAAATATTTCATAGTTCAGCAATACTAATCAAGCTAATAAACTTAAAGGGAACCCCGACTATTGTGACAAGTTACTCTAAATATGTTACAAATTATCTCCAATAATTAAAAACATACTTGAGAATAACTACAATTTTTTTGTTATTCATTAAATCTTTGTTGTTTAAAACTATTTTGGAGCCGTGGGAGTGGCCATGTTTTTTTAGCACACAATGCATTCTGGGATGATGACGTGTATTGGTTGTCGGCGGTGTAGGTGCTTTCGTTCAGCTAACCTGTTTTGTTAAGTGTAGCACCGGTATTAATTAACTTGCCTATTAGTGACCTTGTTACGGCTTGGTAGACCAGCACTTCCGGTCTTTAAGGCTACGTTCACACTGCAGGCGAAAGCGCATCAAATCCGATTTTTTTGACCCTATGCGACCCATATCCGATCATGCTATGACAGTGTGAACGGCGCAAATCCGATATTTTCAAATCCGATCTGGGTCACTTTCGTATGTGGTACTGAATCCGATACATATCCAATGTTTTAGAAAGCGACTGCTGTTTGAACGGTCAAGTCGCATTAAATCCGCCTTTTACATCACCGACACAAGACTGAAGCCAATTATCAGCGCCAGAGAAGCGCCCGAGAAGACATCGCGAACGCTTCCTGGCCATCCAGTGTAGATGTCAGTGAAACTGTTGGGAAGACAACGTAAACATTTTATTTGTACTGTATAATCTGCAGATTCTGACAGAAATCTACAGCTATCCTTTGAAGCACCGCTCCTCTCTTAAACGGCAATAAGGATCATTATTAGGTTATCTACATTATTATGTAAATAACAAAATAACTTAAAGCAAAAATTGGGAAACGTGAAGTCCGAAGTCTTTATATTAAGGGCCATCAGTCAAACAATATTGTTTGCTCTGGGTCTAAAGAGAGCGCGTTGTGTGTGACATCTTCTTTTGCGCATGCGGGCCGCTTTGAGCGTTCACACTAGAGCGCGTTTGCTGTCGCATTTTATATGTAGTGTGAACAAGCAGACAAAAAAATCGGATTTGATCAAAAAATCGGAATTGAGCATTAAGACCTGCAGTGTGAACGTAGCCTAAGTCTGACGTTATTAGCCATGTCTGAGTGGAAACTCCGCTGCAAAAATCAAATGATCACTGCAGCATTACTGAGAGTTGAAAAACTGTCTAAATTTGTTCATCTGTAATAAAATGATCAGTGTGACTGCTCTGCCAGGTTTAACAATTAAGTTTAACATCCAGGCATCCATGAAAACAGAATTTATGACATTTAACTGAGTTAGAAGGTAGCAGGGAGCTAGCTCACAAGCTTCCATCTAAATATAATATACCATGTTCTGACTGAGAGATTTATGAAACAAATTAAAACGTACAGTTCTGCTATCACTTCCAACATAAATGATGACAGGAAAGTAAACAGCAGCGACATTTGTAGGGTTACTGAAGATTGGCTAGCTGGTATATAATGATGTGATACGTGATCGCTAGCGCGACAAGCATAGCATAACATGGTAAATGGCCTGTATTTGTATAGCGCTTTACTAGTCCCTAAGGACCCCAAAGCGCTTTACACATCCAGTCATCGACCCATCCACACACATTCACATACTGGTGATGGCAGCTACATTGTAGCCACAGCCACCCTGGGGTGCACTGGAGGGTGAACACTAACAAATGGACTTTTTTTCCCCATTCGATAAAAATTAATTTGAGGGTTCCCAATGGTTATAGGGACAAGTGCAATTGCATGACAGGATGCTATAAACAGACCAAACGTCAGTCAGGAGAACAGCAGAGATAATCCATCCACAATATGAGGTTAGTCATCAATATACTGCTGCATGGGTTTGGCTGCATCGTAAGTGTTTAAAAACACTTTAAAATGATTAGCGGTGATAAAAACCGAGAAGCCGACAGTGATCACTGACTGTTTTTAGGGGCTTGTTGAGATTAAACAGAACAAGATACAAAGCATTAAAACATGCTAAAAACACAACAGTCTTATTAAATGCAGAATACTTTGGGCCCGGAAGCAGGATTCATCACGTTATTACTTAAAGACCGAATACACGGAGGCTAACAAGGGCTGCCCAAAGAACATCTGGATTAACATACGGCTTCAAAAAGTTTAGGTGCTTTACAACAAATGCTCGGTCGCCGTTGCCATTGAAAAGCAGTAGCCGCATACACACCAGTAGTTTTCCCTCACTCTCTCGTCCTCGTGTGATGGATTGTTTTCATCTTCATCAAAACTAAGTGCTGGTTAACTATTTTCTTCCTCTCTCTCGGTTGCTCTGGTCCAAACTGGAAAGGTTGAACAGAAGCCATTTCCAATGCGCCGCTAACTGTGAACTCGATGTGGTGCAACCGTATGACGTCACTACCCAGAGTGCATTGAGAAAAAAAAAAAATAACAATGGTGGGCTATTGGTAGAGCTGGGCGATAGAACGATAATGATATGTATCGCGATATAACTTTTTCTCGATAGAAAAATTACACTATTGCGATAGACCTCGCCGCTCTTGTCCTCTTAAAAAAAAGAAAAAAAAAAGAACAGCCAATCCAAATTAAGTAGCGCAGAGCCGAACCAATCACAGCCGCAGCGTCACGTCGCGTGACTTGTTACGTACAGCACAAGTGCCAAGCCGCACATGTGTATTTGTTTGGGAAGCAGCCAGCCACCGTACCGCCCGGGTAATGGAGGAAATGAGTGTGCCGACTAGAGAAACATCAACCGAGCGTGACCGAAGGTTACCGAAGAGAAAACAGATGATGGTTCCAACGCCGGAGAGATTGTCGAACGGAAGAGCCATAGAAGTTCCGTAGTGTGAAGGTATTTCGGCTATTTCAAGTCTGACAAAAAACAGAGTAGCGTGCACTGTAAATGTGCCGAAAGCAAGTCTGGAAATACAATAAACTGGTGCATGCTCAGGCTACGTCCACACGTACCCGGGTATTTTTGAAATTCACTGAAAACAAAGATTTTTAAAAACTCCGGCCAGGGTGGATATTTTTGAAAACTCAGTTTTTGCATTTACGTGTGGACAGAAAAACGGAGAAAACGCATTTTTTGACGTCACACTGTGCGCCACGTTATTGTGTCGGTGAAATGAATTTCTACAATACTGTTACTGTTAATTCTACTCTCTGCAGTGTTTAAATGCTTACATATACACACAGTTACTGTCCCTCCACACATACGACTCTGTTCTGCTTCTATGCCCCAGCTTTGTTTACTTTTTCCCACCGAGGCTTCTAGACTTCTGATTGGCCAACATTTCTGCACGGTTAGGAATCTAGCGCCACCTGCTGCTTTGGCATGTTCATAGCAGCGTTTTCCTTCATTTCTGCCTTTATGTGTGGAGGGGATTATTTTTTAAAACGAAAACGGAAAATCTCCGTTTTCAAAAATACCCGTGTACGTGTGGACGTAGCCTCAGTCTCTGACTGGAAGCGCTAATTCGTCATTCGGCTTTTGTCAGACTAAAGTAACTGTTACAACTGTTTGAAAAGCTAAGCTATACAACAAGGAGAGATTGAGAATTTCCTTTTAGTTCTCAGTTTATTTGATATTGACAAAAGTTAGTCAGTTTTGTCTGTTCTTCTGTAAAACAAACTAAGATTTATTTTTAGAATTAATATTTTGTTTCTAAGTGGAATTGACAATTTAGTCTGTTTCGTTTGTTCTATTTTGAAACTTAAACGCTTTAGCGGCTGCCTTTTGTGTAGTTTGCAATATTTGCCTTTATTTATCTGAAAAAGTCTCATGTTCCTTAAGTACATCTACCCTGTTGAACTTATTATGGGAAATAAATATTTAAATAAAAACAAGCTGCTGATTATTTCACATTTTACTTGTGAGCAACGGCACATTTAAATCTTACAAATATAGTTATTTGGCTGATATCGTGATAGATATCGTTATCGGCTGAAACAAAAAAAACATATCGTGATATGAAAAAAATCTTATATCGCCCAGCTCTATCTATTGGTAAATCGGTTTGATATAAAACGTGCTTAAAAAGAAATCATATGTGGTATTAAAAAACGGCAAATGTGTTATTGAAAGCACAGTACATATTTTAGTGCAATCACGTCTTAAAAGATCTCTAAAACCCTTTTAAACCTACACCATCCTTTCTATTCTGGTATTTTAAAGAGTACTTAGCGGAAATATTAAACAACCTAAGTAATGTCTGTGAAGGTTCTCAGTCATCCAGGTCATCGTAGTCAAAGGAGCTTGCAAAGAAAAGCGTCTGGACTTCTTTTAAGTTGCTTGAAGACGTTTCACCTCTCATCCGAGAAGCTTCTTCAGTTCTAAGGTCAAATGGTGGGGAGTCCCAGATTTAAACCCAGTGGGAGTAACCCCCCCACAGAGGGACAAAAGGACCCCCTGATGATCCTTTAATCGCCTGAGCCAAGGTGGGAAACTGGGCGTGGGACCCAATCAGCCAGAGTTTCGGGTGAGGTCAGATGGCCCAGGATGTGAGTGGGCGTTAAGGCGTCTGGGGAGGGAACTCAAAACTGGATTATAGATGGCAGAGAGCTGGTGTCGTAAACCCCCGCCTCTGTTCAAAGATGGTCGCTCACAGTGGACATAGATGGCTTCTTTCACTCCTCTTTCAAACCATCTGTCCTCTCTGTCCAAAATGTGAACATTGGCATCCTCAAAAGAGTGTCCTTTATCCTTAAGATGCAGATGGACTGCTGAGTCTTGTCCTGTGGAGGTGGCTCTTCTGTGTAAACCCTAAGTAATAGGGTTGCTAACTCCCAGCCCCCCCCCAAAGAAAAAGGGGAACCACCCTCCTCCTCATGATGCTTAAACGACGTAATCGACTTTAATTTAATGCATGTGTAAAGCAAAAGGGAGTTTTCAGCTATGATCATCATTCATTGTGCACAAATGACTAGCAGAGTTTTGGCCAGTTTGGTCTTTTGCAAATGCAGAATAATTAACTGAAATAACTTAAAGTGCACATTTCTGTTCATTGTTCAGTTTATATATTTTTGTTTTTCAATCTTTATAACTTGCACATTGACACATAAAAAAATGTACTGCAATGAATCTTTGTTTTGTACTTCACGAATGTCTACACTGTTTGTCTGCTTTTGAAAATTTTCATTGAATGTTTATTCTGTGAATTTATAGTTTAAAGAAGGACTGTTATTGCAGCCAAGTTTAATTGAGCTGTATAACGGAGGTGATATTTTATCATTACTCTGTGTATACTTTGTAAGTTCAGTTACACTTGTTTCATCGTGTGTCAAGATAAATACAGATTTTTAAAAGAACATATGGTCTGTTATTTACATTTAACATATATTTGCAACACTGTTTAAAAAAAGACTAAATAGGTCTTGAAATTCAAAGTTTCAGAGTTGAGGATAAAGATTTGAGACTTGCAAAATAATGACTTGTTCCCATCTCTGTTCCAAAGAAATATCATATCCTTCAATGATTTTGAAGGACAATGAACATCTCAATCAACTCTGTTACTGAAGCATCTTAATTGGTTTTAACAGAAACGTGATGCATTCTTGCTGCTTATTAAAGTTCTGACCTTTATTTCTTCCTGTGAATCATCCCAGTTTTACAAACCTATTCTGTGCAGCTTTATATCGGGTTTCCAGGTGGTCGCCAGCAGTTTGAGCCACTCATCATCAGTTCTGACACCATCCGCCTCCAGCTTCACTGCCAGCTGCTCTCCATCCGGACTGCTGCAGGGTTCCTCCTCCTGTCTCTCTTTCATCTGTGGAGGCTCTGGATCCTCCTGGAATTCTGAAGAGAGAAACAGAGGTGAAATTCTGAAACCACCAAGGTTAGTTTACCACCAAGCCTCAGTTATTTTGTTTTTTTGATGCATGCAGGCAGCAAGCCGAGGAGATACCACAACACCCTCCCTATCTTGTTGTGACGCCTGATAAGCGGTAAATGGGCTGATTCTTATATAGCGCTACTCTCCAGGATCACTCAAAGAGCTGTATAAAATGTGCAACATTTAAAGATTTTTGCCTTCTAGCTAACATTCACACACATTCATACTCTGATGGATGCATCGAAGATCAACTTGGTGTTAGTATCTTGCCCAAGAATATTTGGCAGACTGGGGGAGGCAAAAACCAACCTTCAGATCAGTAGATTTAAGTCATAGATCATCAAATTCAAATAATAATAAATGCTGAACTATGAAATATTTTAGGTGCAGGCTATTTTTTGCATACAGAATAGCTTTAGTGTTTTGGTTTTTAAAACTTGACTATGAACTTATAGAAAATGCAGCAAGATATTTATAAAAAAGCTTTGAGTATAAAATACACTATATCAGATTCATATCAGTATCTGACATAAAAACGTGGTATCGTGCCATCTCTACTAAACAGTTTCCAACCACAGGAAATTTTAGTGTCTTCTTTTTTTATGTTTGAGATGCAATTTTTATATACACTGTAGGAAAATATATTATAATGCAAATTTGCACAAATTTTGCATCAAAATAAACTATTTCCAACAATGTAATTTAAATTCTAATCATCCCAGAAACTATACAGAAAGACATAAACTCAAACATTAACTTTAAGAACATCAGCAGATCTTTGTAAATGCCCTATAGGAAAAAAATACATTTTCTGTGAAAGTCTAAGGAGCTTGCAAAGAAAAGCGTCTGGACTTCTTTAGGTTGCTTGAAGACATTTCACCTCTCATCTGAGAAGCTTCTTCAGTTCTAGTGTTAAATGGTGGAGAGTCCCAGATTTCCGAGAGGAACAAAGGACCCCCTGATGATCCTCCACCTAATCACATGAGTCAAGGCATGAAACTGGGTGTGGGTCACAATCAGCCAGAGTTTCGGGTGAGCTCATTGTGAAACCTGGCCCCACCTTATCATGCGAATTCCTGAGGTCAGATGGCCCAGGATGTGAGTGGGCGTTAAGGCATCTGGGAAGGGATCTCAAAACTGGACTATAGATGGCAGACAGCTGGTGTTGTAAACCACCGCCTCTGTTCAAAGATGGTCGCTCACAGTGGACGTAAATGTTCATGTAGAAATTCATGCCCTCTCAATTAGCTCAAGATTAAAAAAAAAGGCTAAGTTTGGACACATCTTCTTGTTTAGTCTAAGGAGCTCGGAAAGAAAAGCGTCTGGACTTCTTTAAGTTGTTTGAAGAGGTTTCACCTCTCATCCGAGAAGCTTCTTCAGTTCTAGTGTCAAATAGTGGGGAGTCTCAGATTTAAACAAACAGGGACAAAGAACCCCCTGGTGATCCTCTACCTAATCACATGAGTCAAGGTGTGAAAATGTGTGTGTGGGTCACAATCAGCCAAGGGCTGTATCCCAATTCAGGGTCTGCAGCCTTAAAGTACGCAGCCTCAACCATCCTCAAGGGCCGCGTACTCAAAGACCGCTAAGGCCAGAAGTGCGAGGCTTGTAAAATGGGACGGTCTAGCCTCCGTTGCGCTGCCCAGGTTGCCTAGCAACCATGATACTAACAGCTGACTGCAGTCTTTAGCTGATGCCCAGTGTCTGATATTTTACACAAATTAGAGTCCGAAATTAAATTAATCACCAAGGTAACAGCTTTCTGCTCCCAGCTAACATCAGAGAAATCCCGGAGACGCTGACGAGCTTTCATGTCTTCATCAACAGAGAGGAACCTGAGCTCAGCACACGTGTCCGTACCTGAGCCGTGTGAGTGTGTGTCGGGTCTCCGGCTGATATCCAGCAGTCTGCGCTGACGCTGGATCTCCTCCTCATACTGGACGATGGTTTTCTGAACCTCGCAGAAGATTTGTTGGCAAACAGCAGCCAGCCTCTCCTGTATGAACTCTCTCAGAGACTCAGCTGAACACATGGCTGCTTCAGCTGCTGCGGGTCGATAGAAGCGACAGCGACGCTGTGTTATTGGTGTTTGATCGACAGGAACAGGAGCGATACTTTACTTTGTGTCTCTGAGCTCAGCCCGCTTAATCAAACCGGGACCAATGTCTGCGCAAGCGCAGCTCCTATCCCTGCTCTGCTGTGGTTTGCCGTGCGCGGTCACGTGACTCCCTGCAAACCGCCCCAGATCTTACGGAGTCCTGAGAGGGACAAAAGAGAAAAACGGATTCTCAAACTGATACACACACGCTACCGTGACAATGACACGCTGTCACATTTTATAATTCTCCTCTAATGCCTGTGTTATTTGTGATGTTACTGAAACCATCGTCTTAAAAAAGGTGATTGTCACAAGAAGTTTATAACATTGTGGAAAATGTTGTTATTGCGATATTGTTGTGTACAGCTGGGTATTAAAAGTTTAACCAGACTTCAATAATAGTACTGTAAGTGCTAAAAACCTGTATGTTGGGCATTTTTGTGACATTGACTTTCAGGGGTTTTAAAAGTGAGCTTCATAGGAAACTGCTCCCTGAGGCTACACCTGCATACTCCTGCCGGCTGTCCCATACACTATAAAATAAATTAATCTCACTTTGTTATTTAAACAAACCCACTTGTACCTGCAATGAATTAACCTGTGTTTGAAAAAGGAGGTAAAGACTTTCTTCTAAAAATAAAGTAGAAGGTCTAACACGCTCAATCAGAGAACTACATTTCAATATGTTCTTATTGTTGACACCATCAGACTCTTCTTAGCTGTAAAAACGTCTTTACATGAAGTCTAATACAGTATGGATGGTCAAATATGAGGCTGCTGTGATGGGGCACAGTTTGCAACACAGCAGCCCAGCCTCATCACAGCAGAAATCCAGATGCCTTATAGGCACAGCTTTATTATGACAGGATAGAAACTGCTAACAAACCATCTGTAATTCTGAACAAATGAAAATGCTGTGAGGTTCAATTGTGGGGCCTTTTCCAGTTTTAAACCACTCAGGCCAAGGACACCTAGTTAGTAGACAGAGTGCACACTAGAAACTGTCTCTTCTTCTGACAGTAATTATTGAAGTTAACTCAGAAAGATCAATCAGAGAGAAAGAGACTAAATAAATATCATTAAAAGTAGCTGTACGTAACTGCTCCTGACCCTGAATCCTCCTTTAGTTACGCTGCAATAGGCGTCATGGGAATCCCCCAGCAGGCTGCTATAGATGATTTTCTCAGTATTTTTTAGGGTCTTTGCCTTATGAGCACGTCCTTCATTTCTTCTGTTGGGTTCCAACTTAATGTTTGAATTATTTAATTTCTTTAAACTCTTATATAATTTCTCTATATTTTGTATAAGAGGGGCCAGACTTGGACCTAGTTTTTCTTTTTTAAGTGTTCTGCAGGCTTGATGAAGGTGTTTCAAAGACATTCTTTGGACGTTGCTTTTTAAGTCCTGTCCTCGTACCTTATAGGGAAGTGTATTCCTACTTAAATTCCTACTATTTAGTTTATTTTGTTTCTGCTGAAAACTTCAATTTGCTTCATGGAGGAGAGTTCATGCTCTCTCAATTAGCTCAAGATTAGAAAAAGGGTAATATTCTGATGTTGGAGTTTCATGAACGCACCTCTGGGAGCAATCTAAATAAACTAAACAGTCATCTTCTCTCAGATCATTCGACAAGGTAGAAACTACTTCTGCATATTTTTAGGTTGCACTATGTTGTACACTCCACATGATGTCACATTAACAACAGTTTTAGTAACAACACTCTGGACTGCATACTTAAAAAAAATGTGATTTTAATGATTTCAGTTCTTTCCTGTAAATTTTACTGGTTTATTCCCTATACACTTATTTGCTGGACATGTACCAGTTGATGGATTTGGAGTGTCCCTTTCACAGCGCAATATTTTTGAACCAGGGTGTTAAAATAAATCTCAAAGGTACCACTATGACTGTTAATTTATTTGGAGAGCAGAAAGCCTAAGAATTACCCACAGTTTTAAGCAGAGTACCAGAGAATCCTGCTTGTTGTGTTCATGTTCAGAAACACAAGTAAGTAATAATCATACATTGCAAGCATCACTTTCTGTCTGGCTTGTTTGGTTTGCATAACCTGTATTTTATTAGCTGCAAACCAACAAAACCAGTCAAAAGTTTGGACACATCTTCTTGTTTAATCTAAGGAGCTTGCAAAGAAAAGCGTCTGGACTTCTTTAAGTTGTTTGAAGACGTTTCAACTCTCATCCGAGAAGCTTCTTCAGTTCTAAGGTCAAATGGTGGAGAGTCCCAGATTTAAAAGAGTTTCCCCCACAAACAGGGACAAAGGACCCCCTGATGATTCTCTACCTAATCACATGAGCCAAGGTGTGAAAATGTGTGTGTGTCACAATCAGCCAGAGTTTCGGGCGAGCTCATTGTGAAACCTGGCCCCACCCTATCATGTGATTTCCTGAGGTCAGATGGCCCAGGATGTGAGTGGGCGTTAAGGCGTTTTTTAGGACTTTACCACACAGTGTTTTCTGGTGTGTGATGCAGTGATGTGCTGTTAACTCACTGATAGAGTTCTCCTGCATCTGTACTCGCATCCTGCCGACTAGTCCACTTTTTTCACCACACAACACTCAAACAGCCTCCATAAAGGAAGATTACCAGGTTGGCCCAGTTATGTTAGATATTAGGGCTGGGCCATATCATACCGTTCATAGTAATACCGGTATAATGTTAGGCAATGATAAAAAAAAATGAAATATCGCGATAGAATATGGGTAACCTTCCTTTCCGAACAGATTTTAGGTGGCACAGGGCACTCAAAAATCTGTCAAAAATGTTTTAGCATGACTTTGCTAAGCTACGCAACCGCACTGCTTGATGGATTGTTGGAGCATTACGGCTACCGTAGTCGGGAGCCTCGCGGAGTGATACGTACTGTGCTTCAACGTAATATTATTGCATTGTGTGTGTTTAACCTCACTTTAAGTTTTGTGCATATTATACATGGTTATGCTGAGTATGTCGGCCAATTTCCACTGGAAATGCCTTTTGGTTAAAATGTCAGCAAGGATTTTGCATTTGCACTGTTAAATTTTTATATAACTTTAATGCACATAAAAAACAGCTGCTTGTTTAAGTGAAAATACATTGATGGGTTTTTTTGCACTAATAAAGTTGTGGAGTTGTAAAGTATTTTGTCTAGTGTCAGTTATGTTGTCAGTTATATCGTTATCGCAAATTCTCAAATATATATCGTGATAAATATTTTTAAATATATTTTTTTGCCCTGGAGTGCTGCTCTACTATATATAAGCATACTTCAAATTACTGTGTATGAATGATAATCAAGAGACAAACTTTGAAGATGCAGAGCATGATGTCCCATCATCAGACTGTAAACAAACATCCACCAGGCTTCTTTGTTGGCACAGGTGATGATTCTCCTATCAGGGATCAGTAGAGTGTATTAACCTGTGGTATAAGCAGCAGTCACTGAAATATTACTGTTTCAGATAAGAAATCTAGCACATAAAAGCCAGGGTGGGAGGGATCTCTGCAAACTGACTTAACTCTGCAAGTGTGAAGCTCAACAAAAATCTGACTCTCCAGTCACAGACAAACAAAAAACTCCAGCTGGGAGATAGAAAACGCTGTCTGGGTCTTGCTGGATGTTGCTGGTCAGAGTCCCACATTAGCAGAGTGCTTCTTGGTCCCACTGACCCATGTGGACAGCGACTGTGGAGAACTGTTCTGGAAAACAGAGAAGAGAATTAAAATGACAAAAGCCAAACAGGATTTCCAGGTATTAATCTGGTACATCGCTTCACTGCAGTCTTATGTATTTTCCCCACACCTGAATAAAAAATATTATTATTTACATATTTCAGCTGATGCAGCCTGACTGAAACGCCGATTCTAAATGTTCAGCACACACACAGAGACACAGAGGTACCATTTAAAGTTTAGTGTTAACTTGAGTCACTGATCATTTGCAGTATTACAGAGTCTGGCAGTCTTTGCATGATGTCCACGTCACTGTAAGTTTCTAGCTGACTCTCAGGTGTGACAGGTGTGCCAGCAGGAAAGAGTAATAATAACCTGCATCCTGAGGTTTGTCATGCAGGATTAAAGGAGCCAGGCTTTGTTCACACAGCTGGGATTGTATTTTACACTGACCCTGGGTCAGTATAAGTATCATACAGTTTAAACGAAGCACTGAAACTTGCACATATTTATTATAGATGCACTGAAGCTAATCGAGATATTTGCTGTCAATCTGTGGCTGCGATTAAACACTTTACTGGAAACTTTATTAACTAGTAACTTCATCAGTCATGACAGAAGCTAATATTTCTGTGCTAACATAAAGGATCTCAGATCAGCTGCTGCCATCTTGTGGCCACAGTTGGTTACTGTCTCTGAAAGTTGTCTCATGTTTCCTGTTGTCCTGCTAACAAAGGCTGGAGCTCATCATGCTGAGAGGGCAGCAGCATTTTGTGGCTCTTCACACATGTTCATTATATTCTGATGATCCTGGATGGAGACAAACTACAGATAAGTGTGTTCAGCCCAACTAGTTTATCTCATTACAGCAGTTTGATGTTTCCCTTTGAATCCCCCTGAAGATCCTGACAGTGAAGCACGTACATAATACTCCAGCCTTTCAACTCTGAGCTTATTTAGTTCTATTAATACACTGAAATCTCATTTGTGTCATGAAGAAAGTCTTTAATCAAACAGAATTCAAAGATCAGAAACATTTCATATATGGAGTTAAACATGAATCATTGTTTCAACAACATATTTATTGTTGTCATAAACAGACAAGAAGACAACAACAAACTGCTCCTCCCATTCAACACATGTCAGTCCATATCCCAGCAAACTAAATCATCTCCATTTACACATCAAATAGAAACATGAATCACTTGTAATGATTAGAAACTTGATAGAATTTCAAATCTAGTTTGGGGAGTCATTCAGTGAGAAACAGTGAAATGATTTTCCATGTGAAAAGGTGGACAGCAGAAACAGAAAGAAACAGTGAAACTAAAAGAGAAACAAAGAGCTTTGGAACAACGAGGCAGCAGGAGGACAGCTGCAGTTTAACAGCTTCAACTCACTGACAGGAAACAACATTAGAAGTATCATCATTGTTCATTGAGAAAGGGATACAAAATCTTGAACATGTTATACAAAATGGAAAGTTTATTTCATTTCAAGAAGTTGTATCCAGATATGGAATCATCAACAAACACATTTCTTAAATATCAGCAACTGAAATGAGACATACCGGAAAATTTTAATCCCAATCAATTGAATCTAGAAATATCTATACCTAAAGATGTGTAAATATCTGTGCCCTCAAATGGCTATCAAAATATCAAAAGCTTTCATTTAAAATTGATTCATCAATTTCTGTCTCAACCGTAAAGTGGGAGCAAGATCTTTTCATTAATCCAGAGTAAAATGTCTGTATGTGCTCAATACCTTCAAAATGAGTGAAAGCCCAAACTTACAGGACAAAGGCTGTCCCAAATGGGCCTTACACACTCAAACATATGCACCCATTGCAAAGACAACTCTGCTGAGAACTATATGCAAGCTATATGGTCCTGCACGCCTTTCTAGATGTTCTGGCAGAGGATGTGTGAAGACTTCTCCACATGGTTTAGTTGCAGTATCCCAACCTCACCCAAAGTGTGCATCTTAGGTGACATCAGTAACTACACAACTAAATACATCACTTATACTCCTTACTTTGTTATGCATCACTAAGAAAACTGTTAAATAAAAAAAAAAGTTTGTGTATCAATCAATATTTACATTTATTTCTAGATCACATCAGTCTGTAGATAGTGTTTTCCTCCTCAAAAGATGAACTGCGTTTATTCGTTTCTCTCTGGTCCCCACTGATTCATCCTATTATTTAATAGGGGTGGTCTCATTTGCCTGGGTTCCTTAATAGTGAATTAAGGCATTCTCTGAAACTTAGAGGTCTGGCGGCTTCCTGGACCCTAAAGAGCTGTGGTTGTAGTTTTGGAGTGTCTGGGTTTCTGCCTCAGTTCGTGGTGGTGGGGGACTGGGGTGGGTGCTGCCTAGCGATCTTGGTGTGTGGGGCCTGGAGTGCTTGTGGTGGTGGGTCCTTGTCTCTAGTTGGGTGGCTGACCTCTTCTAGGTGCCTGCAGGCCCATTGTGTGGGATGGGATGGGGTGTCCATGTGAGGGAGTAACCAGTGCTGAGTGCAGCTTGTCCCAGACCCAGACTAGTGTGTCTTCTTCCTTTCTGGTGTTGTGACACAGTCACAGCCCCAAGATGTGGGACTCATCTACACACTATAGTCTACTCTCTGTGATGGGAGGAGTTATTTCCTGGCTCGCCACTTCTGGGTAGGGATGGGTATCGTTTAAGTTTTATCCGATACCGGTGCCAAACCGGTACTTTTGAAACGGTGCCGGTGCTTAAAGAATGGAGAACACAAACTTTGTCCTAAAACCTCTCATGTTCAGCTGTTTTTTTGTAAAAAGATAACAATGTTAGCCTTTTCTGCAGCTATGGGGCATATATGGTATCACTCTTGGCTGGAAGCAGTGCTTAATCAATGGGAAAAACACAAACTTTGTCCAAAAACCTCTCATGTTTAGCCGTTTTCCACTTTTTCTTTGGTCATTTTAGCCTTTTTGTCCAGGGTGAAGGGAGTATCTGCCATCAAACAAGAAGACAGCCGCATGTAACTACGACGGTGTTTGCTAGTTCACCTTACGTGCATTAATGTAATAACGTGGTTAGCGTACTCAACGTAAATTACACACGAACAACATTAAGCTACTCATGCAGAGAAGAACAGCTGCTGCTGCATCATCATCCTCATCATTTCTGCTACACTGGCAGGGCTAGGGGCCAGGACTCTCCTCTTCGGGTTTTTGGGGGATGTTGCTAACTCCGGGTCTGATAACAGGCAACCCACCCGCAGCAGATGTGCTCGGTGTGAGGTCTCGCAGCAAGCTATCAAATACGGCGCATTTCTCGGCTTTAAAAAAAAAAGCACTATACATCGCCAGGTTCGTCATCAGATTCAAGGTGTCACCTCCTTTGCACAGTATCAGCTTAAAGCACTTGTTGCAGGCTGCTGAGTTTGCATCTTTTGCTGTGAAGTACAGCCAGACTTTTGACCGCTTCACCTTGGGCATTTTTACTTGTTGGTTCCAGGGCCGGTGGTTGGACATTGTGGTGTGGTAGTTCACCGGCTCCCTTGGTGGCCAGGGGTGGCTTTGAGCTCTTCCATGTCAGGAGGTAACTGTCTTGTGTACTGGGCAGTTCTTCAGCACATGGAGCACTGGGACCCTGGTCTCGGCTCTCACCTATAGTGGGATCTGCTGCTCATCGACTGGCCCTCTAGGGCTGTCACCCTTTGGCCATCTAGGGCCTCTTCCCTTTTTCCTTCTTGCCCTGCCGTAGACAGGATCATACTCTATACAACATATATTGTAATAACCAAAATAGCATGGATAGACGAAATAAACAGTTAAACCTTAAAAAAGGGGAGCCCATAGAGAATATACAGAGCTGATTTGGAAAAGCAAAATGTGTTTGGCACAACAGTGCATTCAGATCATAATTCTGATTGCAAAGGCTGCCAGACAGAACTGGATTTTTAAAAGGAAAAAAAGGAAAAACAGAAATATCATCATTCTCAACTCATCTGCTCCACTGACAGTGACACCTTCAACGTCAACACTTTCACTTCAACATCAGTGCTAATGTATGGGAACATCCTGTCAGTGAAAGTGTGTGTGAAGGTGTGTATGTGTGTGTTAGTATCAGGATCAGAGAACGACAGCTTTCCTCTGTTCCAGTCCAGATTCACTCTGATCCTTTGGATCATCTGTGCTGAGAGAGCAGTGGATCCTGCTAATGGAGACCATGCTGAGTATTTATCTTCCCCAAACCATATTATCCATAATCCAGAGAGTATGCTTTGTTTCCTCTGCACAGACTCTGCTAACACACCCAGTCCCCACCATGTACTGTCTCCAACTTCAACATCCCAGCTGTGAGTCCCTGAGTTAAAGCCCTCAGAGCCCAGGACAGAGCTGTAATAATCAAATCTCTCTGGATTATCAGGAAGCTGCTGCTTCTCTCCTCCTCGTCTCACACTGGTCAGATCTTCAGACAGGATGAGTTCTGGATGAGCAGTGTTTGGGTCCAGAATGAGAGGAGTGTAGGAGACCATGTCCTTCATCTTGTTCCAGATGTTGAAGGTCAGGTTGCCCAGGTGTTTGGCCTGGTCTATCAGAGCTCCTGAGGGCAGCTGTGGATCATCCAGCAGGGGGCAGCGCTGGACTCTTTCCACTGCAGCCTTGTAGTTGTGCAGGAATGAGACGTCTTCAGCTCTCAGCTCCTCCTCTGTGGCTCTGACTGTGTCTGAAAGAGCTGCTATCTCTCTGCTCAGAGCCTCCATCTTCTCCTTCATCATCCCACTCTTCTGCTCCTCTTCCTCCCTCAGTGCAGCCAGCCTGGCCTTCTCTTCCTCTGCTAGAAACTGGTGAAGCTTCTTAAACTGCTCCTTAATCTGCCTCTCTGTGTGTCGGGCCTGGACCTTAATGTGTTCTGCTGTTTGATCAAACTTCACTTGAACTCGTTTGCAAACATTTAACTTCTTCTTTAAGGGCTCCAGAGTTTCCTGAAGTTCCTTCTTGTGTTGTTGTGCAGCTTCATCGATGGGTCTGAATCTGTGATTGGTGTGTTTTTCTGAGTCTCTGCAGATGTGACACACTGGCACTCTGCTCTGCTCTCTGAAGACCTCCTGACAGACCGTACAGCAGAGATCCTCCTCTGATCTGGAAGCCATTGAGTCTGCGAGTGAAGCTGAAAACAGCAGACAGGAAGTACAGTCAGTCCTGGCTCCCCTCCCTCCTCTACCACCTTCATTGAAACTTCCTTTGAGTCGTGTTTTTGCTCAAACTCACATTCAGTGTGTGGAGCGTCAGCAGCTTGAAGCAGCAGTGTTGGAGTTTTCCACTTTTCTCTCCTGTAGCTGGACTCACTCAGAGGAAGCTGCTAGTTTGGACCAAATGTGAGTGTGATTCCAGTGTTGTTGTTACAGCCCTTACAACTCAGAGTGTGTTTTATTCCAAAGTTCAGACTGCCAGAAGCTGCAAAAGTTATTGATTAACAGCGTTTATCTCATTTCACTTGCACAGGTCAGTGCATGAAATCAGCTGTTTGAGAACGTTTAGCATCAATGTGCTGCAGGAGCATGAAAACATGATGTTGCTTTTTTCTGCTTTGGTGGATAATTTACAGTATAGAGGCATGAACAAACTGCATTTATATAATTCATTGTATGAATAGCCTCTTTGGGCAGCTTTGATAGTGTTGTTTTTGTTGCAAAGTAAGCAAAGCATTTCATCGTGAATCACGTGCAATTAAAACAGAAGAATACCTCGATAAAAACTCGGTCATTCAGTTCAGAAAATTACAAAAAGGTTGGATCTGTTCATCTGGACGTAGCGTTTTTAGTCAGAGAAATGTTTCGTCACTCATCCAAGTGACTTCTTCAGTATCAACTGACTGGAGGTTTCCCCAAATCTTATAAACAGTACATTTGCACAATAACTAAAACCCACCCATAGACTAACAATAGGCTGTAACCTCAGCTTTGTGATCATTAATATTCAAATTGTCACAGCCATCAATCAAAAACTATCGATCAGTGGTCTTTGATCAAGACTTTTGGGTTTTTACTTACCTGGGTGATTGAGCGTGCATTAAGAAAAGTTATGAAAATAATTTGTTAAATATGTTTTTTACAGTTAAAAAAAACCCTTTTCTACTCAGATGTTAGTTGTTGTAATAGTTTTATTACAACATTTTGCCACATTGCGTCTTTCATGACAAAACAGTGAGAGGTGTTATTGTTGTCTTCAAATATATTTGATAAAGGTCATCCAATTAATGCAAATTTCATGTTTTTAGCTGTTATAATCTGATGAGCAATATTTTATTTTATTTGTTTGTTCTTTAATTTTTCAATTTTTCCCCTAAGAGAGTTCCAGCTTTATGTGGTCAGTTGTGTGCCTCAGTGACCCTAAGAGCTAGACGAGCAGAAGCTTAGCTTTCAGGTGATACACCCAACTTGGTCAGGTCAGGGTTGAGGCCTGACAGTGCAATCCAATTACATGACAAAAACAGTTATCCAGAGAGTTATTTCAGAGATAAAACCTTTAAATCAATCAAATTTGACTGGAGCACAATTGGGGGGGGGGGGGTTGAATAGAGTTTGTGCGAACCTCTGATCAGTTTTCTGAATCAAAGGTTTGGGGACTGGACAAAGGATGTTCCAAACACTCAAACATACGAACTCACTGCACAGTGCACACACTGTGCTGTGAACTGTAGGGATGCCATCTGGTTCTGCAGACCTGTTCAGAGATTCTGGCTGAGGACATGTGAGTCCAGTAACGGGGACAGATTCATCATATGCAGAACTGAATCATTCATTAATGTTACGACTTCTTTAAGCAGCCTTGGGACTTAAAAGACACATTGATGATTTGGAGGAAGTAATTATTGAAGTTAACTCATAAAGATCAATCAGAGAGAAAGAGTCTAAATAAATATCAGTAGTATTAAAAGTAGCTGTACATAACTGCTCCTGACCCTGAATCCTCCTTTAGTTATGCCTCAATAGGCACAGGCTGGTGGGGGATTCCCATGATGCACTGAGCGCTATTCGCCCACTATGTGGTTATGAATCTCTATGCATTTAATCATTAGTTATTATTCATCTCTGGCTGTCTTCTACGGAGTGTGTTTATCCTGATATGATCGAGGATGGCCGCCTCACCCCAGGCCTGGTTCTGCTCGATGCTTCTTCCTGTTAAAAGGGAGTTTTTCCTTCCCACTGTTGCAAAAGCTTTTCTTCATAACAGCTCATCTGATTATTAAAGTCTTTCTCCGTTTTATTTTAGGGTCTTTGCCTTATAATGTAAAGTGCTACGAGGGGACTGTTGTTGTGAGGCTTCAATAGTCTCAACGTTATGATTCTGTCAGAATGAGATTCCTGAACAAATGTAACAATTATAAATAAATAATGTTGCAAGCCTGTAAATGAATGTCAACACTGCTCCCCCTGCTGAATACATAAGACATTACCACTGTTTTTTCTCAGCGTCATCATTAGTCATGCTTGCATCTTCCTTGTCATAGACATGGATATCATTACGGTGGCCCATCAGCCGGTAATCGGTGAGGACCCCTTCAGTGATTTTGCTGTATCTGTACAAGTTGATTAATTTATATTTCTTGCTGAAATAAATCAACTAAGCACAAAAAGTACTTTGTCTCACTGCAAATAATGCTGAAACTTGGTTTTGTGGAATAACAGGTTGAAGTTGCTAGATCTGTCTAACTGCTATAACAGATTCTGCTAGTCAGGAGCCGATCAGGCACCTGATTTTCAGCACCTGGTCTTCTGGAAGCTAAAAATTATGACACAATAGCAGAATAAGCTGTTTGTCGTGGATGCAATCTACATTCTCAACTCTGCTGCTCAACCCATGAATAAAATTTTCCTTATAAATGTGCTTCCATTTAAAGAGAAATAAATAGACTTTGCAATGGTATAGGATTTATTGTCAAAAAGCATTGTTACAACACACAAATAAACAACCAAACACAAATTGAATGACTTTTCTGGTGCATGTTCTCTAAATGTAAAAATGTACTTTTCTATAGAAAAGGAGCACACTGAACTTTAACCATCATTAAATGTAACATCAGGGTTTCTCTGATACAACTATAAGAATAATGTAATGAACTTTATAAAGAATGCTGAGAGTTTTTACTACTCTGGACAGAAAATGCTAATTTGAATATCGGTCATCTTTTCACTCGGGTGTTGCAGTGATTTGACTCCTGGTCAGTGTGAGCTCTACACACTGCTATGACTCTGTCCCACATTTTCTAAATATAACACTTTTAAGCAACATAAATTATCACGTGTCTATTTAACAAAATCTTTTCCCACAGATTCTGCAGCCTTCACATAACCGTGTCACCTGTGTGTATTCATGTGAACTTTCAATCCTGATTGGTAAGGGAATCTTTTCCCACAAGTGCTGCAGCTATATGGCTTCTCACCTGTGTGACGCCTCATGTGACGATTCATGTGTATCCATTGACTAAATTGTTTCCCACAGGTGCTACAAGGATAAGGTTTCTCACCTGTGTGAACTCTGACATGTTTCTTCAGGTAGGTTGCACAGTTAAAGGTTTTACCACAGGTGCTACAAGAATATGGCTTCTCACCTGTGTGAACTCTTGTGTGAGTGGTCAATTGTGAGTTGGAAGTGAATGCTTTCCCACAGGTGCTACACAAAAATGCCTTCTCACCTGTGTGAACTCTTACATGAGCGTTTAGTAGGGATCTAAGGACAAACGTTTTATCACAGGTGCTACAAGAATACGGTTTCTCACCTGTGTGACGTCTCACGTGTGCAGTCAGGCGTGATTTAAACTGAAAACTTTTCCCACAGATGTCACATTGTTCAGTCTTTTTTCTTGCCCCACTTTGACCCTGACTCTCTGACAGAGCAGGATTTTCCACTTTATTAATGTCACTTTTCTTTTTGCGACGTCTGATTGTCTTCACCTCTGCATTTTCAGATGAGTCCACATGCTGACTTTCTTCCTGATCTTGGCTCTCTGCTTCACCAGAGCTGTGAGAGATTTGCTCACTGTTTGGTTCTGCTTCACTGTGGTCACTTTCCTCATAAGCAGGAGTCACCATGAAGGTATCAGTCTCCTGCCTCACTCCCAGCTGCTCTCCCTTCTGACTGCTGCAGAGATCCTCCTGTTCCTCATTAATCTGTGGAGGGTCTGGGTCCTCCTGGTCCACACTGGAGCTCCTCTCCTCGTTATAGTTTTCCTGGTTTGTGAGAGGTTCCTCCTTCTCCACCTCGTCCTCACAGACATTTAGTCGTTGAAGGTCTGAAGAGACAAATGAAAACATTTTTTTTATATACACTCAACAAAAATATAAACGCAACACCTTTGTTACTGCTCCCATTCCCCATGGGATGGACGTAGAGACCTAAAATTCATCCCAGATACACAATATAACCATCCCTCCCAAACAGTGGTCACAAATCAGTCCAAATGTGTGGTAGTGGGCACATCTGCTATATTGAGATAATCCATCCCATCTCACAGGTGTGCCACATCAGGATGCTGATCTGACATCATGAGTAGTGCACAGGTGTACCTCAGACTGCCCACAACAAAAGGCCACCCTGGAATGTGCAGTTTTGTCTCACAGCAAAATGCCACAGATGCCACAAGCAATGAGGGAGCGTGCAATTGGCATGCTGACAACAGGAATGTCAACCAGGTCTTGACCTGACTCCAGCTCGTCGCCGTAACAGACTTGTGTGGGCAAATGCTCACATTCGATGGCGTCTGGCACGTTGGAGAGGTGTGCGCTTCACGGATGAATCATGGTTCACATTGTTCAGGGCAGATGGCAGCTGAGAATGTCCCAGTTCTTGCATGGCCAGCATACTCACCGGACATGTCACCCATTGAGCATGTTCGGGATGTGCTTGACCGGCGTATACGACAGCGTGTACCAGTTCCCACGAATATCCAACAACCTCGCACAGCCATTGACGTGGAGTGGACCAACATTCCACAGGCCACAATTGACAATCTGATAGACTCCATGCGACGATGTGTTGCACTGCATGAGGCAAATGGTGGTCACACCAGATACTGACCGGTTCTGGGTCCCCAGACCCCCAATAGCGCAAAAAACTGCACATTCCATTCTTGGATCTTGTGTGTCTCTCTCTCTGTGCATGTGTGTTTCCATATGTGTCCATATTTGTGATTGTGTGGCTGTTATATGGGTTTTTTTGCTGATTTTTTTTCATTTAACAAGTATATTTGAGGGACCCTCAGCATGTTCAGCATTTTTTCAGCTGTCCATTTTGCTTTTCCAATTTTTCTGTTTAACTTATTACTATTGCGCTAAATCATAGCATTTCTGCTGTTTTATAAGATTTGTGCTAAATATAGTATTTCTGATTAATTATAGTTTTTCTACCAAATCATAGTACAGTATTTTTGCTTTTTATAGGATTTTTATAGGATATTTATATTGCTTAATATAGTATTTCTGCTTTTTATAGGATTTGTGCTTAATACAGTATTTCTGCTAAATGTAGTATTTATGCTTAATCATAGTATTTCTATACATTTCTGCCAGGTCCCCAGGCAGCCAATCCTCTGTGAGGACTGAGACATTCAAATTTACAAATCAGGGTCTGCACGGCTTCCCAGCCAATCATATATGTGGGCTGAGGCATTCAAATTTGCATATTGGGGCCTTTGTGGCTTCTAAGCCAACAAGTCATCGATGTCATATATCTCTAAAAATTCATATTTTAATGATAAATTGTCAACACTTGACGATTCCCCCATCTCTTCTGAACAAAACGGCGTAAAAATGACCGTTCTGGCCAATACAGTTAGGAAATTGTGGTCATTTGTTTGAGGGGAGTCCTCACTATGAGAAATAGACTGCAAAAATCCTGTCTCTGTGCTGCGTGTGTGCACCTGTTTTGGCAGGAAAAAGTACACAGCCTCTGTGGATTCAAATTTAGCAGCTCCCAGGCTCTTTTTTTTTTTTTCACAGGTGAACAAAAATTAGTTTTGAGGGAACTTAACCATGTTCTGTTTTTTTTCATCTTGTCATTTTACTTTTCCAGTATTTTCACTTAAGTTATTGCTATTCTGCTCAATCATAGTATTTGTTCTAAATCATTGTTATTATGCTATATTGTAGTATTTCTGCTAAATCATAGTATTTCTACTATATTATATTTTTCTTTCTAAATATAGCATTTCTGCTATATAATTGTATTTCTGCTATGTTATAATATTTGTGCTAAACCAGAGTATTTGTGCTGAAACATAGTATTGATTTAAAATTACAATATTCATAGTTCATCACAGTGTCTCTGGTAAATCACAGCATTTCTGCTCTGTTGTACTATTTTTCTAAATCATAGTGTTTCTGTAATGTTTAAGTATTTTTGGCTAAATACATTCTTTCTGTTATCTTATACTATTTCTCCTAAATTCTTGTATTTTTTAGAAGTTATCATGTTTCTGGTAAGTTACAACAAAGTTCTGCTATGCTATTGTATTTCTGCCAAGTATTATGTTTCCTCTAAGATATTAGAGTTCTGCTAAGTTATTCCATTTTAGCAAAGTTCCTTTGCTTCTGCAAAGTTTTAACAATTTCTGCAAGTTTTCAGCTTTTTCCGCTAGTTTTTGCATACAGCTTCAGCTTTAAAGCATCCACACTGCATTTTCGCAGGAAATGCAAATTTTTCTAGTTAAAGTTCTGACCTTTATTTCTTCCTGTGAATCATCCCAGTTTTACAAACCTATTCTGTGCAGCTTTATCTCGGGTTTCCAGATGGTCGCCAGCAGTTTGAGCCAATCATCATCAGTTCTGACACCGTCAGCCTCCTGCTTCACTCCCAGCTGCTGCAGTTCCTCCTCCTGTCTCTCTTTCATCTGTGGAGGCTCTGGATCCTCCTGGTCCACACTGGAGATCATCTCCTGGTTAAAGACCTGCTGTTCTGTCAGAGGCTCCTCTTTCCCACAAACATGAAGCTGTTGGAATTCTGAAGAGAGAAATAGAGAAAAAGATGATGAAAAAACTCCTTAATAAAAACAAACAACAGGCCACATTCACTCATTTTTGCTTTCTAACTAATAGGGCTGCCACCAGTAGACTAGTCACGATTACGTCGACTATCAAAATCGTCTGACTAATTTAATAGGTCGTTAATGGGTCGTTTCAAGCTTTGCAAGATCCTGAAAGATGAAGGAATGAGAAGATTTAAGAGTGTAATAATGGACTGAAATAGAAGATGCAGCAATGCATCAACGAGGATGCCAGCCACCCAGTAAACGCCAAAAGAAGACGCAGTCTCTGAAATCAGGAAGGGGGGTAAAGACTTTAACAACACTGTAGACTGAATTTATCAATTTTGTTTCACAGGCATTTTACCCTGTTGTACCATCAAAAATATAAATTACAATATGGTAATAATGAAATCATTAAAAATAATTTGGTGTTTTAGTCTCTTTAATTATTCTTAATCTGATTCCACAAAAGCATAAAGAAAAAAATTGACTGAAAGTCTAAACTCTCTGGAACAGCTGCTTCAAATTCTTCTTTTTATATGTGACAGGTGAGACCTGACCTTTGTCGGTAATTTTCCCCTTTGAGGCAACAGAACATGTCCCACTTGAGTTTCTGTAGTTTGGCAGAGGCTTAAAGTCATTTTTACTCTTGTAGAAGGAAACACTGTTTTATTCCTACAGAGAAATGTGTAGTGGACTCCGCCACCACTTGCCGATACTTATTAGGGTGTGACCCTAACTTGTGAACAGGGGTATTCCTGCTGTGGTCAACTGTTCAGTGTAAGTGATGTCCTGTTTTCATTTACAGATTGCCAAGATGCTGCAGCTTTGCCTGGATGGATTTTTGGCTGCAGGCCGAAGTCCCGAAACACCAGTGTTTGTTTTAATTTGTTTTAGACTGGTTTAACTCGACTGCAAAGAGCTGAAGATTATTGTGACAGCTGTGGCTGTCGATGTTGTTTTGTTTATTTGTTTGTTGTTTTTCTTCATTGTATCAGTAGGCTCCAATGTGTGTACTGATTGTAGTTGAGAGTGGTTTACTTTTATTTTTTTAATATATCGTTGCAGACAGCGAAGGCGCTGCACGGAAACTCATCTTTTTCTTGCCACTTTTGCATGCACCGTGGTGGTGAGCTTGGGTGGAGACAACAATGATGAATTTCCTTTTTATAGTGCTTTACCCAGTTGGGGGAACTGACTATATACTTACAGCTGCATATACGCTGCAGCTCCATCCTATTGAAATAGATACCTCCCTCAGGTCACATATTTTATTTATGTTTACCAAAATATGAGGAAATCAGGGGCAGCTCAAGACTTAAAAACCTGAACTACATGCTGGCCTTAAACTCGCTGCTTTATCAGCATCAAGGCGTTTATTTCTTTTCAGGGTTTTACTCCTGCTAAACAATAATCTCACAGATGAACTCAAACTGCACTGATTGTTTCAGTACGACTGTGAAAAACAGCCAAACACACCTGACTGCAGTCTTTAGCTGATGCCCAGTGTCTGATATTTTACACAAATTAGAGTCCGAAATTAAATTAATCACCAAGGTAACAGCTTTCTGCTCCCAGCTAACATCAGAGAAATCCCGGAGACGCTGACGAGCTTTCATGTCTTCATCAACAGAGAGGAACCTGAGCTCAGCACACGTGTCCGTACCTGAGCCGTGTGAGTGTGTGTCGGGTCTCCGGCTGATATCCAGCAGTCTGCGCTGACGCTGGATCTCCTCCTCATACTGGACGATGGTTTTCTGAACCTCGCAGAAGATTTGTTGGCAAACAGCAGCCAGCCTCTCCTGTATGAACTCTCTCAGAGACTCAGCTGAACACATGGCTGCTTCAGCTGCTGCGGGTCGATAGAAGCGACAGCGACGCTGTGTTATTGGTGTTTGATCGACAGGAACAGGAGCGATACTTGAGCTCGGTCTGCTTCATAGGACGGCAGCCACGTCTGCGCACGCGCAACTCTTCTCCCGCCGTCGCTACTCTGCTGAGGTTTGCTGTAAGCGGTCACGTGGGGCGCTCATATCCTACGGATCTCCGCATGGGACAGTAAAGCAAAAGGCGTGTTTTGTGGGATTCCGCAAAGTTTTTAAATTTATTCCAGTTAAGTTATGTTATTTCACAGCGAACAGAACCGGTTCTTTTCTAAACCTAAAACCTGGATAGTTGTTTGTCTTTATGTTTTAAACCACTGGTGTCGAACTCTAGGCCTCGAGGGCCGGTGTCCTGCAGGTTTTAGATGTGTCCTTGATACAACACCGCTGATTTAAAGGTAAATAACCGCCTCAACATGTCTTGAAGTTCTCCAGAAGCCTGGTAATGAACTAATCATTTGATTCAGGTGTGTTGACCAAGGGTGTTATCTAAAACCTGCAGGACACTGGCCCCTGAGGCCTGGAGTTCGACACCCCGTGTTAAACCAGTGACGGGATGGCGCCCTTTCCAGCGTGTACCATGCATCTCGCCCCATCGTAGCTGGGATACACTCCAGCCACACCTTCTTTGCTTTGTGTTCATACCTAACAGAGAAAGATCACGTGTCCTCATTAGGAGAGGGATTTGTTGGTGTGTAGGGCTGTAGCCTCAGGTTTTTATTATGAGACAGCGTGTTTCAGATCATTTTACAGAGTAACATCAAAGTAACTTAACAAGTAGTACAAGTTAGCTAATTACACCCAGGTCTTTCTCCTGGGTGTAAATAAGTAAATCATGTCTGAGCAGGGACGCTGAGATTGGAACTTTTACTACCATTGGTGAAAAGTGATCTATTAAACAAAACTCTACTATAAAGCATAAGCGCAACACTCATGAATATTCTCATAACTAACATATAACTTAAGGCCCTTTACATTTGAATGCCTGTGATTTTGACATGGACCTCAAACTTACACAGACGCATACAAAACCAAAGAAACAAAAAAGCTTCAGTGTCAAACTAGCTTTACTTTCATGGATCTGTAGCAATTTCGCCTGATTTATCACTCAGTGTCAAAACACACAAATGACTCATTCATTTATTAACAGAAAAGCACAATCAAATTACCTACACCACAAATTAAGTTCAAATAAATAAAATGAAATTATTTTCATGTGTTCACTCCAGCTAAGCTAATGAAACAAACAAAGATGTAAATATTGGCAAAATATAAATTTGTTGAAGTCAAATTATAATATTAAATAAGAAATTAATCTATAAAAGGCAATAAATAATGGTTCAACCATTCTGTTTACTTACTATTTTAATGTATCTCTCTCATTTTGTATTACTTTTTCTATACCTGTCTACATGGATTTATCGTTTTCAACCCAAATAGCTGTGTATTATTTGTAACACAAAAACATGAATGAAACCACAGAACACATTAAAACCCTTTCAAATATATCATGAAGAAAGCTGAAAGCTACAAAAACAAAAGTAGACAAACATGTCAACACAGGCGAAAATACAAGTCAAAACTAAGACCACAACAGTAACTATGGCAACACCAGCACAAACTTTACCCACCACCTGCAGTTCTTACTAGGGCCCCGCCCCTCCCTGAGCCTGGTTCTGTCGGAGGTTTTTTCCTGTTAAAAGGGAGTTTTTCCTTCCCACTGTCGCCAAAGTGCTTGCTCATAGGGGGTCATATGATTGTTGTTTTTTTTTCTCTGAATTTATTATTGTAGGGTCTACTTTACAATATAAAGCACCTCGATGTGACTTATTTTGGTGCTATAGAAGTAAAATTGAATTGAAATGAATTGAACTGAATTCATGGCTGTTACAGTTATTAAACAATAGAAGTAGAAACAGGACATAAACAGTACAATGTTTTGCTGTCCCCCCTGACCTCCTCAATCAGATCTCTGGCTATCCTCACTTTCTTCTCCATCATTTGTGTAAGTCAGCAGAGGTTGCTGTCAGATGAAACAGAACTATGGATCCTAATAAACTGCACACAGACAAAGCCTGTGCAGTGACGTCCACAGAAGGACAGTGTCTGAAAGTATTGAAAGAGACGCTGCAAAACAAAGCAAGAGACTAGAGCCTATCAGGAAAACTAGTGAGTGGACCTCTGATTAAAGAATTTCTACCAAACTACAACTGCAGCTGAACAAATGAGCTGTTGGTGGAACTTTACACTCTGAAATATTGAAAGATTCAAAGGATGAGACAGCTCAGCACAGCATGTTATTAACTTCACACATGAAGTGGTTCAGTCCAGTCAGTCTTCAGTTTTGCAGCCACCGTCCACATCCTGCTTCTTTGACTGGTCGTCATGGTAACTCTGGACTTTCCTCCAACGAATCCTGAAGTCTGTCAGTCCTTCTGACAGCATGAGGCCTGACAGCTGGACAAAATGTGCAGATGATTAGATTAGATTAGATTAGATAGAACTTTATTAATCCCTCGGGTGGGTTCCTCTGGGAAATTCGATTTCCAAAAAGCACAGCACCGACAGAAGTTCCAGAGTTACAGAATATTTTATATATATATATATATATATATATATATATAGTTAAATAATTGGAAGGTAAGAGTTCATAAAACAATTGAGCTCTCAGCCAAGTTTCCGTTAGGAGCGTAAGGTCCAAATAAATAAAAAAGTCCTTTAAAATAAAGGTTTTGTTAGCTAACAAACGAACATTAGCAAGGCTAATCCTTAGTGAAGTCGAGGGGTTAGTAGTGGAAATAGGCGCCCAGCAAGGCTTCTCCAAGTTCTGGATGTTTACTCCTCTCCAATGATGTCGAGAGGTGATGAAGCCGCAGGCATGGGTTTTTCAGTAATCCCAGCGACAGGAACCAGACAGGGGTAGGTCATGGTCGGAGAGGTCCAGTGTTTGATATAGACAGATCTGGCCACATCACAGTATTAATCATTCCCGGGACATAAGAAGGCAGCCTTCAGGCTCACCAGTCGACCGCTTGGTCTTCCCCGGCGTCAGCAAGCCTCGTTGATTGGGGTAGCTTCGAGGCAAAGCAGAGGCAGGCTGGGACAGGAAAACCGGGCAGAAACAGTGGAGGGAGAAATCTCTGCTTTCCATGATTGCATTAAGGTTCACTTGTTAAACAGGGGAATCTTAAATCCAAAAGCGTTTGGCGGTCATAGACATACAGAGAGTTAGCATCTTTTAGGACAAATAAAACAAAAAAATATCACTCGAAGGGACAGAGTCAGACGGCTTGAACACTACCACCATCTTGAAAAAATTAATTAAAACAATTTAATTTAGCAGCACTGTTCTTTCACAAGTTTACATAACTTAATTTATTTAATTCCATTACCAATGTATATACCTCCATTCTCTGAAACATATCAGCCAGTTCTTTCCCTTTACAGTCATAGTCCCTATATTTAAAATCCTTACTCTCACACACCATACTGCCTTTACCTCTCTCTATTTACACACCTTCCCTTGTTCTCCTCCTTTGTTTAAGACCAGCAGTTTGTAATGGAACCATCAACAGCACTGGTGTTGGTACCATTCCTTATGTAACTCTCACCGTTTTATCTGGGTTGGGACCGACACTAGGAAAACACTGACTTGTTGTAAGTAACAGCAATAATAAGAACAAGGCAGAAAATAATTGAAGAAAAAAAAACTTATTTATTCCCAAAGTTGGGGAATTATGTTGTATCAGCAGCCAAAAAATTAAAAATAGAATGAATAGCTTTCATATAAATAGCTTCATTAAGTCATTCTATAAATCATTTTTTTTAAATAAAAAGAAAGATAATTTAAAAGTAATGCAGGTGTTGTGGTAGGAGTAGATAAAGATTTTCTAACTGTGCTTTTGGTTGATGTGTTAAAAAAAACTGTACATGTAATCTGATTACCCAAATGACATCAGTCAGTCTCTGTGAGTTTATAAGTTTCAGTTCAAATGTTTGCGATATTAATATTACTGACCTGAGAGCAGCAGGATGAGCAATAAACAGGTTTCTTCCATTCTTTGCTTCTGTATAACAAATATAGTGATCATGATCAATATTGTACCATAATTATTATCAAAGATTTTTATTTAAGGTTTCTTATCTCCAGTCTAAGTTGCTTAGTATATAGTTTATATACATATAGAAAAAAAATATATCCAATTATTTTTAAAAGGTTTTCAAATCCATTGTGTCTTTAAAAAATGTTTTAAATAATCATTAATAGGTTTTAGAATAATGTTTAGAATATAAACATATACAAGAATTTACATTTAGCATTAATGATGCATATCTTACCTGACAGCTTGTGTTCTCCTCTGTTGACTGAAGCTGACTTTTAAGAAGGTCTTTGTTTGTTCTTTTCATATATTTTACTGTCAAATGAGGAAACCAGAAGGGAGTGACCTCTCTGTAGAAACACACTTTTATCTAAACTATTATTGTATGTTCTGGGCTTTGATCAAATGCAAAACCAGTTTACTGATTATAACTTTTCCTTCTCTAATTGGAGATCTAGCAAAAAAAAAATTGCTGAATATGGTAATGTTCCATTTTAAAGCTTCACACAGAATACTGTACATGTAAATGTTTGATATCTTCAAGCTGCCCTATCTGTAATTTTCAGAAAGTAAACAAGTGGACATGTAGGTATGTATGTATGTAGGTATCTATAAAACCTTTGAGGCAACAGGTTTTCTGAGTCTATACAGTCATTAAATGTTTTTGCAGTGGCACCAAAGTGTTACACTTTTATTTAACATGTTTCTATGATACATTGACCACCAAGCACTGTATAATGCTAATGTTTCAAAGACTGTTATTTACAAAAAAACAACTACATGTAGTTCTGGAAGTGGTGTCACTCCCAAAACTAAATATAATGGTATTTTTGGTCATGTGACCATACCTATGTGTCTTTAAAACCAGGTATTCTGTAAATGACATGCCTTGATGCTTAAAGAAACATAAGCAAGGTTACGCAAAGATGATTCTGTTTACCAACATGCAAATCATTACGAAAATCAGGCTGTTAAATGGGAGAAAAAAGCAAATAAGCTCAGACGTGGATCTCGGAACAGACATAGTTGTTAGGAGGAACAAGTGGGGAGGAATGGAGTCTGGCTCCATGATTCAGGGCACTGTACAGTTTGTTAATGAACCTCAGGGATGGGAATACTTAAGCATCTAAATCCTAACCTGTTGCTGGCTTTAGACAGGAATCGTGCAACTGTTTTTAAACATCTGTAAAACCTGAAAAAGTTCCAGTTGTTCCTGAAAGCAGCAACACTGTGCTTTTCAGTGAGATTAGGGTCATTTCTCCACACAGAAAGACACTGGCCTGATGGTAGAATTGAACTCAGGACCTTCTTGCTGTGAGTAAACAGTGCTAACCACCAAGCCAACTGAAATTTTTTTTTAAACCCACCCCTATTTATTAGTTCTGGAATATCTAGAATTAGGACCATCTTTATTCCATGGGCTAAAACAAGAACAAACAGTGGTAGTGGCGCCATGTAGTCATCACTACATGGTAGTGGGTAGCTGTTCATTTGCTTAACCTTTTGTGAAGACCTAATAAAGAAAATGTGACAGCTCGTTGGAGAAGGCTTTGTAAAATTCAGAAATTAGACCGTCACTACCTGTTGACTTATTACTTATTAACAGATCAATAATCTCCTCCAGTGAGATGTTTTCAATGTAAAGAACTTGTCCAAATTAAAAGTCTTGTCATTGATGAGCATTTTTCAAGTGTATCACTTCTGGGGTTGATGAGTTTGGGCAGTGTTTTAACAGCATCAGTGGTCATATGGGCGCTGTCAGAAAGTACAGTAGATATGGTGGGCTTGTGATTAGTGGAGATAGCGAGGCAGTGGGTGACTTCATGACAGACAGGTGCTTTCTGCCAGAAAGCAGCAGGTGTAAGCACCCCTCCTGATAACCCTCAATGTCTACATGTATTTAAAATTGAGAGGCGGGCAGCGATGCCAGAGGTGAGGTTGAATACACAGACTGTCCTCTGTACACCATTTAGCGTGCCCACAAGGCCCCTTATGTATGTGTTATGAAAGCAGTGTTGGGAAGGTTACTTTTAAAATGTATTCCACTACAGATTACAGAATACATGCCCCAAAATGTATTCTGTAACGTATTCCATTACGTTACTCAATGAGAGTAACATATTCTGAATACTTTGGATGACTTAATATATTACCATGCTTTTTACAACTACATGAATGTACTATTGCTGTGTGATTTATTCCTATTACTGAAGGTTACTCGCCATACCAATACCAACTAGATATTTAAATCTTAATATAAAATGAGTAACAGTAGGTGGACATTAGGTAAGGCTGCACTTTTTGAAGCGATCTCGTAAAGAAAACTATTCTGTGTGTATATAAAACAGGTCCGCGCCTCCAAACCGTACGTTGGGTTCCGTGTCGGGCTCGTAGCCGAAAACTAGCTTTACTTTGTTGTCTGGGTCAACTGCTAGCGAGAGACAGAGAGGCGTTGAATGGCTGCTTCAACGGAGCTTATTGTTTCAGAGGAAAACACGAACACGGTGTACAGTCGAGTCTTAATAGCTCACTTACAACTGGGCTGCTCAGGCACTGCAGTGGCTATTATTATATTTACATGCTTCCAGCTCCTGTTTCTGCATGTGCGTGGGGGGTGATGGAGCGGGAAGAGAGTGGTAGTTGGGGATGGGGAGGGAAGGAATAGGGGTAGAGGCAAAGTGCACCCTTCCTGGGGCCAGCTACCCCACTGACCCCAGTAGGCACTCCTGTTCCCTAAAATACATCAAGGGCAGGGGGCCTGGGCCCTTCCAGTCCAGGCCCACAGTAACAGCACTGCCAAACCCCACAGAGTCCTCACCCAGTGGCATGTCCAGCGGGGTGGCCTGGGGGGGCACAGGCCACCCCCCCAACCAGACTGGCCACCCCAGGTGCCACCCCAAAGGCAAAACAATAAAATTCAATCAAATATCAAATGTACGATTATGTTTTCACGGTGAAGCTCAGATACCAGCGGATGTCGCGGTAAACAACAGCAGCACCTTTAAGCTTGATCAGCTGTTGTTAGAATTTATTTAATATTACTTTCTAGTATCAGCTGATGTTTGCTGGAGCCACAGCTGTAAACCTGCTGGTCTTGATGTCGGTTTGGATATGTGGTGAGAGGGAAACATGAAGATGAAACCAAGAGATGTCCTTACTGAATCATCAGAGCTGAACAGTTGATGGAGAAACAGGTTTATCTTTTAGGTCACATGAAGGAGTTGAAGGGAAGTTATGAACTGTTTCTGAGAGACAAATAACACCAGGATCCTTTTTTTATGTAGCTGACAGCTGGTAACTGTGCAGGGGTGGATCTAGGAAAGTTTTGCCAGGGGGCCAGGTAGGGCATTAACAGGGAGAGGGGGGCACAAAGAAATACTTTTCTTTCTTATTCTCATTTAAAATGTCTCGCTTTTATTAAATAATTATCTAAATCTTACAACCAAAGTTTTTATCTGACATAAAATGTATAGAAATCATACATATACCAACAAGACAGTGTACATATGGAAAAGATATTTATAAATCTTATAAAGTTTGTATCTGTCTTGTGTGAAACTTGTATGAAAAGCATACAAGAGTAAAAACAGATATAAGATCCCTTGAAAGATTATATAATGAATCTTGTATGTTTTGGATACTTACTAAAACAATATATGAAAGTAATGAGAAAGTGGCCACTTTCATGAGTAAATCATGTAAGCCTTATATAAGTAAAAACTTATATGACTTAACTCATGAAAGTGGCCACTTTCATGAGTTAAGTCATATAAGTTTTTACTATTTCTTTTCCATATGGGACTGTCACAACAGCATTTGTTTTCATTCAAAGTCTTTATGGCTTTAATACCTGGGGGGCCGGTCTGTAGTCAAAATGCCTGATTTTCTGTCCCAGTCCAGCCCTGCAGGTTAATACTGGCAGTGTCACCATGCCAGCTGACTGTATTTCATCATCAGCCAGTGTTGTTCTCAATATTACCAAAGTTTACCATAAGGCAGCATAGAAAGTGTCATGGTTCTGGGTCAGTTTGGCCCAGTATTTTGAGTTGTCATGTTTTTGCAGGTTTAGTTTAGTTCCATGTGTCATTTTCTGTCTGTCTCTCAGTGTCGAGTCTGCATCTTTGTGTGATGGTTTCTTGTTCCTGTTTTATTGTGAAGGTCTGCGTCTCATGTGAGTGTGAGTGTATGTGTGTTCAGTTTTACCTCTGTCTCGTCTTGTTGATTATTCCCAGCTGTGTCCCCCACCTGTGTGTAATCTCCCTGTGTTTCTCTGTGTGTATTTAAGTCGCGTCTTCTGTGTTTGTAGTTGCTGGTCTGTCTGTGTTTCCACCCTGCTTCATCTGTGTGTTTCCCTGCAGTCAACCATCATCTGTTTCCGCCCGCTCTCATTCATGTCCAGGTTCGTGTTCTGTGGTTAGTTTGTTCCCAGTTTAGTTTAGTCATTGCTCCGTTCACAGTTTGTCCATTTCCTTTTTGTGTTTAATAAACCACCCTCACACCTGTACAAGTGCCTGCGTTTGGATCCTCCATTATTTTCCACACGGCTCATCTCACTCGCCGTGACAGTACGGACCAGCCAGATATGGATCCAGCAGCATTCAGCCCAACCAGGGAGCTTCAGGAGGCCGTTATCGACTCTGCTTCTAAATTAATCAACCAGTGGTTAGAGCATGAGGGAGAAGCGTCTCTTTACACTGTGGAAGCCAACCTACAACACCTTATTTCCAGTTACCCCTGGTTATTGGACTCACTGCATCCGCTCGTACAGAATTTTGTTCTTCACGAGCTTCACCTTCACCCGCCGCTACCGCTTGCCCACTCGCTTCAATGGAGGACGTGCCGTCCGACCGGCCGGACGAAGAATTACCCGGTCCGTCGGAGCCGTCTCTGAGACGAAAGCGACGTTCGCGCCGCCGGCGTGGCACCCCACAGCCGGATGTAGGGACATGTAAGCAGTCAGCTGTGGTGAGTGAAAGGGACAGTTTTTATGCTGCGTCAGACTCTGTGACTGTGTTTTCTGGAGCTATTTTTTGTGTGTCTTCTGAATATAACAATAATTTTTCCGTCTCACCCATGGCCACTGCTCCAAAGACTGCCTTTGCTGAGCCCACATTCAGGGTTAATGACTGTGTTCACGCTGTTGTTTCTAAACCTGAAGTTACTGACTCAAGCACCACGAGTTTAGGGAATGACTATGTTAGGGGAGCCTTTTACGTCTGCCTCGGTTCCTTCAGGTAAAGCAATAAACTTCCCCGAAACAGTTTTTCCTGACCATATCCCCCCATCCACACCTTCACCACAAGTTAATGTGGGGCCTGTAACACAGTTAGCAGTACAGTTATCAGTTCAGCCAGCTGCCATCAGTTCAGCCAGCTGCCCTCAGTTCAGCCAGCTGCCCTCAGTTCAGCCAGCTGCCCTCAGTTCAGCCAGCTGCCCTCAGTTCAGCCAGCTGCCCAGCTGCCCTCAGTTCAGCCAGCTGCCCAGCTGCCCTCAGTTCAGCCAGCTGCCCAGCTGCCCTCAGTTCAGCCAGCAGCCCAGCTGCCCTCAGTTCAGCCAGCAGCCCAGCTGCCCTCAGTTCAGCCAGCCACTCCACCACCTGTTACAACTTCGCCACCTGTAGCTCAGTTGCCACCAGTTCAGCAGCCTACCCACTCGTTCATTCAGCCACCATCCTCACTGTCTCATTCTAAGCAGGGAACACACTTCACCACAACATCTGCTGGTTCTCTTAAGCTGGCCATGTCAGAGACAGTTGCTCCCTCTAGGGTCTCCCCAGAGGCTCGGTGTACCCCTAGAGGTCAAGACGCCAGTGCCAGCAGCCTCACCGGAGAACTCACCAGAACAGTCTCAGCTCTCAGCACCCCCTGAGAGTTCAAGTGAGTTTACCCGTCCGCCTCCGTCCTCTGCTGAGTGCATTGGGGAACACTTTCAGCCCTCTGAGGACTGCATCCCACTGTTGCTGCCTGAGTCTAGCCACTGTGCTGCTCAGTCCCAGCCAGTGTCCACACTGGCAGAGGTCTCCGTGCCTGCTGTTTCAGTGTCTGTTTCCACTGGAGGGCCAGAGGGGCCCGTCCAGTCTCAAGCCATGTTAGCTGGTGGTTCAGGTGAACCCAGCCAGCGTCCTGCCTCGTCTGCTGGAGGGCCCGAGTCGCCCGTCCAGCTTCAAGCCGAATCAGCTGGTGGGTCCGAGGAGCCCACCCAGCACCACACCTCATCTGCTGGGGGTCCTGGAGGACCCAGCAAGCACATCCTCACGTCTGCTGACGGTCCGGGGAGGTTTGTTCAGCCACCACCTGGTGAATCATCCCCTGTGACTTCTACACCGTTGCCTGCATCCGCATCACCTCCTGCAGCATCACCGCCTGCAGCATCACCACTGTCAGGTTCCGCAGCCGTCCCGCTGCCATCAGGTCCAGCCTCTGTGCCTTCATCCACGCCTGGTCCAGCTTCAGCTCCTTCATCCACGCCTGGTCCAGCTTCAGCTCCTTCATCCACGCCTGGTCCAGCTTCAGCTCCGCCTTCGTCTGGTCCAGCTTCAGCTCCTTCATCCACGCCTGGTCCAGCTTCAGCTCCTTCATCCACGCCTGGTCCAGCTTCAGCTCCTTCATCCACGCCTGGTCCAGCTTTAGCTCCGCCTCCGTCTGGTCCGCCTCCGTCTGGTCCGCCTCCGCCTCCGCCTTCGTCTTCGTCTGGTCCTGCCTCGTCTGGTCCTGCCTCGTCTGGTCCTGCCTCGTCTGGTCCTGCGGTTGCCACACCGTCGTCAGAGCTAGCTCGACTGGTTCCGCCTCGCCTCTGCCGGCCGTTTTCCGGGCCTCTAAGTTGGCGTCATGGCCTTCGGGGACGGCCTCCGGAAAGGGTTCGTCGCCGCCGCTGGCATCGCGGCTGACCTCCGGACCTCCTCAGTGACCACCACTGCCTTCCAAGTGGTCGGCCTCCTGACTGGTTTTGCCTGCGCCGCCGCCGTTGCCGTGTGCACGGTCGGCCTCCAGAACTGTCTTGGTCTTAGTGTTGTCGACCCAGACGCTGATGGACGTAGGAAGTGTTACAAACAGCTGATCGGATCGGCGAAGCGTGTTTCTGGAATATCATGTTTTTGTTGCTGCAAGTGATTTTTATGCAGTTTTTGCAAAGCTTTATGTGGAATGAAACCGTGACCTAGGACAAGCTGATGGCATAAGATGTAAGTACAACTCCTCCGGTTTCATATGCAAAAAAAATTATTGCGCTAGCTTACGTGGTTGCAGTGCTACCGGGATTTAAAAATAGTTACGCAAAATGGAGCGTGCCCGCTCCGATCGGCTGTAAAGGGTTAATCAAACAGAATTCAAAGATCAGAAACATTTCATATATGGAGTTAAACATGAATCATTGTTTCAACAACATATTTATTGTTGTCATAAACAGACAAGAAGACAACAACAAACTGCTCCTCCCATTCAACACATGTCAGTCCATATCCCAGCAAACTAAATCATCTCCATTTACACATCAAATAGAAACATGAATCACTTGTAATGATTAGAAACTTGATAGAACTTCAAATCTAGTTTGGGGAGTCATTCAGTGAGAAACAGTGAAATGATTTTCCATGTGAAAAGGTGGACAGCAGAAACAGAAAGAAACAGTGAAACTAAAAGAGAAACAAAGAGCTTTGGAACAACGAGGCAGCAGGAGGACAGCTGCAGTTTAACAGCTTCAACTCACTGACAGGAAACAACATTAGAAACATCATCATCCTCAACTCATCTGCTGCACTGACACTGACACCTTCAACGGCAACACCTTCACTTTATCAACAGTGCTGATGTATGGAAACATCCTGTGAGTGAAAGTGTGTGTGAAGGTGTGTATGTGTGTGTTAGTATCAGGATCAGAGAACGACAGCTTTCCTCTGTTCCAGTCCAGATTCACTCTGATCCTCTGGAGCTTCTGCTGGAATGAGAGATGAGTGTGAGGAGGTGATTGTGAGATTTTGTAGTATTCATTATCAAACAACCCTATTCTCCAAATTCCAGACAGTTTGTTTCCCTTTCTCTGCACAGACTCTGCTAACACACCCAGTACCCACAATGTACTGTCTCCAACATCAACATCCCAGCTGTGAGTCCCTGAGTTAAAGCCCTCAGAGCCCAGGACAGCTCTGTAAAAATCAATCCTCTCTGGATTATCAGGAAGCTGCTGCCTCTCTCCTCCTCCTCTCACACTGGTCAGATCTTCAGACAGGATGAGATATGGATTTGCAGTGTTTGGGTCCAGGATGAGAGGAGTGTAGGAGACCATGTCCTTCATGTTGTTCCAGATGTTGAAGGTCAGGTTGCCCAGGTGTTTGGCCTGGTCTATCAGAGCTCCTGAGGGCAGCTGTGGATCATCCAGCAGGGGGCAGCGCTGGACTCTTTCCACTGCAGCCTTTAAGTTGTGCAGGAATGAGACGTCTTCAGCTCTCAGCTCCTCCTCTGTGGCTCTGACTGTGTCTGAAAGAGCTGCTATCTCTCTGCTCAGAGCCTCCATCTTCTCCTTCATCATCCCACTCTTCTGCTCCTCTTCCTCCCTCAGAGCAGCCAGCCTGGCCTCCTCTTCCTCTGCTAGAAACTGGTGAAGCTTCTTGAACTGCTCCTTAATCTGCCTCTCTGTGTGTCGGGCCTGGACCTTAATGTGTTCTGCTGTTTGATCAAACTTCACTTGAACTTCTTCACAAACCTTTAACTTCTTCTTTAAGGGCTCCAGAGTTTCCTGAAGTACCTCCTTGTGTTGTTGTGCAGCTTCATCGATGGGTCTGAATCTGTGATTGGTGTGTTTTTCTGAGGCACAGCAGACGACACACACTGGCTGCTGATGGTCCAGACAGAAGAGTTTGAGTTTCTCATATTGCAGACTGCAGAGAGCCTCTGAAGCTCTCTGATCTCTCTCCTGTAAGAACGACTCACACAGGTTCTTTAATGCCAGATTTAAAGGTGGATCATCCCTTGAAGATCTTCTCTTACAAACTGGACACTCGTGTGTTGGTCTCTCTCTCCACCATATCTTCAGACAGTCTTTACAGAAGCTGTGGCTACATGACAGAATAACAGGATCTCTGAAGACCTCCTTACAGACCGGACAGCAGAGATCCTCCTCTGATCTGGAAGCCATTGAGTCTGTGAGTGAAGCTGAAAACAGCAGACAGGCAGTACAGTCAGTCCTGGCTCCCCTCCCTCCTCTACCACCTTCACTGAAACTTCCTTTGAGTCGTGTTTCTGCTCAAACTCACATTCAGTGTGTGGAGCGTCAGCAGCTTGAAGCAGCAGTGTTGGAGTTTTCCACTTTTCTCTCCTGTAGCTGGACTTACTCAGAGGAAGCTGCTAGTTTAGTTCTCAGTTATAACAACCAATGTTCCTGTAACTCAGGGTGTGTTTCAGTCCAAAGTTCAGACATCAGCCTGCCAGAAGCTGTAAAAGTTAATGATAAACAGGTTTTATATCATGTCCCTTTCACAGGTCAGTGCATGAAAGCAGTGACGGAGCTGTTTTTCTTTTACACTTTTCCAATGAGGAAGCTGCTAGTTTGGTCTGAGCTCAGTCTGATCGTCTGTGCGTCTCTCTTTACTGAGGACGAAGAACTTCCTGTTTCCTGGTTTGTCACATTTGAGTGACGTGAGGGGAGGAGAAAATGTTGCTGTTTGACTTTTAACTAAGGTGTGTTTCAATCCTTCCTGCAGCGCAAAAGCTGTAAAACAGTTTTTGTGTCTTTTCACCTCCACAGGTCACAACATGAAACCTGTTGTGAAGTTTATAAAATAAAGTGTCACTCGGTGGTGCAGCTGTTTGTCAGCTTGTATTTTAGACTTTGTTCTGGTTCTTGTTCAGGTTCCCAGCAGTGGGAGTGTAATGCAGTCACACACACACAGGTGGTGTTAAGGTGGATTCACTTTGTTACAGACAGTGGTGTTATTTCCTGTAACTAAGGGTGTGTTTCACTCCAAAGTTCAGACATTAACCTGCCAGAAGTTGTATAAGTTACTGATAAAGAGCTTTTATCTCATTTCACTTGCAGGTCACAGCATGAAAGCTGTGATGCAGCAGTTTGAGAAAAATTGCTGCTGATATAAAATATTTTTTTGTTCTTTTACAAAATATATAAAAGAGCAGAAAGAAAAGAAACAAGTGTAAAGACTGCAGCAAAATGCATGTTTTAGTGTGAGTTGGTTCATCTGATCTGGTTGTGTAAAAGTCACTGCATGACACTGAGTGTTACTTTTGTGTTACTGACACTCATCTCTGACTCAGAGAAACGATTTCTCCCCTGTGATGTTCACACAGTGGTGAGTTACATGTGTGTGGAATTTTTCACGTTTTACAGAATAAAGTTTCTCTTACTTTCTTTTTTCTGTTATTTACTAAAAAATCTCTCAAAGAAATAATAAATTCTCCACACGTCTTTGAAGGTTGCATGCAAATATCATGTGATGTAAAAGTCAAATAACTGCTGATGAAAACAAGGCCAGATGTTGAGCAGCTGTATTGCTGCATGACATCAGCCCACAGCAGCAGAGACCGTGGAGCCAACATGTGAGAAACAAAGCAACACGCTGAACATCTGAACCACAGCAGGAAGTGTGACTCTTTGTAGACCTGTGGACAGGAAACACACAGCAGGTCCTGATTAGTAACAGGGTCCAAAGACAAACATTTGTTTATCAGCATCTGTATATATGAGCACACAGAGAGCTCAGCTGGACACACTTCAGTCCTCCATCAAACACAACACACCTGCACAGCTAGACTGTGCTGCTCCACCAGCTGCAGCACAGTCCAGTCTTTACAGTCAGGGAGGGCTTTTAATTTGAAAGGCACCACACAGGAAGTTTCACAGGACCAGAAGAAGAACCAAAGGATGGTCTGTGATTTTAAGGTTACCACACACAGTCCTCTGAGAGCAGCGTGGCCTCCATCTTTGAAACACACCAAGTAAAACACACAAACTCACTGTTTGATTATTGATTGATTGATTTTCAGAGGTAAGTAATTGAAGTTTATTTATTAAGCTCTTTTCACAGCGGTCACAAAGCGCTTCACACTCTGCTAGGCGACAGGAGGGGAGAAACATACACAAGCCCTCTCACGAAATCTGAGTTAATAAAGGGTTTTATTACAAACATTAAACCAAAAACCGACGGGGCTGTTCAACAGACCACCGGGGAAACAATTAACACACAATGAAAAGAACAGGCAAGAATAAAAACTAAGGGTTAACTAAGATAAGCTGGCGGCACACCAAATAAAAGCTAAGGGTTAACTAAGGTGAGCCAGCAAACACAAGACTCTTATAAAACTAAGGTCAGCTGAATATCAGAGGTTACACAAACAGTTCAAATCAAACACAAGACTCTAGTAAAACTAAGGTCAGCTGTATATCAGGTTTAACACAGCAAACAGGTTTAACAAACAACGTTCACATGCAAAGCAGACGAGGAGGCCACTGCATGTTCACTTCAGAGCAGCAGTTCCCCATAGTGTGAAGGCTCTTCAGCCTTTTATACTCCCAGGTGCAGACAATCAGCCAGTCAATTGGTCTTGGAGTGGTCATGGGATCTCCAGGCAGCCAATCGTCCGTGAGGTCTGGCACACTGTGATCTGCATAAAAGAAGGCTGGCACAGGACTCCCAGCAGACAACAGAACAAGTCATACTCACAACTGGGAGAGGCTATCAGCTAGCACATTTTCTGATCCTTTTATATGCCGAATCTCCAAATTGTACTCTTGTAGCAGCAAGGCCCATCGCATGAGTCGTCAATTGTGGTTAAACATTCGGCCAAGAAATACAAGTGGATTATGATCAGTGTACACTACAACGGGTAATGTGCCAGACCCCAAGTACACATGGAAGTGCTGAAGAGCTAGCAACAGGGCCAATGTCTCCTTTTCAATGACGGAGTAGTTTACCTGATGCTTGTTAAACTTGCGGGAGAAGTAACAAATGGGGTGGTCCAATCCCTGCAAGTCTTCTTGCAACAGTACTGCCCCAGCCCCAACAGCACTGGCATCAACCTCTAATTTGAATGGACGCGTCAAGTCGGGGGCATTTAACATGGGAGTGTGGCATAGGAGGGCTTTTGCACTTTCAAAGGCATCCTGACACTCATCAGACCATAGGAAATCAACCTTAGGGCTTAGCAGGTTGGTCAACGGCTGGACTATGGAGGAGAAGTTTTTAGAGAAGTTCCTGTAATAACCCACCATTCCCAGGAATCTGCGCAACTCCCGCCGGGTGGTAGGCGTGGGATACTCCATAATCACTGCAACCTTGCCGTTAAGAGGTCGCACCTGCCCGCGTCCCACCTCTCTGCCCAAATAAGTCACTGTGGCCTTAGCAAATTCATATTTAGCTAGATTGAGGGTTAAAGAAGCCTGAGCTAAACGGTAGAATACTTGGCGCAGAGTGTACAAATGGTCCGACCATAAGATAAGATAAGATAAGATAACCTTTATTAGTCCCACACGTGGGAAATTTGTTTTGTCACAGCAGGAAGTGGACAGTGCAAAAGTTATGAGGCAAAAATTAGAATACAATAAGAATAAATACAGTACACAACTGTACAGAATAGAATAAAATAAAATACTATATACAGTAGAATAAAATAAAATAAATATACAATAAGATAAAAATAGAATACAAATACAAATACTATATACAACTGAGTAAAAATACAACGATGACAGAAAGGATTATTGCACTTAGTATTATTGCATATGTATGGATGTGTGTGCTTGATCAGTTAAAGTCTTTATTATGGAGTCTGACAGCAGTGGGGAGGAAAGACCTGCGAAATCTCTCCGTCCCACACCGTGGGTGCCGCAGTCTCCCACTGAAGGAGCTGCTCAGTGCTGTCACAGTCTGCTGCATGGGGTGGGAGATGTTGTCCATCAGGGATGACAGCTTAGCCGCCGTTCTCCTGTCACTCACCACCTCCACTGGGTCCAGAGGGCATCCTAGAACAGAGCTGGCCCTTCGGATCACCCTGTTCAGTCTCTTCCTGTCCCCAGCAGAGATGCTGCCGCCCCAGCAGACCACACCATAAAAGATAGCAGAAGCCACAACAGAGTCATAGAATTTCTTCAGGAGTGGGCCCTCCACTCCAAACGACCTGAGTCTCCGCAGCAGGTACAGCCTGCTCTGCCCTTTCCTGTAGAGGGCGTCTGAGTTATGAGTCCAGTCCAGTCTATTGTTCAGATGAACACCAAGGTACCTGTAGCTGTCCACAGCCTCAATGTCCATACCTTGGATGTTCAGTGGTTCAGTGGTTAATATACACCATGTTTTAGTGTATATTACCAGATCATCTAGGTAAGCACTACAGTTGGAAAGGCCATAGAGGACATTATTCACCAATCTCTGGAATGTCGCGGGTGCATTACACATCCCAAATGCCATGACAGTGTACTGCAAAAAGGTGTCAGGCGTTACAAAAGCTGAAATGGTAGAAGCACGCTTGGTTAAGGGGACTTGCCAATAGCCTTTGAGAAGGTCTAATTTAGTCACGTATTGGGCGATTCCAATACTGTCCACGCAATCCTCAATTCTAGGGAGTGGGTAAGAGTCAGGGACAGTAACGGCGTTTACTTTGCGGAAGTCAGTGATAAAACGAGGTGAACCATCTGGCTTCGCTTCTAGCAAGCATGGTGAGCTCCAGGGGCTCTGACTGGGCTCTGCCAAACCATGTTGTAGCAGGTACTCAGTTTCTTGTTTCATCAACAAACGTTTGGTTGGATTTACGCGATAATGGTGTTGTTTGATGGGCTTTGCGAACATCAATGTCATGTTTTAGCACTGTAGTCCGTGTTGGCACATCGCCAAATAAACAGGGGTACTCATGGACCAAACTAGCTACGTCTTCTTGTTGCTCGGAAGACAGGTGATCAAGCTGACTCCGGAATGATTTTAACACTTCAGAGTTAGGCAAGCGGGGCTTAGAACAACTGGAGTAGTTTCTTTTTAAACCATCAGCCTCGTCTGTGCTTTCGCCCTCTGAGTGACTGAAGATGGCCACAGGAGCACAGTGGGTTTTGGTTGGGGTCGGGAGTGGTATAACTTTAACATGTTTATATGGCAAATACAGGTTTTGCGTCTTCAATTTGGCGTGCCGATTATGTAATCAGTTTCTCCTACTCTTTCACATACCTCATAAGGCCCCTCATACTTAGCAGAAAGAGATGATCCGGGGACAGGCAAGAGAACAAGTACTTCATCTCCTGTCTGGAATTGTCGTTTGACAGCAGCCTTATCATAAGTGCGTTTCATTTTTCCTTGTGAAACAGTGAGGTGCTGCTTAGCCAGAGCATTAGCCTGACTCAAACGCTCACGGAAATCTTGCACATACTTGGTCACTCCCACTCTAGGGCTCCCTTCCTGGATCAAAAGTTCCTCTTTTATTGCTTTAAGTGGGCTGCGAGGCGTGTGGCCAAACACTAGTTCAAAGGGACTGAACCCGAGTGACTCTTGGACGGCTTTGCGAGCAGCAAACAACACAAAGGGAATCCCTTCATCCCAATCCACTTTGGCCTCTAAGCAATACTTGCGGAGCATGGCTTTTAAGGTTTGATGCCACTGCTCTAAAGCTCCTTGGTATTCTGGGTGATAGGCAGAGGACACAACCTGTTTGATTTGTAGGCTTTTAGCTACTTGCTTGAATAATTTAGACTGAAAGTTAGAACCTTGATCTGTTTGGATGACTTTAGGCAGGCCGAATGTAGAAAAAAAACTTAGTAAGGGCTCTCACAACTGACCTTGCCGTAATTTTGTGCAGTGGAATAGCCTCAGGGAAACGTGTAGCTGCACACATAATGGTGAGTAAATATTGGTTTCCCGACTTTGTTCTTGGTAGTGGACCTACGCAGTCTACTATGACGTGATCAAATGGTTGATCGACTACTGGGATGGGACATAATGGTGCAGGGGGTATAACCTGATTTGGTTTACCCGCAAGTTGACACACATGGCAACTACGGCAGAAAGCTGCCACATCACATTTCATGCCAGGCCAGAAGAAGTGTTTTAATAGTAACTGATACGTTTTTGTGATGCCTAAATGTCCCGACCACTGGCTTTCATGAGCAAGCGCCAGGATCTTTGACTGATACAGCGTGGGTATGACAATCTGCTTAACCTTACTCCAGTCCACACTCCTAGCACCCAATGGAAACCATTGACGCATTAGCACACCTTGTTCTATGAAATAGGCTTGTTGGTCATTCTTAGCTTCCTCAGCACTTACCACATGCTTAAAACATTGCTGCAATGATTCATCCAGCACCTCCAGACTACGACGCACTAATCCGCCCGGAACATCATTTCCTAGCAACATGGCCACCCCCTCTATGGGTAAGGTCGGACATACTGCGGCGGGGAAAAATCCCGTAACGAGCTCTGATTTGATATAGACCTGGTGAATGGGTCTGGGAGCATAACCCATCTCTATTCCACACAGCACAACGTTAAATCCGCATGCACTGTCTGCTGAGAAAGGCAAAGCACCTCACTCCCAGCTGCTCTCCCTTCTGACTGCTGCAGAGATCCTCCTGTTCCTTGGAGGGCCTATCTCCACCCACCACCACTTCCCCTGCCGGTGGCGGACTTCCTCAGGTGTCTGTGCGTTGGTGGTTCTTTGTGTCTGGGGGTGGGCGTCCGGGTACACACCGGCTCACTCCTTGGCGGCTGCTTATTGGGGCTCGCTCGGGCCACTTCGGAGGTGGGGTGCCCCCGGCCTCTCGGCCTGGGGCTCGGTCACTCAGGCACAGCTGGCTGCCGGCGGAGCTCACGGGCATGTCACTGCAACTCCCCCTGGCTTCTGCTCCGCGGCTGCTGAGTGAGCCCTCATCTGGGACTCTCCTCAGCTCTTACTGGAACAGTGGCGCGGCTGCCCCTCTGTGGGTCTTCCTTGGTCTCTTGTGTTCTGGGGGCCTCTGGATGTCTGGAGTTTTGATCTCCTCCATACCTGCTTCATACCATAGAGGACAGGGCTGTGGCTCCCCACACTCCCTAGCAGATCATTACATGGAGAAACCTTTGGAATGCAAGCATGCTGATCCACACAGGTATGCACACAGGTGTACACATGGGTATTCACAGACGCGGACTACAGCTTTCTTGGCTGCTGCCTCAAAGCACATGGTGCGCTTGGAAATTTTTTTTTAGTAAAAAAAAAAGACGGAGAAAAAAAAATGAACTGTTTGGGAGATTCGTAGAAATCCCCTGTCACTGACTTAAATTACACCTTTCTTGGCTGCTACTTCGAAGCACATTGTGCGCTGTCTGTCCTGCGTGCTGCACAACAACATTGAATATTTAGTATTTACTGCTGTTTACACTTAACTAGATTAATGCGATGGTGTTGTGTTTAGTATGTTGCTTTGTTTTTTTGTTTTTTTGCTTGTTTTCTATTCTTCTCTCAACAGGTGATCCAGGAGATTTTTTTTTTCTCCCCCCCTTTCTCACTGTCCCTCTCCCCTTCTGTTTTTCCTTTCCTTCCTCTTTCTTTCTCCCTTTCCTATCCCTCACTCATGTCTGTCCCGTCTGTTACATCTGAAAATAAAATATAATAAATAATAAAAACAAAGATCGATCAAATGGACCAATATGGCAATGCCACGATGATCCATTTGGCAAAGTAAATCCATTGGGTATCCTTGTTGGTCTTCAGACAACAATTCTGATGGCTAAAGAACCAAATGGGACAGGCAAAAAAAAAAAAAGAGATCCTCCTGTTCCTCATTAATCTGTGGAGGGTCTGGGTCCTCCTGGTCCACACTGGAGCTCCTCTCCTCATTATAGTTTTCCTGGTTTGTGAGTGGTTCCTCCTTCTCCACCTCTTCCTCACAGACATTTAGTCGTTGAAGGTCTGAAGAGAAAAATGAAAACATTTTTTGTTGTTTTATATAAAAACAAAAAAACACCTGAGAAAATATATTCTGATCTGACTGATTAACAGGTCTCTACATAGTGAGAATCTGACCCACTGATCTTTGCAGAATTCTTGCAATTCAACCAGACGTGCTGGGTTTTTAGTATGAACTGTCTTTTTAAGGTGAAAAATAAAAACCTTCACAGTGTGTGAAAAAGTGATTGCCCCCTAAACATAATAACTGGTTGGGCCACACTTAACAGCAACAACTGCAGTCAAGCATTTAAATGGCAATGAGTCAGTTACAGCTGTGAAGGAACTGTGGCACACCCTTCTTTGCAGAATTGTTATAACTCAGCCACATTAGAGGGTTTTCAGCAAACCAGCTTTTTATGGTCACGCCACAGCATCTTATTTTTCTTAAGGTGGACTTGCTGGTGTGTTTTGGATCATTGTCCTGCAGCAGAATCGAAGTGCTGTTTGGCTTGAACGTCTCTAATCTCTAATAATAATACAGATCTTTAAAAGAACACATGGTCTGTTATTTAAATCTAACATATATTTGCAATAGGTTAATTGGATAATCCAAATTGCCACTAAGGTGTGAATGTGTGAATGAATGTGAGTGTGAATGGTTGTCTGTCCCTGTGTGTTAGCCCTGCGACAGACTGGCGACCTGTCCAGGGTGTACCCTGCCTCTCGCCCTATGACAGCTGGGATAGGCTCGCGACCCTGAAAAGGATAAGTGGAAGCGAATGGATGGATGGATGGATGGATGGATGGATGGATATATTTGCAACAGTTTCAGACTTTCAGACTTCACTTCAGAGTTGAGGATAAAGATTTGAGACTTACACAACAATCACCTGTTCCCATCTCTGTTCCAAAGAAATATCTTATCTCTGTGCTTTCAATGATTTTTAAGAACAGTTAATATCTCAATCAACTCTGTTACTGAAGCAGCGTGATTGGTTTTCAGACTTAATCGTCTTCTTAGACTTAGACAATGTAGGTTCAGTGTCAAATTTTCATTCATGCTGCTTATTAAAGTTCTGACCTTTATTTCTTCCTGTGAATCATCCCAGTTTTACAGACCTATTCTGTGCAGCTTTATCTCGGGTTTCCAGATGGTCGCCAGCAGTTTGAGCCACTCATCATCAGTTCTGACACCGTCAGCCTCCTGCTTCACTCCCAGCTGCTCTCTATCCTGACTGCTGCAGGGTTCCTCCTCCTGTCTCTCTTTCATCTGTGGAGGCTCTGGATCCTCCTGGTCCACACTGGAGATCATCTCCTGGTTAAAGACCTGCTGTTCTGTCAGAGGCTCCTCTTTCCCACAAACATGAAGCTGTTGGAATTCTGAAGAGAAAAATAGAGAAAAAGATGATGAAAAAACTCCTTAAAATAAAATAAAAACAAATAACATGCCACATTCACTCATTTTTGCTTTCTAATAGGGCTGTCACCAGTAGACTAGTCACGATTACGTCAACTATCAAAATCGTCTATGACTAATTTAATAGTTCGTTTCAAGCTTTGCAAGATCTTGAAAGATGAAGGAATGAGAAGTAAGATTTAAGAGTGTAATAATGGACTGAAATAGAAGATGCAGCAATGCATCAACGAGGATGCCAGCTGCCCAGTAAACGCCAAAAGAAGAAGACGCAGTCTCTGAAATCAGGAAGGGGGGTAAAGACTTTAACAACACTGTAGACTGAATTTATCAATTTTGTTTCACAGGCATTTTACCCTGTTGTGCCATCAAAAATATAAATTACAATATGGTAATAATGAAATCATTAAAAATTATTTGGTGTTTTAGTCTCTTTAATTATTCTTAATCTGACTCCACAAAAGCATAAAGAAAAAAAATTGACTGAAAGTCTAAACTCTCTGGAACAGCTGCTTCAAATTCTTCTTTTTATATGTGACAGGTGAGACCTGACCTTTGTCGGTAATTTTCCCCTTTTAGGCAACAGAACATGTCCCACTTGAGTTTCTGTAGTTTGGCAGAGGCTTAAAGTCATTTTTACTCTTGTAGAAGGAAACACTGTTTTATTCCTACAGAGAAATGTGTAGTGGACTCCGCCACCACTTGCCGATACTTATTAGGGTGTGACCCTAACTTGTGAACAGGGGTATTCCTGCTGTGGTAAACTGTTCAGTGTAAGTGATGTCCTGTTTTCATTTACAGATTGCCAAGATGCTGCAGCTTTGCTTTGCCTGGATGGATTTTTGGCTGCAGGCCGAGGTCTTTTAATTTGTTTTAGACTGGTTTAACTCGACAGCAAAGAGCTGAAGATTATTGTGACAGCTGTGGCTGTCGATGTTGTTTTGTTTATTTGTTTGTTGTTTTTCTTCATTGTATCAGTAGGCACCAATGTGTGTACTGATTGTAGCTGAGAGTGGTTTACTTTTATTTTTTTAATATATCGTTGCAGACAGCGAAGGCGCTGCACGGAAACTCGTCTTTTTCTTGCCACTTTTGCATGCACCGTGGTGGTGAGCTTGGGTGGAGACAGCAATGAAGATTTTCCTTTTTATAGTGTTTTGCCCAGTTGGGGGAACTGACTATATACTTACAGCTCCATCCTATTGAAATAGGTACCTCCCTCGGGTCACATATTTTATTTATGTTTACCAAAATATGAGGAAATCAGGGGCAGCTCAAGACTTAAAAACCTGAACTACACGCTGGCCTTAAACTCGCTGCTTTATCAGCATCAAGGCGTTTATTTCTTTTCAGGGTTTTACTCCTGCTACACAATAATCTCACAGATGAACTCAAACTGCACTGAATGTTTCAGTACGACTGTGAAAGACAGCCAAACACACCTGACTGCAGTCTTTAGCTGATGCCCAGTGTCTGATATTTTACACAAATTAGACTCTGAAATAAAATTAATCACCAAGGTAACAGCTTTCTGCTCCCAGCTAACATCAGAGAAATCCCGGAGACGCTGACGAGCTTTCATGTCTTCATCAACAGAGAGGAACCTGAGCTCAGCACACGTGTCCGTACCTGAGCCGTGTGAGTGTGTGTTGGGTCTCCGGCTGATATCCAGCAGTCTGCGCTGACGCTGGATCTCCTCCTCATACTGGACGATGGTTTTCTGAACCTCGCAGAAGATTTGTTGACAGACAGCAGCCAGCCTCTCCTGTATGAACTCTCTCAGAGACTCAGCTGAACACATGGCTGCTGAGGCGACGCTGTTTTATTGGTGTTTGATCGACAGGAACAGGAGCGATACTTACTTTGTGTGTGAGCTCGGTTTGCTTCATAGGACGGCAGCCATGTCTGCGCACGCGCAACTCTTCTCCCGCTGTCGCTACTCTGCTGAGGTTTGCTGTAAGCGGTCATGTGGGGCGCTCATGTCCTACGGATCTCCGTATGGGACATTAAAGCAAAAGAAATAAAGGCGTGTTTTGTGGGATTCCGCAAACGTTTTAAATTTATTCCAGTTAAGTTATGTTATTTCACAGGGAACAGAACCGGTTCTTTTCTAAACCTAAAACCTGGATAGTCGTTCGTCTTTATGTTTTAAACCACCGGTGTCGAACTCTAGGCCTCGAGGGCCGGTGTCCTGCAGGTTTTAGATGTGTCCTTGATACAACCAGTGTTGGGTAAGTTACTTTAAAATAGTAACTCAGTTACATTACTAGTTACTTCTCTCAAAAGTAACTCAGTTACTTCAAGTTACTCGTTACTTTCAAAGTAACTAGTTACTAGGGAAAGTAACTTTGGTTTTACTCAGAATTCTCTTGTTAATGTGTTTCTTCCATAACTTTGCCAGTCTTCTAGCTTGCTTAGTTGCCACAAGTGCACTGTGCCACCGACCAATAGAAAAGAAAAGATAATGTGCACATTTCCACGAGAGAAATCCCACGCCTGGACCGTCGTTGACCGCCGCCATGATTCTAGCCTACGTCACAGCGTCATGTGCGCCTTTTACATCCAACACAAAAACTGCAGTCGTGGTGCTTTCGATTGTACTCAGAACTCGGAAATTCTGCCTTCTGAATAGGAAGATGTAGGTAACACCAGACCGCAGATGAGCTGCATACAGAGCTGGACTGGGACAGAAAATTGGCCCGGGCATTTTGACTAGAGACCGGCCCACCATTATAGGAAAAATCATAAAGCCTTTGAATGAAAACAAACGCTGTTGTGACAGTGATGTACACTGTTCTGATGGTATATATGCATCAATCTATCAATCGTTTGTTGTAAGATTCAGATAATTATTTAATAAAAGCGAGACATTTTAAATGAGAATAAGAAAGAAAAGTATTTCTTTGTGCCCCCCTCTCCCTGTTAATGCCCTACCTGGCCCCCCTGGCAACACTTTGCTAGACCCGCCCCTGCACAGTTACCAGCTGTCAGCTACCTAAAAAAGGATCCTGGTGTTATTTGTCTCTCAGAAACAGTTCAACTCATTCATGTCACCTAAAAGGTAAACCTGTTTCTCCATCACCTGTTCAGCTCTGATGATTCAGTAAGGACATCTCCTGGTTTCATCTTCATGTTTCCCTCTCACCAGATAACCAAACCATATCATGACCAGCAGGTTTACAGCTGTGGCTCCAGCAAACATCAGCTGATACTAGAAATTAATATTTAATAAATTCTAACAGCAGCTGATCAAGATTAAACGTGCTGCTGTTGTTTAGCGCAACATCCGCTGGTTTCCTCTTTCTGGCGCAAAGTGGGCGATAAATAAACAAGAGAGAAAAGCCGATCAGCTGATCATTGATCAGTTTCATGATTGAAGTAGAAACGGGAGAGGGAGGGGGGAGAATGAAAGAAGAAGAGGCAGCTGTGCAGCAAAGACACAGAGGAACTCCAGCTTTGTGTCTTTTTCATTGTAGCTGAATTACGGGACAAACTGTTCCTTTTCACCTCAATAAGAAACGCGTAATATTTTCTCTGAATACCAGACGGGACGGTTGGCAACTCTAATAACTTATGAACAAAATAAAGTTCAACATCATTAACTTCATAGCACCACCCAGCTGTATAGAAACTCCGTCATGCTAGCTAGCACGCAGTACGGAAAAAGTCAGCATAACGAAAATAAACTCCACCTAAACTTGGTTTATATCTGACCCAGAGAGACTGCAGGTCATAACTTCTTACCTGAAGTTCAGTTCACACTTGGACCGGCGGCCGCCTCGGGTCTCTTTTCCTCCTGCCTCCCCTTTCCTTCATCCACCTGCTGGCTTCCACCACTTGCTAATGTTACTGAATCTGTGGAAGCTCCACGATAGCCACCACACGAAGTAACGAGTAACGACCCTATCTAAATCCCAGTAACGAGTAACGTGTTCCTGATTTTGGCATAATAACTAGTTACCGTGCTCGTTACCACAATAATAACGTAGTTACTGTAACGCGTTACTTAATAACGCGTTAGTCCCAACACTGGATACAACACAGCTGATTTAAAGGTAAATAACCGCCTCAACATGTCTTGACGTTCTCCAGAAGCCTGGTAATGAACTAATCATTTGATTCAGGTGTGTTCACCCAGGGTGTTATCTAAAACGTGCCGGACACTGGCCCCTGAGGCCTGGAGTTTGACACCCCTGTGTTAAATCAATGACAGGATGGCGCCCTTTCCAGTGTGTACCATGCATCTCACCCCATGGTAGCTGGGATACACTCCAGCCACACCTTCTTTGCTTTGTGTTCATACCTAACAGAGAAAGATCACATGCGTCCTCACTAGGAGAGGGATTTGTTGGTGTGTAGGGCTGTAGCCTCAGGTTTCTATTATGAGACAGCGTGTTTTAGATCATTTTACAGAGTAACATCAAAGTAACTTAACAAGTAGTACAAGTTAGCTAATTACACCCAGGTTTTTCTCCTGGGTGTAAATAAGTAAATCATGTCTGAGCAGGGACGCTGAGATTGGAACTTTTACTACCATTGGTGAAAAGTGATCTATTAACAAAACTCTATAATAAAGCATAAGCGCAACACTCATGAATATTCTCATAACTAACATATAACTTAAGGCCCTTTACATTTGAATGCCTGTGATTTTGACATGGACATCAAACTTACAAAGACGCATACAAAACTAAAGAAACAAAAAAGCTTCAGTGTCAAACTAGCTTTACTTTCATGGATCTGTAGCAATTTCGCCTGATTTATCACTCAGTGTCAAAACACACAAATGACTCATTCATTTATTAACAGAAAAGCACAATCAAATTACCTACACCACAAATTAAGTTCAAATAAATAAAATGAAATTATTTTCATGTGTTCACTCCAGCTAAGCTAATGAAACAAACAAAGATGTAAATATTGGCAAAATATAAATTTGTTGAAGTCAAATTATATTATTAAATAAGAAATTAATTTAGAAAAGGAAATAAATAATGGTTAAACCGTTCTGTTCACTTACTATTTTAATATTTCTCTCTCATTTTATATTACTTTTTCTATACCTGCCTACATGGATTTATCGTTTTCAACCCAAAAAGCTGTGTATTATTTGTAACACAAAAACATGAATGAAACCACAGAACACATTAAAACCCTTTCAAATATATCATGAAGAAAGCTGAAAGCTACAAAAACAAAAAGTAGACAAAAATGTTAACACAGGCGAAAATACAAGTCAAAACTAAGATCACAACAGTAACTATGGCAACACCAGCACAAACTTTACCCACCACCTGCAGTTCTTACTATGGCCCCGCCCCTCCCCGAGCCTGGTACTACCGGAGGTTTCTTCCTGTTAAAAGGGAGTTTTTCCTTCCCACTGTCGCCAAAGTGCTTGCTCATAAGGGGTCATATGATTGTTGGGTTTTTTTCTCTGAATTTATTATTGTAGGGTCTACCTTACAACATAAAGCACCTTCAGGTGACTTATTTTGGTGCTATATAAGTAAAGTTGAATTGAATTGAATTGAATTGAACTGAATTCATGGCTGTTATAGTTTTCAAACAGTAGAAATAGAAACAGGACATAAACAGTAAAATGTTTTGCTGTCCTCCTGACCTCCTCAAGCAGATCTCTGGCTCTCTTCACTTTCTTCTCCATCATTTGTGTAAGTCAGCAGAGGTTGCTGTCAAATGAAACAGAACTATGGATCCTAATAAACTGCACACAGACAAAGCCTGTGCAGAGACGTCCACAGAAGGACAGTGTCTAAAGTGTTGAAAGAGACGCTGCAAAACAAAGCAAGGGACTAGAGCCTATCAGGAAAACTAGTGAGTGGACCTCTGATAAAAGAATTTCTACCAAACTACAACTGCAGCTGAACAAATGAGCTGTTGGTGGAACTTTACACTCTGAAATATTGAAAGATTCAAAGGATGAGACAGCTCAGCACAGCATGTTATTAACTTCACACATGAAGTGGTTCAGTCCAGTCAGTTTTCAGTTTTGCAGCCACCGTCCACATCCTGCTTCTTTGACTGGTTGTCATGGTAACTCTGGACTTTCCTCCAACGAATCCTGAAGTCTGTCAGTCCTTCTGACAGCATGAGGCCTGACAGCTGGACAAAATGTGCAGATGATGAAAAACATGAAGCATAGTTTGAACTTGTGTCAAGTTTGTGTTGGTGAGTGAACTGCTGACCTGCTGTGAAACCTGCTGCTGGATCTCTGTGCTGTGCATGTCTGCCTCTGACTGAAGCTTCATTTTCACCACTGTTTGCTTTGTCACTGCTAAAAATGAATCACATATAACAACACAAACATTAGTGTTTTACATGATGACAGGATCTTACAGTGTTTGCATTCTGGACCTCACCTGTGAAACAGAAAAAATAGATTTTGCTGCCACAGTTGCCATCATCCCATTTCCCTGACATTAAATTCATTGCTCCACAGTATTCAACTGAATTTGGGTTATCAGGCTGACCAGACATCCAGTTAGTGAATGTGGAGGTTGTGTTGTCAGACCAGAAGGTCCAGGGATCCCTGTAGAGACCAATCCTCACATACTGAACCCCTGATCCATTCAAAGTGAGCGTGATGTTGGATTTCTCCTCTTTGCTTCTTATACTGGTCAGGTCTGTGTGGTATGTCCTGCAGTACGACTGAGCCGCTGACCAGGAGCGGCTCTCCATTACTAAGATGTAATTTGTACTGCTGGCTGTGAAAGGTTAAAAAAAGGATTCATTTTGAGGCACACATAATTCTCATTAAATTGTAGGGATAACTATGGTAACAAATATTTTTCCCACCATTGTAGCACAGGAAAGGGTAAGAATCTCCACAGGGTCTATCATCCATCTGTGTTTGTCCCTGAAGAGCCACACAGTATTCCTTCGCATTTACACAGTCTGGTTGGCCATTAGCCCAGATCAAAAATTCATGTGTACTGCCAACATAAAAAAGTTTTCCCTCCATGGACCACTTCCAGCTGTAACGATCACTATAGAGCCCTATCCAAGCCCCGTTACTAATCCTTGGTGATATTGAGAATAGAAGTCGGTTGATGGTTGTAGATGGTGACCAAGTCAGTGAAGTGTTCTCTGCAGTAACTCTGAGCTTCAGTCCAGGTCTTCAGCTGGTTCACAAAGTGGTATTCTCTGGAGTGGGGAGGAAGAGTGGAAAGTCCTCTTGAGAAAAATAAAATGTCTTTATTGTTGAAGGTGGGCCGTTAGATGAATAACTGAAAATACTGAAAAATTTTTAACTATTGAAATAGTCACACTATATGGAGTCTATCCAGAGGTTAGAAGTAACAAAGTCTAAATATATATATATATATATATATATATATATATATATATATATATATATATATACACACATATATATATATATATATATACTGAAGTAGAATTTTCTGGTAATTTAATTCTACATGTTATATTTTTACAAAGATTTCTCTCCTTTTAGTTTGTATAACATTTGGTTCAACACATTTGGGGGAAGTTTGACATCACTATGTGGCTTCAAACATCAAAGTTCTTTGAGTCTAAATGGAGGGAATGATAACACATAAAAGAAAGTCCTGCTGGTGAATGAGTTATATTTTAAAATTTATTTTTCTCTTCTCTGTAGTCAAACTGCAACAAGGATGTGTAGTGCAACCATGTACAACTAATATAGTAAATCTAATAATACATGTATTACAACATTTTTGGCACACTGGCCTGTGAATCCTCAAGATCCCATTTTGATGGGTTGGGATCTATTCTTCTCTAGCTCAGAATACTTTGCCCTCTTTCTCTCAATAACTTCCTCCATACGGTCTTCCCAATGCATAGTAAGCTCCAAAAGAGTTACCTGCTTGGAGACAACTGAAGTAAGAACGATGTCTGGCCTCAGTGTTGTCTTGACTACTGCTTTGGGGGAACTTTAACTGTTTTGCCAGATCAGCTCTTAGTTCCCAATCGTGTGCCGTTGCCAACAGGCCAGGCGATGTGTTTGGAACTGCTACTGCTGGCTTCTCCCAAGCTTTAATAAAAAGCAATTGTGTTCTTAACTGGGCAGAGGTTCCTGCTATGACTGATCCCACTTCAGATAGAATACGCTATGGCTCAGGCTCACTGAGAGTTAGAAAGTATGTGGATGTTTAGGTTTTTACGACTAGATGGGGGCCATCAGAGTCTATACGCGTTTGAGTAACCCTCCTTCAGCCCAAGGATTAAAAGAATTGGGAGGATTTAACAATTTGGTGCCGTGACCCGGATCTTTAGCGTGCTGAGGAGGGCAGATTTGGCCTGTGGTGAGATCGTGAGGCGAGCAGAGGGCCGGTCCAAATATGAAAAGGTAAGCACAGCGTATTGTATTATAAATACCAAATGTGCATATTGGAAATTCTAAATTAGTCTGTTCGCTGAGTTACACGCATTTTCACATTAAATTTTGTCGGTGTCTGGTTTTTGGCACGAGATACTAACATCATAAGTTGAGGCTGAATTCCAGTGTCATAGGAACTGGCTCTAGCAAGAAACTAAAAACATTCTACGTTGAGACTAGAATTGCAGCCCACATTACCTTCCACATATAACTTTGTCTATGACTGTGTCAGGCGTTGTGTGGAGGCGAGGAAGAAGGAACCCAAACGCAGGACTCGCAGGTAGGTGAAGGTTTATTATAAGGAGTGGATGAACAGAGGGTGAATGGACACTGACTGGCTGGACAACTGAATGGCTGACTGAACTGAGGGAACACACGGAAAGGACAACATAACATCACACGAACATCAATGACACGACCAAGAACTGGTGAAACCGAGGAACTTAAATACACAGGTTGAATGATGGCAATGATTGGAAGCAGGTGAGTACAGGGCTGAACATAATCTGACTAATGACACAAGAGACAAGCTGACACGGGGAAAAAACAGGAAGTGAGAGCACTGTGGCGAACTAAACTGAACATGACAAAACGGAAAACACTGACAGTATCCCCCTGCCAAAGGCCGGCACCCGACGGCCGAAAGAGAAAAAGACCAGAACAGGGCGGGCGGAAGGGGCCCAGGACGGAGGGACGGAGTCCAAAACAAAAACAGTTCCGGTGGGCGGCTGCGAGGAAGGCGGCGGTGGCCACTGAGCAGTTCCGGTGGGCGGCCGCGAGGAAGGTGGCGGTGGCCACTGAGCAGTTCCGGTGGGCGGCCGCGAGGAAAGCGGCGGCGGCCACTGAGCCGGTCTGGAGGGCGACCGCGAGGAAGGTGGTGGCAGCCACTGAGCAGTCCCGGTGGGCGGCCGCGAGGAAGGCGGCGGCGGCCACTGAGCCGGTCTGGAGGGTGGCCGTGAGAAAGACGGCGGCGGCCACTGAGCCGGTCCGGTGGTCGACCACACCAGCGACGAGAAGAAGGTGGCTGAGGAGCAGCTGCAGGAGGCGGCGTGGGAGCCGGCGGTGACTGAGGAGCAGCTGCAGGAGGAGACGAGGCTGAGGCTGGACCAGGCGAAGCAGAAGCCGAGGCTGAGGCTGGACCAGGCGAAGCAGAGGCCGAGTCTGAGGCTGGACCAGGCGAAGCAGAGGCCAAGTCTGAGGCTGGACCAGGCGAAGAAGAGGTCGAGTCTGAGGCTGGACCAGGCGAAGCAGAGGCCGAGTCTGAGGCTGGACCAGGCGACGGCACGGGAGCCGGGGGTGACGGAGCCACAGCTGTAGGGCCAGCATTGTGAAAATGTTGGACTGTTCCTTTATACAGTGTCTAACAGTGTGCGTATGAGAGCCATGTAATGTCCATGTGTGCATGCTGACTGTGCTGCTCTGACCCCCCTCCTCCTTTCAGGGTGGAGCCTGCTGGAGTCTGATGGTTGAGACCAGGTCTGAGGAAGTGTAAGTGTGTTTTTAATGGGGTTCATGAAAACAAAGCAGCACACATTCAACCATCTTCATCATGTCAGGAGTCATCATCAAAGTGTCAATCAATGAACAGATGATGGATCAATAACTGCAGCTGGATTGTGTTTGTTCTCTCCATCAGATTCCTGTCAACTCACAATCGACACAAACACAGTACACTCAAACCTCCAACTGTCTGACAACAACAGGAAGGTGACACGTGTGAAGGAGGTTCAGTCATATCCTGATCATCCAGACAGATTTGACATACATCCTCAGCTCCTGTGTAGAAATGGTCTGACTGGTCGCTGTTACTGGGAGGTTGAGTGGAGAGGAAGAGCTGACATATCAATAAGTTATAGAAGAATCAGAAGGAAAGGAAATAGTGATGACTGTTTGTTTGGAGGGAATGATCAGTCCTGGAGTCTGAGCTGCTCTGATGATGGTCCTCAGTCTGTCTGGCACAACAATAGAGAAACATCCATCTCCTCCTCCTCCTCTGTCTCTAACAGAGTAGCAGTGTATGTGGACTGTCCTGCTGGCACTCTGTCCTTCTACAGAGTCTCCTCTGACACTCTGATCCACCTCCACACCTTCAACACCACATTCACTCAAACTCTTTATCCTGGGTTTTGGTTCTGGACTCCTGGTTCCTCAGTGTCCCTGTGCTGAGTGGAGTGTAAAGAGTGTGTCCTGTTAGAGAAACACTCTGACTGTTGAACAGATAGTTCAGTCTGTACATGTCTGTCTCTTTCACTCACAAACACGTTTTCAGATTCATGGATTCAATCAGTTGATGTTTGAAACTCTTCTAAATGGTTCCTTGTAAACTTCTTTGTGGCGAGAATAAGGCATGGCAGGACCACGGAGTATCATTCGGAGCCATCTTTATTTACATCTCACCACAACACACCCTAACCCCTGAGTCCCCGTGTTTTTAACTAGGCGGGTGTGATTAAGGATGCCGTGCAGGTGCGTCCGCCCTCCCTGCACGGCACCGCAGACCACGCCCCACCACATTCTTCCTCTTCAACCATTTAAAGATGGAAGCTCCCATTATTCCAGGATCCACATGTTGTTTTCTGTCTTTTTTCCACTCAAAGCTTCACAGTGAATCTCAGTATGTTGTGTTTCTCTGAAGCTCAGTTCACAACCAGCTCCTCTGCATTTTCAACAAGTCTGAGCTCATTAAAATGAATCCAAATGTTTGATTTCTCTTTCTTAATGGGATGTTTCCAAACTCTCCACATGCTCTCACTGTTTCACTGTTGGAAGCTCATCATGTGAAAATGTTTCAGCCATAGAAGCTGAAAATATTGGCTCAATAGTTTTGAATGCAGTTCTAACCAGTGTGCTGGGTTTTTAAAAATACGTGGCTGCTGCCTGATGTTGGGCCCACAGAGGAAGACGCCTCACTCACTCTTCTTCACTTCCTCCTTAAACATGTGGAAGGAGAGCAAAGTGCCAGACTCTTATTTCTGACAGGAACAGAAGAAACCACAGCAAACTGTTCCAGTTCTTCATCTTCATCACAATCTATTTATTTCTGATGGTGTCTTCAGTCTGAGGGTTTGAAGTTTCCATGTCTGTGTGATGTGTGGTGTGAAGGCTGCTGGTTAAACTGGGACTCACTGTTTAAAGCACTGAGTGCTCATAGAGAGATGCTCCATGAGTCCCAGTACAGACTACAAACATGGTGGAAACTTAGCTTTGATATCCACACACTCTGCACGTCTGTGAGTAACTGTGATGAAGATGTGCAGAGATCTGTGTACAAACAGGAGAAAGACTGTAAAGACTCTGTGCTTCTAACAGCCTCTGTTAACATATGTGAGGCTGCTTGTTGTTGTTGCCATGGAGCTTTTCACTGTTTGGGTCAGCAGGTCATGTGATCAGGTTTGTTCTGCTGGACGATGGTTCAGTGTCGGGGTTTGTTTGCATTCATCAATAAATATCTAAATAAATCAAAGACTCCAGGTTTGTTCTTTCATCATGTGACCTCTGCTCATCCATCTCTGTGTGTATCAGGATACATTTAGTTCATAATACACAGAAAAATCAGAGTTATTACCTGTAATAAATGTGAAAGTAAAGATTCCTGCAGTGATAACCAGGCAGGACTGAAATACATCCACAGGTGAGGGGAGGAGCAAAAAGAGGGACTTTCACCATTTTACACTAAAGCACTCAACTAATGTTTCTAATATGAAAACAAATAAGCCCACATTAATGTGAGCATTTATTAAATAATAATAATAATGATTTCCTTCTGATCTCATTTCCATAGCAGAGAAAACTGTGGTGTATATTGAGGTGGAGGGTGTGGTCTATGGCTCAGGTGTAGAGTGAGGGTGGGGTCCTGTGTGCACCACAGCAGCATGCTGGGACTGCTGAGGGTGGAGGAGGGAGTGATGATGACATCATGAGCAGCGCAAATGATTAATCATTTGTTTCTAGTATAGTTATAAATAAGGTGATCAAATATCTGCTCACTGATTAGATCCAGTATCTATTACAGATGAACTGGATATCACAGCATGTTGTTAGTCCGTCATATCAAACTAAACAGTGTTGCTGGTGTAAAATATCCTCCAATAAAGTCAGATGAGGGCTTCTGTTGCCAGGTAACGATGATGTCACACTGGATCTTCTGATCTTTAGTATCGTAGCGCTCGGAGTCTGATGTATTTCAACTGATTCACTTTTTCCACCTTAACAGTTCATTCCTCAATTCAAACAAGATATTTGACCCTCAAAAAAATATGTAGCCTACCAACAAATTATTTTGCAATAAAATATTTATTTCTCAACTTTTACAATTGAAATCAAACAAGTGTGTTTAACAGTGAAACCAGAGTGGAAGCTGCTCATATAGAGTCCAACCCAGGCTAAAGTAAGTTGAGTAGAGCAGCATCATCAAAGTGTCGGCTCTCTGAACACGGTGCAAGATCGCCATCTGCAGGACTAAACTAGTTTTTCTCCTCGTCAACGTCAAGATGACGTCATCGTACAGCAAAACGTGCAGATCAGGTGACATGACTGTCTGAGAGGCGGAGTTAAACTGTGGCAGGTAAGCATGTGGAGGAGGAGCAACAACATGATGCTGGAACATCATCATAGCATTATACAGTTTCCTCTCTAACTGGATGCTGCTGTGAACAAGAACAGCTGTGGAACCAGGGTCCTGAGTGTCATCTATTGATGAATGCAGGTCAGTGTGTACAAGTGCAAGGAGATGTCACAGACATGTTGAAATTGTGATGTGAAGACAGTGGACTGTGGTGGCCACTGCAGACTGTTGGGCACTGTTACAATCTTCTTCAGTCTCTGTTACAGACGTGGGTTTGCTTGGACAGCCCGATAGCGACTCCCTGTCTGTTTGGAACAAAGCATTTGCATTCAAAAAGACATTTACACAAAACACCAACAACACATGTCAACATCACATGATATTATTTATTATATATTATTATCATTTATTCATTTTTATTTTTCAATGAAGATGACGACCAACTGCAGCTTGAATCATTGAGACACATTAAACCAAACTTTGCTCGATGACAATAAGCAGAGTTAAATCAGTTCAATAAGTTTGGAGCCCTTCCTTCAGAACGTGTCTGCGTAGGTTCTCAGTCATCCAGGTCATGGTTGTCCAAGCAGCAACCACAGCCTCCCTGCATAACATTTTGCAAAGTGAAATTTGTTTATTGTACCATCAACAATTTACCTACAGAATCTTCTTTGCAGGAGTACAAATATCTTTACTGTGAGGAAGTGACGCAGAAAATACAGCGTTTCCCTTTCTGTGTCAATGAAGAAGTGCTTGAGATTAAGTAGAGCGATCCTTCTTCCTTGCTTGATTTCCTGCTCGCAGCATCAGCTGACCTCTGACTTCATTGTCAAGGTCTCTCAGTGTCGACTGGAAAGTCAAATCAGACTCACACCATCTTCTTGTAATGTGGGCATGTCTGTCAGTTGTTGAAACACAATAGGAAGAACAACACCGCCCCAAAACAAACATTTCCAGATTAGATGAAGGGCACCATAATTGGAAATGGTAACATTAACACTGACCAACAACGCTGTTTACATGTGGACGAAAGGTGCAGATGTGGGGAAGTAGGACCCAAATGCTGGACTTCGTGCGATGAAAGCAGTGTATTTGTTTACGTGAAGTAAGTCATACACAACAACAAAAAATCCTCATGCGTCCCCGACTTCTATGACGTGTCTTCTCCCAGTGTCCGTGATTAATGTCCTCACATTCTCAAAAGAGAATGAAAACATTAGATTTAGACTGTAATTTAGACCCATAACGACCTCGTGTTTCTACACCTGTATGGACCACATCCACCAGTTTTCCTCTATCTGTGGAAGCTATCAGTCCACTGCTTACTGTTTACACCATCAGTGTGGTTAATGGAAGTGATCCAATAATCAGGCTCAAACAAAAAGTATTGTTATCTGGGTTTTATTAATTTTAGTCTTGTACATTTCAGTCATATTTAATGTAATAACGTGATTTGCAACTGATTTGCTGACAACTTAGTATAAATCACTATGTGTAAAGTTACACATAAAAAGTAGTAATAATATTAATAATTAATATCATACTGAATATTAGAGATGGACCAATACCAATACATATCGGTCCGATCCTGAACTAAATTACTGGATCGGATATCGGGGCGAAATAAAAACTGTAATTCAATCCATTAAGTATCACAAGAGCACCTCACAAAACTTGTGACATGGCGTAACCCGGCTCATGACCTTAGCACGTCGAAGCAGTGTGCGTCACGTGATAGAGTGGCTGTTGTGTGCAACACCTGTCAGCGGTCTAGAGTTACTTTACACTGAAGTCTTCTGGAGCCTCGCTATATAACCAGTGTTTCATCTCGAAGAAAGGTATCCCAGAGAAGTAAAGCAAGTGTGTAAGTTCATCAATTAATATTTGTAAAGCATTCCTAAATTAACCTTAACAACTGATTTATGGATCTCGGACGTCTGTGCTGCTATTGAAATTTTAACAACAACCTCCAACACCCCCAGGGAGCGTTTTGAAGTGGGTTAATAAGCACATTGCAATGTGGAGAGAAACATCACAGCTAAACACTAGGATAATCTCTGAAATTTGGCCGCTGCCCTCACATGTTAAAGACACAGACAGATAAAGAACATTCCACAACTCTTATATCTCAAGGGGGCTATACCTTCAGCCCAATCCTTAAAACCTTCTCCCTCACAGAGAGAATTATGACCTTTCTTTCTGCTTGGCCGTCACCTCCCTTAAATAGGATGTCTGGAGATTTTGCAAATATGTCTTGATAGATCAAGCAGATATTTAAAGTTTACACCGCATGAAAATATCTTAAAAGTTTATATAAGATATTGCATTTTGTCATTTCAAGCTGATTGGAGACCAAAACAATCAGATTTTTTTGCATCCAAGTCTGTGATCGACTGGTTTTGTGGCACAAATATAACGGTGAACAGAAAGTGTTGAGCGCACACAAACAGAAATGTTGAGAGCGCGAGCAACACATTGTGAGCAAGAGCAAATGCAAAAACTGAGCGAGAGGGGCTTCTGTTGTGTATGTGTTTGGATTATAGTAGTGATGGCCCGCTTGAAGCTGGCGCTCCGGAGCGTGTGTCGAAAAAAACAACACACTGGTTCAGAAGCACTGTGTCGAGGCTTGCTTCGTTTGGCAAAAGTCACGTGACCAGTGACGTCCGAAGCTTCATTACGCACGTAACTGCTTCGGTACCTGATTCAAACGGATATAAGGAAGTGAATCATCCACGGGATTCGTGGAGTGTGTTGATGGTGACAGAGAGCGACGAGGTGATCGTTCCACTGACAGATATGGAGCCAGCAAGGAAGAGAGGACGTTCTGGCGTGTGGGAATATTTTGAGTTGATTTTGCTCAATTCATTTTATCTGCCGAAGTGAAAAACCTGAAATGTCCAAAATCATGTTTTCATAATGTAAATATCATTACAGCATATGACTTTAGGAACACTTCCATGTGAATTAAAGCTGATGAAGACTACAAAAATGTATTTGACACTATACGTACATTACATTGCTACACAGTTTAGAAAATCATTTTGTTTATTGTTTTTAGGTGATAGTCTGCAGGACCCAGGAATACCTGCATATCTACCAACTTGCAGTGTAGTTCCTGCACTCCACAGCCTCTTCTGTTCCATGCAAGTGGATTTTCTCCAGGGCAGGAGAAACTATTTCTAAGAAAAGAAACAGACTCAGCCAGCACACAGTAACACTAATCCTCTTTTTAAATGTAAATAACAAAAGGGCTACCTGACATAGATCATGTTTTTACTTTGCAAGTTCTTGATTAGGGGTGGGTTTTGATTATCGCCTTTCTGATTACAATCCATACTAAATTGAATAAAGTGATATTGATTCATTACAATCCTGTGTCGATTTGTAAATTAACGTTATAATGCCTGAAACGCCAGCATCTCAGGTTAAACCTCACAACATGTCGTCAAACACCATGCAGCTAAAACAGTAACTGGGAGCAGGTTTACGGATTCTGCATACAAACGTGAACACAGAGCGCGGACCCGACGCGTCAGAGTCAGATTTTGATGTGTCGTCGGGTCCGCGCTGTGTTTGCCTCTTTTTTTTCCGCTGGCTTCTGCAGCTGCAGGTTTCATAACTCTCTGTTTACATCTCTAATTAAGTCTCACATGTGTCAGCTTTCTTTTAATAGATACGAAATTATGGATATATACTGATACATGACCAGAATTGTAATATTTCTGACTGAGGCAAAACTTTCCAGATTCCAATCAAATTGAATCGGATCCTGTATCGAATCAAAATGATTCTACAAATCAGTGACGATGCAGCCGTACTCAGCCCCCTAAGCATTTTCCCTTTCCAGTTCACAATCAATCCCACCCCTAGGTCAAAAATATGTAAAGGACAATGGGCCTCATCTAATATTTTGTATGAACCTGTCCAGCTGTCCAGTGATTAAATGACAAGTAGATGGAGGCAGGACTCCACAGCAGGGGCATACTCCATAATGTGCTGTGCGTTTTCATATGTATAATGTATATATTGCTCACTTATTGTATTTACCAACATCAAGGAGTTATGAGCAAAGAAAGGCCACACCATAGTGCATGTTTAAATAGGGAAAGTTTATTGATCAAAATGTATTACGCAGATACGCATTACATTTTTTCAGCCCCCCAATCGAGAAAACAAAACCAATTACATGTTCAAAGCAACGGAACGGTGGCCCAATATCGGAGAGAACTCCACTCTTGAGTGAGCAGTGATGATTGAGCAGTCCGTTTTATTTTGCAGATTCAAGCTGCTCTTCAAAATTTTCACCACCAGATGTCACCGGAGAGGACTGTGTTGAAAAGCTTCGAGTAATGAACCATTTTTCAATACAAGCTTCAGTGCTTCGGAAAGCTTCATTTGGCCATCACTAGATTATAGCAAACACTGAAATACATTTTTTGCACTCAGCAATGAATTTTGTTCACTCAAATGTAGCTTTTCTTCGCTCAAAATACAATTTTTGTCACGGCTGCCGAGGCGAGCCGTGTGGAGTTGGAAGAAGGACCCAAGATGCAGGCAGTGGATGAAATGCTGGTGAGGTTTATTAAAAAAGGTGTAGTGGTAGACAAGCAGTGGGGCATGACAAATAACTGAAGACACCTAAACTGGGAGAACTAAAAATAACAGACCTGGGAGCATACAACAAAGGGGGTGAGAAGCAGAGCGCCGCAGATGAGGAACAGGACACTGTGGAACTGACACGAAGTAACACAGACAAACCGGCAACAGGCAGGAGAACACACGGGGCTTAAATACACACACCAGTAATCAGGGGATGAGAGACAGGAGGGCAACACAGCTGGGAGAAATTGGAGCTGACGGGACAGGGGAAATGTAAAGTGAACACACTCACATCAGACAGAGACCTTCACAATAAAGCAGGAAACTAACAGACACAGAGAACCAGACAGGACACTGAACTTGACAGGCAGACTCATGAGCAGACACAATAACACCATGGACAGACAGAGGGAACACAGAGAAGTGGGAGCAGGCAGGCAAAGAACAGAAACCTAACAAATGGCAAAATCACAACAGAATACACACTCGGAATGAACAAAAGCATAAAGAAACACAAAACACTGAGTCCTCAGACTCAGGACCATGACAATTATTTTTTTTACATGCACTCAAATTTTTTTTTTTACGTGCGCTCAGAATAGTGGCACAAAAATAACTCCATACAGTTGTGGCTGCCTCCAGCACAGGAACACTTCCGGGTCGCGATTCCTAAGGTGACCCAAAACATCTGGGAGCACACGCTGAGAGACGGGGCAAAAAAGGAGAGAAAACAACAAAAGACTACACACAGAAAAAATTAAACATATAGAAAAATACGTGAGCCCTGGGTCCCTAGTACCAGGCCATGACAAGTATAACAGAATAGTTTTAGTGTTTTGTTTATTAAAACTGTAGTATGAACTACAAAATGCAGCAACACATTTAAAAAAACAAAACAAAATGGATGCTGTATCCTGTATCCTAAAAATAATAATGAGAGAGACGGGATTGTTTTCTTTTACACATGCACGTGTAATAAGTTGAAGTAGTCGTATCAAAAACATTAATTCAGTGAATACAAATGACTGTGCTCCATGAAAATGTGAATCCTGCCGGCGGCAGAGTGTAGAAGCAGCAGGTACACCACCTGCCAAAACTGATGTGAAGCACACCAAAATCTGTTTTAGTCGTGGTCATGTGACCTGGGTGTTTTGTTGTGCTTTGTCATCTGCGCTTCGGAAGCTCAACACAATGCCTGCCTCACACTCTGTCAGTAAACAATGTTTTAAATCAATATTTGACTAAATGTAGGAGGTTTTTTTGTTTCACAGATGTGCTGCTGACAACCAAACTCCATTAAAAACTTGCAGATTTAATGCTGAGTTAAATGATTCAGCTTTTATTTTAAAGGAGATGCACTCTCACTAAACATAGTGTAAAATAAAACTTGTACCCCTACGGTGGCCCTGAGAGGCCAAACGGACTGCAACTTCAGAAAACACTTGCAAAAAGAAAAATGCTGCAAAAAGGAAAACGCTGCAAAAAGAAAGACGCTGCACTGCAACTTCAAGAAAAACGCTGCACTGCAAAAAGAAAAATGCTACAAAAAGAAAGACGCTGCACTGCAACTTCAAGAAAAACGCTGCACTGCAAAAAGAAAAACGCTACAAAAAGAAAAACGCTGCAAAAAGAAAAGCGCTGCAAAAGCACACAAAGCACAACGGAAATAGGAAAAAAGACAACGGAAATGTTCCTGGGGAGACAATAACCCGACGGACCAGTTGCACGAACCAAAACATGCTAACCAGTGCGCTAGGACTGGGACACACTTCAAAGAAGTGGAGGAGAGGTAAATGTGTTGTAATCTCATGATTCTAATAATACTAGAGATATCTGGAATATACATTCAAAGATAATTCTAACAAAGATAATGTTTAATGTAGCCTTAGAAATGAAGCTTTTTTAAACTCGAGAACAAATACTAATAAGTCAAAGTCATTAAGGAATATTGCAGTTAATGTGTTCAGGTTTTAATTTGGCATTGTGTCTTTATCAGGCAATGTATTGTCCATATTGTGGAATCCAGCTAGTGGGGCAAATTGGATTTTTTTGTGGGTCCTGTGGAACTAACATTCAAGTTTTAGCACCTTTTATAGAGAATGGTAAGCACTTCACTTTCCTAAGTTCTAGTATTTATTGCTCACCTTTTAATTGCTTCATAATGACTTATATACACCACAGTAGCTTCAGTAGTGAGTGTTAAACTTTTTTTTTTTGGGGGGGGGGAGATTATTATTCATGTGCCATTCCAAAGTACTATATTCATTTGCTTATTCTAAGGTTTTTGTATTGATAAAGACTTTGTATGCAAAGATAAATCAGAATTCCAAAAACGCAAAGGCATGAACTGCTAGGTACTAAGAACTGTATTCTGGTTTAAGCCTGCCACCGGTTCTACAGCATAATTTTAAAAACTAGTTTATGACTTAATAGGGCATATGTACACAGTGACGAAATTCTTCTAACTTCTCTAATTTTGCTCATTTTGAGTTGTCAGCATAGAGGTCTTAATGAGAGTGATAAGTCCTGAATCCTGGTCCATGTTCTTTGAGCTTTTGCTGGCCTTTATTTAAGCACACATCAAGAAGATTAAATACTTGAGTCATGTTTATTGAGACTTGTTTCAGATGTGGTATTTTTAAAAAAAAACTCTTATTAAGTGCATTTGTGGATTCCTGCGGTCGTAATTATCTTTTCATGTTTTCTCTTCAACCTTAGGCCCAGTCTCAGTCACAGACATCATCAATAAGTATTTCTCTGAGGGCCATACATATGAAGTGATCCTGGATTTTCTTGAAAACAAGCATAATATTTGTATGAGTCTGAGAACATTAAAGAGGAGGCTAAAAGATGCTGGAATGACTAGAAGGACTGACTTTACTGCCACTGACATTGTCATTTCCACTGTTACACAAGAACTGAGAGGCTCAGGTCAGCTTCTGGGTTACAGATCCATGTGTCAGACACTGCGACAAAAGTATAATCTGAAAGTTAAAAGAAATGATGTAATGCACATACTCTCAAGACTAGATCCATATGGTGTTAAGCGTCGCTGTAAACGCATGTTTGTTCGAAGAGGATATTTTTCAGAAGGACCAAATCAAGTGTGGCATGTGGATGGTTATGATAAGCTGAAGCCCTTTGGTGTTGCTATTAGTGCATGTGTCGATGGATTTTCAAGGAAAGTTATGTGGCTCAGCTGTGGCAGCTCAAATAATGACCCAGGTATCATTGCAAAATATTATATGGAGTGCTTGTCACGGTTTGGTCAACTTCCAGCATGCCTTCGTACAGACTGTGGCACAGAAAATGGCACAATGGCAGCCATTCATTGTGCTTTAAGATCAGACCATGGAGATGAACTTGCAGGAGCCCACAGTCATATGTATGGTACCTCAACTACAAATCAACGGATTGAAAGTTGGTGGTCTTCGTTCAGAAAGCAAAGGTACATGGCTTTTAAAATATATTCTGAAACTAAAATTGAATGGTTCTGAAGGTGTTTCGTGGTCAGGGATATACTTTTTTTTTTGTGGGTGGGGCTTTATACTCAAATATTCAAATTCAAATCAAATTCAAATTTTATTTGTCACACACACACAACCATACACAGTATGACATGGGGGTGAAATGCTTGTAGCTGTACAATGCTGTACAATATTAAATTACAGTCACAAACAAACAAAGAAAACATAGTCACCTACACATTTTTCTCATGTGATGCACAACTGCTTCAAAAAATATAATAAATGGTTTGGTATACCAGTGACATTTGTTTGTATTAAAACAACACACTCAAAAGGAAAATCCTACTCAGACATTCCACAAAAGTCCTAAAAAGGAACTATAAAAAACAACAAACAAACTGACATTCAACATTTTAATAAATTTTTATAAATCCTAGAGGCAATGGCATCAGTAAAGATTGATGTATTTAAAATTGAGTAAAATTTATTCAAATTTGTGTGCCTACATAGTACCAAACTAACATCTAGATCAAATAGTTTACCTGTAGGGAGTCATATAAATAAAAGAACAAGGGATTCTTCAAATTTGAGAACTGTAATATGAGTAATATAAGAACATTGATCCAACATGACAGAAATTTGTTAGAGGAGGTCATTCGTTTCAGACATTTCTTCGACTTTGTGTGCCAAAAAAAAAAATACTGATTTTTTCACTAGTTTTTGGATTTCTGTGTGGTATCTAACAAGTGATAACAGCTTCAGTGTTCATGTAGAAACAAAATAGTACATTTATATGGACAGATCTGTATATTACAACTTTTCTTGAGTTCAACCGCCAAATGCAGGAATAACAGAAGGATTAATCATTTTGTTAAATTTTGTTATTTGTGTGAAGTTGCTTTTTTTTTCCTGCAGTGCATTGATGAAACACTTCAAAACATGTGAATAAGCTTTTCTTTGAACGAAATTGCGCACATTTCAATATTCTTAAGATTACGACTTTTTTTTAAAGAGGACAATTACATTGAATCACTTGTTATTAAATTTTATATGCTTTGTCATTCCACCATTAGAACTCAGTTCTGGATTGAACTCTTCAGTGACCTGAGGGAGAGGCATCTTTTCAACGGCAGTCATGAACATAAATGCCTTCTACGATATGTCTTCCTCAATGTCTTGCAAAAAGAGCTTGACGAGTACAGAGATCTCTGGAACACTCACACCATCCAACCTGTGCGCCAATCTTGTTGTCCATCTGGTAAACCAGAAGCCATGTATCACCTGCCTCATAGGTATGTATTTAGTCCATGGATTTTATTTCATAGTTTTACTAAAATTTTTCTTCCTCAGTATAGTGTATTGTATGTGCAGGATACCTGTCCAGCTTGCTGTTATTAAACCTTTTGTTCATTTATAAAATGGTTCAGGAACAGTCCATCCCTTATGTGCACTCTTTTCTTTCTTGACCTAACCACTTGAGTTAAGTAAGCAGTATGTCATTTAGGTTTAACAATTTGCCCTAACTGTTACTCACAGCAGGTATTACACACACTTTAGCAATTGAATAGTGTGTTTTGTTGTTTTCACCTTTTTGCTGAATAGAAATTAAAGCTGCCACTTGTGTTTTGCCATTAGTTCTGTTCTCTGACTTCATGCACTTACGTTTTATTTTTATATTTTTCCCCCCCCAAAAAAAAAAAAAAAAATGTTAGACAATCATATTTTAACTTTGGATCACATCTTGGCTAAAAATGACAAATGTAAATATGCATAATTAAGATTCTTTAAAATCACAATTTCCAGAACTGACTTTTAATTATAAGATTGACTTTGCGCTTTTGCTGTAACCTTGAAAGATAGTACCTGGAGAAGTGACTGAATTTGTTCATTTTTCTGACTGACCTAAGGTATGGTGGAAGAGAGTGTGGATTCCAAGTGCCTCAAGAAATCCTGCACCAGTTTGATGACATTCTACCTGCTCAGTACAGTCTATGTGGGGACGACAATCTCCAGGTTCATTTCACAAACTTGGAAAGACAGAGTGAGCTCCCTCGACCAGTCAACTGGACTACTGCAGTTGAAAATTATATAACACTCAAAAATATGACTGGACTTTAGAAGTCAATGTAAAATCATCTGCTAGATGTGAGTACAATTACCACTGACACTAATTGTCACAAACCAACTTTAATGAGTATTGAAAAAAATAGTACCATAGTTTTTATATAAATAGTTTCACTACCGTCAACTTTTCAGTGTGTACGCTTTCTACCTGAAGAAATCAAAAGACCATACTGTACAAAATAACTTGTTCCTTTTATTTAGGTGTTGTAACAAACACATTGATTAATTTGGAGATCTGTTTTACAAACAAAGGTTTACAAAAGCATTCAGCGAGACCTGTATTTATGTGGGTTTTTCTTTTTCTAACTCCAAGAACAACTTGCATATCTTACAAAAAAATGTAATCAAACACAGAAGTGTTTGATTAAATAAAGCCTTTTAACTGAATTTATCAGATTTTTTTCCCTGTGTTATTATACTAGCGTGTCTCAGTACATTAGAATACTTCAGAAATGTTTTATTTTGTTACATAGACATATTTCACTGTGTTAAGAAATTGCCAAACTTGTTCAATTGTCCCACTATGATACTATGCTTTTGAAATTCCAAAACCTGATTGAACTTTCTGCGATGCATTAAACTTTATGTGATTTACAGAAATTATTAGAAACAAAAATTTTCAGATTTTAAAATCACAAACTTCAAATGTTTGCTAAAACCATAAATGTGGCTTAAAAGCAAAAGGACTTGGACCTTAGGGAAGCCCAAACCCAGGAGAGTTCTGGATGCCATAATCCATGGCTTCTTGGAAGTCCTCATAACTGTGTAACACTGGGATTTTGATAGTATTTGCACAGACATCTGCTACAGGGAAGCGTGAAGTGGTCTGGAAAAGAAGTTGTGGCTTTGGCTGAATTGCTGCAGGAGGAATTTCTCTCAGTCCAGTTGCAAACATAAGGATGTCTTCAAGAGACAGACTTCCATTTCTCTCTGAAAATGTAAAGAGAATAAAAGTTATTTCTAATGATAATAAACAGGAAAAAGGGGCCATTACACTTTGCTGACATAAATGTACTCATTTCAACATTTTCAACCAAATTTAATACCTTCTACAGAAAGCAGATAGTCTTGCCAGTAGCTCAGTACTCTTGTCTCCTCTTGACGCCTAGAGCTGCCAGGTGGACCAAATTGCACATGGAAGATGTTCTCAAGAAGATCAGCTGTCAGCCTGGTCTCAGTGTAGCACATGAATGAGAAGAAGAGTGAAGGATGCTGTTCCAGGGCGTTTAGAAAATCCAGTGTTGCTAGACCCTTTCTGAAACTAGAAAACAGTCTAATTTTTAATAAAATGTTTAATGTTATTTGTGCAAGAAAGCAAAACTTCACATCGGAAACTACTGTGTTACGAAAGTAACCAACATTCTTATCTAGCTAAGACACTCATCCTGCTACAAAAAAAAAGTCCTCCTGAAAAAGGTCTTGCATTTAGAATATGTTTTTTCCGTCCTTTAAATTTCACAGGAATAAAAAAAAGTAACAATTTATTCTTCTGAAAAGATTTTGTAAAATGGGCACATAATAGTCTGAATTCTATACCTTTGGATGGAAAGATGGTTTCGGTAGATGAAGTACCACTGAATGTAATCCGCTACTACCTTCTTCTTATCCTCCAGTGTCCTCATGAATCGACAGCATCCTGCTGTCTGGAGCATGCTTGAGTGTTTTTCTGAGATTACTCGGAGCTCACTTAGAGATGCTGCATTCTTTATCTAAAGAGAAAAATATATATTACACACACATACACATGCACAAGTGACATCCTTCGCATGCTGTCTATTAATGTGCGATGTAACACAGTCTTGGATTACAGAATCCGTAATCATTTCAGGCATCAGTTAGTTACCAAGCGTATGTTAAGTGGATAACTAAAACTAAAAATTTGCATTTATTGGTGTTTGTCATAATCATAACATCATAAATTTACCTCTAGTAGAGCCTTCTTGATTTCTTCATCTGGTATATCATCAATTGGTGCCTCGAATGTCTTGTCTTTTCCAACAAGGTACATAAAGAAGTTTGGAGATATACAACATGGCCCTGGACCACCATGGACAATGGAAACTGCAATCATTCTTCCAACGTAGAAATATTCATTTTCATCTGCAGCTAAAGATAAAGACAATTCATTATAATAAAGTAATTTTGACCATGGAAAAAAATGTGAAAAAAATAAATACCTTCATGTGAGATATTTGGCATAGTCTTTTCCTTCGAATATTCTTCTCGTCCTTATGGCTTCCATCAAAAGTGTGAGAAATTCTCGAGTAGGCCCACCTGTGTCTATTGCCTCTTCAGCCAGCCCCACATCATCAGAGAATTTCACCATCATGCCAGAGTTGGGACTATATGAAGACCTTCTGAAGCCTCGGTAGGCACCATCCCAGACATTGGCTCGGTTAATGTTGAATCTGCTACAGGAGGTTTTGTTGATCTTCAGAGCCAGATTTGAGATGACATCTGCAGCCGTCAATCCATCAGGTTCATCACTGTAGAATGAGTCAGTGAAAAGCAACAAAATATTTACACTATTTACACTTTATGTATTTTTTTTTTGTTTAATATCTTTTAAGTAATTTTTCTTGCTTTATCAATTGGCCTTTTTCTGTTAATTAATTTTAAAAAGCAAAATAGTAATCTGAAGAACAATCATCAGCAACCAAATAATTTTAAGAATCTTTTTTTTCTGAATACAATCATCAGCAGAATAACTTCACAGGAAAAGTTAAGCTATGTTTGCTCCTGTAAAAGGTTAGGATCAAAAATAGCAGCAGTACCCAGCACTATTTTTAGTAAAAAAATATTTGATAAATAGGTTAACTGCAAGTCACAATCTATGGGTTTATTATACTTATTCGAGATATGAAAGTTACCAGTTTTCCTTTTGCAACTCCTCTCCCTCAGCATCTGAAGAACTGCTGTCAATAACGACAGGTGCATAGATATTGGTATAGATACTGTCAAAGGAGAGTAAAAACAGAAGATTAAAATATATTTTATGTAATAGTAATTCTGGCTCTACATTTGGCTGGGTTGGGTCTGAAGTACTTCACCGTGACTGAATTTGCTCAAGTTATGGATTAGATAGAGAACCTCTATAATTAAAAAACAACAACAACAACAACAAAAAACTGTTTCACTGAGCTTATTACTTTATAATTATTTACAAGATATATCATTTCATATTTTTTAAATTTTAGAATCACAATCTGAATCATAATACTTCATTGATCCCTAGGGGAAATCATGTAATTTTATAACTTAAGACTAACTTGTAACTTGTAGTATGTTCTCCTGATGTGGATGCCATTTGAGATTCTGTACCACACCGAACCTTCAGCATAAACACAAACACAACACAATACCATAACAACTGCAGATGTAATGGCATGCAAATGAAACTTAACAATTAAATATGCAACATTGTTATACAAAAGAGTATTATGTACTTGCACATCAGATGTTTGGGATATTGAAGTTGACCTATAAAATATAGATCAAATGATAAAAAGAAAATGTTATAAAACATAACATGCTTTTGTGGCCATCAAATGCTTACATTAAAGTGTTAAGAACGTTAGATGTTTATATACCTGCCACAGAGGCCAGATCAATGTGCTAGAAGGTAGCCAACTTACCGACGTATAGGCTCTGGTGTACTGCTTTCTGGACTTGACCAAAGCTGTCAGATAAAATCATCAAACACCAAACTCGTTGATTATGGCTGCTCAGATCCTTACCACTATATATGCACAACGATAGAATGATATTAGTCTTATATCCAGACATTGAATGCATTTTGCCCGAACTGAGAGCACTAACATCTCGAACTAATGAATCCTTGAGATTTACATACCACTGTGTCAGAGAGGGGTGACGTAACGGGTGGTACCCTAACGACAACTTCATCATCCTCCTCAACTTCTGAAACACTAACATCTGTGGGAACGTATGAAATACTTTGGTTAAAATCTTCAACACAGTAATCACAAGATTCTTTAACAATATGAGTATAAAAAAGAATTAATGGCAATTCTATTTAACTCACATTCTGACAAAAAGTCCTCAAGTGTGCAGACAAATAGTGTAATTCTTTGGTAAGGCTTGCCAACGGCCTCTTTGTAGAGTTCAATCGTAAAGGGTGTGTCAGTTCCTGGAATATTTTTTATTTGAGAGCCATCAGGGTAGAGCAGGATGTATTCTACATCTTTCATATCTTGGTTGAAAGCTTTCAATTTTTTAATGGCAGCACCCAACAGCCTCTCAGATGACCAGCTTGGGTCAACATGTAATGGTAGTGATTTCCCTCTTATGGGTCTCATGCCAGTCCTCTTTTTGTTCATGATCCCAACAGAAATCTAGATTACATTTTAGGAAAAAAAAGTGGTCACATATTAGAAAAGTATTGTCAGACAACAGATTAACATTTAAAAAACTTTGTATTTATACCTTCACTGTTTTCTTTGATTTCTTTTTGGATTTTGAGAACATCCTCCTTTCTGCCTCTTTACCTTCACGGTACTTGAAGAACTGCTGAACAACTGTCTTGGCTGAACAGGAAAAAAGGGTGAAAGACAGAGAGACTCTTTATTGGTCTATCGTTGTTTATAATTCAAAAGCAAACATGAAAAAGTCATTATTCACAAAACATATGAACATAATGCACAAAAAAATCTACCTCTTCCCCACAGTCACATCCAGCAGAAAAATGTCTATGCTTTCAGAAATGCAGATTTATTAGTCACATGACACCTGATGTCTATAGTTTTCCTTTTTTTTTCATTTATGACACTATCTGTAAATTACAAACACCTGAACAAATCTTGCCCTTTTAACTTTTTTCCGTATAGAACGAGTTACAATAGCAGGAAGTTCAGAAAAAAATACCTCTTGAGTGTTCTTGTTCTGTGGAAGCATCTTTAGCTGGTACAAAACTTATGTCTTTTCCACAGGAACAGCAAAATTTTGTCAAGTTCTCAAACTGGAATCCACAGAATGGACAATACATCATAACCTGAAAAACATGAGTTGTATGATTTTAGCAATTAATTTTACAAAACAGTCAAATATATATAAAAACACAAAACACCCAGCACGCCCCTGCGGGCGGTTTATCCTTCAAGCTCGGGTCCTCTACCAGAGGCCTGGGAGCTTGAGGGTCCTGCGCAGTATCTTAGCTGTTCCCAGGACTGCGCTCTTCTGGACAGAGATCTCCGATGTTGTTCCCGGGATCTGCTGGAGCCACTCGCCTAGCTTGGGAGTCACCGCACCTAGTGCTCCGATTACCACGGGGACCACCGTTACCTTCACCCTCCACATCCTCTCGAGCTCTTCTCTGAGCCCTTGGTATTTCTCCAGCTTCTCGTGTTCCTTCTTCCTGATATTGCTGTCATTCGGAACCGCTACATCGATCACTACGGCCGTCTTCTTCTGTTTGTCTACCACCACTATGTCCGGTTGGTTAGCCACCACCATTTTGTCCGTCTGTATCTGGAAGTCCCACAGGATCTTAGCTCGGTCATTCTCCACCACCCTTGGGGGCATCTCCCATTTTGACCTCGGGACTTCCAGGTTATACTCGGCACAGATGTTCCTGTACACTATGCCGGCCACTTGGTTATGGCGTTCCATGTATGCCTTGCCTGTATATATATATATATATATATATATATATATATATATACAGTCCACAGCTCCGAACTGTTGTAAAGGGACCTTTGGCTAATACGTGGGGTTCAGTGTCTGGCTCGCACCTGGAACTAGCTTTACAGTTTTGGTCAACTTTGCTAGCGAGAGACAGAGAGAGGCATTGAAAGGCTGCTCCAACCGAACTTATTGTTTCGGAGGAAAACACAAACACAGTGTACAGTCGAGTCTAAACAGTGTACTTACATCTGGACTCGTCAGGCACTGTTTTTGGCTGCAGTGGTTATTATTATATTTACATGCTTCCATCTCCCTTTTCTGCTAGGTGAGAACTCATACTTTTCCACTTTCCTTTTCCTCACTCCCTGGCTCACAGAAACTTCACGTGTATGGCAGTCCATTCTCCCTGCAGCACGGACTACACGAGGGCACATCCTTTATCGCTATGCCTGTAATACTCTGCCTATTGCCTTCATATTAAATAATTTTTTGAACAATAATTATTGAAAATATTTTGTCATGTCATTATACTGCCGCAAGTAGAGGTGACATGAGCCGCGAAACTGAGACACAGGCATTAGAGCCTCTTAATGCTTGTTTTGTTTGGGTTTCCACCAGAGTGGAATTAACAAAAAATAGAGAGGGCATAGCCTAACATACGAAATAGGAAAATAATGATGTGTAATCTATTTATTTCAACAAAAAAACTGTATTCTGAATACCACCTATTTATCTGTAGTATTATTAGAATCATGAGATTACAACACATTTACCTCTCCTCCACTTCTTTGAAGTGTGTCCCAATCCTAGCGCACTGGTTAGCATGTTTTGGTTCGTGCAACCGGTCCGTCGGGATATTGTCTCCCCAGGAACATTTCCGTTGTCTTTTTTCCTATTTCCGTTGTGCTTTGTGTGCTTTTGCAGCGCTTTTCTTTTTGCAGCGTTTTTCTTTTTGTAGCGTTTTTCTTTTTGCAGTGCAGCGTTTTTCTTGAAGTTGCAGTGCAGCGTCTTTCTTTTTGTAGCATTTTTCTTTTTGCAGTGCAGCGTTTTTCTTGAAGTTGCAGTGCAGCGTCTTTCTTTTTGTAGCATTTTTCTTTTTGCAGTGCAGCGTTTTTCTTGAAGTTGCAGTGCAGCGTCTTTCTTTTTGCAGCGTTTTCCTTTTTGCAGCATTTTTCTTTTTGCAAGTGTTTTCTGAAGTTGCAGTCCGTTTGGCCTCTCAGGGCCACCGTACTTATCAGAGACATCGTGACTGTGGCTAAATTAAACCAAAAAACCAAAACCTAATTCAAGACTTAAAGACTTTCTTCATGACACAAATGAGATTTCAGTGTATTAATAGAACTAAATAAGCTCAGAGTTGAAAGGCTGGAGTATTATGTACGTGCTTCACTGTCAGGATCTTCAGGGGGATTCAAAGGGAAACATCAAACTGCTGTAATGAGATAAACTAGTTGGGCTGAACACACTTATCTGTAGTTTGTCTCCATCCAGGATCATCAGAATATAATGAACATGTGTGAAGAGCCACAAAATGCTGCTGCCCTCTCAGCATGATGAGCTCCAGCCTTTGTTAACAGGACAACAGGAAACATGAGACAACTTTCAGAGACAGTAACCAACTGTGGCCACAAGATGGCAGCAGCTGATCTGAGATCCTTTATTGGACAGAACGACTCTGCTCTGTGACATCATCAGAGAGACGGCCTTCACTTTGATAGATCTGACGTCATGTCTGCACTGCCTGCCTTGTTTGTCCTGAGCACCTATATGTGAATGTAAGCAGAGAGAGCAACAGCACAGTGGATCAAAGCTGCAGATGATGATCACACACACCTCAAAGCTTTGAAGACCCACCTGAAGACTAACTGTGCTTACTGTTCTCCACGGTCACCAGACCTCAGACCCACTGAACATTTAAACTCTGAACTTATCCACCTTTTTAGCTCATGATTTAAACCTTTGACCACACATTTCAATCTAAAATTCAAGTCTTACTGTCCATTTACAGTTTGTTTTTTATGGTTATCGATCAGCCTTAATAAACACCTAGATTTAGATTTGTCTCCATGTCTCAGCATTTGGACCACTGCTTAACATGATCTGCGTCCCACAGCAGTGAAAGGCTAAGGGCCAGCCATAAGGGGTTCAGCATCCAGGGTAATGGTGACACTGAGACGGTCGATGGCGATGACAGAGACCGTGAAGGAGGCGTGAGCGGTGGGACGTGCAGGACAGCAGGGAAAGAAACGATAAAGAAGGAGAGCAAGAAGCCAACAACACATGAACTGAGGCAACAATGTCCCTATAGTAATCTTAACATTGCATTTGGGAATATTTCATGGTGCGTGGAACTTTCTGGGATGTTAGGTGACTGTGAGTGACAGAGAAAGGAGACCAAACAGAAAGGATGAGACCACACCAGTGAGTTACCAGTGATGGACATAAAGTGCTGATAGTGGCTGTAGGAGGGAAGAACAGGTCGCTGATGGAGAGCAGCAACATTAAAGAGTATAAAACAAACTCCATACGGACATGAGAAGTCATAAACGATACACCTGTAACTGCTTCAGAGATGCTATATCTGTATTATCCACGTAGCTCTAGTGCATCACAGCCACAGTCCTTCAACAATGTCACAGATATAGAGGTTGGAGAATAGTGTAGATGTCCATGTGAAGTATCACTCAATTACTCATGAAGTCATTATAACCCAGGATATAGTGCAAGGATGTGCTCTGATGTCACTACATTTCCTCCTTTATAGTTTTTTTTCCCCCTCTTTATTTATAAAGTTTTGCACATGTAATTTAACATATCAGGCCCAATACAGCAAGTATCAACCCATATAAAGACATATATCAAAACAAATTAGGCCATTGAAATTCGGATGATAACAATGAAACAGAAAAAAAGGAAGAAAAACAAAAAACAAAACAAAAACAACAACCCACGCACAGAAAACATAAAAAAAATAATAATAATAATAATAAAAAAAAAAAAAATCAACTCCCTCCCAAAACCATAACAGAAGGGAACCCTGTGGTACAAAAGTTTAGTCTATTGTAAGTGTTTTCAACGAGTTAAAGTAAGTGATAAAAGGCTGCCACATCTGTGAGAACTTATTAACATTTCCTCTGAGTCTAAATTTTATTTTCTCCATTTTTAAAAAGAACATAACATCTTCCAGCCAACGTGATCGGGCTGGAGGGTGAGGAGCTTTCCAAGACAGCAAAATTCGACGCCGTGCCAGCAATGAAGTGAAAGCAATAATATCCAGTTGCTTACGACTAAGGTTCAGGGTGGCGTCCTCATAAACACCAAAAATGGACCTCCTTTATAGTTTTAAGATGAAATATTCAAATTCAAAACAAATATATGGTTCACTATTGCATTGACCTGCATGTGGAGAAATCTGTTGTTACACCAGAACACATATCTGTACAGGACAGGCTGCATTCAGACTCATATTACTGTGTATCATGTGTCACTGCATGGATATTTATTTATATGTTTATGTTTCTAACACATTTATCTTTATTCGCACATGAACATATTTATTTTATGCATTTTTTGTCTTTTAACTTCCACTTGTTTACACTGTAAAAACTAAATTCCAAATAGATGGTCTGTATGCAGCATCTTTTCTGCTCTACCTGAGCTCAACATGCCTCATTCCACACATCTATACAATCAGTTTTTCTGAAGTTCTTTCTAACATTCACAGAGAAGGATCCATCAGAGACTGAGCAGCTTCATGCCTCTCTGACTGTTTTCGATTAATCAGTGTCATCTCACAGACTCTCGGGCACACATTGACCTTTTCCTGTCATGTTTCCGGTGTGAGCAGTGGATCAGACAGTTTTTATACTGGTGTCCACTCTCAGACCAGTTCACTCCCAGTTTGTCTCTGAATACAGGAATCTGCTGCTGTGACTAGACTGCAGGCCAGAAGCTGCATATCTGGGCTGATCTGACTGGTGTTGGGATTAAATAATTTGCAGTGCCTTAATAATGCTTTTTTTTTATTAATAAGTGTTATAAAGTCATATAGTGTAGTATTAAGTGGACACAGCCCTGAAAAATAAAGGCATGAGACCATGTGTCCTTGGGGAGTAGAAAGCTGCAGACTCTCGCTCATGTTTGCCTGGGAAAATGTAGATAAGAGGGACCATCTCTAGTGGAAAGTTACTGAGACACTGTTGTTTAGACTGGAATGAGAGAGCTGGTAATAAAACTGTCAGGGGCACATCGCCATTTTGAGATCCGCGACAGCGTGTCATGCAGGACGCACCTCCCTTCTAGAAGTAATGTGAAAGAGAATAAAAGTGTGAAATGATCTACTGAGCAGTGTTTTGTCTTCCATTGGATGCCTCTGAGGAATCCAAAGAACTTGGTGAAGTGTTGGTACTTAACAGCACACACATAACTCTACATGTATTATAGGAAAATTATTAATGATAATGCACAGTAGATCTGACCAAAGTCTACCTCTGTCCTTTCTTGCTGGTTTTCAGTGGTAGAAACAGTGTACACATCTATTAAAGTCATTTTCCACATTGGTTTGCTCAACATTAAACATTGTAGTTTTATTCGGGTTATTTTTAGCTTTGAAAACAACAAAAGAAAACTTTTAAATTTCTCCTATCCTGTCTTGTCTGCTGGGATTTAGGAACTGTGTTCACAGGCCAAGGTTTTTGCTTGGAAAGTGACCGTGCTCTCATTTTCAAAGACTTCAGTATTATTAGGGCCATTATGGCCACATCCAAATCTTGGCAAATAATACAGAAAACAACAAAACAAAAGAACAAAAAACCCTACTAAAACAACCAAGTGTCCAATAAAATGCCAGCTTTATGTAAGCTGCGTCAGACTCATTGACTATCTTTCCTCTAAACTTTCAGCTTTGTGGAGCTGCTGTCACACTGTGCCTGGGATTTCTGAGATGACCCTAATCTCATTGAAAAGCACAGAGTCGCTGCTTTCAGAAACCATTGAAATTTTTTCAGGTGTTACAGACGTTTAAAGACAGTTGGATGATTCCTGTCTAAAGCCAGCGACTGGTTAGGATTTAGAGGCTTAAGCATTCCCATCCCTGAGATTTATTAACAACCTGTACAGTGCCCTGAATCATGGAGAACCATGCCTGAACTTATTTGCTTTTTTCCCTATTCAACAGCTTGATTTTCCTAATGGTTTGCATGCTGGTGAAGCAGAATCATCTTTGTGTAACTTTGCTTATGTTTCTTTAAGCATTGAGGCACGTCATTTACAGAATTCCTGGTTTTAAAGAAACGGGTATGGTCACATGGCCAAAAATACCACTATAATAAGTTTTGGTAGTGAACTACAAAGCTACATGTTGTTGTGTTTTGACTCTCTGTCTGACTTTCATCTTCTCCTGTGACACTATGCCTTGGATTTCTGAAATAACCCAAATCTTACTGAAAAGCACAGAGTTGCTGCTTTCAGTTTTTCAGGTTTTACAGATGTTGTTTCCTGTCTAAAGCCAGCGACTGGTTAGGATTTAGAGGCCTAAGCATTCCCATCCCTTAGGTTCACTAACAAACTGAATCATGGAGACACAGACTCCATAATCCTTTTTTTTTCTTTTGGCCTGTCCCGTTTGGCTCTTTTGCATCAGAATTATTGTCTAAAGGCAAAGAAAGATGCCCAACGGATTTACTTTACCAAATTGACCATCCCAGCCTTGCCGTAATGGTCCATTTGATTCACCTTTTATTGTTTATTTTATTTTCACTTGCTGAATACGGGACAGACTTGACTGGGGGAAAGAAGGGGAGAAAGAAAGAGAAACAGCTGAGAAGAGAGACGGGGGAGAAGGGCAAAAAACAAAAACCAACAGAATGGGCAGAAAAGAAAAAAAAGAAAATGCATCTATCGATCACCTGGATCACCTGTTGAGAAAGAAAAAAGAAAACAAGCAGAAGAGAACAAGAGTAATAGAATAAACAACATCACAATGATATATGGGAATATGACAGTAAACACTAAATATTAAACATTATTGTGCAGCACATAAGATCAACAGCACACAGTGTGCTTTGAGGTAGGAGCCAAAAGGGGTGTAGTTTGTGGGTGTGATCACCCGTGTGCACACCTGTGAGCATGGACGCGCTTGTTTTTTTAAAAGGTTCCTTCATGTAATGATCTGCTAGAGGGTGTGGGGGGGGGGGGGGGGGCCACTGGCCCGTCCTCCAGGGCATGAAGCAGGTATGGAGGAGATCAAAACTCCAGACATCCAGAGGCCCCCAGAACACAAGAGACCAAGGAAGACTAACATAATCCTTCCTCACTTGTTCCTCCTAACAACTATGTCTGTTCCGAGAATGACGTCTGAGCTTATTTGCTTTTTTTCATATTTAACAGCTTGATTTTCCTAATGGTTTGCATGTTGGTGAAGCAGAATCATTTTAGCGTAACCTTGCGTGTGTTTCTTTAATCACTGAGGTGCCACTGCAAAAACATTTGATGACTGTTTTGACTCACAAAGCCTGTTGCCCCACAGGTTTTATAGAAAATATCTGCAAGTCCACTTGTTACCTTTTTGAAAATTACAGATACGCCTACTTGAAGATATCAAACATTTACATGTACAGTATTCAGTTTGAAGCTTTAAACTGAAACATTTTCATCTCCAATTAGAGAGGTAAGGTGATAATCAGTAAACTGGTTTTGCCTTTGATCAGACCTCAGAACATACAATAATAGTTTAGGTAAATGTATGTTTCTACAGAGAGGTCACTCCCTTCTGGTTTCCTCATTTGACAGTAAAATATATGAAAAGACCAAATACAGACCTTCTTAAGAGCCAACTTCAGTCCACAGATGCAAAGATAAGCTGTCAGGTAAGTTATGCATCATTAATTATAAAATTATATTATTGTGTATTTTATATTCTAAACATTATTCTAAAACTTAGAAATGATCATTTAAACCATTTTAAAGACACGACAGATTTTACATGTTTAAAAAGTATTGGATATAATGTTTTTGGACATGCATATAAACTGTGTTTAAGGCACAGGTTAAAAACTGGTTATGGACAAATCAAGGATGTGATCATGTATAAGTATAGTTTTAATGTTTTATTTGGGAACAGAATGGTGTGTATGTGTGAGTTTGGTGATGGAGTTTTTATTATGAATGAATTATGATTTTTTTTATGAATTATGTCTATTTTTTATGTTTATGGACAACAGATGGAAATTAGCCCTTGGCTCTAATCTGGTATGTTTACATTCATGTAATTTTTTACATTTATGTTCATTAACATGCACTGTCCTAAATAAAGAAATTAAATTAAATATACTAAGAAACTTAGACTGCAGATAAGAAATCTTAAATAAACATCTTTGGTAATAAATATGGTACAATAATAATCATGATTATATCTGTTATACATAAGCAGAGAATGGAAGAAACCTGTTTACTGGTCATCCTGCTGCTCTCAGGTCAGTAATATTAATATCTTAAACATTTCAAATATATCCTATAAACACATTGAGACAGACTGATGTCATTTGGGTAATCAAATTACATGCACATTTTTAAAAAATGTATTTATTAACACATCAACCGCAAGCACCGGGAGAAATTCTTTACCTCCTAATACCACAATACCTGCATTAATTTTCAATTATGTTGGTTTTTTAAAATCATTAAATTTAGATTTTTTGAATGACTGTTTGCAGCTATTTCTATGGTAGCTATTGAACTACTAGTTTTTAATGTTTAATGCTGATACATGGTCTGAAGAGCTTGGAATGCAAAGCATCTGGACTTCTTTGAGTTGCTTGAAGACGTTTCACATCTTATCCGAGAAGGTTCTTCAGTTCTAGGGTCAAATGATGGAGAGTCCCCAATTAAAGTCATAGGGGAGGGTCCCCCAAGGGGGTCGAGAACCCCCTATTGATCCTCTACCTAATCGCACGAGCCAAGGTGTGAAAATGGGTGTAGGTCACAATCAGCCAAGGTGAAGCCGCTGTCAAAACCTAGCCCCACCCTATGCTGTAATTTCCTGAGGTCAAAAGGCCAAGGATGAGAGTGGGCGTTAAGGCATCTGGGAAAGGATCTCAAAACTGGATTATAGATGGCAGACAGTTGGTGTCTAATCTTCTTTTCTGTGACCCCCTTGGGGGACACTCCCTTAGGACTTAAATCTGGGACTCTCCCCCATTTGACTTTAGAACTGTAAGAAGCTTTTCGGATGAGAGGTGAAATGTCTTCAAGTAACTTAAAGAAGTCCAGACACTTTTCTTTCCAAGCTCCTTAAACTACGATGACCTTCACTTCTTTCCCTCCTCATTGTTATTATTACTGTTATTAACAACAAGCCAGTGTATTCCTTGTTCCGGTCCCAGATAAAATGGGAAGACTTGCTTCAGGGATGGCACCTGACATCAAATCACTGCCAAATCAAATATGTGGATAAGAATTAAATTTGCGTACTGGATTGCTAGTGCCCTGAGTTAACACTTGCCAACACCAGTGCTGTTGATAAGCTTCGTACCGTTACAAGTTGCCGGGCTTGGACAAAGGAGGAGGATAGGGGAAGGTGTATTTTAATAGAGAGGTAAAGGCAGTATGGTGTGTGAAAGTAAGGATTTTAAATATAAGGACATGCAGGTTCTTGCACTAACATTATGCAAAAGTTTAACAAGTACTTTTTTTTTCTCTTTTCAACATTGCATAAGCATTTTTTTTTTTAAATTGATTACAAAAAAAGCACCTTCACTAAGTTAGCTGACTGATTTCCCTCTATAATTGATACAATGCTTATCCTGGACATTGACGAAGTAGGGTTCAGAACTAATAATACAAAGCTACACCAAACTTCACATACCTCTTATGTCAGTAGGTTGAACTAGCTCACCGTGTAGTCCTTGTGAACTGTGAGTGTCTATAGCGAAGGTGAACAACATTAAGGCTACATATGTTGGTCAGAGCTACTTACCGCATGTTTTTTCCTTAGTCCTGACTAAAAAGTTATGGTTGAAGATGCAGAGTTGGGTTTTACTCTTCTGCTTGTTGGTAAATGAGGACAGTGCCAATGTCCCTCCGTTCCTTCTGCTAACTGTGTTAGCATAGCAAGATAACTGTTAGCTAAATGTTACTTTTAGGTATTGCATTATCTTTTTTATTTCCTTAATTGTCAGTACTTGAAGGCAGCGGTTCTCAGACTTTTCACAATGAGTACCACCTCATAAAATATATGGCTCTTGAAGTACCACCCTTATGACTGACATTAAAGTACAGTAGTATATGTCTATTTAACACCATATACAGTTTACATGAGACAATTTCATATCTTATATGAATGTTATCTATTTTAACTGCCATAAAGAAGATGTGACAAGTGATAATCATAAAAAGTGTACCGCATTAAAATATTCACAGCAGGTGGGATATCCGATCTTTAAGTGATGACGTGATTAAACCTTCTGAATCCTGCTTCCAGTTCCAAACTACTAAGTTTATTAAGGCTGTTGTGTTTTTAACATGTTTTAATGCCTTTTATCTTGTTCTCTTTAATCTGAACAAGACCCTAAAAAAAGCACAACATTATATACCAACTAGCCCAACTTCAGTAACCCTACAAACACCACTGCTGTTTAGTTCTCTGTCTTCATTTATGTCGGAAGTGATAGCAAAGCTGTACGTTGTAATTTTTGCTGTGGTGGTTAAGCTCCAAGATTGTTGGCTTCATGACCCTCCTTCGTGGTTTGGGGACATCAAAGCTCAGTTTGCTCTTCGTGGCATTTCAGCTGATGACACATATTACATCGTGTGGTGGCCTCGCTGGATCCACTGTCCACTAAACTTTTCACAATGAGCACCAATGTGATAACCCTCCGTGACCCCACTGATTATCCCAGGGGCCTCCAACTTATGGATAGTGGCTGGGATCACAGCACTGCGGTAAAGGGCTCTTTTTATTTACCATCAGCATTTTGGCACCGTTGCACAGCGTTGTCTGCCGCCTTGCAGTTTTAAGGTCCAGGGAAATGAGCCCACCAGTGCTCTGTAGCAGCCGTGACCACTTGCGGTAAGGAAAGGCTACTCTTCATAGAGCACCCGAGCTTGGGGAAATATTTTCTGGTAAACTCCAGCTCCCAGAAGAACCTCTCGTGTCATCTTTGCATAGCTCCACAATGGTATATTGTTAAATCTTAAAAAACTGATCAAAGATTTCCCCGTGTACCACTAGAGAGAGCCTAAGTACCACCAGTACTACGTGTACCACAGTTTGAGAACCACTGCTGCAAGGTAATCGGAGATGTTTTTTGTAAAGAGATAATATAAATATGAATGGTCTTTGGATCTATACACTACATATATTACTACAATTATGACCAAGGGGTTGAATGACACTGTATTCATTCAGAGTAAAGTAGCCTGGATCCTGTTCACGAACTTAAAAACTCGAGTCTGGATCAGTGTATCAGAGCACAATACTCAGTTTAATTTTTTTGTTGTTGCAAAAATTGGACTACAAGAAACTTCTCATTGTTATTGTTTTGAATATGAATGTTAACCAAGCAAGTATTGCAAATATTAAAATAAGAAACCCATAACAGTGGTATAGTATATGTACATATTAGAGTTTTAATAGTGTTCTTAGTCAAATCTACTATTCAGATATGCAGCACTACATATCGTTTTGGCATTTGACATTAATTTAAAAAATGGTATATTTTAATATTTTTTTAATATTAACAGTGCAGTGTTGTTTATGGAAGCCCATTTCCGGCACTAAAAATAAATTTAAAAACAAGTATCCATAACTCGAAATTTGGAGTTATTTTCTCGAAATTTCGAGAAACATAACTCGAGATTTTGAAATTTTGAGTTAGCTCTGCCAATCAGTAATTTACGAATGAAGTCACTCTCCTGTTACCCAGAAGCATATGGCACAGAGGAATGGGCACTCAAAACCGGATTGCAACAAATTGGCTCTTTTGCGAGTACGTTTGCTGATAGTAACACCATGTGATTCAGCTAATAACACAAAGATTTCATCATTTGTGAAGCCATGCTGAAAATACTCGGCAATCTGTGCATTCATGACTGGATCTAATACTGGTAGCTTAGCTGTAGCATTTGTAGCTGAGGGCTTCAGTTTCCGGGTAACAAGGAAATTATTTCATTCACATAGATTACTGATTGGGCAGCGCTAACTTCAAATTTTAAGTTATTTTCTCAAAATTTTGAGTTAATAAGTCGAAGTTTCGAGACTGATTAAATGTAATTAAGCTGTTAAATTTAGTAGTACTCAGTGCAACTGAGGCAATCGTTTGCGTTAATATTGATATGTTGTGTGAGATGTTTTTTGAGCATTAATGTCTAGATCTTTGAGTTTTGTGCAATTAACAAAGATTACAACAACTGGGAACTATTACTTACATTTTACTACAGTTTTGAGAAATTGAAATTCTGTTGGATATGTTGACCAACAATGTATATGGCTATTTGATCTCTGTCCCCATATATGTTGTAATGTTGTAAAGTTCCTTCTGCAAAATCTCTGTACATCACCAATTAAAACTATATATATATATATATATATATATATCAAATCAAATCAAATCAAATCACTTTTATTGTCACATCACATGTGCAGGTACATTGGTGCAGCACATGCGAGTGAAATTCTTGTGTGTGAGCTTCACAAGCAACAGAGTTGTGCAAAATACAATAATGTAAACAAGCAAAATATAAGAATGGCTACATCTGAAACTAATAAATATATGTACAATATATAATAGTATATGCATTTCTGGATGTGTATACTAAATATTTTCCTACGTGTGTGTGTGTGTGTGTGTGTGTGTGTGTGTGTGTGTGTGTGTGTGTGTGTGTGTGTGTGTGTGTGTGTGTGTGTGTACACATATTTTACAAATTAAATAGAGTAAACAATAATAAATATATAAAATATACAGAGTTGAGTCATGTGCAAAACAGTGGCATTACTGTACAGTATGGAGTGCATAATGTTGAAGTTCCAGTAGTGAAGCTGAGGTGTCTATGACGTGTTCAGCAGTCTGATGGCCTGGTGGAAGAAGCTGTCTCTCAGTCTGCTGGTACGGGACCGGATGCTGCAGAACCTCCTTCCTGATGGAAGTAGTCTGAACAGTTTATGGCTGGGGTGACTGGAGTCCTTGATGATCCTCCCCGCTTTCCTCAGGCACCGCTTCCTGTAGATGTCTTGGAGGGAGGGAAGCTCACCTCCAATTATCCGTTCAGAGCACCGCACTACTCGCTGGAGAGCTTTGCAGTGATAGGCGGTGCTGTTGCCATACCAGGTGGTGATGCATCCAGTGAGGATGCTCTCAATGGCACAGTGATAGAAGGTCCTGAGGATGCGGGGGCTCATGCCGAATCTTTTCAGTCTCCTGAGAAAGAAGAGGCGCTGCTGTGCCTTCTTCACTGTTTTGTTTATGTGTACTGACCACGTAAGATCCTCAGCCAGATGTACTCCAAGGAACCGGAAGCTGCTCACTCTCTCCACAGCAGCGCCGTTGATGGTGATGGGGGTGTGTGCTTCTCTGCACCTCCGGAAGTCCACTATCAACTCCTTTGTCTTTGCGACGTTGAGGGTGAGATGGTTGTCTTGACACCAGTGGGTCAGGGCGCTGACCTCCTCCCTGTAAGCCGTCTCATCACCGTTGGTGATAAGACCCACCACTGTAGTGTCGTCCGCAAACTTCACAATGATGTTGGAGTTGTTAGTGGCTGTGCAGTCGTAGGTGTAGAGTGCGTACAGGAGAGGGCTCAGTACACACCCCTGTGGAGCACCAGTGTTCAGTGTGATGGGGGATGAGGTGATGCTGCTCAGTCTGACCACCTGGCGTCTGTCAGACAGGATCCAGCTGCAGAGGGAGCTGCTCAGTCCTAGATCCTGCAGTTTCCTGTCCAGCTTCGAGGGAACGATGGTATTGAATGCTGAGCTGTAATCTACAGCTATAATATAATATAATATGTAGGAGCACTAGGTGCGGTGACTCCCAAGCTAGGCGAGTGGCTCCAGCAGATCCCGGGAACAGCATCGAAGATCTCTGTCCAGAAGAGTGCAGTCCTGGGAACAGCTAAGATACTGCACAGGACCCTCAAGCTCCCAGAGCTTGAAGGATAAACCGCGTGCTGGGTGTTTTTTTTTATTTATATATATATATAGTTTTAATAAACAAAATAAGGTGACGTTCCAAAAAAGTTGTAATGGTTTCTTAATTTTGAGTACAGAGAAGAGAAAAAGAAATAGAATTAAAAATATAAAAATATAGCTCATTCACCAGCAGGACCTTCTTTTATGCAGTGATATGAAAAACAAACTTCAATCAAATGTGTTGAACGGAGAAACGTGATAAACTAAATATTATATAAACTAAAAGGACAGAAATCTATGTAAAAATGCAAGATAAGAAAGTAAAATATATCAATAATCTAGGTAAGTACTATAACAAATTATTTTTGCTTTTTACTTTCTGCCTCTGATAAACCTCCATTAAGTATGACTATTTATATTGTCTTTTCAGTCTTTTTCAGTGGTTTGTCTAACAGCCCAGTTTCCACAATAAAATCTTTTCATTTCTCTCAGGAGGACTTTCCACTCTTCCTCCCCACTCCAGAGAATACCACTTTGTGAACCAGCTGAAGACCTGGACTGAAGCTCAGAGTTACTGCAGAGAACACTTCACTGACTTGGTCACCATCTACAACAGCAACATCAACCAACTGCTTGTGACAATGGCACAAAATATTGACTGGGCTTGGACAGGGCTCTATAATGAACGTTACAGCTGGAAGTGGTCCATGGAGGGAAAACTTTTTTATGTTGGCAGTACACATGAATTTTTGATCTGGGCTAACGGTCAACCAACCTGTGCAAATGCAAAGGAATACTGTGTGGCTCTTCAGGGACAAACACAGATGGATGATAGACCCTGTGGAGATTCTTACCCTTTCCTGTGTTACAATGGTAGGAAAAAGATTTGTTGCCATAGTTGTTACAGTTTTATGTGAGTCATAATTTACCTATTTAAAAGAAAAAATCTCTTTTCAATATTTCACAGCCAGCAGTTCAAGTTACATCTTAGTGAAGGAGAGCCGCTCCTGGTCAGCGGCTCAGTTGTACTGCAGGACATACCACACAGACCTGACCAGTATAAGAAGCAAAGAGGAGAAATCCAACATCACGCTCACTTTGAATGGAATCAGGGGTTCAGTATGTGTGGATTGGTCTCTACAGGGATCCCTGGGCCTCCTGGTCTGACAACACAACCTCCACATTCACTAACTGGATGTCTTCTGAGCCTAATAACCTCAATCCCAATGAGTACTGTGTATCAATGTATGTATTATCTGGAAAATGGTATGATGGTGGCTGTAACTACAGAGTCCGTTTTTTCTGTTTCACAGGTGAGGTCCAGAATGCAAACACTGTAAGATCCTGTCATCATGTAAAACACTAATGTTTGTGTTGTTATATGTGGATCATTTTTAGCAGTGACAAAGCAAACAGTGGTGAAAATGAAGCTTCAGTCAGAGGCAGACATGCACAGCACAGAGATCCAGCAGCAGGTTTCACAGCAGGTCAGCAGTTCAGTCACCAACACAAACTTGACACAAGTTCAAACTATGCTTCATGTTTTTCATCATCTGCACATTTTGTCCAGCTGTCAGGCCTCATGCTGTCAGAAGGACTGACAGACTTCAGGATTCGTTGGAGGAAAGTCCAGAGTTACCGTGACGACCAGTCGAAGAAGCAGGATGTGGACGGTGACTGCAAAACTGAAGTCTGACTGGACTGAACCACTTCATGTGTGAAGTTAATAACATGCTGTGCTGAGCTGTCTCATCCTTTAAATCTTTCAATATTTCAGAGTGTAAAGTTCCACCAACAGCTCATTTGTTCAGCTGCAGTTGTAGTTTGGTAGAAATTCTTTAATCAGAGGTCCACTCACTAGTTTTCCTGATAGGCTCTAGTCTCTTGTTTTGTTTTGCAGCGTCTCTTTCAACACTTTAGACACTGTCCTTCTGTGGACGTCACTGCACAGGCTTTGTCTGTGTGCAGTTTATTGATCCATAGTTCTGTTTCATCTGACAGCAACCTCTGCTGACTTACACAAATGATGGAGAAGAAAGTGAGGAGAGCCAGAGATCTGCTTGAGGAGGTCAGGGGGGACAGCAAAACATTGTAGTGTTTATGTCCTGTTTCTACTTCTACTGTTTAATAACTGTAACAGCCATGAATGAGACCATAACAGTCCCAAACCTTATCTGATAGAAATTTGGTTCATCGCTTTCAATGGAGTGCAGTTTCAAAGCATGCTGGATGTCCTCGTATCTGTCATTTTAACTTGACTGCCACTTTGTAGGAGCAGACAGAGTCACAGAGACCTAACTGTAGTAAGCAGAGCAGGTGATGGGTAAAGCTTGTGCTGGTGTTACCATAGTTACTGGTGAGATCTTAGTTTTTGACTTGTATTTTCTCCTGTGTTAACATGTTTGTCTACTTTTGTGTTTGTAGCTTTCAGCTTTCTTCTAGTTATAATTTAAAGGGTTTTTACGTGTTCAGCTTCTTTTATTTCAAGTAATAAAACAGCTATTTGATTGAAAACGATGCATCGATGTAGGCAGGTATACAGAAAGTAATATAAAACAAGAGATACATATTTAAAAAATTATGGAAATATGCAGAGGGTTTTATTGCCTTGTGCGGCTCCTTTTCTTATTCAATAATTTCACTATAGAACATTTACTTGTGGGGATAGGTTAATTGGATAATCCAAATTGCCACTAGGTTTGAATGTGCGAGTGAATGTGAGTGCGAATGGTTGTCTGTCCCTGTGTGTTGGCCCTGCGACAGACTGGCGACCTGTCCAGGGTGTACCCCGCCTCTCGCCCTATGACAGCTGGGATAGGCTCCAGCGCCCCCCGCGACCCTGAAAAGGATAAGCGGAAGCGAATGGATGGAACATTTACATCTTGCCCACACTGACAATTTGGTTTGTTTCATTAGCTTGGCTGGAGTGAACTCATGAAAATAGGGACTATTTTTCTATTATTAAGTGAATAAGTACTTTGTGGATTTTTACACTGAGTAATAAATCATGTAACATTGTTCCAGATCCATGACCATAAATATTTTTGATGCTCAGGTTTTTTGTTTCCTTTTTTCTCGCTCTGTAAGGTTGAGGTTTATGTTAAAATCAGAGGTTTTCAAATGTAAAAGGCCTGAATGTGATTTCTACAATCTAAAAAAGAGCAGCTGTAGTGGAAACAGGAAGGTTGAGAGAAGACAGCTGACTGAAAACTCCAGAGAAACTTATACATGTTTAGTTAAACTGGTGCTGGGAAGTATTTTATACGCATGTTGCAGTTATGCTTTGTACTACAATTGTGTTTAATATATAACTTTTTATCAATGACAGTAAAAGGTCAAATCCCAATGTTCCTGCTCAGACATGAAGGCTTGAACATTGTCTCAGAGTAAAACTGGATGCCTGAGGCCTCACAAATTTCTCTTGAATATTTTCTGTGTGTCTGTATGTTTGCAGATTGCTGATAGTGACTTTATAAATCCCTCGGGTGGGTTCCTCTGGGAAATTCTGTATGTAATACCTGATGACGAATGAATGACAGTTTACACAATAAACAGATACGAGTGTGATGATGGAAGTAGAAACACAGCTGAGACAAATGAACAAAACGCCACAGGGGAAGTAAAACTAAACACACTGCACAAGAAACACAAGACTGTCAAAATAAAACAGGAACATGGTGAAACCTGGACTGTGACAACAGGAGCTTGACACAGGGGTTGAGAAAAGGCAGACACAAGAGGGAGTGAGGACACGAGAGAGAAACGGAGAGAGACATATGTTGTGGAATTTTTATAAATAGTCTGCAACACAGAGAGAGCTGTGGTCAAGCTATTTATTACTGTGCGCAGGAAAAGGGATACACACATCAAAACAACACAGGTCTAAGTTATTAGCACTCTGACCTGGGGCATCGCAGCACACCTTTCATAACATCGCACAAACTCTGTGTATCTTTCAGTTACAACAGTCTTTTGTCCAACCCCCGCTGTTGCTGAACAGACTCCCACTATCTTTTCCCAGGGCAGCACCTGGCGCTGGCTCTGAGCTTCATCCTTCTGAGCAAAGCGGTTAGCAGATAACAAAGTGAAACATTGTTAGGCCTAGCTAAGCTGTTTTTTATTTCACGAGGTCATACTGACACATACACATACCTTATCTAAGCATGAAAAGGTTACACAAAAAACATACAGTGAAATTCTAACCACATAAATCTAAATGTGAGGGCTAAGTCGAATTTCCCATCACACGTGACGGGCTGGGAAAACATGGAATGAAACGCAAAGAGGACAGAAAATGGAGACAGACACAAAGACGTAACTGGGAAAAACAAAGGAGAGGGAGACTTTAACACAGGGGGAATGACAGGCTGACACACTGAAGACCCAACACTATACTATACTCAAAATACTGAGTCAGTTGACCCTGAACCATGACAGTTTCATCTTCATTGTGTACAGCACTGGATACTGTGGCTCCTCTGAAGGAGAACGCCTTAAATCATAGGAATTTCACTCCCTGGTATAACTCACGAACCTTAAAGCAGATAATTCATAAGCTGAAGATGTCTCAGTAATGCAGAAGATCTTCATTTAGCCTGGAAAAAGAGAATGTTGCTCTATAAAAAGCCCTCTTTAAAGCTAGAACATCCTACTATTCATCAGAGATCGAAGGGCACTGATGATTGGACAGAAGCAGTGATATCAGCACATGGCTCACATCATACTTTAAAGATGAAATATTCCAAAAATATATATTTGCCCACTGCTTGTGTGAAAGAGGCAGGAACTTGTAGAGAAATCTGCTGTTAAACCAGACCACATGAGCACATCTGTACATGACAGGCTGTATTCACACTCATATTCCTGTGTATCATGTGTCACTGCATGTTGCTTATTATGACACACTTCGGTGGTTAGAGTCGTATTTTCGTCTCTGCTCTACCTAGTGCCTCCTAACTACATTCAGACATTCATACTCCAATGAGCAACTTACCCAGGGATACTTTTTGTTTGCTGCCTGTCCCGTTTGGCTCTTTTGCCATCAGAATTATTGTCTAAAGGCGAAGAAAGATGCCCAACGGATTTACTTTACCAAATTGACCATCCCAGCCTTGCCGTAATGGTCTATTTGATTCACCTTTTATTGTTTATTTTATTTATTTTTATTTTCACTTGCTGAATACGGGACAGACTTGAATCAGGAAAAGAAAAGGGAGAAAGGAAGAGGGGGAAAAAACAGCGGAGAAGAGACATAGAAAGACATATATCAATCACCTGGATCACCTGTTGAGAAAGAAAAAAGAAAACAAGCGCAGGACTCCAGTTCTGATGCTCACAAGAAGGGTTTATTTACAAGTCACCAGGTGTATATACAAGAATGTGTGTGTGTGTGGGGGGGGGGGGTGTTATATACAGCTGAGTGGGGGGAGAAGGGGTCTCCAAGGAAGTCCAGGGGAAAGCACGCGTTCTTCAGAATATCCACTCACACGATCACAGGCTCACACTCCGACACTGCCACACGGGAAACACACGGGGAAAAATCCAGGAAGCTCTGTAGACAGGGAGACAGGGTTAAGGACGACGCACAGAGGAAAACACTCTTAACTAAACTTGCTGTAGCTTGACTTCACTAACGCGTGGTAGACAACGATCCAGCGACGAACAGCAGTCACCTCCTGGCGTAAATGCTGCTCCCCTTAATGAGACCCAGGTGTCTCATTTCCCGAGGGTGTGGGCCCACAGTGAGTTCCGCCCCGGCGAGAGAGAAGAGGAAGAGAGAGAGAAACAGAGGGCTGAGCAGCTGATCCGCCTGGCCGTGACACAAGCAGAGAAAACGAGAGTAATAGAATAAACAACATCCCGATGATCTATGTGACTATAACAGTAAATACTAAATATTAAACATTATTGTGCAGCACATAAGATCAACAAAACACAGTGTGCTTTGAGGTAGGAGCCAAAAAGGGTGTAGTTTGTGGGTGTGATCACCCGTGTGTACACCTGTGAGCATGGACGCGCTTGTTTTTAAAAGGCTCCTTCATGTAATGATCTGCTAGAGGGTGTGGGGGGGCCACAGCCCCGTCCTCCAGGGCATGAAGCAGGTATGGAGGAGGCAAGATAAGTTTATTTGTATAGCACAATTCAACAACACGATACTTTACAGAGACATTAGAAACAAAAACAAATAAAAAGCATGATTTATAATTGATTAAAACAAGCAAACAAACTAACAAACAAGTGTGGAGTGGGCCAAAGGTGAGGCACATCAAGCACAGAATAATAATTGTAATCTGAGGATAAAACGCATGTACTGAGGCTGAAAGAAGCTTCAGTGCTCTCAGAAGACTAAAAACATGGCTAAGGTCAACAATGACTCAAATGAGATTAAACAATGCTGCTGTATGTCCACCAGGAGAGACTGGACAGTATAGATGTAAAACCAATATGCCAGCAGTTTATCTCAGTTAATGAGAGGAGCAGGCATGTGTTTGGCTGCTTCACATAGTGGACATTGAGTTGTTTGATGTCTGTTGCTGTAACAGTAGTTCATGTTAAGAATAAAAAGTCCCAGCTCACTGATTTGATCGGGGCAACTGTTGCATACTTTTGCTGAGAGATCTTTTACTTTGTGGTAATCTTAGACGAGTAGTTTTATGGACAAAACCCACCAGGTCATTCAGTGTTCCCTTAGTGCCAAACTATAACAGATGTTGGTGTAGTATAACTGAAGTAATGATGTTAAGTCCTTAAAGTCATATTCTTTTATTGTGATGACTGTATTTGGAGCTATTTTTATTTTTGTATGATACCTGATTTATATGGAATATGGCTGAAGTAAACTAAAGCCTAAAATACTTAGTCAGTCATTTAACATTATATATTTCACAAATAAAACTATGAATTGTAATTTTAAATGGTTTAAAAGCATTTAGAATAGCATATGTAGGCAAGTATATTTCTCCTTTTGTTATCAAGAGCAAAGACAAAAGGGGGGGAAAAAACAGGGCAGGGTTCGGTGGTTGAATCATCCGTCCCCACCAATGCCAAAACCAAATCTACGCCCTTGGAGTCACATTTTATTTTCTACGCTTGAAAAAAGGTTTCGTTTCTGATCTGCAATAAACGTCTGCACTCTGCCACACTCTGAATGAAGTGAATGAAGTGAATGAAGTTCCGGCTTTTATGTCACTGAAATGCTACGAACCAGGAAACAGGCTGTTTTTCTTCCCCCGTAAAGAGAGATGCACAGACGATCAGACTGAGCTCAGACCAAACTAGCAGCTTCCTCTGAGTGAGTCCAGCTACAGGAGAGAAAAGTGGAAAACTCCAACACTGCTGCTTCAAGCTGCTGACGCTCCACACACTGAATGTGAGTTTGAGCAAAAACACGACTCAAAGGAAGTTTCAGTGAAGGTGGTAGAGGAGGGAGGGGAGCCAGGACTGACTGTACTTCCTGTCTGCTGTTTTCAGCTTCACTCACAGACTCAATGGCTTCCAGATCAGAGGAGGATCTCTGCTGTCCGGTCTGTCAGGAGGTCTTCAGAGATCCTGTTCTTCTGTCATGTAGCCACAGCTTCTGTAAAGACTGTCTGAAGAGATGGTGGAGAAAAAAACAGATATGTGAGTGTCCAGTTTGTAAGGAAATATCAGTGAATGATCCACCTTTAAACCGAGCTTTAAAGAACCTGTGTGAGTCGTTCTTACAGGAGAGAGATCAGAGAGCTTCAGAGGCTCTCTGCAGTCTGCACTCTGAGAAACTCAAACTCTTCTGTCTGGACCATCAGCAGCCAGTGTGTGTCGTCTGCAGAGACTCAGAAAAACACACCAATCACAGATTCAGACCCATCGATGAAGCTGCACAACAACACAAGAAGGAACTTCAGGAAACTCTGGAGCCCTTAAAGAAGAAGTTAAAGGTTTGTGAAGAAGTTCAAGTGAAGTTTGATCAAACAGCAGAACACATTAAGGTCCAGGCCCGACACACAGAGAGGCAGATTAAGGAGCAGTTTAAGAAGCTTCACCAGTTTCTAGCAGAGGAAGAGGAGGCCAGGCTGGCTGCACTGAGGGAGGAAGAGGAGCAGAAGAGTGGGATGATGAAGGAGAAGATGGAGGCTCTGAGCAGAGAGATAGCAGCTCTTTCAGACACAGTCAGAGCCACAGAGGAGGAGCTGAGAGCTGAAGACGTCTCATTCCTGCACAACTACAAGGCTGCAGTGGAAAGAGTCCAGCGCTGCCCCCTGCTGGATGATCCACAGCTGCCCTCAGGAGCTCTGATAGACCAGGCCAAACACCTGGGCAACCTGACCTTCAACATCTGGAACAACATGAAGGACGTGGTCTCCTACACTCCTCTCATTCTGGACCCAAACACTGCAAACCCAGACCTCATCCTGTCTGAAGATCTGACCAGTGTGAGACGAGGAGGAGAGAGGCAGCAGCTTCCTGATAATCCAGAGAGGATTGATTGTTACATCTCTGTCCTGGGCTCTGAGGGCTTTAACTCAGGGACTCACAGCTGGGATGTTGATGTTGGAGACAGTACATGGTGGGGACTGGGTGTGTTAGCAGAGTCTGTGAAGAGGAAGGGACACATAGAGCCTGGATTATGGGTAATATGGTTCAATAAAGGAAAATACTCAGCACACTCACCATCAGCAGAATCCGATCTCTCAGTAGAGAAGAAGCTCCAGAGGATCAGAGTGAATCTGGACTGGAACAGAGGAAAGCTGTCGTTCTCTGATCCTGATACTAACACACACATACACACCTTCACACACACTTTCACTCACAGGATGTTTCCATACATTAACACTGGTGATAAAGTGAAGGTGTGTCCATTGAAGGTGTCAGTGTCAGTGCAGCAGATGAGTTGAGGATGATGATGTTTCTAATGTTGTTTCCTGTCAGTGAGTTGAAGCTGTTAAACTGCAGCTGTCCTCCTGCTGCCTCGTTGTTCCAAAGCTCTTTGTTTCTCTTTTAGTTTCACTGTTTCTTTCTGTTTCTGCTGTCCACCTTTTCACATGGAAAATCATTTCACTGTTTCTCACTGAATGACTCCCCAAACTAGATTTGAAATTCTATCAAGTTTCTAATCATTACAAGTGATTCATGTTTCTATTTGATGTGTAAATGGAGATGATTTAGTTTGCTGGGATATGGACTGACATGTGTTGAATGGGAGGAGCAGTTTGTTGTTGTCTTCTTGTCTGTTTATGACAACAATAAATATGTTGTTGAAACAATGATTCATGTTTAACTCCATATATGAAATGTTTCTGATCTTTGAATTCTGTTTGATTAAAGACTTTCTTCATGACACAAATGAGATTTCAGTGTATTAATAGAACTAAATAAGCTCAGAGTTGAAAGGCTGGAGTATTATGTACGTGCTTCACTGTCAGGATCTTCAGGGGGATTCAAAGGGAAACATCAAACTGCTGTAATGAGATAAACTAGTTGGGCTGAACACACTTATCTGTAGTTTGTCTCCATCCAGG